>NC_087361.1:26250000-26875000 GCF_030014295.1 Loxodonta africana | reverse complement strand
AAAGTTTATGACTGTCACCACAATCAAACTGGTAAGCATTTTTAAGCTATCTAATTAAATTAATCAATTTATTCCATAATTTACAAGAAGAATGACTTTTGTTTTGTGATGAGAAGGAGCCTCCTGGGGTTCCTGAAAATAGTAATTGAGCAAATATCCTCAGGGCCTTTTAGTCTCCTCCCTCGCATAGAACACCCACTGGAATTCTCCCAGAGGATCACGATATGGTAGAGCATTGTTAAAGACCATTGCTTCTGTATGTGCATGCAAGTCACCCTGAATCTTCTCACTAGGAAGGTTTCAATTAGTAGGTTTGGAGCAGGGTCCCAGGTCCTGCTGCTGCTGCTGCTGCTACACTGAGCACCACATACTGAGTGGCAAAGCTATGAACAACTTCAGAATAGACACCCTAATTGCAGTTAACAACAAAAACAAAAATCTAATCTGCTTCAGAGCATTGATCACAAATGTTGAGATACTCTTGTCCAAAAAGAATGGAGCATTTTCTTGTAGTGGTTAAGTGCTATGGCTGCTAACCAAAAGTTCAGCAGTTCGAATCCACCAGGCGCTCCTTGGAAACTCTATGGGGCAGTTGTACTCTGTCCTTTAGGGTCGCTATGAGTTGAATCGATAGCAGCAGGTTTGGTTTTTTGGTTTTGGTAACCATTTTAGAGGTTACCAAGATGAATTTTTCTAGAATAATGTAAATTGGGGAGTTATCTAATCCAGCTCCCTCATATTTATAATTGAGGAAACCAAGGGTCAGGCAAGTCAAATATATGCCCAAGGTTGTACAACTAAGTGGTAAGATGTGCACTAAAACCCAGGAACCCTGAGTACCATTTAAATAAAAAAACTAATTCGAACTTTGGCATTTCCGTGTATTCTCCCTAACACAAAACCTAAGCATGAGTCAATAATAATTAGAATTTCACCTTTTGGTGTTCACAATAGTTTAAATGATAGCAGTATCCTTGGACTTACTGACTTTCCAAACAGCTTAAAACTCACAGTAGGCAACTAACTTCCACAATAACAAGGGTATTCACACATCCTCTTTCTTCTAGAGTCTTCTTGTGGTTTTATTATGGACATTTTGCTTCTGAATTTTGAGAACCTGGGGAGAAAAGTGTGCAGAGAATGAATAGGTCATTAGTTAAAAGGCAAGGGTTACATTTGTAAAAGGTTGTGGCAACGTAAGCAACAAATGGGAAAGAGTGAAGGGCATCCATATTGATCTTGCCTCTCATCTTTTCCTCTGTCTTCTTACTTGCCGGTTTCTATTGTGTAGTCTCTCAAACAAAGCTGGCTTTATTTATGGTGTGACTATTCTGACACTACTGAACTACTAAATCATTTGTCAATTTGGCCCAATTAAAAACTGGTCATAGAGGAAACCCTGGGAATTAAGCTCATTTGGAAACAAAACTTCTGATTAATTGATCTTGCTCCTTTATATCTCTTCTTCTAAAGTATGGATTTCAGGGTGCTCTTTTATACCAGCTTTCTAGAAAGTCTTTTTATGGCCATCTTTGGTTGAGTACCTGAAGAAAAAACAGTTATGCCTTTCTTTCTTCCTTAAGGCCACTGTTAAAACATTTAAAGAAGTTTGACTAAGATTTTCTCCTACCTTGAATTAGAAAAATTCCACTAAACAGCCATCAAAAAACAAAAACCAAACCCAATGCAATTGAATTGGTTCCTGACTCAAGCCAGCGGCCCTGTAGGATACAGCAGAACTGCCTCATAGGGATCCCAAGAAGCAGGTGGTGAATTCAACCGCGACCTTTTGGTTAGCAGTGGAGGAACTCAACCGCTATGCCACCAGGGCTCCAAGGCACTATTTATAAAGCACTTACACATTGTGTGACCCTGAATTAACATGTTTGCGTTCTCACTTAGTCTTCACAACTCTAAGAGTTGAGTATTATTTTTATCCTTATTTTGCAGTTGAAGAGGCTTCAAATTTCAAACGTTCTAGTAAATCACCTAACATTATGACGCAAGAAGTGACAAACATGGGATTTGAACCCACGTCGGCCTCATCCCAGTGCTGGTAATATCACCCACTAGGCCCTACCGCGATTTATAGTTAGACGAAGTAAAAAATCCGAAGAAGAGAAAACAAATAAATAGCCTCCACCCCTGACTTTTTTTCTTCTCCGCCATCCAAGTTCTCGTAGGCAGGTAGGTGTGCCGTTCCCTATACTTAGCCTCTCCCACGCCCTCTGCAATCTTTCCCTTTCACTGCTGGGAGCGTCAGAGATTGCTACTGCAGCTGGTGAGTGGGCAGGTGCAGCCACCATCTGCTCTAGGGCTCCAAATGCGCACAAGAACTTCGCACCCAGGACCTGGCCCAGGCACTAAAGGTTCAGCACCTGCTGGGGACATGGCTAACCCCGCCCCCTCGCGGTGGCGATTGGCCGAACCCTTCCCGAGTGCAGAGAACTGATTAAAGAAGGCGGCTGCCCCCCTCGCAAGTTAGTGCGGGTCATCTGTAAGGAGGCGAGACCCGCCGGGGTGCGTGAATGGGGGCTTCAGTCCTTCCTGCCCGAAGGGTCCTTGAGAAGCCTGTTTGTTTTTCCCGGCTCTTGGCTCCACCCATCCCATCCTCTCATTGGCCAGGCCTGGTGGGCGGGTGTGTTCCCATTGGCCAGGGGGCGGTGTCTGTCCCTGGCCAGGGTGAGGGCGGGGCCTCGCCGCGCTGAGCTTGCCCTTGTGTCTGGTGCTCGCTAGAGCTGCCGCCGCTGCCGCCGCCGCCGCCGCCACCGCCGCTGCCGCCGCTGCAGCCCGAGCCTCCGGGAGCCGCCGCCGCCGCCGCCGCCGCCACTAGCGCTGCTTCCACCGCCGCCACCTGCCCTCCCAGGACCCCGAGACACCGGAGCACGAGCGGCGGCTGCTGCTTGCTGGCTCCCGCTCTCCTTCCCGCCCCTCCCCTCCGTGACCTACGCACTCCTTGCAGCCCTCGCCGCACCTTCTCCGGCACCCCGGCACCCCTGCACCACCTGCCCGGGCGGCCCCGGCGGGCTCTGGGACTCGCTGTGCGCGCCGAGAGGAGGGCAAGCCCCGAACCGGTGCCTGCCAGACCGGCTGTCGCGGCTGCACCCCCAGCAGCAGCAGGAGGAGAAGAAACTCTTTCGCCCACCGAAAGCCCATTCTGCGGGTGCTTGGCCGCTGCCGCTTTTGCTGCCGCCGCTCCGCGTCCGCGGGTTCGAACACCGCAGCGGCGGGGCGGGTGGGTCCGGCGGGCGCCCCGAGGAAGACACCCGCGGAGCCCTGCACTCGTGTGCCCCGCTCACCGGCATCTCCTAGCCCCCTCGTTCCTCCCCCAGCCCTTTAGAGAGGGGACCATGATTTGGAAACGCAGCGCCGTTCTCCGCTTCTACAGTGTCTGCGGGCTCCTGCTACAAGGTAATCCCCGCCCCGCCGCGGGGAGCATCAACTTCACGCCCATTCCCCACCATCCCCGCTCCACCCCATATTTCCACTCTCCCACTTCCAGTCCCCAGTCCCTGGCGGTTCCCACCCCCTCCCCCTGCTCCCCGGTGCGGCAGGGGCAGTGGCAGTTTGCACCGGCCCCACGAATCTCTCGCGCTGGCTCAGCCCTGTCTCCCGGCAGTCCGCCCCTTACGCGGCACCTTTCGCCTTTTCATTCACCTGAGCTTCCCACATCTCTCACTCTTCATCCCCGCCAGCACCCCCCTCCCACGCCTTTTGGCTGGCAACTTGTGCCTTCTCTGAACATTTCCACCCTCGCTCCAACCCCCACCAGCTACCTCCCACATGACACTCCTGACCGACCCTCTCCATCTCTTCTCATCTCTTTAACCTCCGCCTTTGCGGGTCGCCTTTCCCTTTTTCCCCTTCTTCCCATCATCATCGTATCCATGTGTCTTTAAAAAGTGTGTGAGAGCCTGAGAGCGAGCTACTGAGACGGCGAGAACAGCAGCAGCGGCGGCACCGTGTGCATTGCAATAACACCCCCGGGGGGAAATGTGTTGTGAGACGTGTCATTCACCTAGGAAGAGAGAGGAGACTCTGTGTCTGGGATAAAAAAAAAGAAAGAAATGAATAAATAAATCAAGAAATGAAAAAAAGAGAGGGAAGAGTCAGGGAAAAATAAAAAGACCCAAACCCACTTTATCAACAAACCGACTTTTCGTTATTCAGTCTGTGTCGTTATATATATATATATTTTTTTTTAATGCAAAGGAATATCTGTACCCTAGCATTTACTTTACTGCCCAAGGATTTTCTTTCGGCTTCTCTAGCTCTCAGTCCTCTCTGCCGCTTCTTTGCGTAATTAATATTATCCTTTCACGTGAAATGTAAGAACCCCTGAGACCGCAGTGGAGGGAAACCGCACAAAACACTGTTTTTATGCAAATGACTGGTTTGGCCGCGGGGTGGCAAGGGAATTGGGGTGAACTCTTCCCCAGACCCTCTCTTTTGAAGAAAAAAGGGAGGGGGGCTGTGTGGAATGGGAGGACGATGGTGATTATAAAATAAATGGCAATGCATGGAGTAGGAGTGCACGACAAGAGAACACTTTTGGGTGGCGGAGGAGGCGGAGGCGGCGTGCAAGGGGTGGGTGGCTGTATGCTGGAAGGTTGTTGCTTTGAAGAGAGTAGTATAGGGATGCGGCTTGTGTGTGAGACGCAGGGAGGATGGATGGGAAAGGATGGTTGATAGGGATTTTTTAAGCTAGGTGACTCTTGATTTCTTGATGAATGTTTGCCCACCTCTAACCGCTCTATCATTTGTGTATTTGTGGCAAAGAGAAGTTGATCGAATGCATTTGTCCCTGGGTAAAAGGCATCTGAAAGTAAGAGACACGTAGAATCCCAGGCGTGCAAAACCCAATCGGCCTTTGGAGGATTTAAATGAGGTCAATGAACCATCTTTCGGCAAGTTCTTGGAATGCACCCTCTCCTCCCACCCTCCTCCGGGATATAGACCGGGGCCGTATTTTATATATACATATTTCTGAATGTGAAATAAGAGGCGGTGGGCAGAATTTTCCTAAATTAACGAACTGACGTTGCGGAGACATTTCTTAGAATATTTTGTGGTAATTTTGTGTATTTTATGTGGGATGTAAATTTCAGATATGTCATGTGCCAGAACCTCCGAGAAGGCAGACAGCACGTTCTCCCTGTTTGCCCCCTCGTCCCATTTCCTACCGCTCACACCCCCATCCTCGCATAAGTAACCCGGTGGCTGACACATTACTTGGGTTTCTAATCCGTGCTGAAACATTCTCCTAGAGACCCCACTTCACCTCTCAGTAACTTGCATTTCTCAGCTCTGCTGTGTGTGTGTGTGTGTGTGCGTGCGTGCGCGCGCGCGCGCGCGAGCCGGCGTGCGCCGGGTAGGGGGAGTGTGATGTGGGGGGAAATCAGTTAATTTGGTGATTGCGATGAAAATTCGACACCGCTGGATGTGTTTTCCCTGCCAATCTGTGTGTGCTGACCCCGGCACGTCATTTCACCCACTGCTGGGGTGGTGCGAGTAGATTATTTATTATAGAGCATGTGGGCAATGGACTGCACTTGGGGGTCGCCTCCTCGCTGCCTTCAACATTTCCCTGTGAATTCTCTATTTAGTGCACTGCAAAATAACTGTCTGCTGGTTCCTCTCCCTCAGCCTGGAGGAAGATTTACTCTCTCTACCCGGGAGATTCCGTCAGCAGGATTCAGGCCATGGGTCTCTTCTATTAAGTATAAACCAATGATTAAGACAGTGCTGTTTTTCACCGCAGACTTGCGGGGGGAGGTGGGGACTGGGTGTGGATATGCCAGAGAAAATGCACCTCTGCAACTAGCACCAGCACCAGCAGCAGGTCCAAATAAATAAATAAATAAGCGTCCTATACAGCAGCCAGGGAAAGAGCACAAACCCATCAATGTCCGTGTACTTATGAGCATCTTCCGTCAGACCATATTAATACACCACAAGAGAGAAGAGGATTAAACTAAGAAGGGGGCAGGGGGGCAGGAAGCACCACTGGATTGTCTTCTCATGTTTAGGGCTGCCTCACATTTATCAAACCCTGCTCCACAGACAAATCACACTTTGTGGATATTGTCACTTCTTGCTCAAACAAATTGCTCGCGCTTTCCTTGCCTTAGTCTTGGCTGAAAACACTGCTTCAGGGTTTAGATTTATGTTTCTCCCACCACCCTACTGTGTTATTAGAGCTGGGTTAGGTTGTAAAATGAAGGCTTTATTTCCTGGACACAGATTAAATACTTAGAAGGTCTTTCCTTTCTATGTACAAGGAAGAAGGATGGGGGTGGGGGTAACTAGTGAGCAACTATATTTAGCTCGAGGAGCCTCCTCTGCCTGCTAGGAATTATGACTAGGCAAATAATATAATCTGTCAATAGCTTTTTTTTTTTTGATACTTTATCAGCACTATCATGGTATTCTGTCGCTCAAGTAATAGTAACACATTTACTAATCCCTTGTATCCTTCTTCCCCTTTCTTACCTTTCTGTAGCCATTGTTTTAGACCAGGAGACTTAGTTGAACTTATTTTTTTTGTGTTTTAACTCATGGTGTTTTACACTCCAACCAATTTTTGTTTTTCCTGGAACACAACATCAGGTTTGTGACTTATTAAGAGGTAAAGTGATAAACCAGTAGTGAGAATCAAGTCAATGATAAAATGGGTTAAAAAAAAAGGCTCGAAAACCAAAATAAAAAAGGCTTAAATAATTGCACGCTTTAACATCTCTCAGTTTGTTCTCAAAAGGTGTTTAGGAGATGAATATTTAGACACGAAATAAATGTATGTTCCTAACCAAATGTAGACTACTTGGGTAATAGAATTTGATTCTGTGTAAGCTATAGAACACCTTTTCTTACTTCCCTCCATTACAGAAAGAGGAAAAATCTGAGGTAAGAGCAGGGGACAATTTAAAGAAATAAATTTCTTTAGACTAAGGAGTGGAAAAGCTTACCACCTGTAACTAAAACCTCTCTTAGCTACAGAGTAGATCCAGTTCAATAGCTAGCCCTCGCTGAAGCAATATCTCTTTCCATGCCTGAGGGGGCACTGCAAAAATGGACAGTGTCCTGTTCAGCATAAGAAACAATCCTAGGAAGGGCAAGAATGGGGCAAAAAAAAAAAAAAAAAGGAATCTCAAAATGGAATGAGAAATAGACACCCATAGAGAGATCTGATTTTGGTGAGAACATTTTTTGTCCATTTTAGAGTCAATCTTATTAAAAAACTACCCAACACAAACACTGGTGTTTTAATTTTTTTTTTTTTTTTTTTTGCCATGGAATATTCTAGTTAACAGTTTGTTATATTTAGGAAGAAAGATCTTGAGATGAATGGTCAATTGCATCTACATGGTACTTATTTCAGTATGTGTTATTCCTCTCCCCTTACAGCTTTAGGAAGCCTGTTATAAGTATGTCTTTCCCACTTTTATCTCTATGCGTAATAATCTTGGTCTTACCAAACTCATTACTTATGGTGAATGCAATTCTTGGAATAGTGCAGTTCACTCTTCCCTTTTTTGATTAACTGCTGAAACTTTGAAAAGTGGAGTCTGTGCCTAAGAAACAATGACTAACTTTAAAAGTCAGACATCAGACACTTAGTAACCAAAAAAAAAAATCTCCTCTGCAAAAAGGAAGAGTTTCTGCACTAATTGTGTATCAGGATATGGAAGCTCATTTCATTGTCTTTTCCCCATTTCTACAACTATTAGAACTCTGGGAACATAATATGACAAAGCTAAGCATCACCTCAGATGGCCCTTGCCTGCAGGCTCCACTAGAAGTTCAGATATTTGAAGATTATTTGTCAGGAATTTAAGTAGAGAGATAATATATTTTTTCTTAAAGAAGAAAATCATTGTAATAAAGAGAAAAATGGAAGTGCAGGAATTTTGGAAGACATCCTGAGCATGCATTCGACAGTGGTCTGGAATCAACGTGAAACGATATCAGTTTCCGCTTTAAGGAGTCTGTTGGAGAGCCAACAATTGAGACAAGTAAGACTCCTCTATTTGCTATGCAGGATTTTGGGGCCCGTTAATAAAAAAAAAATAAAATAACTTAGCACTTATACTGATGCTTTAATTGCTTTTGTTGATGTGCATTTATGATACTTATTGAGAAAGAGTCCTAGTTTTAATAAACTTTATTAAACCTCCTTTGACAAAGGCACTTATTCTGTAGTAGCTGGCTGAGTAGGTTGGGAAGGCAGAGAGAAGGAAAATCACAAACCAGGGGAGGAAAACTCACAAGCTGAAGTTGGAAGCCCTTTGTATAATTTATAGATATTCGTATGCTTTACTCCCTTGGAGCTCTGGTGGCACAGTGGTTAAGAGCCTGGCTGCTAACCAAAAGGTTGGCCGTTTGAATCCACCAGCTACTCTTTCGAAACCCTCTGAGGCAGTTCTGCTCTGTCCTATGGGATTGCTATAGATCAGAATCAACTCCATGGCAATGGGTTTACTCCCTTAGGAGAGCTTTCCTGCTCAATCAGCACTACAATTAAGCTTCCTGAAGGCAACCCCTGAGCCTTACTTCTAAGTACAGTCTTCTTATCTCCAATTTAAAAAAAAAAAATGCATAATACATGATGTGGAATTGGATAACAGGTCACGATTAGCTCAGATGGAGTTAAATGATCCCTTCTTTTCAAAACATATCAGCACTTATACTTCCTTAAGTAACATGGGGAAGAGTTAGTTTTGCTATTTTGTGGGCTATAATGGTTTATGAAACAGTTTTTCAATAGAGAAGTGTCAAAAATAGTTCTTGATAGACATCTTTAAATGAATTCAATCTGATCAATCATTGTTCACATGATGTTACCCTACCCATTTTTATCCCCATGAATAAAAACTCAAAATCTCTTACCTTAGGTTCAGTCATCAGCTCCTTCCATGAACAAATGGAGGGCATACATTAAATATACTGATTTCACCTAAAATATTTCAAAAGACAAGTTCATTGGCAACATTTTCTTTGAAAATGTCAGGCAGTTGTGGAGTGCAGTCCTTTATGGATCAAAAAAGACATCTTCGGCAAATGCCTGTATAAAGAGGTGGGTGAGGATTAACCTAGAGCCGTGGCAGCCGAAGCCCCCTGCTGTGTGATGATGCAAATGGCAGCTCAGGCCTAATGCACTCTGCTGCAGGGAGTGAGTACACAGGAAAGCGGTCATGTGGCATGAGTGAAATGGGAAGCCTCTTCATAGCTTGTGGTGGACACGAACCATCCTTTAGCTTTTTATAGCCAGGAATAATCAGGGTATTTGTAATCACATGAGCTAATGACAACACAAAAGAATGAATATATATTTTGTTTGGAGATTGATGTAACAATTGAACCCCAATAAAATTATCAATGTTTTCATCAAGTGACTAGTAAACATTTTAATTTCTTGTAAACTACTAGGAACGAGTGGTCAGTTTAATGAAGACAAATAGCAAGGTTAAAATAGGATTTCCACTCAGTTGTTCACAGCACTGGGCCAAATAACCATACAGAAGGGAAATTTTCTGGTCCCCTCTTTAGGAAGGAGTCAAGTCATTGGTCTTTTTCTCACTAGAGCATTTCCTGTATGATGAGCATACAGTAGTTTCCAAAGAACTAGGAATTAGCTGTGCAGTGTATGGTCAGGTAGTTTATTCAGTGCCGTTGATAACATTTTCCTAGATAAAGTGGAATTTGTGCCATGCCAACCAGTAGAGAATATTCCTTCTCTGAACAATATTATTCATCATACAGGCAAAACCATCAAATAACTCCCTCTAAAAAAAAGTAAGTTTTGGGCCAAATGTTATGCACAAATTACTACCGGAGCCTATCATAGCTAATGCAGCTTTGTTTATTTTGATTCCTTTTGCTACAGAACAAAATGATTGAACTTATTATACATTTTGATTTTTATTCACGAAATGAGCCCACTTGGTGCTGTTAATGTGTTCAGTGGGTTCCTTAATCAGATATGAAATTGTTTTCATCTTAGAATTATGTAGTGTATTTAAAAATAGAGAATACTCTGCTTAATTAGGCATTAGTTAAATATTAATGGCAAAATCCAAGATGTAATTACTGAGAAAGGAAGTTTTCATCAGTCATTTATCTCTATTAAAATATTGCTAGATAGATTAAAAAAAAAAAAAAAAAGTATACCAAAAACCCCATTGCTCTCGTGTGGGTTCTGACTCATAGCGACCCTATAGGACAGAGTAGAACTGCCCCATAGGGTTTCCAAGGCTGTAATCCTTACAGAAGCAGACTGCCACATCTTTCTCCCTTGGAGCAGCTAGTGGGTTCAAACTGCCAACCTTTCTGTTAGCAGCCAAGCTCTTAACCATTGCATCACCAGGGCTCCTTTTTAGATAGTGTATCTGTGGACATATATACAAATACACCATTAGTTTTAGGACTGGAGGTCATTTTTATTATTTTTGTAAGTCATCAGAGTTTGGAGACTTTCAAGGATGACGTAAAAGGGGAAAGAAGAGTTAATTTTGTTTGCATTCGGTATTCTACCCTTTTTATGAAGGGTAAAAATGTATTTTTTTAAATACATTTTCCTTTACGATAGCAGTGATTGACTTTTCCACCTAAACACACACACGAAGTTTACAATTTCCCAATTTGAAATAGAACTCAGCATTTATTCTGGATTGTCCTTTGTGCTTAAGAATCTGAGTGATGAGAACCTGCTGCTACCTGAGTAGACATAGGGCTGAGATTGTAAGAAGATCCACTGTGTAGAGAGCCAGCCATTAATTATTCACATTGTATGTTAAAGGCCTTTGAAGTAAATATTAAGACAGTTATTATTCAACATTGGGGATACTCTTTCTGAGTCGGCAAATAGTTTTAACTTGAGTATTTAAAGTATCTTGCAGCCATTTCAGAGTTTGAGAGGAAGCTCCTGTTTAGTCATAGCTGAAGTGTTATTCTGGGGCTTAGATACTGACGTCATTAGGGATTGCTTAGAAAATTAAAGGAAGCTTTTTATTTTATTTTGCTGTGAGGAAAATAAAATCTTAATGCCATTGGTGATCAAATTAGGCACATAATTTCACATTATAAGAAAAAAATTATTTTGTTAGTCAAATTGACTCCCAAATAATTTTATGTCTTTTACAATGGCTAATTTTGTGCCTTTTTTTTAAAATCTAAAGTCGTCCTTGGGAACACAGGGTGAGAACGCACCTTTTTCTGACAAGGATGTGTGTTGCCGACTGCTAAGTGTATAGCTCTTATATTGATTCAGTATAATTTATAAAGCCAATTAATTTGTTCTTGCAAAGAAACATGTTTAGCTTCTTGGCTAAAAATGTTTACTTTTAACAATTCAAGTGCCTCCCATCATAATTATTTAAACATCAAGGCGTCAAATTGATAGTGTGTAAAATATACTTTCTTAATAGATTTATATTTTGTATTAGTTTGTCCCATATCCCCTCTGAGGGAAAATATCCATGACATCTATACTTTCTGTTCATTCTCATAATTTACGTTTCCTTTGCTTTTCAATCTTAAATAGTAGATTTAGACAGAAATGAGATATCATGTATTAGAAGTTAGAATACTTTTATTTAAAAAGCAAATAAGAAAATGTGCAATAACTTTCTTACATAATTTTCCTTCCTATACTGCAATCCGTTTTATACTGCAATCCGTTTTAGGTGCTGAAGTCTGAATAGTAACTTAGCATCTTTTACACTCTCCAGGAATATAATATGTACCGCTCCCCCGCTCTCCCCCTCAACGCAACCGACACGAAAGGCCCATTAAAAGAAATTAATGAGGAATGAAGAATAGTTAAGGAAGGGGAGTTTTGCTAAAGGATGTGTACTGAATATGCATAAGGTTGTGTGGTGTTCCTTTCAACTCCTAAGGTATGTACTACAAGATTTTAGCATGGGTAAAGCACATGCAATGTGCTTTTAGTTGTTATTTTATTATTGCATTTCTTGAGAGTTCAGCCTCCTTAGTCTCTTAAGAAAAATGGCAAAAAGAGAAGGGAAGGAATGTGAGTCAGCCAGCCAAACACGCAGAGAAAAGCCTGGCAACAGCCGACTAAATTAGCATATGCTAGGCTGAGTATTTCCCTCTGTTGTTACATAATCCCTTTCTAATACGAAATCAGTTCTCCTACTTAACCCTTTCAGGAGGTTTGGAATTCTCCCAGTGTTATATTTTTATTTTGCTTCATTTATTTTCTCACGAATTGTGGAAATCGTCTATTGAGGGGCTTTTATGTCAAATTCTTTTTTTTTTTTTTCCTCCTCTTCAGCTTTCCTGTATACAAATGTGCCTTTCTGTATCCAACTTCAGGATTTAAGAATCAACTTTTCTATAGCTTTCACTAAGAGGATCTAATTAGCATTTTAGGCTCCCTTTACTCATGTACAGCTTTCTTTAGAAAATGTTTTAGTTCTGGGAGGTTCCCCTAAGGATTCATAATACTCTAGTTTGTTACATGTACTGTGATATTCAGTGTGCCTTAATTATGCACGTGTCCTCATTTCAAAGCCTTTTCAGGGATCATGTGGGATAGAACAGGGGTCTGGCTGTAAGTTCACTGCCCTGCATTAATGTGTAGGTGGTATTCAGAGAAGGGTGTTTCTGAAGGCAATTATATATCCGTGACTCCAGGATAGCAAGCAGTTACTCACATTCTACCCTTACTAGTTACCCTGCCAAGGCAGAATGAAATTCACCATTGTGATACATAATACAGTGTCTGTTATTTCTAAATAGTTCTTTGCTCTGCGAATGAAATAAAACAATGAGTGGAAATGTGTATCTCTTCCCCTGAATAGGGATAGTTCATTTTACCCTGACAAACAAAGAGTCTGAAATTGTTCTTCTGTCAATACTCTATTTCTTAACTAGTCCATTAAAACATTTTGCTATGATGGGATCTTGAAATTATGCTGGTTATTATTTGAGACTATAAATTTAGGGGTAGTATTAATTGCCTGCAATCTTCATGAGCTGCCAATGTCAGCACACTAGCAAATTGAAATTGTTAAATTTTCAGCTTCTGGTTAAGACACAATTTGAACAACTGTAAAAGTATAGACGAACATTGAACTCAACTATTAAAAAAAAGAGAGAGGGAGAAAAAAAGAACATCTTTTTTCATAGGGACTTTGTGTGGACTGATATCTACATGAATTGGCTCATTTTGTACGTGTCACCATTTGTGAGGAGGATGACTCTGCATGCCTTTAAGAGTTCACTCACTTATGTTAATTGCACCCTTTACATTCCTCTTTGTCTTCTGTCATTGGAAATACACCTGTTTTTTCTTTTCCTTTTACTGACAGCTAGTACAATCGAAAATGTTTTGTAAATTGATAAACTAAATATTCTAACCAATATTTAGTTTCATTATTTTGCACGATGGTATTATTTTTAAGCTACCATATTATTGTTAATGGTAGCTTAAAAAGTATTGGCCCTGCCCAGGAACCCACAGGAGTTTTTTAACATGAGGATTTTAGAACAGAATCTGGAATGCGTGACTTAGTAGACAAAAGAATACTATCTGCCCTTTATTGATCATTTTAAGCATTAATGTCTTCTTAGTTCATGAAGGAACTAAGCATTTTATTTTGGGTATGCTATGATCTATTTTTTTATGATCTATAGAACCCCTTTGTAGATTTTTATTATCGAATGTTTGGGGGTTATGAATTTATCTATCTGTAATCTCTAGTAGACTCTAAGCCCCTAGAGAACAGGGTTGAAATCTTCGTCTTCATTTTATTTCAAATGCCTAATAGAATGCCTGGAGCATGCCTTTTATTTTTAAGGTTTCTACTCACTGATAAGTTCTCCTCCAATACATTTAATTTTGACACCATTCTTTAATTAGATCCAAATAATATTCAAGTATTTACATTATAACTGCCAAAATGCCAATAAAGTACTCTGAATAGAATAAATATTTGCTATGAGTTTTCATTCTTACGTAATGTACAGGGAGAAGGCAAAATGGCACAAAGACACAGAATTCTAGATAAAGTTGTACTTTACAACAACACAAAAGGAGTCCGGGTGGTGCCACGGTTAAAGTGCTCAGCTGCTAACCAAAAGGTCTGTGGTTCAAACCCACCAGCCACTTGGGGGAGAAAGATGTGGCAGTCGGCTTCCGTAAAAGATTTACAGCCTTGAAAACCCTGTGAGGCAGTTCTACCCTGTCCCATAGGGTGGCTATGAGTTGGAATCCACTCCTTGGCAATGGGTTTGGATTTTAGGTTACAACAACACAGATTCCTTACTTTTAGCCAGGGTACTCTGTTCCAGTTTGCTCTGTAAACATTTGTGTCTCACAGCTTTGAATCTTCCTGATTTGTCTGGGCATCAGAACCCCTTGTCTTTATTTCGACTTACGAAAGATTTCTATCTCCAGCCCCCAAAATATTCCACGATGATGACTTTGGGTAACCATCAAGCCAAATCATCTTTTTGTTCTACTTGAAGTAGCTGGCATTTCCAGATAAATGTATAAACAAAGGAATTACAAGCTGACCTTGAACTGCCAGATTATCAGTGTAGGCTGCCCTGGTTTTGTTATTACCCAGCTACAGGGCAGAGGTCCTATGGTTAGTCCCTGAGATACAGAACCCAGGTACATTCTTCACAGTTGGCTGAGGGGTTATTCCATTGGTTTCATTAAAAAAATAAATAAATAAAAGACCTTGTTAAATAAAAATCCTAAATGTTGGTGATTTTTTCTTAATGCTTAGTCATTCTTCTGCAATTGAGGACACGTTTGCTATCATTGAATTTATTTCCCTTTTTGCATTTTGAAAGGCAGAGGGAGGTAGGATGGGAATATTAAGTGCTTTTTGAAGAGGATTTAAATACAGTTTATACTGGGAGCTGAACACCAAGGGAGAAAAGACTTCCTACGATTTGGAATGACTGTATTCTCACATGAAATGTTTTACGAACGCTTTTTCTAAGATGTCCCAGAGCCACGTAGCTTTTTTAAAAAGTCATGTAGTTTTTCTTCACGTTTAAAAAAATCAATTTCACTGATGTTGCTTGGATTTTTGACTGTTCTATGACTCTCAGTGTTTGAAAAGGTATTCTTAACTAGGCTAACTTAAGGTTTACCTGACACCAGGTACTGAGATCACTCTGTCATCCCCCGCAGAAATATATGTTCGGCAAATCAGCATCCAGATTAGATTAAACTAGCTCAATTTATTGAGGGTGATTGTCACTTCATTGAGTTGATAGTAAGAATTAGATTCTTTTCTATTAGCACCTAAATCCTTGTTTTAGTTTAAAACGTGAATGGCTGTATGATGCAACAACTACAA
This sequence comes from Loxodonta africana, assembly GCF_030014295.1. Lineage (NCBI taxonomy): Eukaryota > Metazoa > Chordata > Mammalia > Proboscidea > Elephantidae > Loxodonta > Loxodonta africana. Next base: position 26,859,662 of record NC_087361.1, on the reverse strand, counting down.
AAGAATAACCTCCTTCTCGAATGTGCTGCCATTAGGTCCTTGCCAATCTACCTCCCAGAATCTAGTGAATAACAAGGAAGGTAGTTTGGGAAGCAAATTTTTGTTGTCTATTTCTGTTTTGATGAAAAAAAGTATTTGAATAGGTTACTGAATTTTATTATTTTGAGGACACTCCTATGTATCTACAGTTTGATGCGATGTGTATTTTAATATTCTAAGGACAACCATATCATATCTGAAACACTGAGAATGTAAGGAAGATTTACGTCTTTACATTTTGCGACACTTTAAGTCATAATTACCTACTCAGATAATTCACAGTTTAACATAAGACACGTAAGCACCTATCTGCTGCTTTAAATACTAAAGCATTTCAGATTGATTTTCTTGTCCAGTGTCTTCAAATAGAAAACAACATCCATAATATGCATCAGAAGAATATTGTACTAAGCATACTGTCTTTAGAGAAATAGTTGGTATTAACTGGCATGAAGAAGCAGCTGAGTGTTCAGTGACTTTTACAAACCTTTTCAAAGTTCAAGTAGAATGTATACAGGATAGTTTCATGTCCACTGGCTTGCTTTTTTTTTTTTTTTAACATAGAAATGCTATGGGTGACTTAAGACTAATGGTGTTGTGAAACTGCAATTCTCTATATCATTTCACTTCCATGGAGTAGCTCAGATAAAGGTATTGCTGGAGAGATAAGACGTGCACAGTTTCTAGAGGTCTGTTGGAGGTCACTAAAATCAGATTTACTTTAAATTTTTGTTTTGCTTTATCCAAATTTATTGAATGTACAAGTAGAGACTACCAACAAAGTGGAAGGGATTGCCAATAAAGGCTAAGGCAAAAAACGGGAGATGTTGTAATAAAAGTATTATGGGCAATGGGTATAAACAAATTGGGAAGACTAATCTTTGTATTGTTTAATGATGGTTTTACTGTAAGATTAAAGTAAACTGGCTCAGGCATTAGGGATATTTTCTGCTAAGGTCATCTCCTCACCAAGGTGCACCATCATAGAGAATGGGAGACACTTGGCGTTAGAAGAACAAGGCAATCATAGAGATCCCTGACCCTAAAGTGGACCATCAGAAGCAGCCATAACAAAATCCTGGTTATGGTGGATGTGGTGGTGAGGTTGGCTTGGTGAGTATCCTCTATTCCATAATTAGAGTTCTCTATTTTGTAGAGGAAGGAGATATTATTGAACTAATTAAGACTTTGATTTTTCGAAGCACTTTGCAACAGAGAGAACCTAATGGTGGAATCAGGGGACCCAAGTTCTCATCCAAGCCATGCCATTGTCTTAGAGGTCTTGAGCAAGTTACTTCTCTTACAGTTTAGTTTCTTCGCCTGCAAATTGAGAAGTTGGAACTACATCCATCTTTTGGTGGTGTGTTGTGGAGATATCTTATGAATAATTGCATGCTGCAGAAGTGGTATTTTTTCTTTCACTTTCCACCTAAGGATGCTTTATCACATGGTCAGTATAAAATTGACTCCATGTTCTTAAAATGCTTTTTCATAAAATTTAGTTTTTGATAACTCTCCCATGCAATATTCAGTGCTTAACATTATACATGTAAACAGATTTTTATTTTTGATATATGTACCTGTATAAATTTAGAGTTTTTCTTACTCTCTCAACGATTTTTATAAATTGATTTTGTACCCATCAGCACGAGTTTGGTTCATACATTTTTCACTCAAGAAATTACACACGTAGATCAAGACTGAAAATTTATAAATTGCTGCTCTGTTAAACTCATTTTTGTTACTATGGAATAAATGGACTGAGTTAGGTTTCTGAATTTTGAGTTTTATTTCATTTTTCTGCAAATTGAATGTGTGTTCATGTGTGTGTGTTCGTGTAAACATTATTTTCTATCATTTTTTTCTTTATAGCCTTTGGTTTTCTTACGCATAACTTATTCGTTCATTGATTCATTCATTCAACAAACATCTATTTGAAGGCAGGGTGGTAAATGCTGGATATATAAGTGAACAAGATGGAAATAGTCCCTGCCCTTATGGAGCTTACAGTCTAGTGGTGGAAACATATAATAAATAAACAAATACAAACATGTAATGCCTTAATTCCTTTTTTTCAGAAGCAAAGCTAAAAATTCTATTTTTATAGCAATATATTTTCAACAGCAACAGAATGCGGATAGATCAATGAACCCATGAAATCACTAATTTAACAACAATGCTATAAACCTCACTGGGTTTTAACACTTTTTATTTAAGTTTGGATTAAAGAGCTCTCATTTCTTCCAGTCCTTTATCCTGAAAACATTCTCAGTATGATGCTGGTTTCTTTCTTTCTGTTTTTTTATTATTATTATTATTATTATTATGAATACAACTTGAAAGAAGCTGACAAGTGAACAAGAAATATTCAAGCATGCTGTATTCTAACTGATTTGTTCAAGAGGATGATTCATTTAATTTCATAAAGGCTCAGTGGGCCAGAACAGTAGATGACCAGGTCAGCAGAGGGAATGTAAGGGAGAAGAGGTCTGTGAGAAGGCTCTGTGTAACAAGCAACAATATTTAGTTTTTTAGAGCTGGAGTTCTGCTTCAGCAGTTCTGATGTTACCAGTGACAGTCATTTAAAGGGCTGCTGATGCCTCAGGGAAAACATTTTTAAAGTGTCCTATCTAGAAACAATGTTCTTTGTACAATGTCATATATATTAAAACTCCATCCCTTGCTTATATTACAATACATCTTGCCTGATTAAAACCTGTACTACTATAATATGGCTTCTCGAGAGTGCTGATTAAATATGTTGTCCCTGAAACCTTTCCTCCCTCTCAATCTATCCTGAATGTGGTTGAAATATTAACCACCTACTAAGCAGAGCTGAGGGAAACTGGGTGGTGCGAATAGTTAAGCACTTGACTACGAGCCAAAGTTTGGCAGTTTGAGCCCACACAGAGGCTCCTCGGAAGACAGGCCTGGGAATCTGATCCCGAAACATCGAAGCCTTGAAAACTCTTTGGAGCAGTTCTAATTTGCACCAAGAGTGAGAATCGACCAGATGGCAACTAATAGTAAAAACTAACAAACAAAGCAATGCTGGGAAATTTATGAGGATGCCATTTAAGAGCTTTAAACAAAATTAATATTCTATCCAATCCTTCAAAATGGTAGAGAGAAAAAGTAAACTTACATAAGTAAAAGGCTACAAATATTCTTAATAACTTTCTATTACTTGCTTTAGTGATTGTCTTTGGATGATGACCCCAAGGTAGGAATGATTTTCTATTTCTAACAAGTCGTAAGGTATTTTTTTATGTTTATGTGGCCAGTGGTATCCCTGGATTGACCCCTGGTGGTGCAGTGGTTAAGAGCTCAGCTGCTGACCAAAAGGTAGCCAGTTTGAATCCACCAGCTGCTCACTGGAATCCTTGGAAACCCTGTGGGGCCGTTCTGCTCTGTCCTAGAGGGTCTCTATGGGTCGGAATCAACTTGACAGCAATGGATTTAGTTTTTTTTTTTTTTTTGGTTTATCCCTGGATTACATGATACACATGTTGTAGAAGATAAGGTAATTCTGTTCCATTTCTTCTGATGCATACTTTGGAAATCACAGTGGTGATGGTGGTTTAAAACCAAGACAAAAAACAAACCCATTGCCATCAAGTCAATTCTGGTGGTGGTCTAGCATGTGTAATTACTTTACTCAGAGAGTTAGTTGTCTGGGTTACATACAGTAGTATAAAGTACAGTTAGAAAACCTCAGTTTAACCATAATCTTTAACCTTGCTTTTTTTTTTTTTTAATTTAGAGGGAAACTTTAAAATTAAAGTAACTCAAGGAAATGCTGTGTTGCAGGTGATAATTTTTAAGAATGTTGTTTTAAATTACATGATCTATTTTAAAAATATATTCAGTTTTCAAAAGTCAGTCAGAGACTGACTTCCGTATTTGGCAAGTTTTACAGAAGGAACTAGGTGGTGCTGTTCTGTCATCTTTGTGTCTTTGTGGCTTCTTTGGCCTCTTCTCAATTCATTAAACATGTCTATACAACGAATGCATTAAGTAAGATACAGCTTTCGTCTTCTACTGCCATTACTTTTTTATTAACCAAGTAAGTTCATATTGATTTTGAATCTTTATTTTCCACAGTATTTTAGTACATCAGATAACAACTTTCTGCCTAAACAGCACGATATATCACAGACTACGACGTCCCCATTTGCTTAACATTTCAGATTATATATCAAATTCTGAAATCTTCAGGTATTTGTTATTTATATCTTTTAAAGATCTTGCATGTGACTGTTTTATTTTTCTAAGTCTTACTGTATTCTGAGTCAGAATTTCAAGCGGTGACATTTTTGTATAGTTTCAGAGTTTAAACAGAAGAAAAAAGAAGCCTTTCTCTTAAAAAATAAATTCTGTTAGCCTAATTTACTTCCCTATCAAGTGACCTCAATTAGTCTTTTAGTTAATCTTTTCGTGTTTCAAGATGTCATTAAGGTAATTGTGCCTTCTGATGATCTTGGTGGCCCCTGATAGTTTGAAATAAAATAACACACCTGTTTAAAATTAAACCAATAAACAACAAAACAAAGATGTTAATGTACTGCCCATGTATAGTTAGTACACTGGTCTTTCTGAGACGTATATTCATGGTGAGAATTATGGCTTCTTTTAGCTCTCTTTACACTTAGAGAATAAGGATAAGAGAAAACTTATCAAGGACTGCAATTTTTTTTGCCACATGTATTCATCTTCTGAAAAGTCACATTGCGTTATATACAAACAGAGGTAAGCTATGGTTCTTAATTATTTCATAATACCTTTGGAGAAAAGTATGTCATATAATTTAGTCGCTAATGAAAATTTGGATAGAAAATAAGGATAAAGCACTTCATAGGTTCTACCCCTGTGTCTCCTCATAGAACTGCAGTCCTGCATATCTGTGATTTTGGACGAGGACAAAAATAACTTTATAGCCTTCTTCTTTCTGATATAATACATTGTCCCTGCTGCAAAATGATAAAAACTTTCAGCTTTACCTTAATAGAAAAGCAAATGCTATGTAGAAAACTCTTTGTGTTTTCTGCTATCTTCCAAATCTCTTATCTGGGGAAGACAGAATCAATACAGAATTTCAAAATGGTTCCCTGGGACTCCATTTTACAATGTAGGTAGGTAATCTCTGAGATGAGCATCTCCTAGACTAATAAAACTAAGTAAAAAAAGGTACTAGAATTCTTTGCTCATGTCTGGCCTTCCCCCCAAACAGTTATAGACAATTTGGATGTATTCCAGTAAGAGTTCAGAGTGGGGGAACTGTGTAAGGGCATTAGGATTATTCATTCATGAGGAATGCCTTCATTTTCTAACAAATGAAAAGTTCCTCAGTAGGATTAGGTAGCTCCCATTACCTTAAAGTGTGAGGAAACTTGATGTTAAGTAAATAATATTTTTAATATTTTATAAATTATGTGTTTATGTTTAGGGTAATAATTACTTATGTTACAAAAATAATTTTATAACTTTTAGATATTATAGTTATAATAGCAAATCTTGGAGTAGACAGGGGAATTATGAAAGGTATTCACAGAAATCTTCTGAGTCTCCATGCTCAAAAACATGCAATGTGTTTATTATAACGTACTAGCTCCCTTTTTTTTTTAGCTCCCTTTTGGGAAGTTGGCGTTTTGGCAGAGATATTGAGAAGAACATACTCAACTTTGATATTTTAGGTGTTAGATTTATATTGTGGAAAATTAAATGAGACTGTGATCAGGACCCATACTTTTTAGATTGTCTAGTTTTAAAATCCAGCATACTTTAGCATGCTGTTTGGTGAGTAATACCTAATTTATAAAGGGTTATATTTCAAACGTACTTCTCCTTTGAGAACATAGAAAATCTACAGATTATTTTATTCCATTTCTTAAATATCAAAAATACTAAAACTTGCAGTTTAACTTGTTGTTAGGTGCCATCCGGTCAATTTTTGACTCACAGGAACCACTAGTGACAGAGCGTAACTGCCCCATAAGGTTTTCTAGGTGTAATCTTTCCTGGAGCAGATTGCCAGGCCTTTCTCCCATGGAGCCCCTGGGTGGGCTCTAACTGCCAACCATTCCATCAGCAGCTGATCGGTCTGGTGACTGCTTTTTTTTTTTTTTAGAGCTAAAATTTGGAGGGAAGAGACTAAAACAGAAATCTGGCAATAAGCTTTCTCTTTTGGCTAAGGCTTCAGAGTTGGCAAATGCTCTGTGCATTTTTCATAATTTCTTGTGCTGATTATTTTTTGGAGATTTTATATCAGGATAGGAAGAGATTTTTTTTCTGAATTATTTTTGAAAAAGATTAATCTCAGGTAACCTCGTTTAGACATAGACTATTAGTAATCAGTGACAGTAAACAGACTAATCTAACATGCCATGTATTTTACTTTTATTTTTTTAGATCCTTACCTTACCTTTCCGAATGCTCCACTGGTATCTTCTGTAGCAATTCCGTTTCATCTTGCCATGTTTTATCAATGATGAAAGATTTATAACGTATCGACCCAAAGGTGTTTTGATTTTAAGAGGTAGACTAAAAACAACAGAAAACAACAAGAACTAAGGGATTTCTGGATTTCTTTTGAGATATGTCAAATAGCAGAAGAGGTGAAGAAGCCAGAAAAGGGATTCATAAACACTGAGAGAATAAAAATAACTGTACAGGGTAGATATAGACTTTTCTGTATGTTTAGGTATATTTGCCTTTACTACACTGAAAGAAGATGGCCTCTCCAAATGAGGCTTGATATAAAATTAAACTTGATATCAGTAAATCAGGGGTCGATTGAACCAACAGACACAAATATCATCACACGGAGTGAAAGAGGTTTGAATGGAACAAAATAAACATTTAGGATAATCTTTGAGGCAGCGTGAAGCAGAACCTAAATGTAGTCAAACAGCACTGTAGTGAAGGATTATGACAGGTCGGTCTAATTGGCATTAAACATGTAGGATTGAAAATAAAAGCAATGTATAAGCTTTTGGGGAAATATTTTATCACAAATTTAATATACTCTCCTGTGTAGCTTATATCAAATGAGGTACTTTCTAAATCTATTTCCCCTGGGTGGCTTTGATTGCCTTAAAATTAGAACTCTAGTCTCTCTTATAAGGGGGCGTGGAAGTGCAAAGGTTAAATGCCTGGCCACTAACCCAAAAATCAGCGGTTTAAACCCTCTAGGAGCTCCAAGGGAGAAGAGACCTGGTGATCCGCTCTTGTAAAGATGATAGCCTAGGAAACCCTGTGGGGAAGTTCTACTCTATTCTATAGGGTCGCTATGAGTCGGAAGCCCCTGGACTGCACACAATAACAGCTTCTATGCCAGCATTAATAAGAGTGGAAGTGACTGGAGGCAATAATCAGGGTGAGCAGGATGATCCCATGAGAAGCTCTTAATACTGAGGCTTTGCAGTTTACAAATTGTAAACTTTTCAAGAACTGTCTTATTATTGGCTACAAGCGTTCAGATATGTAACTGGAGAAACCATTGCAACAGAACTTTCTTCAAAATAAAACAACGGTTTTAATCATTTATTTGTTCTCATGAGATACTGACAAAACAAAACAATGCTTTCAAAAGCAGATGTTATGTTTAATTCCTAATGTGTCAATCATCATATGTTTCACAGGGAATGTTGCTTGTTTGAGACCAAAGTCCTCAAATTAAGGGGAAATGTGACATTTTGGGGATCCACCTTTCTTATCTGAACATCTATAAATAAATAATAAACTTTTTCAAAGAGAATAAAGGCGCCCACAAAAAAGTTTGTCTTCTCACTTCACTTAAACAAATAAAAATATATAATGTATTTTAGAGAATGGCAACAAACATTTAGAAAGAAAAGCAGGTACATATGCTAATCTAAACATAAAGAAACTAATCTAAATGTGGAAACCCTGGTGGTGTAGTTGTTAAGTGCTATGGCTGCTTACCAAAAGGTTGGCGGTTCAAATCCACCAGGCACTCCTTGGAAACTCTATGGAGCAGTGCTACTCTGTCCTATAGGACCACTAGGAGCCAGAATCCACTTGAAGGCAACTGGTTTGGTTTTTTTGTTTTAATCGAAATGTGCTAAAGTAGCTGCTCTTACATTACCTAAGACATTAGCATCACTATCAGAAATTGTTTTTCTCTTGTTAACTTGTTTACATTTTCGGTGTCTTTCCTACTAGATGCTAAGTTCTGTGAGTGCAGAGATTGGTTACTGTTTTTTTTTTTTATCTTCCACACACAATTGTTCAGTAATTTTTTGTCGCTTGAATGAATATGATGTTCTTGTGTTATGTTTTAAAAATAAAAGATTCGTTTCCTTTTGAGCAAATTCCTGAAGTAAAAAGAAAGCAAATTAGCACTTTTATTTAACATGTACCTCACTTAATATTAGTTACAAATTAGCAGTTCCTTAAGTCTCTTCTTAAACACGTCATGTGCCATATTTGATTATGATCATTTGTTATTGAAGAATGTTCGAAATTGTGCTGATTGCATAAGACAGAAAAAAGCATAGACCTGCCGCTGGTTATCTAGAAAAATAAAAGGGAAAACAATGCAGGGGAATTTACTTTCTTAAATAACATAAGACCTTTTTAAAGCATTATATATTAGTAAATAGTTCAAATATATAATATATATTCACATTTGTATTTATTAATATCAGAAAATTGTCAGAGATTATAACTGAAATTACAAGAAAGAAATAAAACCAAAGATCATGATAGGCCACAGGATAAATCCTGCATTTAAAAAACAAAAACATGTTTTAACGAAATTGGATGAAAGTTTCTAATAAGCTTTGCTGCACTTGGAATTTAAGCATGATCTCATTTCAACCCTATTTAAATCTTATTTCTGAGGCAGATAGTGAAGTAGAAAGCACAGGGACAGGGCAACAAGAATTAACGTTCGATTATTCTGATTATGACTGTACCACGGGCTCTCTCCAGCACCTGTAGAAACAGCTTATCTCTCTAGGGGTCAGTGACTTAAGGGTGGGAGACTTGGATCACTTCCAAAGTCCCTTTCAACTTGAAGACTGACTACAATTCTGCAGCTAAAACAAAATCAATGGATACACTTCGTAAAGGTCAGGATACAATTAAGTCTTTGTCGTTAAATAAATGGGAAAGAAGCATTATACAATGATAAAATATATCACTAGTAGAGTCTGTAAAACTACTGATATATAATTGGATATGTTTTAAAAATGTACGTGTATTATATACATATATTAATAGGTGTAGGGATATTTATTGATACATTGGCATATATATTGATATAAAATGATATACAAGTATGTAAATCAATATATCCTATTGCTACATAATTCCATTTGATTTCAAATTGTGTATGTTTAATTTGTTGCATTTCTGACTTTTTACCCATCCTCTGTAGACAGACGTGAATAATTAGAAGAGGGAATGGTGAAAAATTACTCATTTTGAGAACAGTTCTAAGCAAAAATCTTTAAGTGTTTATACATTATCGGCCTCAAGAGAATAAAAAAGCTAGGTGAGTCCAGAAACGGACTTCAGTAAATGAAGATTTTGTGACATTGAGTGGCATAAACACTGTTTTTTGTTTTTGTTTTTTTATTAAGACTCAAAACAGATAATATTCTTAAACTTCCCTACAAGTACTTTAGGTTTTAATTTGGAAATAATTTCTAGACAAGATTATAAAAAAGATCACTAGACTTTAAAATAGTTAAGCGATGAAATGCATCTTTTTTTGGCATCTAATAAGATAGATACATATTTTTCCAGCTTTATTGGATGATTCTGGAGTGTCTCCTGTTAAATAGAAAGTAGTAGAGCCTGAGAGCTTCACATCATGAGACAGCTCCTCAGGAAACCAGTTTGCACAAGTGGCAACCAATCTAAAGTTCTCACTTTTTTGTAAAATAGAATGTGTTCTTATGAAAGCCAAATGCTTATTATTCTCTTTGTAAATATGTCATTAAAGAAGCCTGTATTTATTTATTTAGATAGGATTTCATAATAACTTCTAATCATAATTGTGCAAAGAGTTAAATTCCCTTCATTATGGAGCTAGGCAAACTGCAAAGTGTTTATGGACGATCTAGAAGGTCAGACCTCAGACTAATTCACCGACAGCCACAGATGCCTGGTTAAGCTGCCAACACAGTTGGTTTCCGAGTCTGCCAGAAAGTCAGCTGCAGCTGCGGGGACATTCTTTTTTTCCTTCCCTTGCTAAGCCTGTGGATTTTAAAATTGCCATGGAAAGAACAGAATTAGGAAATGTAATTCAGGGAGATAGTCACCTCACTTACCCTATCAATGGGTTTCAAATTAATTTATTTGAATAGCAAAATATAAGCAGATAGGGGCTTCTGCACATGTGTATCTTCTCCAATAATCCACTTAGTCACGTTTTGGAAATTCTGGCTTCAGAATCTCTTTTATTCATTTTTGGATTTCTTGATGTTAATATATTTTTTTCAAAGCTACTGTGTTATGTTGTTGTGCTGTTATCTGCAGTTGGAGAAACGTAAGCATACATACAGGTGCAAAAGGAGGCAGTATGTTACGGCTTTGGACTTAGACAGTCCTGGCCTCCGATCATGTTTTGCTGTGTAACTCTGAGCAAGTGACTCTGAGTCTCAGGTATTTCACCTTCAAAATGAGAATTGTGATGCTCATCTCATAGGATATCGTGAGGGTTAAGTAGTTAACATGGCAAAATGCCTGGTATCGTGTCCAGAAAACTATGGGCATTGAGTAAATGATTGAGGTATTGTGAGAAAAAAATTTAAAATTTGTTGAATCCAAAATGCGCACTAAGCCCTCAGAAAAAATGTACATTGTTGTGTGGTAATTTTGTAAAATATTTTTAATACAGTATTATAAGAATTAAAAAGCAATCTAATGGGAAAGTGGGAGAAGCCTGGAAATAAAGAAAATTTAAAAAGAATGTAACATGATATTTCTAATGCTAAAGTTGTTTGGGTGGGGGGGTGCTAGAGATAAACCCAACCCAGTGCCGGTTTGGGTGGGGGTGCTAGAGATAAAGGGGATATAAAACCAAAAATGAAACTCATTGCCATTGAGTTGATTCTGACTCATAGTGACCCTACAGGACAGAGTGAAACTGCCCCATAGCGTTTCCAAGGGGCGCCTGGTGGATTCAAGCTGCCAACCTTTTGGCTAGCAGCCATAGCTCTTAACCACTACACCACCAGGGATACCAAAAAAAAAAAAACCATTGTATCAAGTCAATGCCCACTGATAGCAACCCTATAGGACAGTGCAGAACTGCCCCACAGGGTTTCCAAGTATTGTAATCTTTACGGAAGCAGATTACCACATCTTCCTCCATGGAAAAGCTGGTGGACTCGAACCACTGACTTTTCAGTTAGCAGCTAAGCACTTTAACCACTGTGCCACCAGGGCTCCTTTTCTTATGAAATGTTACATAATTATATATATATATATATATATATACACGCACACACATATATATTTACATATTTATATTTGTATCATAAAGAGAAAAGTACCTTTATATCCCATTTTTAAATGAGTGAATAGTATAGAAAAGGCAAATAGGTATGTGTTTATACTGAAGAAAGGATTAGTATTATATTTGGGGTTATGTTACTTTGGTTATATGTGTGATTACCATATACACAAGACATGAAATATCATTTTTGTTCTTTCAAAGAATTCTTTCAGAACTTGAGTTGTGACTTTAAGAATAATACTAGTCTGGATATATGAAACTAATTTCTCAATTTCTCAATAGACAATACAAAATTACTATGCTGAAAATAAAATAGACTAGTTATTCAGCATGAAGAGCATATCAATGTGAAATGTGGAGAGCGTACCAATGTGAGATGGTAATATATGATACTGAAACATAGATAAAAATTACAAAGCATATGATTTTTTTTAAAGGTTATCACTTTAGTTAAGGAGGTCCTTTATAGCACTTCTTTTGAAATGGAATAATTATCTTCCATGCATTAAAGCCTTGATATTTTATTTTCATTATGTATCATTTCTCTTCTAGAACTGAAAGACCACTAAGGTGGCTATTAAGATGTCTTTCATCAATTTCTTATTTTGCACTACATACTTGGAGGATTGTGTCTTCTTCTCATCTGAAAATATTATGCTCAAAGTAAATCCTAATAAAATCAGTTGGTTCCTTCTCTTGGAAAGTTCCTCACTACATTTTTTTTTTTTTTTTTGCTAAATGAAAATACAGAGTTCATTATTCTTGTGTAGTGTTTTGGCATTTTACTATTATGTCTGGAATTCCACACAGGTCAATTTCTAATAAAATAAATTTCTTGAGAAATCCAATGGCTACCTTTTAGGAGAATGTTGATGAAATAATACCTGCATGTTACGAGGAAAGCTTTTTTTTTTTTTTTCCTGTGCAAAGTTCTTAGAAGTGTCAGAAATCATTGTCTACTTCCCCTTTCTTTCTGCCTAGAGCCAAGCAGAGAATTAGGAAACGAAGAGAAGTGCTTTACACACAATGGCCTTCAGAAAATATTATTGATGACTAGACACCTGCTAGGATGTAAAGGCATTTAATCCATATTAGTTTGCCTTTTAACTTGTCAACTCAGACATGGCAGCCGGAAGAATTTTCTGTCCAACATTAGCTTTGCATTGCATTACAATTTTTATTTTTCATTCTTGCAATTCAATATACAACACAACCGAGGCTTTAAACATTAAAATACTTTTAGCTGTAGGAAGATGAACTGGGAAATAATGGTTTCTCTGGATCACTAAATCATCCAGAGGGTGTGATACACGTATGTGAAATCATCAACTGGGAAAAATTATTCATTGCAAAAAAAATCACCCAGTAGTTCAAATCACCTTTATAAATGTTTCCTTCATTGTGGTTAATCATCTGCTATGAATGTAGCATAAGAATTACTTTTGTTTGTGTAATTATTTTGAAGGATTTTTTTAAAAGAATTAATACAGAAAAATACGAAAAAAAAAAAAATAATTAGAGAATAGACTGAATGACTCATTTCCAGAGATAAAGTTATTTCTTCGCTGTAGAAATCTTTGTGTCCCCCCTGCCTAGAATAGAGTCCATCGTAGAGTCTCTCAACATCGTGACCTGAGAAATCAGTTCATTCAGATATGTCAAACTGAATACACCAAAAATCTGCTACCATCCAGTTGATTCCAACTCATAAGGACCCTGTAGGACAGTGTAAAGCTGCCCCATAGAGTTTTCAATGAGGGGCTAGCAGATTGGAACCGCCAGCCTTTTGGTTAGCAGCCATAGCTCTTAAACACTGCGCCACCGGAACTCCAAAATAAATGTAGTTTTTATCTCCTTTTTTAATTAGGACAGGAATATAAACATTATATTTCAGTTTTCTGACATTAGAGCAACATAATGTATCCAGCATCTTTGGAAAATGATTCGTGACATATAAGTTTTACAGACGACTGGAAAACTTTTTTTTTTTTTTTTTTTTAATGACTATTGGTGGGAACCTTTCTATAATATACTAGGCCTTCTTAACCCTCAAAACCAAACTCGTTGCCATCAAGTCAATTCTGATTCATGGTGACTCTATAGAACCCCATAGGGTTTCCAAGAAGCATTTGGTGGGTTTGAACTGCCCATCTTTTCAGTTAGCAGTCTAAACTCTTAATCACTGTGCCACCAAGGCTCCCACTAGACGTTCTGTAATTGTCTTTGAGCTGTCCTTTCTGTCTCTTACTTGTGCACTGTGCTGGCCTTTACAATAGCTTCCATGACTTCTTTTTGTAATTTGATGTTAAGAATATAGATTAAAAAGAAGAAAAAGAAAAAAAACTTGGTAAAAATCCACTTAAACATTATATCGATTGGCTTCCTTAATAAGGCACAAATGAGACCCTGAGGGTTTGTGCTGATTAATCCAACAAATTTAGATCATCAGGCCTAAGCTGCTACCCATATTACAACTCCTGATTTCTAACTGCCTACTGGATATTTTCACCAAAAGATATGTAGCAACACAGGAAAATGTAACATGATCAAAGCTGAATTCATTACCTTTTCCGGCCAGCCACCTCTCTTGCGGTCAGCCGCCTCTCATCCAGCCCTCTAAAGCTCTGGAATTCCAGGTCTCAGAAACGGCCTTCACAGCCAGCCAAACATTTAAGCTCAAACATGTTTGATGCCGTATTTGACTCCTCCATCTCCTTTCCTTTTACTTTAATTTAATCCAAAATTCCTAATATGTGGTCTTTCGCCTTCACTTCCATTTTCACGGCCTCGTTTGGATCCTTGCAGTCTTTCATTGGTACTGTTGCTGTATTTTCTATTTCATCCATCTGTCCCCACTTCCTTCTACCTTTCATACTCTCTCCAGAGTTATGTTCCAAAAAAAAAAAAAAAAAGCCTAGTTATTTTTCTCCTCTCTGTAAAGTCCTCTACAGGCTCTTTCTTTTCAAAACAAATTAAAGCATAAACTCTTAAGTGTGACGTAAAAGGCATTCTCCTTCTGCTCCCCAACTGTCAGTCCGTACTGCTAACCACCCCACCCACTCTCTGAGGGTCCTACTTCTATGGACTTCCACCATTTCCAAAACTACACCCATTTTCACACGGTTTTCTGCCTTTATGCATGCTAAAAAAAAAAAAAAAAAAAAACAGGTAACAGAGAATATTCATCGTTTTATATTTAACTCAAAGTAATCTTGAAAATATGCCATATTTGATACACAACGCTTTATAAAAGAGTGTTTCTAATGGTTAGATCCAAAAGGAAATACTATCATAAAACTACTTCTCTGTAGATACCAGAAGTAGAAATGAAATCAAAGGAAACAATTTTTTTTTCTTTTTTTTAACCATTTGGGTTCATGTTTTGCCCTCAGGAATTGTTGGTCTCTAATCAATTTTTTTTTTTACTTAATTATATAACTCTGGCTCTTAAAGCCTAAGCTGTGAATTTTTATAGGTTTGAGTATATACATATTGCTATAATATTTTTATATATGGCTGACAGTATTATTTTATAACCTTATGAACTATACCATAATTCTAATTAGATATTTGAAGTTAACATATTCAAGAAGGCATTGGGTATTTATGGTCAGCAGGTATTTTAATTCTTAATCAGACTTAAAAATATGAATCACAATAAGATTGATTAAAACTAGGTAATTTCACACAGATTTTTAAAAATACAGCTTTTTAAGTACATTTAAGTAGATTATTATATAGGTACTATCACAAGTACTTTTAAAACAACTTTTGTTAAGCTAATAGAGAGAATATAAGACCTTTAGTTTGTACTTGGTCATAGAGATTTGAATCATTCTAGAGATTAATTTTTTATCAGGGCTCATTAATAATAATTTAGATGAATGGAGTAGAAAAAAACGCATGTTTGTGAATGTTTGCTTCTTTGATCCTAAATGATTCCAAGTATTCTATTACAGATATTTTGATATTTCACTATTCCAGATATGCAGGAAGTATACTATAATATTGTCACTAAAAGCAAACTAACCTATGAACTTTTTTTTTTTTTTTGCTCTTTAATGAAAGCGTTATTTCAGTAGCAATGTTGACCTGATAATTGCCAGTGTATCTAAACTGAACCTACTTCAGTTAATGCATCAGTAAGTGAAGTACCTTCAATACAATCAAAAGATTCTAATCTAACCTAAGGAAAGATCTTGTTCATATTGCCTACTTTAAATTCAGGCTATGATTTCATATTTTTTAAGTGGCCCATGGCGTAGCTGACCCCATTAGTGGGATACATCTCTCCTTTGGCACAGGCAGGTGCTGCTGAGTAAGCATTTCTGAAAGCCTCTGAATGAACTTCATCAGACAACTACCATCACCTCATTTCAGAGAAGGGAACACTTGAGTCAAAAACAACCAAGATGTTTAAGCTGAAGACTGAGGAAGTATTCACTGAAGTAGAAGATAAGAAATAATTTACCAAGTAACAACCTTCTTTACGTTTAAAATAAATCTAATGTTAAACTTTTTACTTGTCATTAATTTCAGTGTGCAAAATATTTATTAAAATTTCATCATACCTGTGTGACTAGACTTGCTGAAGTATTAACATTTTTCAGTTTTTCTCATCATTAATTCAGTGATTGATGATGCTTTTCTGTCCCTATCCACAGGACCTAGTTTGTGGGGATTTTCTCTTCCTGCTTATGGTACAGTTGCCCCACCCCATCCCCCATTACTATTTTGGGGAACACAATTCTCAAACGTACATAGAAATAAAAATGTTAATGGTGTGTCCAATACGTCCACCTATTGGGTCGAAGGTTGCTTTTGCTTTTCTTATTGAAATGAATCTTACATTTCTAAATCAGAGAGCAGACATTGGGGAAAGGATGAAAGACTTCCTACCCACTTCTAGATTGATGTGGTTGATTCTCACTGCATTTGAATTCCAGTTCCATTGGGTTTTTTTTTTTTTTGGTGAGTAGAACAGTTTTCCCAGATTTAGGCAATGATGGGTGCATGCTTAGCCTGGATAACTCAGCAGATGGCCTCATTTAGGTAGTGTCCTCCATTAGAATTTTTACTGAGAAGTTGGGAGAAGCTACACAAGGAATTCTGCCAGCCAGGTGCCATTTTAAACTGCTAGTCTCTGCTTTTTTATTTTATTTTATTTTTGAGCAATGCAAGGCAAATTGCTGATATAAAGGATTTTCTTTACTAGCTCTGGAAGATAAAAAAAGTTCAGTTCCAAGTCTCTTTCAAGAAATCCTTTCTATAAAAAAAAATAGGACTCTGTATATTCCATCATAATCTCCATCACATTGTTCATGAGAATGCCTGGCCCAACAGATGCTAGGCCTTCTGAAGGCTAGTTTTTCACTTTTACTCTTCTTCTACTGCCACATATTCGACATTGGTAGGCCTTCAGTAAATTGAATTAAAATAGGCTAATCTGGCCCTATTGTGTCAATTATGTAACTACAGTAGCATTAACTGTGATCATTAATGTGTGTTTATTAAAAGTTATGGTGTATACAGAACTTTCCAAGCAGTCAGCAACTCCTATTTGTTTGTGCCCAGCCCAGCTGTCTCCCTGACTCCCTAGACCATGCAGTGCCTTGCCATCTACTAATGTACCACAACTGTTCTGTGATGCATCTGTTTTCCTAATTGGTGGAACTGATAAGGATAAATGACCCCAGTTCTCCCCCTGTGGGGGGTGGGGTGTGCGCTGTCATAAACCCACCAAACAGCGTTTCTCTGGGGGTAAAAGGATGAGAATTACTTCTAGGGAGGATCCTGATTTGAAGCTGTGGCTGCAGATATGGAAAAAAAAAAAAAAAAAAAAATCACAACACACACACACACACACACAAAAGAACACTTGAGTTGCTTTAGTGATGTTCCTATGCTCTCAGCCACTTTTCGATCTCCACGCCTCCAGAGCCAGGCTGGATCCTGCTTTTACATCTTTTCCTGTCTGTTTCAGAGTTTCAGGAGAAAAGAGAGAGAGAGAAGCATTTCATTCCCCTCAAAACAATTCAGTTAGTTGCCAGATCTTAGAATTTTGATTTGGTGCTAGCCTCCATGTTATACAATTTATCTACTATTTCTAGCATTTTTGGAACTATTTGGTCACACAGTCTTAGGCCAAATTGTAGCCTAAGACACACCTGTATTATTTTTGTAACTTACTAGTTACAGAAAGCTTCTTTCTTTATAGAAAACCCTGGTGGTGTAGTAGTTAAGAGCTAGGGCTGCTAACCAAAAGCTCAATAGTTGGAATCCCCCAGGTGCTCCTTGGAAGCTCTATGGGGCAGTTCTACTCTGTCCTATAGGGTTGCTATGAGTTGGAATCGACTCGATGACAGTGGGTTTTTCTTTCTTTATGAACTCAGTGAGGACCAGGCTTTTAGCTATTTTACTCATTTGCTCCGTCCTCGATGCTCATCATAGTCCCTGTATGTAGTAAATTTTCATTAACTATTTGTTGCCATCGTATATATTTTAACTCTTAATTTCGATTACACTCAGTATCACAAAAAAAAAAAGTATCACACACAATGATTATTGTACAGTTCCTCTTAGTTTCCTTTGAAACTCTCATTTGTTTTAAATTGTTCTATTTATCTAGCCATTGCTCTCTGCCAAACTTATCTTATTAAATTAGTTTGATGATCTGGTTCCTATTACTCAGATTTGTACAATGCTGAAAACATTTTGCTTATATCTTCAACACAGCAACTCTTCCCCATGTTCCTTTAAATTCAATCTTGAAATTCCATATTACCTATAAATTGTTCCCTTACTTAAGTAAAGTATATAGTTAATATATCTCTCCCTCTACTGCCCTGAGGTGTAATCTGCCTAAGTTGTTGACATTAATATCAGTGATTATTTATTAATTAAAACATTTATTGAACATCTACTATATTCTAGACTTAATTCTAGGTTTTAGGGTACAGACAAGAATAAGAAACAAGGTAGAGACAGTACACTGTCATGGCCAAGGTGCCATTCATGACTAATTGAGAGTTCCAGTTCTACCTTTGCTATTTGTGTGAACTTGGTGGCTAATTAACTGGTTTGATATGAGTTTCTTCCTATGAAAAAGAGGTAGAGGCATTAAACATCTTCTGAAGTCTCTTGTGGCTTTGAATTTTGTTTGTATCTGTGTAGAATGGCAGTGGAATTAAGAAAGTAGATTTAAGAAAAAAATATTTAGACAATAATTTGACAGGAGATTTGTCATAATATTTCATAAAATTTTCACCCAGATTTTATCTCCCTTCAATTGGTTTGCCCTTTGGGATAGGCTTTATTTTAGTTGACCTTAAGCTGCATTTGTTTTCCACGGGAATTATCAGATTAACATGTTTAAACATGCAGTTATTTAAATGGATAAACCATTGACACTAACAATGAAAATTAATACATTCTGCAAACAGCTTAGTAGCTGCTTTGTGCATTTGTAATAGGTAAGCTATCTCTGTTGTTGGAAATGGTTAGATGACTTAGAGTTTCATCTTTTATGCCAGGAGAATATGTATTTCTTTTTATGCTTTTTTGTAGTGATTACCTTCATGTATTTACAAATACTTGTTTAGCTAATGTATATTATAAAAGGCTAATACTTTCTTAGTTGCTGGTTTCCAAATTTTAGTCAAAATTAAAACTCTTACCAATCCATGCTTCTCACTAAAGTGCCTGTGGTTCTGAGTATACAATTTTTGTTTCTTCAGCTATAAAGTTGGGTTTAGTAGAACTATTTACCTCATGGCATTAACGTGACACTTAACTGAAATAATTATTTTTTAACTTAGCACTGTGTCTTTCATATGATAAAGATTTCATAAATGTTAAGTACTGTGATTATTTTCTTCACCAACTCATTTGTTATTCTAACACCTGATTTTAAAGAAAAATTATAAAATAAAAGGGCAGTAAAATAAATGAGAAAGCATAGTCACTTAGAAATAATAGAAATAAGCTAAGAACAAAATTTAATAGGCTTACAGATTCTTATGAAGACAATTGATGAATACTTAAGTGCAGTACTTAACTCACTGAATATTGTATGTGCTGACAATATTCTACTGTAGGAGGTATTTAATATTTAACGATCTCATTATAATTAATAAAACATGAAGGGGTATAGATTTTAAGAATATAATTCTATCCATTAACAGGAAGGTTTCATGTAAATGAGTATCTGTGTAATTTTCCTTAAGGACTGAGCACATTTAAAATATATTAAAATGGCCATTACAAACCAAGTTCTAATTTCCTAATATTTTAAGTAATTAAACAAAACATTTCACTTAAGTGATTTATATGTTATTTTTATTTGAACATTTGATCCCATATGATTTTATATATTAATTTTAGTTCAGAAGCACCATTCTGATTAATTCTAAAGTAGCTACAATTCCTGGGCTAGAAGGAAATTTCATTTACATTTCAATATTAGGGTATAAAATATTGATTTTAAAATAGTTGGAAGATTTATTTCTTTCCTGTATTAAAAATAAATTTATAATTATTGTTGATTTCTTCCTGCAGTATTTTCTGGAAAAATGTCTCCCTTTTGCCCTTAAATGATAAACTACTGCCGCTTTATTAAAAATATATTTTTACTGTACTAAATTGAGGATGTATTATATAATTTTTAAATATGTGTTTAATGAAAATGATTTGGAGGAGGTATACCTCTTTATAGGAATTTTTGAAGTGATTTGTAATATGCTTAATCTTATTCTCTTACTTTTCCAACTAGTTCCTCTGTTCAAAGAAAAAAATCAAATGCAGAAATAATTTCCTCATAACTTACAAAAGCTTATGGATTCTTAACCCTGTTTTCTTAGAGGACAAACTTCAGACTATAAGCAACTGACATTGTATTGGCCAGGTGTTTCATACATCCTGTTTGAATATTTCAATTGTTTTATTTGAGCAATAAGGTAATATATATATACTTAATGGATCACACCCAGACATATTTTTCATAGACTTCCACTCTCCAACAGGGTCAAGATCAATATTCCAAGATAATTTTTGGGTCACCAGGTTTGTTCATTTTGTTTCTGAACTATTTTGTAGTTCTGCATCTTTGTTAGCCTTATAGCCTAAATAGATCTTTCTCCATTGTTTAAAATCTCTGTAGAGATCTTCCAGGCTCTCTTTATACTTAAGAAGTTAGAAACCTATAGGGAGTTTTGAATTATACTGAAATTTTCAATGAACCATAGGGTCAGCCTGGGATGGGAACTATACTCTAGCTCCAAATCACTTCCTAGGTCACATCCATCCTACACACAAGAGGCCTTTTCTAGGAACGAACTGAGGGCTGAATTGTAAAATAGCAAAGTATATTTGAGGCATTTCTTAACTTTCTGGAAGGCCTTTCTGTCTTTTTAAAGATGATGTAAACAGAAACAAAGATATGGGTAGGGTGAGGTTCAGGAGGGCTCCTAGCACGGGGCCTCAGCCTCTCAAGGGGATCCACTTATGTCTCAGAGATGATCCACTTACCCTTCCAGAAAATTGAAGTTCATTTCCGCCCATCAGGAAACTTTCAAGCAGAAACTGTTCTGTGACGTCACTTGACAGGCTCCTCTGTTGGTCGCTCTTCTCAGCTGGCTCCTGGCATCTCTCAGGCTGCTCTCAGGCAGTTCTTCCATGGCCCCTGATCTGCGGGTGACCCTGCTCCGTGGGCGCACCTCTACTCATGGCGCCCAGCTCTTAGAGCATTACAGCTCTCGGCAGGGATTCAGGCTTTACACTCTGCTGCAACCCTCCTGCAAGGCTCATTGTCTCTCTTCTTCTGATATTATTGCTGCCGCTGTTTGCAGGGTTTACCCAGTCTGGGAGGGTCAAAGCACAGGGCCCCACGTCGAAACGACACACTCCCCTCCCGGTTCAGGTGTCCGACTCATAGCTACCTTACAGAGTTTCCAAGGAGCACCTGGTGGCTTTGAACTGCTGACCTTTTGGGTAGCAGCCGTAGCCCTGAAACACTACACCACCAGGGTTGCCCATAGAGGATTAGGAGGCCCCATTTAAGCCGTGGAGTTCTAGGGCTTTTAAAATTAGTCACTGTGAGGGCCTCCAGGCAATCCGGGTAAAGGTCAACTACAGGGTAGGCCTCCCAGTCAATTCGGGTAAAGGTCAGGTAAGGGAGCCCCCCAGCCAATCACAGTAAGGGTTAAGTACTAAGTAGGGTGCCCCAGCCAATCTGGGTAAGGGTCAGCTCACAGTTAACAAGAGAGAAAAGTACATATCCACCACAGTCCACGGCAGTGATACAGTGGATTTTGAGAGTAGCTGTAGTGTTTTGACATTCTACTGGTGCGATCAATGTATAGAAACTATCTTAATGGCTAAAAGCAGTTGTTATTTGATGCCATTGAGTTAATTTCCGACTCCTGGTGACCCCATGTGACAGAGTAGAACTACCCTATAAGGTTAAAAGGTTATCTCGGTGCAATCTTTACTACAGCAGTAAAAAGCAAACCAAACTCATTGCGATGGAGTTCTGACTCAAAGAGACAGAGTAGAACTGTCCCAATGGCCTGCCAACACCGAAATCTTTACCTAAGCAGATTGCCACGTCTTTCTCCTGCAGAGCAGCTGGTGGGTTCTAACTGCCGACCTTTTGATTGGCAGTGGAGAGCTTAACCACTGACTCTCAAATCACGTGGAGTAGTTTTCTGGATAAGGAAAAAAGAACGCTGGGAGAAAAGAGTTAGTGTGCACTGTGGAGGAGGAAGTGGTAGTAATAGTTACGTTTAAGTAACTGAAGGCCCTAGTTTCTATTACACGGTCAGCTTTAAAGGGTAGGTCTTGAACCACACACTGATGGTCAGTGGTGTACCATTAGGGAAGGACTAGCAGAAGGTCATGAAGGTGTGGGTTTTCCACTGAAAACACCTTGACTCCAGCTCCCTGAAGTGAAAATCTGAAAGCCATTAGCAGAAGCACACTGGCTGATGTGAACTGTCATTTTTCCTATCAGAAATGTTGTAAAAGGAGTTAGGATGCTTTATTTAGCTCATTCCAGGCTTGGTAGCCTTAGGGACCAGAACAAAGAATGCACTGTGACCCCTGTTTCCTGCTATTATCTCTAAATGCACCTTAATGTGACACTCAGTGTTAAAGTTGCAATGAGAATTGTAACACAAAAGTAACAAAATTAAGGTTAAAATTCTTTTTCTTCTCTTACAATCATATTTTATTAGTGATATGCCTACCAAATAGTACCTATTCTCTCAGATTGTTCTACTTGTTCGAAAGCTTGCAAATTAGTGTAAACTCAGATTAGTGTAAAGGCTGCTGAACACCCTCTCAGCGTTATGAGATTCCAGAAAATGTGAATAGGATGTTTCAGTTGTTAGGTAATTTTCCAGATGCATTTTTTTGTGCTCAGATAATTCAAATGGCTCCCTTTCAACACTTCAGGCTTGTCATGTACACTATATTAGAGCATGTAACATTTTTGAAGGAATTTGGCACAGACATTGCTTTTCCACTTCTAACTCTCTAAGTTTGAAGAGTGCCTGCCAAGATTTGTATAAATACCTCCTAATAAATATATTTTCACCAATTTTCAAATCTCCCTTATTTCAAGTGTCAACATTGCATATATTATGAGAAGAGTAGTTTAATTAGTTATAGTTTTTTACTGATATTATGAATAAATAAATTTAGGCTGTATTTATACCAAACCTCAACATTTGCCAATGATAGAGACAACATTGATTCATATACGATCATTCATTAAGACACAAATTAAAGAGCTTAATGTCAACCAAGATTTTTGTGTCTTTAGGAAAAGTAGGTAGGTAGATAATGAAAATGCCCCAAGCCCTGTAATTTAAGCACTGAAAATTTGGAGGGTTTCCTTTCAGTCTTTCTGTAAATGCTTTTTTGGCTTAGATGAGATCATACTTTACATACAATATTATTTTTTTCCTTCCACATTAGCATAACATAAAAATATGCATTAGGTGATTTAATAAACTGTTGTATTTATTTTTGTAATAAACTTTTAAAATGAAATTTATTAGCAGTTTTGGTTATACAAAAAATTGTAACCAGTTTGCAATATATTAGGGTCCATCCTAGGTCATTCCCTCATGACTTCTTAAAAATATTTTTAATGGGTAGTGCAAATAATTACCAAAATTTAATTTTTACTGAAATATTTGAGGCCACATAATATATGGGTTATTCACATTCTGTAAGAGTGTTATATTGCTAAATACCTGCCATAATTTCAAGGTAATAAACATACTGCAAAACTGATCCTTATGGTGGACGGCAGGTGTGTTTGTTAACCACCTACACTGGTAATACTCTGGCAATAAGAGAGACTGTAACTCCCTGCCTCAGTTAATTATGGTGATGTAAGCAGATAAAAGTATAGAATCATTCAGCTCAAGCCGTATCTGACACTTTGGCCCACACAACCCTTGCCCCTTGCCCCTACTAGCATTGCTTACTTCATGTGCCCAGAGCATCAGATAAAATATGAATTACACCAAATTTATTTAAAATAAAAAGCACTAAAGATGTAAAAATAAATGAAGCATCTTTGTATTCAAAATATAGATTGTGTATAACCCAAACTCAGTGCGATTGTGTATAGAACTTGTTTTTATCGGACTAGGACAGTAGGAAATGACAGGTTTAAAATATTAAGTTAAATTGCCCCATTAATGCTTGAATTATAGTTATGAGGAAACAATGATGAGGCTCATAAATATTAGTGTGCTTAATCCCGTAATCTGTGCTTCACTTTATATTTCATTTACTTATAAAAAAACTGCTTTATTGTAGCATATATTACATTGTCAGCTATTCTAGACTGACCTTAATTAGGCTGATTTTTTTTTTAAAGCTGTATTTTTGACAACTTCATGTAGTTATTTGAATTGTTGTATTATTTAGCTGACTTATTTTTTTCCTTGGCCTTAATGCTTAAAATAATTGTAAATTTTCCTCTACTAATTAAAATCACACTTTGTACAATTAATCCATGTCTTTATCTACTTTTTTTTAATCTACTTTGTACTTCATATAGACGGCACATTGTCTTTTTCCTTTGTCCATTAATTTTAGAATATACTCTATTGGATAATACACTGTTTTTCTGAGTTAACAAAAGAATTTAAAAAATCAGCATCATTAAAAAGTACACTAGTGGTGCTCTTTGGATCATTTTCACTCAGTAAGTTTGAATAAACCTATGTTTCTCAATGATTTTTTCCAAGTACATTGAAATGATTGAGAACGGAAGAAAATAGAGAGGGACTATTAGTTTGAAGAAAATATTTAGATGATACTCCTATTGAAAGACCCTGAAAAAATGTTTCTCAATCCTTGTGTTTCTCCTAAAGATAGTGAGAAGAGTTGTAAGCATCATTTGGGTCACAGCATGACTGTAGCATAACAGTGTAAAAAAAAATAGCATAGCTAAATGTCTTGGAATAAAATTAAAGGAATAGCATTTAATTCTGTTTATCTCAACAGTAACTAGAGGATGCTGTATCGGTTATTTTCTCTGATTTGTTCAAAAAAAGTTAAAATCATTTCATAGTCTCCTGGGATGGATTTCCACATCTCACACTGAATTGAGACATATGTACTCATGTTTAGAATCTTCATCTCTGTTAAAGTGTGTCGCTCTCCTGTTCATATCAAAATTCAAGTCAAATATGATGATTTTTTCAAATGAGGATAACCCTAAATCCTTCTGAGTGTGTAAGTTACGAAATAACTATCGGACTGATTTTCCCACAAGTTTACACATGATTTGAATTACAGAGAATTAGCTACTTCCTTTCGGAATTTATTTAAAAGCCCAAGAGAGTGTATTACAACATAGTAAATAATATTTTTTTTTCATTTTTGAGAAAGATGATGATTATCTTTTATGAAAAAGGAAAGATAAAGTAAAATAATTATAGCTTAATTTGAGTTTTTCTCTTCCATACATTGTTTTGGTTTTATATTTGTGCTTTTTATTCTTGAATATCTGGAGATTATTAACTATGGTGCTTGTATTTATCTCATTTTATAGTTTTAAATGCTAGCAAACATATTGTCATATATGCTTGTCAAAAAAATCTCAAAGTGAATATATATTGAAATTTAAAAAAAAAAAAAACAACAGCTGAAAAAAATGGCTCTCTTAGATGATAATAAGCTGTTTGGGAGTAGTCTTGTGTTTATTTTCCTTTGATAATAATCCAAGCAAGGGCTAAAGATAGTGCCACTCTCAACGTGAGAAGGAAGTGACTGACTATTGAGTAGAAATTATTCTGAAATTCATTTCCTTGGTTGTCATCCTGATGAACCTCATGTTATTTGGCTGCAGAGTTAACTTTTTTCCATGTAAAATTTCCAGCAGCTCTTTTACTTGGTTTTGTTGGCTCTGCACTTTTGCAGGTGGGCTATTGTTGTTAGGTGCCATGAAGTCGATTTTTGACTCACACTGACCCCATGTGATAGAGTAGAACTGCCCCATAGGACTTCCTAGGCTGTAATCCTTATAGCAGCAAATCACCAAGTTTTTTTCTCCCATGAAGCTACTGGTGGGTTTGAACCGATGACCTTCTGGGTACTAGTAGAGCACTTAACTGTTGCGCCATGTGTATCTTCTTGATTTGCCCGTGGTATGAAAATGCAACATGTAGGACTCACAGCAAAATCAAATATAATCAATCCTTCCTTTTCCTGTTATTTTCTGTAAAGATTCTTTTAATCTATTTGAAGTATGGTAAACTATTTTGTATGAGATGCAGATAATCAAATAAGGAAATTATTTGTGATACTTGGTCACAGGGCATGACCTTCCAAAAATATTCTTTCCATTACAATCTCTTTATAAGCCTAAAGATAATCTTGCATTCATATTTTAAATTCCTAGTTTAAATTCATCAAAAAGTTTCTGCTGCCAATTTTAATACAGCAAATATGCTTTCTGGAACCATTAAGTCCCATCCAACCTTAAGGTCCTGAAGTGCAGAAGTGAAGGATGAGATTCTGGGAGACAATTCTGGGAAACTACACAACTATAGATTGGAATGCAAAGTGTGAAATTTTATTTTTTTTAATGTTGCTGATAATTAAGCAAGAGTGGGATTTGACTAGCTTGCAGCTCTGTAAATATTTGCATTAAATTTTGAGTATTGCCAACTGGTACCAACCATTGTCTAATAACTCTTCAGCTTTTTTAGGCTTAGTAATAGCCTTATAAAAAGTTTGGCTTGGAGATTTCCAGGAATAGACACAGAGCAGGGCATGTTTTAATCTTGATCAAGGGCAGGCAGCCAGAAACTCAGATTTGCTGATCTCAATTTGGCACTAATAAATAGCCACCTGGTTGACTAATAGTTATACCTTTTGATCTGCAGAAGCGAATGCTAAAAAACAAAATTCTTTGTTACAACATTTTCTCTAAATGATTCCCCAGATATCTTTATTTCATAATTTGAAGCAAGGACAAAATTTATAAAGTTACGTGTGTATCTGGTACAGGGCAAGGTTTTCCATCACGGAGCTAGTAAACCACCTAAACATGATTGTACTAGTCACTGATGCTCAAAAAAATACACTAAGAAGACCAAGCCACAATATATGTATTTGTAAGCTCACTTTAACCTACATGCTTTCCTCTTCCTGAGATTACCTTTGCAGAGATTTACGTATCAAATATTAACTTTATGTGGGGAAATACTATATATTGCCAACCAGAGTGGTTTTAAATCATGTTTGTGACCGTGATGATTGTATGGGGGGCTTCTTCTCACTTCTAAAAAGTAATTATAAAATTTCTCCCATAGTATGTAGGAATTTCTTGTAAAATGTATCTTATGGATCAACATCAAATTTAAGCTGTAACATTTAACTGTAATAGAGACACTACAAATGTCACAGGTGCTGATTATGATTTTGGCTGTTTTATTATAACCTATATTAGTTGTTTCTACTGTTCATCTTTTAAAACTAAAGAGCATAACTTCTTTCCCATATATATATATATATATAAATCTTTTAGAAATTCCAAGGTTACTAATATGCTGATCATTTTCTAAGTGTCGTTGTTGTAGATAGGTGGTGTCCATTGGTTCCTTTTCATAGCAACCCTGTGTACAACAGAAGGAAACACTGCCTATTCCTGTGCCATCCTCACAATTGCTGTCATGCTTGAATCCATTGTTGCAGCCACTGTGTCAATCCATCTTGTTGAGGGTCTTCCTCTTTTTGGCTGACCCTCTACTTTACCAAGCATGATGTCCTTCTCTAGGGACTTGTCCCTCCAGATAACATGTCCAGATTACTTGAGACCAAGTCTCACCATCTTAGCCTCTAAGAAGCATTCTGACTTTCCTTCCTCCAAGATAGATTTGTTTGTTCTTCTGGCAGTCCTTGGTATATTCATTTTTTGCCAACATTATAATTCAAAGTATCAATTGTTCTTCAGCCTTCCTTATTTATTGTCCAGCTTTCACACGCACATGAGGCGATTGAAAACACCATGGTTTGGGTCGGGCTCACCTTAATCCTTAAACTGACATCTTTGCTTTTGAACACTTTGAAGAGGACTTTTGCAGCAGATTTGCCCAATACAATGCTTCATTTGATTTCTTGACTGCTGCTTCCATGGGTGTTGATTGTGCATCCAAGTAAAATGAAATCCTTTACAACTTCAATCTCTTCTCCATTTGTCAGGATGTGGTTTATTGGTCTGGTTGTGAGGATTTTGTTTTATGTTAAGGTGCAATCCATACTGAAGGCTATAGTCTTTGATCTTCATCAGTAAGTGTTTCAAGTCCTCTTCACTTTCTGCAAGCGATGTTGTGTCATATGCATGTTGAAGATTGTTAATGAGTCTTCCCTGTTCTGTTTCATACAGCTCATCACCCTTTTCCTGGTTTTAAATCACACAGTATCCCCTTGCTCTGTTGGAACGACTGCTTCTTGGTCAATGTATAGGTTTCATATGAGCACAATTAAAAAAAAAAAAAAACACAATTAAGTGTTCTGGAATTCCCATTATTCACAATGTTATCCATAATTTGTTATAATCCACACTGTCGAATGCCTCTGCATAGTCAATAAAACACAGTTAAACATCTTTCTTGTATTCTCTGCTGCCAGCCAAGATCCACGTGACATTGGCTATGATATCTCTAGTTGCAAGTCCTCTTCTGAATCCGGCTTGAGTTTACTGATAATTTTCTAAGTGAAATATACCTAATTCTAATAATTCCAAAAACCAAGCCTATTGCCAATGAGTTGATTTCAACTCATGGCGTCTCCACGTGTTGCAGACTAGAACTTATTTTTTTTTTTGGCTTTGTGAAAGCAGATCTCCAGGCCTTTCTTTCACAATGACCCCTCATTAATTCCTATATTGATTCAACAATTATTTATTGAACACTTATACTGTACACCAGGGACATGGCAGCGTTCAATACTAGTCACATTTCTCATTGTACTCCCTTGCATGTTTTAATTATTGTTTCTTTAAAATATCAGACTCAGACTGATTGTATTCATGATGCATGCTAGCCATTCATTATTCTGTAGTTTGGGGTTTCTCTTCCTGGGCACTATTGATATTTTGGGCTGGATCATCTCTCTTTTGAAGGCTGTCTTGTACATTGTACAATATTTTGCAGCATCTCTGGCCTCTAATCACCAGATGCCAGTAGCACCCCCACAGCTGTGACAAAAACAAATGTTACTTGAGGGAAAAAATCACCTCCAGTTGAGAGGCTCTGCTGTAGATAACGACAATACTGTATATTTGTATAGTACTTTTTTAGTTTAAAAATGTTAAAGTATAATGTAAATACAGAAAAGTGAACATATAGTAAGAGCACAGCTCAATGAATTTTCACAAACTGAAAAGACGCAGTTAACCAGAATCCATGGAAACACACCAAGATCCAAAACTGAACATCACTAGCACCTTGGAAGGCTGCCTTGGTTTTCGTTCAGTCATTACTCCCCACCAAGGGTAACCACTATCTAGATTTCTAACAGCACACTTTGTAGTATTCAAAAAAGGTTCAGATACATATTATCACTTGACCCTTTTGACTACCCCAAGGCAAATGGAATGTTATTAGTATCTTAATTTCACTGGTATGGCACTTATTTTCAGAGTTTAGACAAATCTCAAATTCATAAGGATGAGTGTGGATAATATGGTGAGTGCACTCCAAGGTTTTATTTTCTAGGACTCGTTACCTAAAAAAACAAAAAAAACCAAACCCAGCACCGTCGAGTTGATTCCGACTCATAGAGACCCTATAAGACAGAGTAGAACTGCCCCATAGAGTTTCCAAGGAGCACCTGGCGGATTCGAACTGCCGACTCTTTGGTTAGCAGCTGTAACACTTAACCACTACACCACCAGGGTTTCCTGTTACCTAAAAAGAGGTCCTAATATTGTTGTAATTTAAAGCACTTAGATTTCTTACAGTTTTTAATGGTGTAATTGATGATTTAAAGTTTAAAATATAAAAAAAAATTTTTAATGTTTAAAATGTAGGCAAACTGGAGCTGTTTATATTTTCTACATTTAAACAATTTTGTGTTATTCCAGGCTGTCAGCATTTTTTGAATTATCACTTATTGATCATATTAATAACTCATACCACTTGATGACTTCTTAATGCTTGTTTTGTTTTCTATGCCTTCATCCAAGTTGTTGAATAATAAAATAAAAGCTGAATAAGACAAAGTCAAGTACAAAGTTTTGTAAACTTATGCCATAATCGAATATAACTTTTGGTTCAACATTCTACAAATGAATTTGCTTATACAAATACACATTTTTTTTTTTCTATCTTGAGTTACTTTACAAAAATTTCTTTTTGAAAAAAGAAAATGTGTGTGTGTGTATGTGTATGTTTATGTGTGAGATGTCTATGGTTAGCCACGCTCTGGTGAGATTGCCAATAGAAAAACCAAGCCCACTGCATCACTGATAGAATTTGGTCATGCAAAGGATTAGTTTCATATGGCTGTGCTATAAGATTCACGGTCAATACCTTTAAAAGCTTCTAACACCCTAAACATAAATTTTGTTCAAAGAGAAAATAATTCAAAGAGCTCAGGAATTTCATGTTTTAATGTTATCTAATATTCCTTTCCCCTATAAAGCTACCAGTATCAACAGCATTTTCTCTTAGGAGGTGTTGTCAGTTCTTTCATTCTAAGGTGTCATGGGTCTTAGCTCATTTGTCTCTAAAACCACTCTAAGATAAATAGTTGGCATTGACTGAAGGGATTGGAAAAAAGACATTCAGATATTATTTGTATATATTCTCAATCCCACCCACTCTCCAACACACATACACATGCAGAGATTTAATGTAGTCAAACACCTTGAAATAATTGATAAAGAGCTGCCAAAGGACTCAATTGAATGAAAACTGCTAAACAT
This sequence comes from Loxodonta africana, assembly GCF_030014295.1. Lineage (NCBI taxonomy): Eukaryota > Metazoa > Chordata > Mammalia > Proboscidea > Elephantidae > Loxodonta > Loxodonta africana. The sequence goes on along the minus strand of NC_087361.1, from coordinate 26,828,676 downwards.
ATCGTTAGTACTCTAATCTAGCCAGGAAAAATTGATTACTTCTGTGATTAATAGTTATTTGTAAGATTAACCAGTGCTTTTAAATTTCCATTTGGCATTGACGTTATAATCTGTTAAAATGATACGTTCTTTCTTAGCATGAATTGCTCAATATGATATTTCTGTTAATAACTTAATCTCATTTATTAACACTTTGGTGAACCTCTGCCTTAAATTTTGTGTGTATAAATAATATCTGTCCTATCCATGTTCTTTGCATCCTTTTCCTCCTTCTCTGCTATACCTGCATTCTTTTCTTTACCCCAGGGATACTACTTCTTTACTTTTGTGGTGCCCTACTGCTATGCCTCTTGCTTTTTTTTTTTCCCAAGGTTGCACTTCCTGCTCTGAACTATTTCTATTTGTGAGTGGCAGCAAAAGGGAATTTCCTGGACTCTTGATCTTGTTAGAGTCAGTGTTACAAAGGTGAGATTAGAGTCAGTTTCACGGTGCTGACCATGCATTCAGAAGAAAACGTGTTGTAAAGGCATACAGACTCTTTCAAAAGAACTAGAGACTGACCAGTTCTCAGGTATCTTAGAAATACACAATGTTTCTGGACATATAGGCTATTTAGAAAACAGCTGGGTAGAGAATGTACTTCCTTTTTTTTTTGTTTGTTTTTGCTTTTTATTTCTTAACAACTTTGGCTTTGTCACAACTAGCCAATGACCATGTTAAAACTGAATGTGCCTAAGTATAGTTTTCCAGGATTTCTAAATAAATGTTTTCTACATGACTTTCCTTTTTACACCCGTTTCCCACAATCCTCAGTAGCTGGAAGTAAACGACCAAGTACTAAAAGCAATGCTTTAATTTTTCGTTATAATATTTTTTTTTCCTAGTTTTAGTTTTCCTTTATTCTAAGTTCATTTGGTATGGAATTACATGATTTCTAAGAGTTCAGGGGAAACAAACCTCAGATCTTTCCTTGATATGAAGTAAATAATGTGTTTTACAAAAAGGAGCTATGGTTATTTGTTTTTTTCAAATATGAGGTACTTTTTTCAAAGATGCTACAACTTCCAGGGATAGAAATTTTATGAAAACGTTAAGAAAATAACCAAAGGCATTAAAAATATTAGATGTTAAGATAAAAGAATTCACCATATGTGATCAAAGATAATGGTCTGACAGCAAAATGGAATCTATTTTTTGGAAGCAAAATCTTTTGTTACAATCTGCTAGGCAGTTAAAGTTATAAAGTTTTGTTACTACCAGTCTGTTACAGATGTGACTACTTACACACACACACACACACAAAATTATGACTCTTTTACTGTGAGTACACATTTCTTAATATGTTGTGCAATAATAAAGGACTCCCAAAGAATTCTTTGGTGTATCATTATACAAATAACTCTTACCTTACTGTTGCCAACTTTGAAAAGAAAATATGATAACTACAGTCCTAATTTTAAGCATTAACTCTGGAAAGGAAGATGGAAATTTATGCATTTACTATTTTTTTACTTACTTTATGGCCTTGAAATAGATGGTTTAATATACCTGCTTGTGTATGTTTCCTCACCTGTAAAATGTTGATAGTAAGCTAATCTGAATGTGTAAAGTATAATTAAAGCTTCTGAGTTGTAAAAGTAGAGGTCGCTAGTAACCTTGTTAATAATATTTATAAAAAAAAAAAATTATAGGTGGGGTAAAATAGTCTTTTGGTTCACAAAGTTTTTAAGAAGCAGTTGCCGGTTGCCCTTTGACCATGAAATTGTGTAGTGGTAACACAATATCTTATATAATTGAATTATTGACAATCGATAAAGCAAAGAAATTTGTTTTTTTTTTTTTTTCAGTTGGCCATTGTATTTTTTACTCACATACTCTTTAAAATTGCCTGAACTATTTTGCAATCTGGTTGTAGAAAAAGGGAGGCAAAGAGGCTTTGATTAATTAGTACATAAAGCACAAAAATAGCTTTCTTCTCATTCTATACACCTTTCTGGAACTATTTTCCAGTAGTCTCTAGTGTCAAACAAACTAGACTCAGCACTCTTCATTCATTCAGTATTCAGGAAATAGCTTCTTCGTTTCAAGCACTCAAAAACTGAAAATTTAAAAAAAGGAAAAAGAAAAAACAGCTAGTCAATTGATTAATAAAATGTGGTTCATTCCAAAAGAAGATTACCTTTTGAATAAAGCTTTGAGAAAGTAAATAAATAATACCAAGGTAAGGTTATATTGCGATGACAATGATAAACACGGGGTCCTTTGGAGGCTATATTGGGATGCCAAACCTATATTAGAGGTTTGGGGTAAATTAAGGACATTTGTGGTTCTTAGGCTATGGTGTTGGTAGATTGATACATGAGCTAGGTAGTTTGGATAAGCTGTCTTTAGCCATGCAAAGGTTGAGGAAATGAGCCACCTTTGAAGGCCCTGAAGCAACAGAAGATATTTAGATATCCAGTTTAACAAGAAGGGAGCCAAGATTTGAAGGTTATTTTAAGCCACGACAAAGTTTGATTTTATCCTGTAGGATATGGGGATAGTGCTAATGGATTACAAGCATTGCAAAGACATGTGATTAATTTTATCTTTCCAAAAGCTTTCTGTGACAGCAGTGTGGAGGACTGACTAGAAGGTGGTTAAGACTGGTGGCTGGGGAAAGGAAAAGATGACTTTGTACATCAAAGCTAAAATGTCCAATGGTCAGTTCATTGGTCAGGTAGAGAGAGCTTGGAGAAGGTGTCAGTCCAATTTATCACCTCTAGAATAAATATTCTGTCTTAGTTACCTAGTGCTGCTATAACAGAAATACCTCAAGTGGATGGCTTTAACAAACAGAAATTTACTCTGTCACAGTCTAGGAGGCTACAAGTTCAAATTCAGGTGTCAGCTCCAGATGAGGCTTTCTCTCTCTGTCTGCTCTAGGGGAAGATCATTATTATAAATCTTCCTCTAATCTAGGAGCTTCTCAACTCAGGGACCCAGGGTCCAAAGGACACGCTCTGCTCCTGGCTCGGCTTTCTTGGTGGTAGTAGGTCCCTATCCTACGTAATCAGAGATAATAGAAATTTTGATTTATGCAACATTCCAAGGTTTCTAACATTTTGGAGCAGGTGTTCGCAAACTTTTTCTTAAGGATCATGTAATAAGTGATTTTAGGCTTGCTGACCTTGCAGTCTCTGCTACAACTATTCAACACTGCTGTTGCAGCAGGACAGCAGCCATAGACAACAAGTAAGCAAATAATAGTGTCAGTGTACCTACAGGAGTCCCTGGAGGGTGCAAAAATTTAATACGCTTGGCTGCTAACCTTAAGGTTGGAGCTTTGAGTCCACTCAGAGTGCCTCTGAAGAAAGGCCTGGCAATTGACCTCCAAAAAATCAGCCATTGAAAACCCAACGAAGCACAGTCCTACTCTGACACATACGGGGTTAGCATGGGTTGGAATCCACACAATGGCAACTGTGTTTTTTTTCTTTTTCTGGTGTTCCAATAAAACTTTATTTACAAAAGTAGGCAGTTGTGTCTCTGGCTATAGTTTGCCCCATGGAGCATGGCTAATGAAATCAAAGCCACATGGTGTTTTGCTTCATCACATTCAGTGGACAAAGTGGACCTGTACCTTCAGTACATACAATGTTTAGGAAAAAAAAAAAAAAATTCCTAGTTCTCTTTTTCATATCATTAGTTTGTACCATGAGTCAAAGAACTGAGGACTAGACTGTAGGGTCAGTAAATCAGGAAAAATCCACTGGACAATCAGAGTAACAACATTTTGTGCATTCGTGATCCAGCAACGTCGTCTGTGAATATGAAGTCCAGAGATGGGATAACACAAGTTGTTTTACCAAGAAACAGATGGCTCTAAAATCTAATAAAAATATGCAGGTTTTTAAAAATAAATACCTGACTTTCATTGACCTGATTTGGTTTAGGTCCTGAATGTGGAAGCTGCTATTATTTTTTCTGTCTGCCTTAAAGGAATTGTAGGTTTTATTTTCAGTTACCAACTCTGGGTGGTTTAGAATCACATTTGTAATTTCTCAGCTTAAAATGGGATACAAGTATGATTTTGCCATTACACTTCTGAGGGGATTTTAATTGAGCGAGAGCCTAGTATTAACTCTAATTGCAGCTCTATTAATAAATACCAAACAGAATGCTCTCCTACTATTATGTATAGATGTATGGCCAGCAGAAGTAATTGCAAACAGTCCAAGGAACAGAAATGCTTTTAAGACTTTACTGAAAGATGGCCACCAACAACGTGGCATAGCTGGAGAGCTGTGAAATCGGAGCAGCCAGCAGCTCAACCTTGCGTGCCACTGTAAGGAATACTCTTTGCTTTAAAACAAAGTTAGAGTTGACTCTGAGTTTGAAAGAGTTACGAACAGAAACTAGGCTTTAGAGAAGGAGGCTGAAGATTATAATCAAAGGGCATATTCTGTGTGTGCCCAGTGGGGAAGGCACTTTGGGAACTATACTGGCAGTTTGAGCCACACAACCTTAGATCACATTCACTGCCAAAGAGATTATCTGCAAACCTAAAGGAAAGCATCAAAAGAGTTTTTTTCTCCTATCACAAATGAAAAAAAAAAAAAAAATACAAGGTCAGAGTTTTTTTTCTTCTTTGAATTCATTTGAACATATAATTTTTACTTCTTTGGAGAAATGTTGAAATAACGAGAAGTTTAACTTTTTGAGTGCAATTCCTATGCCTAGCTCTCTGCCTTTGTCTTCATGATGCAGGCCAAGAATGTAACCAGGAATGAAAAAGCTTGCCTGATTTGAGCCACCATAAGTTGAAATTGACTCGAGGGCAACTAACAAGAAGAAGTATGGAAATAACATATATCGAAAGCCAAGTTAATATATGGAGCCCTATTTAGTGTCACAGTGGTTAAGAACTCAGCTACTAACCGAAAGGTTGGCCGTTCAAATCCATGAGCCACTGCTTGGAAGCCCTATGGGGCAGTTCTACTCTGTCCTACAAGATGGCTGAGTCAGAACTGACTTGACAGCAATGGGTTTGGTTTGAGTTTTTAAGCTAATGTGTGTGTGTGTGTGCACGTGCATGTATATATATGTGTGTGTAGTTAGATAGATAGATAGGTAGATAGAGAGATATGGAATCCCATCCTCAGCACACTATTTCCATGTCAGTGTTCATGAATCAAGGAGCCCTGGTGGCACAATTGTTAAGTGCTTGGCTGCTAAACGAAAGGTTAGCCGTTCCAACACACCAGACATACCATGAGAGAAAGACGTGGCAGTCTGCTTGTGTAAAGATTTACAGCCTTGGAAACCTATGGGGCTGTTCTACTCTGTCCTATAGGGTCACTATGAGTTAGAATTGGCTCCATGGCAATGAGTTTTTTTAACTGATAAATTATGAATACTTTTAAAGAGACCATTATAATAATATCCAAATATTAAAAACATAAAAAAAAAATCACCCATGGCACGGTTTTAATGGGTCTAGCTTGTTTAAATATGCACGTCTTCTTCTGAAATTAGTAATCTAATTTCTCTTACTTCATCTTGACCATCACACATCTCTGCCTTGCATATTCCTTAAGGTATTTTCTATCTGCCCATTAGTGTTCGATAAGATGTTGCTTAAATTTGAAAGTTTAACCAAATTTATTTTTACTACATATTTATCTTGTATATAATTAGTGCCAAATATATGTGTGTTACTAGAATCACTCGATTTTTCCTGACAATTAACTCTTCTATAGGTGGGAATGGCATAAATAAAATACTAATAAATACAGAAAAAGTCAAGAAAATTGACTCATTCAACAACTATTATTTCTCCTACTAAGATAGGACCAAGCTTGTGACTACACAAGGATGAATACGACACAGTCTATTTTACTTTAGAATTCATAGTCTAGTGCAGAGGTCAGCAAGCTTTTTATGGGCAGGGACAGAAGGTAGATATTGCAGGTCTATGGACCATATAGTATTTGTGGCAACTACTCAATTCTGCCCATTGTTGCACAAAAGCAGCCATAGGCAATATGTAAAGGATTGAGTGTGACTGTGTTCCAATAAAACATAATTTACAAAAACAGACAGAGGGCCATATTTGGGCCAAGAGCCAATGTTTCTCAACCAACCCCTGGTCTAATGGGTAATAGAGACATATAAAGAAATCATTAAATTTAAATGCAATAATACTACATTTATGGAGTTCACAGGATGTAGACTTTAAATCTGTCTGTGGGAATGCTTTGAGTGGAAGTTGGCATTTTAAACGAGCACTAATAATCATGTCAAATTGAGGAGGTAGAGAAAATACAGAATAACAAGTGAAAAGGCCTAAACACAAACAAAAATAAAGACCATGTTGTGTTTAAACAGTTTTAAAACCTGGAATTGGAATATAGCATGGTTGTCTGGAGATAGGTTGCCAATATTGTTGCTGCCTGTATGGGTTCCTAATGGGTTTGGTATTTATTGATGAGCATCAAAGATGTTAATGTCCAGGGAGTGAAAGAGGAAGTAAAATGACAATTCTATATCAGGAAAACGCTTCTGGTAAAGACTGGGAAAGGAACTAGTTGGCTTTGGCAGAAAAGCTAATGTAAATGCAGAATTTCTAGGAATTTGGGAGTTGGGTTGGACCCAAACCCATTGCTGTAGAGTCGATTTCGACTCATAGCAATAATCCAGTGGTTATCAGAATTGATAAATATTCTTATCTAACTGTCTGCAAGAGTTAACCGGGTATGACAAGAATCAATGCCTCTGAGTTCTGCTGGTTCAGCTACCTGAAATGCTGCCATCAATGCAGGCAAATTATGTTTGCAGATGGCACCAACTCCAGACTTGGCTTCTGTTAGTTTGCAAACCATGGAATGAGGCAGGGGGCCCCTTAAATAATTCCTAGCTAAGTATCCACTTGTGATACTTCCCCTATTGCTTGTTTATATATTTTAAAAAGGTACATTTTGTTTTTTTATTTCATTTTGAAAAATGAGATGTGAAAGAAGAGTATATCTCCTTTATTCCCAGTATAATGTGGTCTCATTTGACAGTAATGCACTCATTAAATTTTGCAATTGGATGTCGAATTACCTTACATTTCACATTTAACTTTCTATGATTCGATGCTAATTGTCAGGATGCCTCTTGTTAAGCTGCTAACTGGGGCTACTTATTCTTGGAGTCTTATTGCCTGACAAGGTTTTACCTTCATCTGGAAGTCTTGAGGGTCTACTTTTCATTATATTAGAAAGGAGGAAAAGCTATAGAGAAGTAGGAGCAGAGAAAAGGCAGAAGTAGAAATCAAAGGGAAAAAAGAAAAAGTAGGACATAAGTAAACACAAAGGAGAGACAATAATTAATTGACTTCAAGGGCTGAAAACAGAAGCAGAAAGGAACCAAAGGATTTATCTTATTTATTTATTTATTAATAGAAAGGGTCCTATAGCCCTGCATGCTGGTCATTTTAATTATCTTTTTTCCTCCAAGGTGTCAAGAAAAGTTGGCTGGAGGCTCATGTTTCCCTGCACTTTCAGAATGGGAATAAGCCAGGATGAGGAATAGCAAATGAAACCTGTATTCTGCATTTTAGAGGAAATGTAGCAAGAAAAAGAACAAGAAAGGTTCTAAAGCCTTCAAACTAGGAGTCTTAAGGATGACAGTGGCTAGGAGTCTTAAGGATGACAGTCTTAAGGATGATTAAAAAAAAAGGATGATTAGTGGAGAATAATACATGAGTTATCTGTGAGTGATAAAATATGAGTGGGAGATAGAAAATAAACCACATGTGGATTTTATGGATCTACTTAAAAACCAGAAGTCCTAGGTACTAATTGCAATTAATTAAATGTGCAACTTTGGATAATTCCCTTAACCTCTCTGATCTCCATGTGTAAAATAAGAGGAATGAACTAGATGACAGGATGCCAATCACTTTATTTAGTTTTGAATAAATACCAACTTTTGGGCCTTGGTATTATCTAATTATATTTTTTAAATACAAACTTCATTATCAGATATAATAACATGAAGGGATATTATAGTCATTATTTCAACTCTTCCCCCCCAAAAATCATAAGTTTTGACCGTTATGAAAAGAAAACTTCAAGTCACATTTTTGCAAGAGCCCCTCACAATATTGGTAAATAGAGGGTATCCCAACAGGGATTTTGAAGAAAATGATTGGAAACACTTTTTAAAATGTAAAAGTCTATAATGAGTAATAGAGCACTTGGGAAAGTTGAATAATGAGTAGAATAACCTTACTAATGCTACCCAAGATCCTGATATATTACCACATTAGAGTTTCTATGATAATCCTTCCTCCCCAAAAATAACAACATAACTTATGAAACATATGAAGACAGCACAAGAACCGAGCTTAAACAAGCAAGCAATGAGAAAACCGAAACCTAAGACAGTGGTTGATATAATAACTAGAATGTACTGTCCAGTAATACCAAAGGCCAGTGTTTCATTATCCATGGGTACTAGCACGATAAACTGAAAGGAATAGCTTAAGCCACCTCAAATTATGTTAAGGGCTAAGAGCACTTCTACCTCTAAGATTCCATGAGTTTATTACTGGCACTGAAGCTAGTGATCGTTTAACTGCTTCCAAGCACTTAGAGCACTACCAATTCCTGACATTAAATTTGTTTTGAGGCTTAAAAGGGGGAAAAAAAAATCCTTACAACACTGCAAAGACTCCTTGTTCTAGATTTTACTTTGACCTGCCCTTGTTTCTCCTTTTGCATGGCTGGTATTTAAGGACTACCATGTGTGGTTAAGAGTTCGGCTGCTAACCAGAATGTTGGCAGTTCGATTCTGTCAGGCACTCCTTGGAAACCACATAGGGTAGTCCTACTCTGTCCTGCCGGCACTGGGTTTTTTGTTTTTTTTTTTTTATTTACTCTGTCCTGTAGGGTCATGATGTGTCGGAATCCACTTGATGGCAACGGGTTCGTTATTTTTTGGTACGTATGTCTTTTTTTTTTTTATGTCTTAGATAATTGATAAATTTTTGATCTCTAAATTGTAGTTGCTAATTTATATTGCAGTGGCTATTGCGAAAATAATTTGAGGATTCTTTTGCCAGATTCCCGAATTCATTTTTTTCTTCTTTAATTTTTCAAAATCACTTTTTTAATGCCTGTTTTGGCACTCATATTCTGCCCTGCAGTGTAGTTGTAAATCTATTGATTTATCATGATAGTCTTCAAGGCCTATGCATCTACTCATCTCTTTGTTCCCTGTACCACCTAGAAGAGTGCTTTATTCAAATAATATATTTATATTTATTTAGGTAGCGTGTTCAGCTATTATTTGCTTGTAGGCAAGATACAGATAAAACCAAAACCAAAACTGAACCCATTGCTGTCTAGTCATTCCAACTGATAGCGACTATATAGGTCAGAGTAGAACTTCCCCATAGAGTTTCCAAGGGTCCCTGGTGGATTTGAACTGCCAGCCTTTTGGTTAGCAACTGTAGCTTTTAACCATGATGCCACCAGGGTTGTTGTAGAACTTTGTAATCTATTTTTGAAGTAGCATATGCAAAAACCTGACAAGCAAAAAACAAAAAAATAATAATATTGCATTCGTATTTCAAAAAGTCACTAGAATTTAGGAATAGTCTCACTCTCAGAGGAGAAGTACAAAGAATTTTAAGAATGTGAAAGTTTGACACGTGCTTGCTGTTTTGGGAGGAAGTCTTCTATTTACCCGTAGAATGCATTCAGCCAGAAAAGATTAAACTATTAATTCAGAACTTAGAGTTAAATGCTACCAAACAGAATTGTTCAGCTATTGAGATATAATGGAAAAGGGCCAGATTTTAATTTTTTAATATTTTAAAGGGAGTAATATCAAAATCATATTTCAGACATGACTTAATTATGGACAGTTTGGATGCAAAGCATGAAAACCTCAGGGTCCTGCTCCTCTATCTTTGCTGCTGTCAGCTTTTGAAAATGCAGTGGTTGACCACTGCTTTGACTTTGTCTACACTGGTGGTATATATCCTTGTGTAGTAAACCTGAAAGCTTTTCCAGCTTGCTCATACTTTGACCCTTTGCAAAAGGTTTCTTTCTTCCTGTGGCATGTTAAGGGCTTTGGCAAGTGCTGTATTTTCAATACTGCCCAACTTTTTATTTCTGAAATGTTTATCAACAGTTGCTCATTGTTTGTTTTCAGGTTCTTGTTAAGACTTTCATTCTTTTATAATGCAAAATAGCATATATTTGCTTAAATGTATGTATAACTTTATAATAAATAAGTCTTATCTATAACATGCAAGATATCTGTGTTTAATTATTTAAAGTAAATTAGGAAGTAACATGAGACTTTCTACAACACTGAAAGAATTCACTTTGTTTTCAGTAATAAGAAAATATACATCCATTTAAACATTTTATATACATTTACATAAGAATACAAAAAGCTCAGCTTTCTTCTAATGAAGATATTTTGTATTTATAAAAAAGAAAATAATGTTATATATAATAAATCCAGTTATAATTTATTTCTATATTATGTTAAATGTAAATCTTATGATACTGACATTATTAATAAAAATCCCAGTATCATTTAGTTTGATAGAGTCAATTATCTGCATCGCCACAGAACAAAAAAGTACCAAGACTCATTTATTTGATATGTAGCATATATTTGATCTGTTTCCATTGGTGTTTTACGAGCAAGAATTTAAAATTTTGAAGATACCCAGAAAAGCCAAGATGAAAATTAAATTCCAGGTGTTTTTAATTTTTTATGCAATTCTTTTTTTGGAGCTCTCTATATATATTATATATATATATATATGCAGGCATGCATGTGTGTGTATATATATATGCATATACATATATGTTTGTTTATTTATAAATGCTTATTAATATATGACTTTTTTCATTCTATTATCTGATCCACTCTGAACTTTCTTAAAACCTTCACAGGCAAGAAAAACATAAGATTCATAGAACCATGGCAAAGAAAAGCCTACAGTTTGTCTCTGGGTTGTAGCAAATCCAAAAACTAGGTTCAAGACAGCACAAGAAAAGAATCTATTTCATCTTATTTGTATGACCTGTAGTTCTTTCTTGTTATGCCCAAACAGCTGTTGAAAATTCTATATATCTGATCTTCACCTAGACATCAGAACTTACCTGGAGTCCTTATTTTGAGAAATACTAGAGTGAACAGAACCAGGCACTTAAAACATTTTATGTTAAAAGGAAAGAAAAATAACGCACAAATGTTATGGGTTTATGAAGCCCAAGCAGAAGTCTAATTTTTAAAGGTAAAAGGTTGTAAACACTTTTATTAAATAGACTCCAAATTCATAGATTATCAATGTTTATTTTGAGTATATTTCAGCCAAACCCAAAACCCAGTGCCGTCGATTCCGACTCATAGCGACCCTATAGACATTTCAGCCAAGTAGGTAGCAAATATTATAGTTAAGAAAATGATTTTTGAGATATGTCTTAGTTACATAGTGCTGCTATAACACAAATACTACAAGTGGGTGGCTTTAAAGCACATAAATTAATTTTTTTCATAATTCTGGGGCTAAAAGTCCAAATCAGGGTCTTTTCCACCTGTATTCTTTTCTTGTCAGTAGCCCTGGGGGCTCCTTGGTTTCTTGGTATTCCTTGGCTTGTGGATGGTCCTTACATGGTGTCTGTATTCCCCTATGTGTATCTCTGTATCTATTATGTTCTTTTTATAACTCAGAAGCGATTAGGTTTAGTACCCACCCTACACTGGTATGACCTCATTAACATGACAAAAGAAAACCTTATTTTCAAACAGGGTAGTATTTATAAGTATGTGGGCTAGGATTTCAATATATATTTTAAAAAAGAAACAAACCACAGTTGCTATCGCATGGATTCTGACTCAAAGCAACCCTATAGGGCAGAGTAGAACTGCCCCATAGGGTTTCCAGTGAGCAGCTGGTGGATTTGAACTGCTGAAGTTTTGGTTAGCAGCCATAGCTCTCAATCACTGGCTACCATGGCTTTAGCTTCTAAAAATATATTTTAGGGGTACACAATTCAATCCATGACAATATATGTTATTAATTTCATTGAAAATGTGCTCAATGGCAACATTTAAGTATTAGTTATTTATTGCTGTTCAACAGATTATCCCAAAAGTTAGCAGCTTAAAACAACAAACATTTTTTTCTCACTCAGTTTCAGAGGCTCAGGGATCTGGAAGCAGGTTAGCTGACTAGTTTTGGCTCTAGGTTTTTCACCAAGTTGCTGTGTACAGTCATCTCAAACCTCAGCTGGAGCTGGAGAATCTGCTCCAAGCTCATTCACATGGTTGACGGCAGGCTTCATTTCCTGAGCTGAACCCAACCCATTGCCGTTGAGTCAATTCCTACTCATAGAGGCACTATGACCTCTAGTTGTGTCTTGCTATGCCGAAACAGCTATTGAAAATTCTGTATTTCTGATCTTCACATAGACATTGGAACTTACCTGGAATCCTTATTTTGAACTGCCCCATAGGCTTTCCAAGGCCTCAATCCCTCACTGGTTTTTGGCCACAAGCTTTAGTTGTGGCAGTGAAGCCTTCTCCCAGGGCTGGTCACAACACAGCAGCTTGCTTTCCCCAAAGCAACAGATCAGAGAGAGAAAGCATGAGACAGATTCCAAGATAGAAGCCACTGTCTTCTATAACTTGATCCAGGAAATGACGTACCATCACTTCTTTTACATGTTACTGGTCACAATTCTGGTATGGTTTTTGAGGGCACTTCATAAAGGTTTGATTAGCAGAAGGCAGGGAACAATAGGAGCCATCTTGGAGCCTGACACATTCTATTTCCTTTTCATTTTTACTTCTTATAAAGACAAAATCGTCTTTGAACAAAATGGTTAGAGAAAGTTTCCCAGTTTGATAACATTCTAGTATTTTCTTGGGTTTAAAGTAGTCCAAATCTGCCCACAATTTTACATGTTATTAAGGGCATTACTTTTTAAATCATGTCATATGCATGTACAAACACATATATACACAGACACACTATTTTATGTACATTTAAAGATTTTATTACTTAAACCAGAAAAAAAAAAGCTTACAAGTTAATTGCTATTGTGAACTGTGCATTGGAAATTCATGTCACTGTTTACAAAACTAAGTTTACAAATAATAATTTACTGAACTTATAATTACCAATATTTTTTCACTAGATAAGTCTTGTTATTTATTCCCGGTATGAAGCTTCTTCAGCATTAATTTGCTTTATCATTATATAACTCTATCCCTGGTCACACAATGGTTAAACACTTGTCTACTAACTAAAAGTTTGTCAGTTTGAACCCACCAGTGGCTCCGCAGGAGAGAAGACCTGGCAATCTGCTCCTGTACAGATTACAGCCTAGGAAACCCTGTGGGCAGCTCTACTCTGTCATATAGGGTTGCTATGAATCAGTATCAACAACAATAATTCAAGTTTTAGCCTCCCAAATCAGTCTAATTCATACCCTCAAGCATATACAGACACTTCGGCATTTCTATAACAATATCTTATATCGAATATCCTTCTATAGAAATAAACAGTTTTTGAGCAATTACTATGTGCAAGAAATTATGCTAAGAATTTGTGAAATACAAAGATGATCAAAATAATGCCTTACCACCAGAAACCTTGAGTTTTGCTTGGGAAAAAAACAAATTCACGTACGATTCCATTATTTAATTGAGGTCATAAGTGTCATAGAGGAAGTATAAAGAAAGTGCTGTGTAGGTGTCAAATGGCATCTGGCAGGGAGAAAAAGAATATATTTATGGATTCGAGTTCCTTTGAGCTAGGTCTTAAAGGATGATTAAGATTTCTGAATTGGGAAGCTAGAATAGAATATTCCAGGTGGACCATGCAGAATTAGCAAAAGTGGGAGATGTAGAACATAGTTTGGGAACACTAAATTGTCTTCTTTGGCTGGAAGTTAAGGAGTAGCAGTGAAAAATTATAAAGCACCATCAAGGAGTATTGAGAGCAATTTTAAATGTTGGTCCAAGGAATGAATACCTAATTTGGGATGAAATGGGATCCATTTTAAATATGGGAGTGACAAGACCAAATTTGTTCTTAGGTTAATCTAGAAGCATATATCTGAATGATTCATAATAAGAGAAGAAGATGGGTGATGATTCATTAAACCCGTTGCCGTTGAGTCAATTCCAACTCATAGCGAATCTATAGGACACAGTAGAACTTCCTCATAGAGTTTCCAAGGAGTGACTGATGGATTCGAATTGCTGACCTTTTGGTTAGCAGGCGACCTCTTAATCACTGTGCCATGAGGGCTCCTAAGAAAACAGTCCACAGGAGCATAAAGTCACCGTAATTAAAACAGGCTCATTTCTATGTGTAAGTATGCTTACAGTGAGGGTGTAACCTAGAGTGCTTAAGGGAAGAAGCACACTGATGTCAGAGACATGTGGAGACACTAATTGCATGGATAAATATTTTTTAAAAAATAAGTGAAAATAAGTAAAAAAAAAACTCATATGAATGCTTGGGACAATCAGAAAAATATTAAGTCAATAGAAAAGTTGGCTTTGAGGATGTAATTATGAACTTTTATACCAACAAATATAGGATTCAGTAGACCTTCCTTTGCACATTTTAAACACATATGAAAACCTCTCAATCTGTATTTCAGGAAAAACTTGAAACTAGAGCCAAAAACCACAATTTTGAATAGATGAAAAGTAAAGGGAAGTGGGAATGGAGATGGATAAGATTCTTGAAGTGAAAGTGCACACGGAGTGATAAGCCAGTCTCAAGAAATATCTAGATTGTGAGAATGGATGAAATAAATGAGACCCAGTGAAGAGAAAGATGGAACTTTTGGATAAATGGGTACTTTGTGATATAGCCTAAGAACCGAATAATTTGAAGGAGCAGACCATCAGCAACATTGAATATACCACGCACTGCCAGAAGAACAAACAAGTCTGTCTTGGAAGAAGCATAGCCAGAATGCCTCTTAAGAGCAAGGATGGTGAGACTTTGTCTCACTTACTGTGGACATGTTGTCAGGAGCGACCAGTCCCAGCATTAGCAACAAGAACTCAAAGGTCTTATCCAGGGATTACATTTTAAACCGAAAACTAACCCAGTGGATAAACAATAACGTAAGCAACTCTTATTACAATCATATGCCTAGAAAATTACATGTTATCACTAATAGAATAGCCCTTAAAAGTGGGCAATATACTCCATTTATAGTTATAGAACTTGAGGTTCAGAATGGATAACTGACCAGCTCTAAAACACACTCTGATAAGAGGTAGACAGGATTCTCTAGGAACTATAAAGACCAGGTTTTTTCCTTTTGGTACCTGATCGTAGATGAAAACACACACACACACACACACACACACACACACAGATGTACATTTTAAATGGCATGAAATGCTAACAGTGATGTTTAACTGTGTGTAAATATAACCATCTCCCAAATGAACATACCATAGTTAGTTAACCATTGAACTTTGAAATACGATTTATTTTCCAGGACGATTTATTATTTTTTTCTCTTAATAATTGATTGGAATGAGGTTTAACATAATGTTAAAAATGATTGTTTGTAGGATGATGTTACTAATCCTAAACTAAGTAACAATTTTAAAATGCCAAAATTATGATGGCAATCATACACTATGTTGCCTGATGGTCTCAGTGAGAAAAATTTCAAAATTTTGTTGAAAATATCGGAAGAGATGCCATCCTGAACAGCCCTTTAGTAGACTTAAGCATTTTGCCAACACTTATTATAGAATTCTGTCTTAGTTTGTTAGCGTCACTATAACAGAAATACCACAAGTGGGTGGCTTTAACAAAGAGAAACTTATTTTCTCACAGTTCTGGAGGCTAGAAGTCCTAAGGTACTGTGGCTCTAGGGGAGGGCTTTGTCTCTCTGCTGGCTCTGGGGGAAGTCCTGGTCTCTTGTTAGCTTCTGTTACTCTGCTCCTTGGTGATCTCCATATGGTTTGTATCTCCCCCGCATCCCCCTCCCATTTGCTCTTCCTTCTCTGTGCCTAATCTACACTTCTTATATCTCACAGGTGATTGGCTTAAAACACATCCTACACTAATATGATCTTGTTAACATAAAAAAGAAAATCCTGTTCCCAAATAGAATTGCATCCACAGTTTAGGGGTTTTACATTTATAACATATATTTGGGGGAACACAATTCAATCCATAACAGATTATATAGAGTACTTTGGCTGCTTCTAACAGTTTTTCAAACTTAACGATCATGTAACAATTTAAAAATTGTAAGCACCCAGATATAAACAGTAAGTCATGAAGTATAACGAGTGTGTCATTCAGAGCTGAAGTAAAAACGCTGTCATGCATTTTTATCACGGCCAAAATGGACCATCACATTTTATTTATGATTTCTACTTTACAACCAAGCGAAACAAACATTAAATAACATTATCCTATTAAAAACAAAAAATTATAAGGCAATGAAAATAAATTATCTTTCATTTTAGCTATCATACTATGTTTTAAAAATTCCACTTTTAAAATGAGATTATCATTCTATGTCTCTGTCACATATTAACATAGGCACAGAACTGACCAACCAGTTACAGCATCATATACCTCCCACTGAATTTTCTTGGTGTTGCAGCGTGATAGAAAAATGTCATTTCTACAGGTATTTTACAGCAGAGGAAAAAAATTAGTGGCGAATTCTGAGTACTTCTCAAAAGTACCCATTCATGATTTCATTCTATTTGCTTCCTTTTTTTTTTTTTTTTTTTGTCTATTTAGAAACAAAGCTACTTCAACATAAACAGTTCAAATTTTGTCTTTTCTGTTTCTGAAAAGCATAGGATCTTGCTGGTCATTTTTGGAACACATTGTCAAGTGAGGTGGTAAATGCTGCTGATACATCGATGAACAAAAGGAACAAATTAGTGCTTCAGGTGATATTGTAGGACACGTTGGAATTTATCAAGAAAGTCACCATTTCTAAAACAGGTAAACAGTATGGAATAAGCCTAGCTATCAAATTTTGCTTAATTTTTTTTTCTCCCGTTCATATTTAAAAATGCACTGTAGAAGAGAATGTTGTAAATCACCTATTAAGACCTCACAAAACTCAGTTTGGGAACTGCCAACTTACACTGATGGAATATGCTGTCCCCAAAAAGGCATAGACCCTCTCTTCCCCACATTTTTCTCTCCGTGCAGGGACTAATGCCTTCTAACATACACGCCACCCCACTAATAGCATTGTGTGTCTCTGTGACTGTGGCTAAGCTGCTTGCTGACAGAGGGCAGAAAACATGTATAACCAGGGGATAATAGATGTTATTGGGCTGAAAAAGAATGGCGTGGGCTCACCTGAGCACATTGGGAACAGCCCCGTAGTAACCCTGTCTTCTAAATGTGTTCACAGGAATTTCCTTGAGAACATCCACCTTCCAAATTTCCCACATAAAAATGTTCTGAGAATTTGCTTTTTATCAGATATTTTACCTTGATTATTGGAGTTTATACTTGTAGTTTCAATACATTTTGTGCTTGTAACTTTAGGGCCTAGTGCGACTATAGAATAATCTTAATTTATGAAGTAGCAACTGGGAGATTGGTCCCCTCTAGGTCCCTCTTGGTGGTGAAGTGGTTAAGAGCTCAGGCTCCTAACCAAAAGGTCGGTGGTTCGAATCTACCAGCCACTCCTTGGAAATCCTATGGGGCAGTTCTACTGTGTTCTATAGGGTTGCTATGAGTCAGAATCGACTCAACACAACAAGAGGTCTCTCTTAGTTTCTTGTTAGCTGCCACCAAGTTGGCCCCCAACTCATGCGACCCCGTGCACAGCGGATCAGATTTGTCGGAAGTAGATCATCAAACCTTTCTTCTTGGTCTGTCTTAGTTTGGAAGCTCAGCTGACAGCCGTTCGGCATGGTAGCCGATAGACGGATGGTGGCTGAGTTTGGGGTGCATTGGCTTGGAATTGAACCCTGCGTGGGGAGCAAAAATTCTACCACTGAGCCACCACTGGATCTTAGTTTCTTAGGAGTCTTTATTCAAAAGCAAAGGTGGCAGTTCTCCTCCACCAAAGAAGTGTTTCAGGAGTGTTAGTTGTTTAGTCCTCAAGGTCGACCAGTGAATTACTTCACATATCATCTCTTGAGACAGAAAAATGCCTTTCTTCTCTGTTACATCATTGAGTGTTGTATGTACCACTATTATAACCCTTGCTGTTCAGCATTGAAATTATTCTAGTGTACTTTTGTCTCTCTGCTCTTGAATTCCATTAAGGCAGAGGGCACATCAACTTCGTCAATATATATTCATCTATGTCCATATAATACCCTACCCCAGTGCCGTCGAGTCAATTCCATATAATAAATAATCCCATATAATACCCCATCCCAGTGCCGTCGAGTCAATTCCATATAATAGAGACTCAATAAATACCTGTAGAAAAAATAAATACTCAGATGAAAGAATGTACTCCATCTAGTATTGTCTTGAGGAGCCCTGGTGGCACAGTGGTTAAAGCAATCAACTGTGAACTGAAAGGTCTGTCGTTCGAAACCACCAGCGGATCCTCAGGAGAAAGATGTGGCTGTTTGTTTCTGTGGAGATTTAAAGCCTCGGAAACCCTTTGGGGTTGCAATGCGTTGGAATCCACTGGATGACAGTGGGTTTTTGGTGTGGTTTAGTATTGTCTTAAGGAGGCGTAGTGGCACAGTGGTTAAGCACTTGGCTGCTAACTGAAAGGTCAGTGGTTCAAAACTACCAGCAGCTCCCAGGGAGAAAAGACCAAGTGATTTGCTCCCCTAAAGATTACAGCCAGAAAACTCTGTGGTGGAGTTCTAACCTGTCCTATAGATTCGCTATGAGATGAAATGGGCTCGATGGTGCCCAGCAACAGCAGCGTCAGTATTGTCTTAGGCCTAATACAGTGTATTCATTAAGATTCCTGAAGTGTTCTTATTTTCTTAATTTATTTCTTATTTTACAATATTTCACAGAAACCATTTGAATCCCAAATTTCTTAAAACATTTATTATCCGAATCACCTTAGTAATTATGCTTTTAATTTCTTATTTATTGAATGTTTTAGTTTATATGAAAATAACAAAGGATATTCAAATGTTTAAATGCTTTCAGAATAATTCATAGCATGAGCAAAATAAGCATTTCTACTAAAGAAAGAATTTTGGCTTAAATGCAACTAACATGCAAGGTGAATTAAGAAGTGTTCGACTTTAAAATGGTTTCAGATCAGATTCTGGAAAGGGAGACAAGCCAAAGCCTCTTAGGATTTTACTTAGGTCTCCTCTTTGCTGTTGTTTTATTGGCCCTGTTTCAGCTAAAAATGCACTCTACCATTTGTTCCTATTACCTCAGTAGGATTGGGTTGTGGGATATTTTTTCCCTTTAATATGTCTTCTATCTTATCAAATATGCTTTTTATTTGAGATATCTCAGGCAACTTTTCTCTTTCCTTGCTTCCTGTAACAGGGCTATATAGATTGCACCAATTTTATGTTTTTTTTTTTTTCCTTACCCTATCAGTTTTCCCAGTAGGTTTATTACTAGTTGTGTAGATTGAATTCCTTGTTTCATGAGTTTAGAGGAAAAAGATTTCATCCTCTCTCCCTTTACTTAAATTGGAATTTTTTCATTCAAACTACCATTTTATTCAACCCAAGAATACCAAGCATCCGTTACTATTTAGAACAATAACTGTTATAGCTTTATACACTCAGAGTGATAGTTTTTGTGTAGATTAATGTTTTAACATGACATAGAGAACAGTCCCTTCTGGATAAATTGATGAATATTTCATGCTTTTGCAATACCCATTTTTATCATTATCCTTTTTTTGTCTTGATTTAGTGTCCTGTCTTTTAAAATTAGATACTTGAAATAGTTATGTTCACTATTTCATTATAAATATTTTTTATGTGTTTAAGAATATTTTCCTTATCCAGTACAGATAATATATTATCCATATTAACATGAGTTTGGTGTTTACTCTTCTAGTCATTTGAATGCATGCAGTAATATTTCTAGAAGTTTTTGATATCAAAAATAAGAAATAAATTAATTTGTCTTTCTCATTTTATCTAGAATGAATATGAAGGTAACAAGTAGATATTCATTGCCATCACTTAATGGCAATGGGTTTGGAATGGCACTTTTAAATGTTAATAATTCAAAATATATATTTGGAGTATTATTGCGACAATGAGTGAAATCTATTTTGTCTTCTGAGGGCCACAGATATTTTACCAATTTATGACTTTGAAGAACAAATGTAAATACTAATAGCTACCATTTAAAGGCAAACACTGTGAACCCAACGGGGGCTATGCATTCTCTCTTACAGTGGATGCTTTGAGGTTTTTCTTATAACTTTTTCAGTTTTATAAACAGGAAAGGGAAGCTTGGAAAATGCAAACTTGATATTATGTAACTATTAAGTATAACAGTCAGGGTTCAAAACCTAGATTTGACTCAATGGCACCTAACAACAACAATAGAGCCTGCCTCATTAGCCATTATTTTATATTGTCTATCTAACGACTATTAGTAAATTACAAAAATGTCTTATTAAGCACAGGGCTAATGCAGCATAGGTTGATTACAATTTATTTGCAAATATTCCACATTACTGTTTGATCAAAAATGAATTTATCCATATCATGAAACACATAAACCCTAGTATAAAATCATTTATGAGATGTTAATATAGATTTGTAGTCAATTATAATAAAGGACACTGTGTTACAATACTGTAGTTTTTTTTGTTTGTTTATTTGTTTTGTTTTGTTTACTAGCCCTAGTGGCTCAATGGTTAAGCTTTTGGTTGCTAAGCGAAAGATCAGCAGTTCAAATCCACCAGGTGCTCTGTGGGAGAAAAGACCTGGAGATCTGCTCCCATGAAGACTACAGCTTAAAAAACCCTGTGGAACAGTTCTGCCCTGTCCTAAAGGGCCACTGTGAATTGGGATCAACTTGACAGTACACAACAACAACAGCAGAATACATACAGTTACCATTTGAAATACATTAGCTAAATTATCCATTATTAAAAAAAAAAAGCACAGTAAGCGCTAAAACTAAGACAACTAAGAAAAGGAGGCAATTTCTGAATTTATGTACATAAGTATTTAATTCAGAAGGGAAATATTGGTAATACGCAATTTACAATAATATTAATAAAAAAAAGCCCGTTGCCATCGAGTCGATTCTGACTCACAGCTACCCTATAGGACAGAGTAGAACTGCCCCATGTGGTTTCCAAGGAGCGCCTGGTAGATTCAAACTGTCGACCTTTTGGTTAGCAGCCATAGCTTTTAACCACTATGCTACCAGAGTTTCCATTAATCAAAAACTCATAAATGTTCAAGAATATAAGCTTCTTAATTTTGGGACAATATGAAATTCAGTGATTTCATTAAGGCATCAATATCTTCTAGTTGAGATTTTCTTTTTCTTATTTGTTTCATTAAAGATAAATCTAGGTAAATGTCATCCAGACTTGAAACAACAGTATTTAAGCCATGTTTTTTTTTATAATTCATTAAAGCTAACATTCTTTGGTTAGGTGAGTCTGAAAAAAAAAGTTACACCGTTTACCATACTGTATTCAGTTTGTCTTTTTCAATATACAGAAATTCAGTGATCTGTAAAACCATGAGGTGATTTTTGTCCAAGTGAAGCAAGGATCTTTCACATCCCAGTTGAGTCAGCTAAAATTATTTTTAGTTTATGTTACTTGGAGTGTAAGTTCTGTGTTCTTAACGTTCTTGCCAGGTCGTTTTAGGCCCTATGGAAGCAGTATAGCCAGGAGCCTTATTGATTCAAATGTCAAAATCATTGAAACGTTGAACATGCACCTTATTTAAGCATTTTTTTTTTTTAGTTCAAGTTCACAGATGTCACATTCTTTATTCTCTAGAGTCATTTGGTCATTTTCCATGAGTAAACTTTAAGAAAATATTATCCATATTTAACAAAATATACCTGACTTGATAATATATATTACATTAACCTAACAAGTTGAGCTTGTTGGTTTTTGGTCCAATCACTGGTCACTTGCATGTCCTTCCTTGCTTGTCAATGAATATTCATGATCACTGAATGATGAAGTTAATAACATCTACATTTGTGCAGAGTATCAGCTTTTACAAAGCATTGCCAGATATGCCAGCTTACCTGGTTCTCAAAACACCTCTGTGGAAAAAGCATCGTAGGTTATTTTTCTCAAGTTTGCTCAAATGATGAGCGATGGAGTTCATATTAAATGAAACTACTGGTTCTTAATATTTTCACTATATCATGTTTCATAAAATGCATTATTTCTAGGATTCCAGAGATCGAAGAGGGCTTTTGGCTCATTGATCAAACTCTTCTTTTAATGGGTGAGGAAAATTGGGCCCATAAAATTGAAGAACTCAGAGATACACAGGTTTTCCTGGCTCCCACCTTTGTATACCTTCTTCTCACCTTGCCAACACATAGTTCAAAGGTAATTACCAAGGACTTTATGATTCAGGCCACTGAATGACTAAACACTAAATAAATAGCTTTTTTATGTCAATCACAGACTCATTAAAGTAATTATTTAAGAGTAAGATTTTTTCAGAAGAATCTACATTATTCTCGAAAATAAGCTATCACAGTAGTTTTTTTTCAATTTTATACTAATTTTCAAAGATATTTTTATGTTATTTGTCACTAATGTCCTTGTATAAAGAGAAGAGTATATATTCCTTCACTTATATAGACAAATCAGTTACTTAGTAAATTAAAAAAATAATAATAATTATTTGTTGCTGTTTTTGAAAGTGCGCACAGCAAAACGCACTACTTCAGTGATTTCTACATGTAAAATTCAGTGTCTTTGGTTATATTCTTCAAGTTGTACAACCATTCTCATCCTCCTTTTCCAAATTGTTCCTTCCATTAACGTAAACTCACTGCCCCCTAAATTTTCCATCTAATCTTTTGAGTTGCTGTTGTCAATTTGATCCCATATACATAGATATTAAAAGAGCACTTTGCTCAAGGCAGACATTTTTTACTAGTAAAGCTAAACTATTGTTTGGTTTTAAGAAGACTTCTGGGGTTATTTTTGGTTTAAGGGTTCAAAGATTATCACTGGGCAATAGTTTCAGAGTTTCATCCAGTTTCCATGGCTCCAGAAAATCTGAATTCCATAAGAATCTGAAATTCTGTACTGTATTTTCCCCCTTTAGATCAGGATTCTTCTATAGTTTCTTTGATCAAAATGTTCAGCAAAGGAAGTTGAGATTAACCTACTTCTTCTGTTCTCATTGCAAAGGAGGCAAGTTGTTCAGGGAGGCAATTAGCCACATATTTCATTTCTTCCTCCTATTCCTGATTTTCCTTCTTGCTCTGGTACTCCAGGAGAGTAGAGACCAATTGATGTACCTTGGATGGCAGCTTCCAAGCTTTTAAGACCCCAGGAACTATGCAATGAACTATGGAAGCACTAAACAGAGCAGAAGCACTAAAAGCAATATTAAGTCAATTAACTGGGATGTTCCATGAAACCATGACCCTAAACCTCCAATCCCAGGAGGTGTTTGATTGTACATAAGCAGCCTTGGTAGCTACTTCTTTTTTTCTTTAAATTGTTGTCATTGTTGTAAATGTATCTATCGCACAACTTTTTTCAGTTCCGCTTTTTACAGGTGTACAACTTATTGACAGGAATTACATTAATCAGCCGTGCATACTCACGTAATCAATGTGGTTTTTCCATCACCATAAACTGAAACTCAGTGCTCCATAAAAAATAATCCCCTCTCTTTCCCACTCCCTCCCGCTCTGGGTAACCACTAATAAACTTTAGTATCAATACATTTGCCTGTTCTCTTTTTATACTAGTGAGGTCATGCACTATTTGTCTTTTTGTGATTGACTTACTTCACTCAGCATAATGTCTTCAAGCTCCATCCATTTTGTAGCAAATATGAAGACTTCGTTTCTCTTACTGGCTGATTAGTATCCTATTGTATGTATGTACCGCATTTTGTTTATCTCTTCATCCATTGATGGGCATTTAGGTTGTTTCCGCCTTTGGTTATAGTGAATAGTGCAACAGTAAACACTGCTGTATGAGTGTTTGTTTTAGCCTCTACTTTCAATTATTTGGGGCAGACAGCTAGCAGTGGAATTGCTGGGTCACATCATAGTTCTATTTTTAGTTTTGTAAGGAACTGCCACACTGTTTTCCACAACGGCTATACCATTTTGCATTCCCACCAGCAATGAATTAAGGTTCCAATTTCCCCACATCCTTGCCAACAATTGTTATTTTCAGTTTTTTCTTTTTTAAATACACTTAGCCATGCAAGTAGAAGTGAAATGGTATCTTATTACACCTTTATCTTACTAAATTTTTAATTGTGAGCCAGTTGCTAAAGAAAATGTAGAATGATGATTATTTTAATTTTAAAAAATGGAATATTTTACAAATTTTTTGTTGCAATTAATTGTATGTTTTCAACTTTATTCGGATATATTTTCAATTAAACTGAATAAAGCCAGCTTATAATTATTTTACTTGCTATTTAACCCAATAGTTTATGAAACGTTGAGATTAACCCTCCTCGTAGTTTTGTATTTTGTGCAAATTATGGTAATTTTCCTTTATATATGTACAACCAACCCTCATGATTTATTACAGTAAATTGAATGTTAACAGAAATTGAAAACAAAATGCATCAATGAAGCATATCTTCTGTGTGTACCCCAAAAAGGCAATGTACCGAAAATTGCAATAGTTCTGGAAAACATTCTTAATTGAATAGAGGAATTGCCTAAGGGGAATCAAGCAACAAGTTCCTTATTGTCAGAGCTGGCAGGCAACACTTTTTTAGAAAGTGCTATTGTTTTGTATTAGGTTGAAAACATGCCAGGAACACAAACACATATTAATCTGCTTTGTGGAAAATGTGTACTTGATTTTATTTTTAAAGATTTTAGTGTGAACAAGACGTAATAAACTTTGTGTAAGCAACTATTTTATGTACTGCATTTAGCCAGGTTGTTACAATAAGAGACTAATGAAAACAGGCATTTATTTTTGAGGTATGTCTTCTCTTAGTGCATCTTTCTCTGCTTTGTGTTCTTGATACTTATCCATATGATGCTTTTTCGGCACTCTTCTTAGTTCCTCTAAAAAAATCTCTTTAGAAAAATAAGTAACTGAGAAGTTAATTGGAATACTTTTTATCATGCTATCAATATCTAATTAATTGTCCTTTAGTAAACATGCTTTACACTTGTGCACTTTTTATATTCCATAGCGTATTTTATTTTGTATTTTTTGTGAATTAAAAAGTTAACAAAAGCATTCTTTGTAAAGACTGATTTACTTTGATTTGAAAATCGGAACATTGTCAGAGTAATGAAATCTAATATTTTCAGATAGCCTCTATTATGTCAGACATTATACGAAGAGCTTTCTCATCAACGTGTTGAGCTAGGCACATTATAGACAGCAAAACAATGAAGGTAGTAATATTGCCCTTTGGCTGCACAGCATGTTAGTGGCAAAGACATTTTGAATCCAAATCTACAGATACATTTGCCCAAACCAGTCTTACATTTAATATAAATCCATGTCATAAAAGTAACAACCTACAATTTTCTTTAGAATTATATATAAATCCATAGATAGACAGATAGGTAAAGTGTGTGTGTAATGCTTTTCATTTTTTTCCCTTTTAAATCATATTTGTATTATTTTGCTCTAATACTGTTGTATAAAGTGAAGATCACATGTTGCTTCACTTATATGAACAAATTGATACTAAGTTTTTAATTGTGAGCCAGTTGCTAAATGACATGTAGAGTGATGCTTATTTTATTTAAAATATTAAAATATTTAACAAATGTTTCAAGGGAAATAATTGCGTAGCTTTCGACCTTATTCAGAAACATCTCTAATAAAGCTGAATAAAGCCTGTTTCCAATTATTTTATTTGGTATTTAACCTGATAGATTAGGAAACATTGAGATTAATCCTCCTCCTGGTTTTATTAAGATATTAAAGATTTAAAGGGGATGGAGTTGGAAGAAAACAAATTTTGAATTGTTAGTAGTGAGAAGTTCTGTGTTCATTCTTTACATCAATTTCCTTTTCAGTCCTAGTAAGACAGTATTGTTCCTACTTTACAGATAGTGAACCTGGATCTCAGAAAGTTTAGATATGTTGTCAGAGCTACACAACTGAGGTGTCATGGGGCGAGATTAAAACAGTGCAGAACTCCAATAGGTTTGTCATTCGCATTGCACCGTGTGTGACTGCAGCCTTCTCTCTAAGCTGCTTTTCACAAAATGGGGACAGAATCAATAACGACTAATGAATGCATGACAGGCGTCAGGCTTGGGGCAGCCATTTTGTTAGTTTGTGTCATTTAATACCTACATTAACCCTGCGATATAGGAATTATCTCATTTTACAAGTAAGAAAACTGAGGATAAACCCACTAACCCACTGCCGTCAAGTTGATTCTGACTCATAGATAAGAAAATTTATATAATTTGCCTAGGGTCTGACAGCTACTTATTACTAACTCCCAGCTTCAAGTTCAAATTTATCCATTTTGAAACTCTCTGAACATTTGAGTTCTGTGCTCTTTTTTTCTTGAGACAGAGAAAAGCAAATTTATTTTAGTATATGCAAAGAAGGGAATAGAAATCTGGTGATGTTTGGTGTCAGTGTACACAAGACTGATATACTCAGTTATGTAAGAACTAAGAATTCCATCTGCCTATTTTTATTAGACAGGTCTGAATTTTTCAATGTGAGAACTCATGAAGTAAGGTAGAATAATCCTTCTATCATTAATTTCCACTCCAGGACTGTCACAAATTTGCCATCTCAACTTAAAAAAAATATGTATTTCAGAAGTATTATTCACATCCCTAGAATATATATGGCTTATTAATTAGATATTCAAATTTATTCACATAAAGTTTCACTGAAAGGTAACAATTTAAACATGTTTCAGTACTTTTTATAGGATTTCTTTCCTTTCCCATGTAGTTTAGACCAAAATACGACTACTTATCTGCTCTAATTATTAAGTAGACTTATACTCTCGAATTGTATATCTTATTGAATAATAGAGATTATTTAAAAATATTTTCTTTTTTATGGTATTAGAAATTGGGCTTTCGTTTTCTTGGCCCTAAGTTAATTTGGTATTGAAAATTTGTTCAGTTTATTGGTGTTCTGTACATATAATAGCAATAAAGCTATTGCACTTTATTTAGATATTATCCATTCATCGGCCAAATTATTCATCATGGATCTGCTTGGCATTTCATCAATCCAAATAAGGTATTAAATGTAACTAAAACACTGGCTTTGGTATGGTCTGGCAGTAGTTATTTCTTGAGATGGGACACGGGTATCTTTCTTGAGGCTCTTTTTTTTAGACAGACATTGGTTTGAGGTTAATTCAATGTCAGTTGTTAATTATTCTTTGTCTCAGTTTAGTTTACTTTGCTAAATTTTACAAAGTGAGGAAAGACTTATCTTGGGTGGTATGGGTCTTGAAAGGACTAGATGTCACAGGGAGTCGCAGACCGTTCCTGTAGCGATTCTGTCCGTCAATATACTGCACAATGGGTTCCTCACTGTCATGATCTTGAAATAGAATACTCATTCAATACTAAAATTTTGGTAGATTTTTTCTTCAGGATTGTCATTCTTCTTCACTTCAGATCTCATACTTTAGATCTATTCTCGATCTGCTCGTCTCCCTCCACACTCTCAGTACCGCGTTCTCTGTAAATCTTATGTTGCCATCAAACTGAATCCTCATCTTGAATCTAAAGACTCCTGTTCTCATCCAGCACTTACAAAAGGAATATTTCTCCTGCTTCTTTACTCTTAGGATCTTGCACAAGTGGCAATCCTGGAATCCTCATAGCACTTTTTCACCCTGTTCACACTCTTCCTTTTAACTTCAAAATGGGACATTATCCTGGGGGTACTTCAATGATCCGCAGATGTCAAATTCTTAACTTGCATAGATTTGTTTTGTTCTCACTTCTTTGGCTCTAATAATCCTCAAATCCACTCCACTTTAGCAACTCACTCCTCTGGTCCCAGGAAATTATCACCCCCAGAACTACTCTATATTTAACATCTTAAACTCCAAGATCCGCTAGCTGACTACCTGTCTCTATCTTAATATCACTGCTCGCCTTGTTTCACCTCTTAAAAACACTGAGGTCATTAACTTCTCCCTCCTATCCTGGTCATTCAGCCTTTCCTACTTTAACTGCTTTTCTTATGTAACCTAGACCCCGTGATGGAACAATTCAATGTTTCTCTCACGAGAGCATTTATTTGCACTGTGGTAATCTTCCTCCCACCCCAACTCCATCCTGATGTCATTTATAAGACATTGCTAGAGAAACTCACAATGCCATACAGACAGCACATTTATTCACACATGATTTCCAACCTCAGCTGCTTATGAATCTTTATTGTGATTAATAATTGACTCTCCTTACCACTGCTATTCAAAAGCATCTTCATTCTAACTGAGTCTACTGTTTACTCCCTCAGTATGTAAGAAATTGTCATGTCATCTATTTACCAGAAAAAATAAAACCTTTCAAACATGATCTGCCTTGGTTTCCTGTGACCCTCCACTTCATTCATATCTACATTATATACTACCTTTCAGTCTCAGGGAAAGAGCTTTTTCAGCCCACGCCTTTCCCTCCCATTGAGTTCTTCAATCCTGGCCCACCTGACTCCTCCACGACCTTGGTTTTTCAGTTAATGTCTCTTTTCTGAAACATTCTGTCACCTACAAGATACTCCCAAGCTAAAGATCTAAATCTCTTTTCATTATGTGTATCAGTCTGTGTTGCAGAGAAAACATATGGTACACTAAAATTAGTCTTACTTGAGGAGAATTCCATGAAAGGACTATTTACAGAAGTGTAGGCAGTGTGTAGGGAAATCATAAGGGATAGTGAAGTACAAGGGACTAGTAATAGTGGGTGGTTTACCATCTTGAGGATGAAGGCATGAGGGAAGGGTATGGTGGTTACTGGACCTGAAGGCAGAGAAAGCAATGCTGAGAGTTGCCTGGAAGAGCTGTGACTTTTGGTTGATGAATGCAACCACTGTCCCCCTCACAGTTATGGAGATAGAATGACAAATGTTCAGAAATCTCAGAGACTTACTCTTCTTTCTTCGATTTTCTACCAGTGTTTTCCATTAACTTATTTCAACAGGCTAAAGGACAAGGGAGCCAATTGAGTTAGTATGTCAGCCTTCCTGGGCAGAGACTGAGTTAGAGAGGATGAAAGATAAGTCTAAATGGGCATATGAAAAATATTTACCATATTTTGATTTTCATTACCTTCTCAGCTCTTCTGAGCTATTTTTTGACCTCAGTACATAGGGTACTCTTAAGGGAGGCTGTCTGGGCAGCTGCACTCGTTCTCCCTGATCAGACTGATTTTCCCTTTCTTCTCAAGCTGCTGAAATCCATCTTCATTAGCCAAATTAAATGTTTATTTTATAACATTATTCCCTCATTTCCATTAGAGTGTTAATCACTCATTCTTATTTTTCTATGTCTTTACATATAACCTGTATAGGAATTTTTACTTTTTATGGTCTTGCAAGTGCTTTTATAGCAAAGATTCTTGTCTTTTTATGTTCTGTACTTATCTTTGCTTGGCCTGTGTTTAAAAAAAAAAAATTCCATTGAGTCAACTCCAGCTCATGAATGACCTCATGTATTACAGAACAGAATAGCTCCATAGTATTTTCTTGGCTGTAATCTTTCTGAAAGCAGATCACCAGACCTTTTTTCCACGGTGCTGCTGGATAGGTTTGAACCACCAAACTTCAGGTTAATAGTGGATAGCAAACCATCTGCACCACCCAGGGACCTCTTGACCCATGTTAGATACCAACAACGATTTATTTCATCAATTTGAATATTGTCTATCTTTCTACCAGTGCTGATTTCCCTAATGATGACTGCTGTGCTATGGTCTTCTCTATATACGGAATACGATTTGCCATGAGTAATCTGCTTTATTTCTAGAGGGTTTAATTGTCCCAGTTACTGACTTTTTTCTTGAGTTACATACATTGGAAAGATGACCTGGAAACAAGGTCAGAGATAACACTGATATCAAAGACAATTCAAGTGAATTCATGGGGAGAAGACCACAGGGCCATTCTGGAGAAGCAGTCTGTCTTTCTTCAATGCTGTGATTGCACAAGCAACAAGACAGGGAAAGTTATGTAAGGACACTCAGAATCAAAAAAGACAAATTTACCAGTGAGGACACATACAGAAGAAACCAAAACTGGGAAATTTATTTTTAAAGAATATGTGAAAGAAATGATCTAGCACAATTTAATAGCTTTGAATTTAAAAATATTACTTTCATCTACCATGCATTGTTCTCTTCAATATTATCTATCAGTCATTTATGCACTGCAATGGGATATATTTACCTACACTTGTTTCTAATCACCTGAAAAGGAGTCTGCATTCTTGTTTTGAGAATCTTGCTCAAGTAGGTTTTGTCAAATAGATCATGTGGAATATCATCTTTTGACTTTTCAGAATAATTCTCTCAAATTAGCTAATCGTTCCCATCATATATGAGCATGCTTGCCTGACTTACCATGACAAAGAAGAGAAAATGGACTAAATATGTGTGCTGTGACTTCTGTGCCCTTCCTTGCTGCCCATTTAACAAGAGATCTCACCTTAACCTTATCATGGCAATTGTGAGAACTTTTTTCTTTTTTTTTTTTTCTTAATAAACCAGTACTTGGCTTGTTTCTCTTATATTGAGAGATAGTATAAGATCTTTCTCTTCTTCTTTTTTTTTTTTTCTTTTATAAACATCAGTGTTTTGTATTTGGTAAGAAAAAAATCCTGTATTCTTCAATTAAATACGCAGGTAAAGAATCTTAACTGAAAGGTTTTGGTTTTTATTTAATCCAAATTGAAAGTTGTGGCTGTGTATTTATGTGGTATAATTCTTGCTTTTTAAGGCAATAAAGTCACATTGTTTTCACCAAAATATGAAATTAACTAGTTGTGAGCACTTTATTCTTTAGCCATCAACAGTAATTAAAAGGTGGCTTTATTCCCTAACCACACAGTACATTTCACACTTCTCTGATTGGAATTTTACTCCCAAGGTGCTCATTGAATGGGAATTTAAAGCATATTTTTAGGTAGCTTCTTTGTGGTTACATTGTTTACTTTCCAAGTTTTTAGGGACAGCTATAACTAAATGCCAATGTAGAGAATTTTCAATACTGAATGAAATTGTTAGGCTGCTGAAATATATCCAAGAAAAACATTTTCCCCTTTCTCTACTTGCTCCTCAAAAGTGCTTCATGTGGAATCTGTCATTCCTTTATGATTGTATTACCTTTGTTACATTATGAGGTTATGATGTTGGGCAGTGGAAATACTACAGCAGATAAAATGATAGAGAAATTACAGAGAAAAGGAGGCTTTCTAATGGAGAAAGGAAGGAGTCACAAGAGCAGTGTTAGGAATGACTGTGAGTTTCTACGGAAATATTTTGAGTTTAATTAAATGTTTGTGAATATGTGTGATTTGTTTGAGGGGGAAAAATGAATAGTATGATATGTGTATATCAAAATAAGAAATGGCCTAAAAATTAGGAATTAAAGCACGTGTGCATTATTCATCAACATGGTAACACAAGGCAGTTAGGAAACCTACTTCTGGATTTACTTCTATTGCCTAACCAGGAGGCACTATTGGATATATTCATTTGTATGTGTTCACTTATGATATGCTAATACTGGATCCCCAAATATTCCTGGCCATTATAATTTTTCTATTTTTCAAATAGTAACTCTCCCACAGCCCTGCAGTATTTTTCCTCTAAGGAAGTTTTTTTTTTTTTTTTCAGGAGAACATATATTCATTGCTTTAAGCAATCTGAAGGTATAGAATGAATAATAATAACTACTATTTTTACCTGCCTACTAATGCAAGGCACAGCGGTAGGCATTCCACCTGATGTGTGTTATCCATTACATTAACTTTCAGAGGCAGTTAACACTATCCCTGGTTTGCAGATGATGCGAAAAGAGAAATACACCTTCAGATAATGGATATATAAGAATGCTAAGTTTTGGTTGTCATATCTTGTTCCTACCTTGTTCTTACTTTTATTTTCCTTCTGTTTAACTCTGTGTATTTCCATCTGTGGTGCTGAAGCATGGTTGTTAATGCCAGCCTAATGCAAATAAAAACCCACTAAAAACCCACTGCCTTCGAGTAGATTCTGACTCATAGTGACCCTATAGGACAGAGTAGAACTGCTCCACAGCGTTTCCAAGGAGCACGTGGTGGATTCAAACTCCTGACCCCTCGGTTAGCAGCCATGGCATTTAACCACTATGCCACCAGAGTTTCTGCCTAATGCATATTAAAAAAAAATAATAATGTTGAAATTTACACTAGAGATACATGTGGAAAATCAGTGTTAAAAAAGAATGTTGAAAATAAACAAAATGAATTTTAAATAATTACAGGTAATTGATTCAGGATTAAGAAGGGGAAAAATTAGCTTAAGGATTCTGGAGCTAAAAGCAAGTATACAGGTTTTTTAATGAACTTACTTATTCAATCAGGAGAGCAGGATAGTCACTAAAAGGCCATTTAGATCCTTTTACCTAGTCCAGGAATCCCTCTTTTAATAATATTTGAAGGGAATATTTTAATTTAGAGTTAAAAAAGTTAAGAAGAACTACACTGCCACTGTGGTAGAGTTTCTTATGACTCTTCTGGTAAATCTGTAGCTTGGGACTGACATTAACCAATGATCCTGTCTTACTATGATTTTAGCATTTGCTGTAAGCCTTGGTTAGTTAGGATGAGAAGTCTGAATGGTGCTGTTAGTCATATTGTATTTCTCTGCTCCTGATTCGCTGACCTACATTTTCCACTTTGCACACTGGACATGCAGATTTGTCAAATGAATGCAGTAAGTTAAATCT
Source organism: Loxodonta africana (assembly GCF_030014295.1). Taxonomy (NCBI): domain Eukaryota; kingdom Metazoa; phylum Chordata; class Mammalia; order Proboscidea; family Elephantidae; genus Loxodonta; species Loxodonta africana. Next base: position 26,795,596 of record NC_087361.1, on the reverse strand, counting down.
ACAAAGGTGTTCAGTATTTCTATGTGGAGCTGGCCAAAGTTCACTCTTGAAAGTACAAGCTCGAGGCCTGGATTAGAGATCAGCAACTCTATATTGCTCATGCTTTTCTATTTCTGTTCTTGGTTGCTCTGTACAAAGAACGTTTTTTATTCCTATTCAGATCCTGCAGGAGGTGCACTGATCTTTTGTTACCCCTTTCAAATGATCTCTGCAAATGCCTTCTACCTCTATAGTGGCCTGTGGGGTGGGAGTCTCCATCCCTGTCTATTTAAAAGAATATCATCCAACCTGACTGTGTGGTACACCTTTCTCCCTCACTAAGAAGCCCTTTTCTGTATGTCTATTTCCTTTATCTTATTACATTATATATTCCTTGGGACAGAGCCTTGCCTAGGAACTTTACTATTTAACAATTTAAAATACAAATCAATGCGCAGTCTCTGCATGTAAGAGAGTTGCCCTCCTCCTCTAGATCTGACTCTGTTCTATCACGTCCCCCTTCTCTTTTCTCTTTGTTCATTCCTTTATTTTTTCTTTTCTATCTCCCGTTCTTACTTTAACTATTTTCCTCCATTTCATCTCATTTCTTAATTTTAAAGGCAATTACTGGGGCTAATGTTAACCTTGACTACGCAAAGGCTGCAAAAGACCTCTTTAAAGTATTAAAAAGCAAAGGTGTCACTTTGAGGACTAAGGTGCCCCTGACCAAAGCCATGGTGTTTTCGATCATCTCACATGCATGTGAAAGCTAGACAATGAATAACGAAGACTGAAGAAGAATTGATGCCTTTGAATTGTGGTGTTGCCAGGAGAAAGAACGTATCTGTGTTGGAAGAAGTACAGCCAGAATGCTCCTTAGAAGTGAAAATGGTGAGACTTGGTCTCACGTACTTTGGACATATTATCAGGAGGTTCCATACCCTGGAGAAGGACATCATGCTTGGTAAAGTAAAGGGTCATCGAAAGAGAGGAAGACCCTCAACAAGATTGATTGACACAGTGACTGCAATGATGTAAGGATGGCGCCAGACCGGGCAGTGTTTCGCTCTGTTGTACATGGGGTGGCTGAGTCGGAACCAACTCCATGGCACCTAACAACAACAAAATAACAACTTTAACCTAACCCTGGCCTGAAAACTAAAATAAAAGCCGATGAGTTCTTAGTTAGAGGTCAAATTGAGGAAAGGAAAAGCCTCTTAAATAGGCAAAGTAAAAATATCAAGCCTTGCTATAATTTGCAGTCTTTTCTTAGTCCTTTGTCCATTAAATGATGATTCTGTGATTTATTTAAGTCTGTCTAAAATTTTGAAAATTGAGTTCAATTTAAAAAATCCAGTTCAATGTCAGTTTCACAGATATTAGCATAAGCGTAGACCAACAAAAAGTGGAGGATCTGTTATCACTTTTAATTCATAGTATCTTAGGTATATCCTTCACAGTGTGTTTTTTCTTTTTTTAATATGTAAATCGAAGGATACTTATCATATCACAAAGCGTCATGTGAAAATTAAGTAAGAAAATATATAATATGTGTGTAGTCCAGTTCAAGTACATAAGAAGCATTTGATCAATAATAACTGGTTTGGTTTATTTTATTATTTCTTATTAGTATTGTATGCTATGTGTCTCAGAAATACCCAGATAATAATGTGTGCAGAAAATATGCAATGTGCTTCTTACAAAGGATAAACTCCCTACCTCTCATCTGGGGTCTAGGAATACATATTTTTTAAATCCAGAAGATAGTTCTGATGCTGGTAGAAAACAAATCTCATTGTTTAAGAGGAGAGACTTGGGATTTAGACCTTCCTGGACCTAACATGGGGCCCTGGTGGCTCAGTGATTAAGAGCTCATCTGCTAATCAAAAGGTTGGCAGTTTAAATCTACCAGCTTCTCCTTGGAAACCCTATGGGGCAGCTCTACTGTGTCCTATAGGGTTGTTATAGGGTTGCTAAGGGCTGGAATTGACTCAAGAGCAACAGGGTTTTTGTTTTTTTTTTTGACCTAACGCATTCTTGGACACTTACTAATGTATGTGTGACCTTGATCTAGTTATTTAAACACTTTAAGCATATTTTAATGTGGATTAAATAAGATGTCTATTTAGCATATAGTAAACACTGAGCAAATCTCACAGCTATAATCTAGTGGGAATATTTCCACATAAATAAATGATTTGATGACCTCCCCAGAATCAACTACAAGATTAAGAAGAAATATTGTTCTGACCTCGGGTTATTTTATCACAATTTCAAAGGGAATAACATCATTGCTGATGTCAGATGGATCCTGGCTGAAAGCAGAGAATACAGAAGGATGTTTACGTGTGTTTTATTGACTATGCAAAGGCATTCGACTGTGTGGATCCTAACAAACTATGGATAACACCGCGAAGAATGGGAATTCCAGAACACTTAATTGTGCTCATGAGGAACCTTTACATAGACCAAGAGGTAGTTGTTCAGACAGAACAAGGGGCTACTGACTGGCTTAAAGTCAGGAAAGGAGTGCGTCAGGGTTGTATTCTTTCACCATACCTATTTAATCTGTATGCTGAACAAATAATCCGAGAAGCTGGACTATATGAAGAAGAATGGGGCATCAGGATTGGAGGAAGACTCATTAACAAGCTGCGTTATGCAGATGACACACACAACCTTGCTTGCTGAAAGTGAAGAGAACTTGAAGCACTTACTAATGAAGATCAAAGACCACAGCCTTCAGTATGGATTACACCTCAACATAAAGAAAATGAAAATCCTCACAAATGGACTAATGAGCAACATCATGATAAACAGAGAAAAGATTGAAGTTGTCAAGGATTTTATTTTACTTGGATCCACAATCAACAGCCATGGAAGCAGCAGTCAAGAAATCAAAAGACGTGTCGAATTGGGCAAATCTGCTGCAAAGGACCTCTTCAAGGTGTTGAAGAGCAAAGGTATCACCCTGAAGACTAAGGTGCACCTGACCCAAGCCATGGTATTTTCAATCACATCATATGTATGTGAAAGCTGGACAATGAATTAGGAAGACTGAAGAAGAACTGACGCCTTTGAATTGTGGTGTTGGCAAAGAATATTGAATTTACCATGGACTGCCAAAAGAACGAACAAATCTGTCTTGGAAGAAGTGTGGCCAGAATGCTCCTTAGAGTCAAGGATGGAGAGACTGCATCTTACATACTCTGGACATGATGTCAGGAGGGATGAGTCCCTGGAGAAGGACATCATACTTGGCAGAGTACAGCGTCAGCGGAAAAGGGGAAGACCCTCAACAAGGTGGATTAACACAGTGGCTGGAACAATGAGCTCAAGCATAACAATTGTAATGATGGCGCATGACCGGGCAGTGTTTCATTCTATTGTGCATAGGGTCGCTATGAGTTGGAACCGACTCGACGGCACCTAACAACAACAACAACTTTCCCACACATTTGTCTTTCTGAATCCACACGCAGTGGAGAATTTTTTTTTAATTTAAAAAAAAGGGGGCTTCTAAAGGTACAGTAAAACCTGCAAAAGCTAGAATCTGTGTAGGATGGGTACACGTCAGAGAAGGAAAACTCATACATTTTCCATTAATGGAGAGCAAAAGAAAAGTGGTCACTGTGAATCAGAAAGAATCGACTCAACAGCAGTAGGTTTGGCTTTAATCAATGCTTTCATAAATTTACCCACACAAATTTTATGTGTGTTTCCCGGTGTTCCTCTCAACCTATATTTTCCTTTTGGAGTCTCCTCAATATTATCTCTCTTAAAAAAAAAAAAAATACAAAGGCAAGTAGAGAATGAAGGGGTCAGTGGGAGAGTTTGTTACATCTTTAATGTTGTCAGCACCTAGTTAATTTAAATGCTGAAAGAGAGATTAACTCACCTTGTTCTAGTCTCTCAACTCAGTTGGGACCCAGGAGTTGAATGTGGTCCTGCCACTTGCTGCTTTCTGCCTTAGCTGGGTGACAATAGCAGGGGAGGAGGTGTGAAAAACTGGCATTACCCAGACATAGTCTTGGCAGCCAAAAGTCAGTACCTCTGTTATGCTGAACAAAAAAGCAAAGGTTCCAAACCTTAGATTGATTTCAACAAGACCAAACCTTCAGGCAGCATTAATAAACGTGGTTCCAAGATTCTGGATTCACTGAGGATAAAATTTCTTGAGTTTCACTTAAGGAAAGAAATAAGTATACACATGTGTTAAATGTTCAAGAACCTATTAATGAACTTGGAAGCAAAGAAACATTTTGTGCAAAGATTTTGAAAAATACAAAGGAAACATGGCCTCTTTACAGTTCAACCAGAAAATTTGGTTTTGTGCACTTTCTAACCTTTGCATCTAAATTTGAAAACTGAAATTATTAAATGTTTAAAGTCTTTGAGCCCATGCAGATTTCAGACTCATAAACTGATCAGAGAATTAAAGGTTCCTTACCGGACTATCCTTCAAATAACATATCTATCACTAGCATTCATTTGTTTGCTTGCTTGTTTGTTTGTTTTAATCAACAAGTCCGTCCTTGTTCAGATACTGCTATTATCTGGAACTGAAGTGATAGGAGTAGAGACTCATTAATGCAGATTAGTGTCTGAAAGTGAGTAACGCTTATAGATAGCAATTCTTGTTTTCTTTTCCCAAATATTCTCTTGAGCGAAGAAGTGCCAAGGGTCTAGCTGCCAGGGGAGAATTAAGCCATCTCCAGCAAACAAACAATAGGTTTAATCCTTTTTTAACTCTGATGTTTGTAAAGGAGAACATTACCCATCCTTGGATTGGATGTTCTCCTACTCTGCATTCTGATTATGGTAGCTGATGGCAACCACACATGCACGGTGCCCAAGTTTAATAATAATAATGCATGTTTTCACTCTTTCAGAAGCAAAGTGATAAATTTTCACTACATTCAGCACTTTAACCTCTGCTGAGTTGGCATGCTTTAGAAGCAAGAGAAAGAATACATATAAATCGGAACCTATGTGCTAGGAGGTTTTATTACATGAACATCTTATTACATGATGTAAGAAATAATACTACAGGAGTTTGGCATGAAATCAAAACTTATTGCACAAGATGAGATTTAAATATAGTATCATGTTTTAATCTATTTTCGCCTTTGTCAAATTGACAGTCATCTTTTGTCTTGTAATTAAATATTAGTCTGGACCCTCAGGCCTCTGAGACAAATTGGTTGTATTCTTATATGTTAAACACTGACTTAATTCAGTTCAATCTTTTAATTCTTCTTCTTTTAATTACTTAGTAGCTCAAACTAATAACTGGTTTTGTTTCTTTAAACTTATCGTGTCGTCTTGCCAAAGCAAATTGCTATATCTGATTTCATGTGAACGCCAAGTTGCTTAGCAACTTAAATCTGCCTTATATTTCATCTTTTTTGCTTGCTCTTTAATCTCTAAATTCTTATCAGCCCGTAATTTTAGTCAGAGGTCTATATTTATTCAGATTATTTTTTTATTCACACAATGAACAATTTGTTCTTCACAGAGTTTTAAGGGGTGTGTGTGTGTGTGCATGTGTGTATGAAAGAGAGAATACAAGACAGAAGAGTCAGAAGAGAAAAGAGAAAAGAGTGCATTTATAATAGCTTGTTCTTGTATCTTTTAGGCCCTTAAATCTTATTCCCTTTTTGCCTTTCATACAAGCATCACATGTCCTGTTTTGTCTTCCAGGTACTGAGGTTCTTGTTTCTAACCTCAAGGAGAGAAGATTTAGTCATCTATACTAGTTCCTGAACAATTTCATGCATAATTGGCATTCAGGCTCAGAAGACTCTTAAAACAGATCCGATTCGGAGCCTTGTGTGACTTTATCCCCAGAGAGAAATTATCCCTTTGGGAGGTTTGTCATCTTTGGCAGGAAGAAAATAGTGTTACTGTTTCATACTTTCGTTGTGTCCTGGCAGACAGGCAGTGACTTTTCAGCCAGGTCCATAGGCTAATTGTAGAAATGATGGAAAATGTCCAAATTTAAAGAAAAAAAAAAAAGTGTCTTAAAGTGACATTTGTCACTCTGCTTACTTTCTGCTATTTGCTATAATAGGCACCAAAATATAGAGGAACATTTGAAGGAGAATAAAGATTTGTTTCACACATGTTGAGATTTAAATATTGGTGTATGTTCCTTCAGAACATAATGACCCTACATTACTCTATCAGTCACTCTTCTTCCTCAAGGACAAAAATATTTTCTCCAGCTACTCTCCTTTCTTCCATATCCACTTCATACATGCACAGGTAGAGGTGTGTTGCTTACAAATCAGGAAAACAAATGGCAACAGACAAGAGTCAAGGCCCATTAATTCTGTGTGTCCTTTCTGAGAACGACTGCTTTAACCCAGCTATTGTCTTAGGCACATAAACACTCATCAAGATTAAAACTGCGAGTTTGGGATTCAATTTTATTTTTTAGCTGATTTCTATTTTTCAGATCGGGGCTTACCTTTAAATAAAAAAAAAAAAAAAATTTTTTTTTTAAAAAGGGCAGTTAAAATGCTTGTTTAGTAAATGCTAAATTTTAGATAATTTAATGGAACTTTGATTTTTTTTTTTGACATCCTTATATTTTTCAACTCTGATTTCATTTCTTTTTAGAAACTCTGTAAGATATGACTGTGCCTTTTTTTGCCCAGGTTTCATTTTTTTCTGCATCTGTTTCACTTGCAAAATTTCAAACTAATAGTTTCTTGTTTATTATTTTTAAAAGCAAATAATATGTGAAAGTGTTTCCTTTTTTGTGCATTGCAGCAGAATGATTTCATAAAGCCTAAATACCCGCCAGAAACCCTGGTGTAGTGGTTAAGTGCTACAGCTGCTAACCTGGGCAGTTCAAATCCACCAGGTGCTCCTTGGAAAACCTCTGGGGCAGTTCTACTCTGTCCTCTAAGGTAGCTATGAGTTGGAGCCAACTTGATGGCAACTGATTTATTATTATTCTTTTAAATACGCACTGGCTTAATAGTTGTATGTGAATGGTAGCATCGTCTTCCCCACCCCATCAAACTGCCCTCCTGGTGATTTCAGTAAGCAACCTAAAGGAAAGTGTGGTCACACATGCCTGCACACCAGTCTGTCAGTTTCAGACCACGTAGTTCCTATATGCCTGCCATCCTCATCTTCTTTTCCTTATCAAATTTCCATTTGTCCATGCCTGGGGTATGCAAATGCACATGACGATAGCTTACTTCTTCCGTCATCTGGCTTGTAAAACCAAACATCCGCCATACCAAAGGGCTGTGTCTTGATGCTCCCCAAATTTCTCATGCTTTGAGGACCAGGAAAGAACTTTACATTCTGGCATAAATGGGGAGAAGTGCTTGTTTCCCAACTCTATGCCATACTACAAAATCACCTTCTGCTAGAGACTCACAATGGCAACATACTTTGGTTCACTAGAATCTCTCTCTAAATATTTGTGTCCTGATTAGAGACAGGTTCTACTACCTTGCTCCAGCTCAGCCTTCTGCCAACTCAAACTTCTCCTCTTAAGCTTAATACAACAAAGGTTCCAGTGCCTGTAACTAAAGATGAAAAGTTTCTGAAGCCTGTGTATCTGGCAGAGGTGAAGGAAAAAACATGTATCCTAATAGTTGCAGCTGGCCAAAACCATGCTAAATACAGGGACACATCTATTCAGTGGTAAATGGAATTAAACTCCAAAGAAGAGCTGGGGAATGTCAGATTTGAAAGGTAACTCCCAAAGCAGTTTACCTTTTTCCCTTGGTGATGATCTTTTACAGCAGTGAGTAATGAAACCTTCTTCTGGCGAAGGATTTTAAGTCAGCTGGATGTGTCTTTCCTCTGTCCATTACAGAGGGATGCATTCCAAAGAAATTAGCTGGGGTTGGTGTATCAACTTTCTAAAATTGCTTCCTCTCAGCAATGAGAATATTCTTTGATGTAGGTTATATTTCTTTCTTATACTTTCTGCCAAATCTTTTCTGGGAGAAGATATTGTACACTGCTTTTTACCTTTTAGGAAACGCTCACCAATCAGACAGGGACGGTTCCAGAAAAGTCAGTTGCCAAGGAAAATCGGTGAAATTCTTGGATGGATATTTGGCATCTAAGCTAAGAACATTCCATTAAAAAACAAAGAAGAAGTTTTAGTGTCGTTCTCTTTTTGAAAGAATTTCAACAGAAAGAACCAGCTAGTGAATGGTTGTGGATTAGTAAAAGATAATCCCTCAAACTGATACGTTTCTAACACTTTTCAAAAGTGGACCTACTCAAAGAATGTTCTTTGGTTTATTACCGTGTACAGAGCCTGGCACTCTCTAAAATGGCACCCTGTTTCTGCATGGCCTGGTGTGTCTGGGATGTAGTTTCAAAAAACCACCCCATTATTGACTCTTAAACTAGACTGTTGGCAATTGGTTCCCAGCAACTCTTTGCTTTATCTCACCATTTGATGTTGTAGTTCAATGTGTCTTTCATATATGTATTCTGCTGCCTGTCTTCAGTTACCCTAATTTCACTCACTGGGTTGGGGGAAAAACTCCTGTGCTGGATATGCTGTTAATGTGGCACAAGAATTTTTTTCTTCAGTTTTAACATTATTATTTCCTTCTAGGAATTTTGATAGAACACCTGACCAGGTGGTTTGTTGCCTAAAATACACACTTAGCAGTGCTAGAAATAGAATGTTCCGTTTACGTAATCCCTGAGAAGATGCCCAGGGAGTTTTTCATTCAGTTAGTTTTCACACTGCCCTCCTTGGTTTTTAAGCTTCTTGATATAGGTGTGTCGTGTTCTTCAAGGTAAACTTGCTTGACTGAGGAAAAAGGTTACTATGAGTTTATTTCCATCTCATTTTAAAATCTATTTTTATGTAGATTTTGTAATATTCCTAGTGATGTGTAGGGTAGTATGTGTGTATATTATATAAATAAAAGCACGCGTATGTGGAGAGAATGCTCAGACATTGTTAACACTACCAGTGTGCAAGCAAATAAACGTTAGAGGTTATTGATCTAGGAAGCAAAATTTGGTGACATCTTTCAGAAGTGTTTTACTGAGGGAAAATCTGGAGAAATGTCCTGGTTTCTTCTGATATAACCAGGTACATGGTACATGGTATCAGTTTTTTTTTTTTTTTTTTTTTTGGAAGGGGGGACATGTCTTGAGTCTTTTTTCCTAAAAAGGATATATTAGAAAAAGGTTCATGTAATTTAACTAAAAAACACAATCCTCAATCTTTTGTTTATTTTTCATATGGGTTCATTCAGAAGCATGCCTAAATAACCATCTTAAGGACAGATGATACTGTTTTGTTGTTGTTTTTCCAGGTCGAAAGAGTGTCCCAAAAGATTGAAAAGGGAGAGGATAGAAGAAACTAGGACAGGTGGTTACATTAATTAACAATGTATTATCTATATTTTGATTATAAGAGTGGTTTATACATTGGAAAACTAGCAAACAATGCACTCAAACCCCGTTCCTGTGAGGTCTAATTATTTCTTAGGAAGCTTAATAACTCTGAATGCACTGTCAGTCATAAGTCATACTCAATTCATTTGGCCTCTAGTGGTGATTTGTTTAAAATAGCCAAAGGACCTTATCATCTTACCTTATTCCAAAATACATACAAAAATTCAGTGAACCAAAACTCCTCCTTCAGCTGCCATATCCCCAAATCCATTATGAATTTCTTTTATTTTTTTTTCCAAGAGATAATTCCATTAATTCATTGTGACCCTAGGCATGAAATTAAACTACCATTTCCACTACAAAAAAAAAAACAAGCAAAACCCGTGGGGTCAATTATAGTTATTGGTCTGCTTTTTTTTTTTTTTTTTTAATCTTCTAAAGTGTGAAGTGCAGTAGATCAGTTGCCAATATTCACTTATAATTATATTTTTCAGCATGTAAGCATCTACTAATTAGTAGAAAATGCAAATTGTTCTTATCTCTAAAAGAATACATCAAATCAAAGATGAATTTAGAGAGAATTGTAATTTTAGAATAGCATCTTAAAATCTTGTTATGTGGTAATTAAAAATGCCTAAATATAGCTTTGAAATATTATGTAACTAATATAAAACTTTCTTTGCAAGTACATTAAAATCACACAATTTCAGTAATATTCATGGGCAAATTAATGTTGTAAAAAAGTTTTCCAAAGTTTACCTAACAAAGATCAAATCACAAAAATGTAACTTTCAAAATACTATTAAAAAAAAAAAAAACACTGCCCTCAAATCGATTCTGACTCAAAGCCACCCTATAGGATAGAGTAGAACTGTCCCATAGGGTTTGCAAGGAATAGCCGGTGGATTCCAACTGCCGACCTTTTGGTTAGCAGCGGAGCTCTTAACCACTGAGCCACCAGCGCTCCCAAATACTATTAGTTACAAATAAAAGCTATTGTTATCATCATTTTGATGTAGGTTATATTTCTTATTTTATTGAGTACCCACTTAAGGACTCCTATCTTAATAGTGAAAAGCGTATAAAAGAATGCAGATGTTTCAGCACGGGAAGTCCTCCATGGCCAGGGTACTTAAAATATCAGTGCAAGCTCTACAACAGAAGGTCACCTGAAAGCCACAGTAAAGCCACTGTGAGGAAGGAAGGACGTGAAGCAGATAGACAACCATGGGGCACAAAGCCCTCCCCATACCATTTAAGATGCTTTCCTGGGCTGTACACTCGCTCTCTTTTCAGTGTTCTAGGTGTAAGCCCCATGCTTCAGTCTTCTGTGGGCTGGCAGATCCTACCACAACAATCCTGAAAGTGGACATTCAGAACAGACATGTGGTCCTCACAAAGGTCCACTTGGCTGAAGTTGCCTCCTTCCAGGGTGGCTGATTAGGGGATGCTGAGCCTAGGCACTGCGCCTCCTGCTGGTAGTACCCTTGGATCTATGACAAAGCTGATAGGGTGTAAAGCACCTTCTGTGTTGCTGGATACCAGCGGAAATTTACCCCTGCGAGTGACAGTCTACCGCCGTGCCTAAAGTGGCAAAGATTTTCCAGAGCAAATCACGCTGCCTGTTTCTCCCCCACAAATCTTCCCCAGTAGCTGACTGAGAGAAGGGGAGAGTGGTCTCCTTCCCAGAAGCACCATCTGCCCTTTCTCCTTACCGGAGAGGCAAAGAGGACTCCGGGGACAGGCTTCTTGAGCTGAAATTCGCCTCTCATCTTTTTTTCTTCCTCCCAGCTTCGCGGGCCGCCCATTTGCACTGAAACTGAACCTTCCTGGTAATAAGCCAGTTGGAATAAGTAGTGCTTAGGCTATGTATTCCCTTTCAGTGATCAGTATATTACAAATCTATATAAGAATCTTTCAGCGACTCCAAAAGTATCATACTTAATACCTACAATAGTAAATAATAGCTTAGCTTGTTCTGAAAAATAAGAAATTAGGGGTTCTGTAGATTTTTTATAATATGGAGCCACATAAAGAGGAATATTTAATAATCAACTTGATAAATGGCATCAAAAACATGTTGCAACATATTCTGTAAGTTAATTTCTTTTTATATCACATTCCCTCATGCAATAAGTCTCATCCAGTTTTCTGTCACCATATTCCTTGCTCTAGCCTTTTGTCTTTATCTCAGTCACACTGTACTTGCTTTGTAAAGACAACATCCTTGCCGGGCACTCTTTCGCCACGCTACTGTCCGTGACCCACTAATAGTTTCTGCATAGAATACAGAAAAATATCCTCATTCTGATGAGAAGATAACCAGTTTCCTACACTTCTTTTATAAGCTACAGTGGAAATTACAGTAGAAATAGTAACAGTGGGTTTCACAATTCTGCTCATAGATAATAAACTTTGTCCAACATTGAAGTTATAATAAGAGGCACCCAAAGTTATTTTAACTTGCCAAATTGTTTCAAATAGAGGGAAAATTTTGTAGAAATTTATATATTTCTCCATTAAAATTTTTTTCGAACAAAATTAAGAAGGCCGATTTGCGATCAGAATACTGTGTTGGGAAAGAAAATTACAAAAGGGAGTAAAAGTGATTGAATACATACTATATGCTAGAAACAATAGGAATATTTTTATAGGTTATTTATTTAATCCTTGCAAATGATCTTAAAATTTAGATTTCTTTTATATATAAGAAAAGCGAGGCTAAGTAACCTGGTAAAGATTTTCAAATGCATTATTCAGTGGTTTACTTTCAACATTTATATCCAACTCTTATAAAACCAACTTACATATAGTCACTCCGAACTCAGTCATGACCATCTTTGAATTATCAAGAAGGATATGGCATACAAATCTAAGTTTGAGAGAAAATTTTATGAAGTGTTATTCCTCATTTTGTCTCACATTCATCCACTATACAAATATGTACAGAACAAATGTAATGTGCTGAGCATTGTGTTATGTATTTACAGGAGCCATAGAAACTAAAATGTAAATACTTTTCTTCCAGAAACACCCAATTTAGTAGAGACATATTTCAGATTCAGTGTGCTAAGTGCTAAAAGACTGCGCAGAAAAGATGCCATTGGTTTGCAAATAAAGATTCACAGCATGTTATAGCCTGGGGAGGGATTAGATTTGGTTTAAGGAAAATATAAAATTTTACCTAAGCCTTGAAGAGTAAGAGTTAGTGGACAAAGGAGATGGGGAATGTGTTCCAGGTAGAAGAAAATTGTGTTCAGATTCAAGATACAGCATAAAGTGCCAAAAACTGTAATTCACTGTGTACGGAACTTACATGAAGTTTGAAAAATAGGAAAAGACAAAATTTGCTGGAGCTTTTATTCCATGGACTAAAAAATGCTTGGATCAAAATTAAGAAAAGGAGGTCAGTTTGGTGGCTGCAAAATAACAAGAATAGGTACACTTGGGCTTGAATTGGAGCAACTGTGGTAAGGATGAAGAAGCAGAGCTCAAAAATTCTCTTAATATATTTAAAAGGTGTAACTGAGAGGTCTTGGTTACAAAATATACGTGGAGTGAAGAAGAAGCAGTTCTTGATGTAAATCCCCAAATTCCAGATAATATAGGGGAGATGAATACGAGGTAGCTGTGTTTGAGATTCTGTGAAACATAGTAAGAATGGTATCCAGTAGTCAAGAATGTGGTGGAAAATGTGCCTAGATTAGAAAGGGAAAGTTTGGAATCCATAGCAATAATAATGAATGCTTTAGCATAAAGAAAATCATCCAGGAGGAGTTTCAGAGGTAAACCTAAAAAAGAAAAGATAGGCAAGATATGAATGTGTTGAAATACCAATATTTACGGATATTAGAAAAGGAGCCCTGGTGGCACATTGGTTAAAGCACTTGCCTGCAAACCAAAAGATCATACCCACCAGCCTCTCCAAGGGAGAAAGACATGGCAATGGGCTTCCCTAAAGATTTATAGCCTCGGAAACCCTGTGGGGCAGCTCTACTGAGTCCTGTAGGACTGAAGTGGGTCAGAACTGACTCGACAGCAATGGGTGGGAGTGGAGTGAGTGGTAGGAAGAGAACCACGTGGTCTCAAAGAGAATGAAGGAATGAAAAATGTTTCAGGGAGAAGAAAGTGGTTAATTATGTCAAATGATACAGAGGTGGTTGTGATGATAATGAATAATGGTCAGTTGGGTTCAGCATTTAGATCACTGGAAATCTTAGTGGGAATGGCATCATAGAAGTAGTAAGGGTGGAAGTCAGTAAACCTGAATTGAGTGCATTGGAAGTGAGCCAATAGGACAATGAGTATAAACTTTTTTTTCCTTGAACTTATTAAGTGTGAGGAGTGATAAAAATTACTGAATTTATATTGGTTGTGTGTTTATTTTATTTTTCCTTGAGACATGAATGTATTCTTAGTGACTCTGCATGTAATCTATATTTAGATTAGAGAAAACCACTTTAAAAAATAAGTATTAACACCTAGATAACACACTGTCTACTTGTTCCTGGAAACCAATGATAGGGTGAGAGTTGAGTAGATAATTAAATTCTCATCCAACTTTTTAAGTAACATAACTTTAAGTGATTTAATGTTCACTCCCCCGACTATACTCTTGAATTTTAAAAAAGTGCATTTTAGATTTCTTTTTCCTCAACATATACTTTCCTTTGCTAGTTTTCAATATTAAACTGATACATATTATCTAACTAAAATTTTTTTTCTTTGGTGTGAAGAAAAATTATATCATAACTTCACAATGTGTGAAATACTGTTCATGTTTCATTATATACTTATAATATTAATAGTATAGCCTGTCTTCAATAGCAGAGAGTTTAAAATCACATGCTATGAGAATCAGGGATCCCAGAATTTGAATCCTGGTTCTGCCAAGAATTAGCATAGAAGTTACGCCAAACCACTTAGCCTCAGTTTGCTTGTATGAAAATGGGACATTATTTCCAAATACAGTTTTGAAGATTAAATAATCTGTGTAAGAGCTTTGCATAGCTTCTGGGATTTAATATATACCCAATAAATTATTTTTATTTCCTTTTGTAATTTTCTCTTCCAGCAGAGTACCTAAATTCTAAACAATTGACACTTATTCCACCCCCCTAGGAAAATGAGAAAAAAAATTTTTTTTTTAAAGAAATAGGTGATTGATAAATGTCACTGAAAGACCTTTGAGGAAACTTTTTCTATAATTTCCATTGCTGAACAAAGTACACATTTTATGATTCAGAAGATAAATATCTTTTAAAATGGCTCTCTTGAAGCCCCATTTTTTATATAGTAAAGCCTTGAATAATCTGAGTGTGTGTGCTTGAAGTGAAAGTTTAAAGTTCAAGTTAGTTTCTCATACAAAAATTTATACACACATTGTTATGTGACTGTAGTTGCTCTCCCTATAATGTGACAGCACACTCCTCCTTTCCATTCACTCAGCTCCAGTCCCTTTCTGCCTTTTCATCTTGCCTTTGGAGAGCAGCCGCTCATTTAATTTCACGTATCTACTTGAGCTAAGAAGCATACCATTCAAAGTTATCATTTAATGACTTATACTCCAGTCACCCCCATGTGTCTGTCAGTTTGTTGTGCTGTGGGGGCTTGTGTGTTGCTGTGATGCTGGAAGCTATGCCACTGGTATTCAGATACCAGCAGGGTCACCCATGGAGAACAGGTTTCAGCTGAGCTTCCAGACTAAGACAGACCACGAAGAAGGACCCGGCAGTCTACTTCTGAAAAGAATTAGCCAGTGAAAACCTTATGAATGGCAGGGGAACATTGTCTGGTATAGTGCTGAAAGATGAGGCCCCCAGGTTGAAAGTCACTGAAAAGATGACCGGGGAAGAGCTGCCTCCTCGAAGTAGAGTCGACCTTAATGACATGGGTGGAGTAAAGCTTTTGGGACCTTCATTTGCTGATGTGCCACTAATCAAAATGAGAAGAAACAGCTGCAAACATTCATTAATAATCGGAACCTGTTATGTACAAAGTATGAATCTAGGAAAATTGGAAACTGTCAAAAATGAAATGGAACAAATAAACATCAATATCCTAGGCATTAGTGAGCAGAAATGGACTGATATTGGCGATTTTGAATGGCACAATCATATAGTCTACTATTCTGGGAATGACAACTTGAAGAAGAATGCTGTTGCATTCATCGTCAAAAAGAACGTTTCAAGATCTATCCTGAAGTGCCCCACTGTCAGAGATAGGATAATATCCATACGCCTACAAAGAAAACCAGTTAAAACAACTACTATTCAAATTTATGCACCAACTACTAAACCCAAAGATGAAGAAATTAAAGATTTTTTTCAGCTTCTGCAGTCTGAAATTGATTGATCATGCAATCAGGATACATTGATAATTACTGGTGATTGGAATCCAAAAGCTGGAAACAAAGAAGAAGGATCCGTAGTTGGAAACTATGGCCTTGGTGACAGAAATAATGTCAGAAATTTAATGATAGAATTTTGCAAAACCAATGACTTCTTCATTGCAAATACCTTTTTAACCAACATAAATGGCGACTATACACACTAACCTCACCAGATGGAACTCTCAGGAATCAAACCCACTATGTCTGTGGGAAGAGACAATGGAAAACTCAATATCATCAGTCAGAACAAGGCCAGGGGTCAACTATAGAACAGACTATCAATTGCTCATACGCAAGTTTAAGGTGAAACTGAAAATCAGAGCAAGTCCACGAGAGCTAAAATATGATCTTGAGTATATCTCACCTGAATTTAGAGACCATCTAAAGAATGGCTTTGAAACTTTGAACACTAATGACTGAAGACCAGATGAGTTGTGGAATGACATCAAGGACATCATACATTTAATTCTGCTCTAATTTTTATTATTTACTTTCTTCTGCTGCCCGAGGGCTTCTTTTGCTGCTCTCTATTTGTTTGAGTTGTAGAGTTAATACTTTGATTTTGGCTCTTTCTTCTTTTTGGATGTGTGCATTTATTGCTATCTAGTGACCTCAGAGCACTGCTTTTGCTGTGTCCCAAGGGTTCTGGTAGGGTATGCTTTCATTCTCATTTGATTCTGTGAATTTCTTTATTCCGCCCTTACCTTTTTTATGACCCAATAGTTTTTGAGCAAGGTGTTGTTCAGTTCCCATGTGTTTGATTTTTTTTTTCTTTTTTTTTTTTTTTTTGGCTTGCTTTTTCTGTTATTGATTTCCACTTTTATGGCTTTGTGGTCAGAAGAGATGCTTTGTAATATTCTGATGTTTTGGATTCTATTAAGGCTTGCTTTATGGGCTAATATGTGGTCTATTCTAGAGAATGTTCCATGTGTGTTAGAAAAGAAAGTATACTTGGTTCCTGTTGGGTGGAGTGTTCCGTATATATCTATGAGGTCAATTTGGGTGATCATGGCATTTAGATCTTCTGTGTCTTTACTGAGCTTCTTTCTGGATGTTCTGCCCTTCGCTGAAAGTGATGTTACGTTGAAGTCTCCTACTATTATTGTAGAGCTCTCTACTCTCTTTCCAATGCTGTTAGAGTTTGTTTTATGTATTTTGGAGCCCTGTCATTGGGAGCATTAATATTTATTAAGGTTATGTCCTTCTGGTGTGTTGACCGTTTAATCATTATTGTGGTGGATTTTACTTTAAAGTCTATTTTGTTAGAAATTAATATTGCCACTCCTGCTCTTTTTTGGTTGTTGTTTTCTTGATATATATATATTTTTTCCATTCTTTGAGTTTAGCTTGTGTCTTTAAGTCCAAGGTGTGTCTCTTACAGGCAGCATATAGACATATTGTGTTTTTTTATCCATTCTGCCACTCTCTGTCTCTTTATTGGTGCATTTAGTCCATTTACTAATTATTGATAGGTATGAGCTTAGTGCTGTCATTTTGGTGTATTTTTTGTATGTTGGTGACAGTTTCTTTGTTCCACTTTTCTGTGATGAGTCCTTTTCCCTTTATGTATTTCTTTTCATCTTTTTCATTGTCATTTCTCTTGTATTTGCTGAGTCTTTACGTTTTTCTTGTTTTTTATTTTGATGTGTAGCGTTGTTAGTTTCCTTTGTGGTTACCTTAATATTTATCCCTATTTTTCTAAGTTTAAATCGATCTTTTATTTCTTTATATCGTCTTGACTTCCTCTCCATATGAAAGATCTATGCCTAAGTTTTTGAAGTCCCTCTTTTTTGTTTTAATGTTGTCATCTTTTATACAATGACACCTCTGTTTCCCTATTTTCAGTGTTTTAGCTTTGATTTACTTTTGTGACTTCCCTATCTGTGTTGATATCTTGTTGCTCTGTCCCGTGTTTTAGTCTTGGGTTGTTATGTGATGTTATTGATTTTCTAACTGGAGGACTCCCTTTAGTATTGCTTATAATTTTGGTTTGGGCTTTGCAAATTCCCTTAAATTCTGTTTATATGGAAATGCTCTAATTTCACCATCGTACTTGACAGACAGTTTTGCTGGATATATAATTCTTGGCTGGCAATTTTTTCTTTCAAGACTTTATTTATGTCATCTCATTGCCTTCTTGCCTGCATGGTTTCTGCTGAGTAGTCTGAGCTTAGTCTTATTGACTGTCCTTTACACATGACTTTTCTTTTATCCCTAGCTGCTTTTAAAACTCTTTACCTCTGGTTTTGGCAAGGTTGATTATAATATGTCTTGGTGACTTTCTTTTGGGGTCTGCCTTGCGTGGGGTTTGATGATCATCTTAAATAGATATTTTCTCATCTTTCATGATATAAGGGAAGTTTTCTGCCAACAAATCTTCAACAATTCTCTATTTTCTGTTATCCCCCCTGTTCTGGTACTCCAGTCACTAGTAGGTTGTTCCTCTTGATAGAGTCGCACACAATTCTCAGGCTTTCTTCATTTTTTAAAATCCTTTTATCTGATTTTTCCTCAAATAAATTGGTGTCAAGTGCTTTATTGTCAGTCTCTTTAACTCTGAATTTCTTTGCCTCAATTCTGCTCTTACGACTTTCTATTGAGTTGTCTAATTCTAAAATTTTATTGTTAATCTTCTGGATTTCTGTTTGCTGTCTCTCTATGGATTCTTGCAGCCTGTTAAATTTGTCACTATATTCTTCTCTAATATTCTTAAGTTCCTCTATTGCTTTGTCTGTGTGCTCCTTGGCTTGTTCTGCATTTTGCCTGATCACCTTCTTGATCTCTTGAAGAGTTCTGTATATTTTTTATTCTACCTCTGGTAATTCCAAGAGGTTCTTTTCTTCTGGAAGCTTTCTCAAATCTTTGTTTTGGGAACTTACTGATGCCATCATGGCCTGTATCTTTATGTGATTTCATATTGACTGTTGTCTCTGAGCCATCAATAATTTATTGTATTTATTTATTTTATACTTCCTTACAGTGTCCTAGTTTCTTGTTTTGTTTTGTTATGATATGCCCAAGTAGGCTGCTCCTGTAGGCTAGTTTAATTACTGATGCCTTTGAAGCTCTAACGTCCTGTCACCTGGTGGTTAGAGCTGTTACTAGGTATGTGAACCCAGGAGTCTGTTTACTTTTCTTGTTTAGATTCAGCTCAGGTGTTCAGGTAGTCAGTCAGCAAGTGTGTGGTGCGAGCTCTCACCTACAGCCTTAGACTAACAGGTGTGATTGGTGTCGGCACAGGTATCTGGCTGCTGTAGGGTCACACTCAGAGCAAGACAGGGGGCTGACAGCTGACCCGGAGTATCTGTGAGAAAAGCATGTCCTTGTTCTCTAGAACACCTAGGTGGGTGGATTTTGCAGCCAGACTATGGGTGCCCAATGCTGTCGGCTGTAAGGACTGGGAGGCACCACTTATCCTTGGATCCTTGTTGAGGTTGCCCAGGTGCCATGGGTGAAGCCACCAGTCCTCAGTCCCCTGATGTGGGTAGGTGAGGATCCTGCTTAATAGGCAGAGTGATGTCAAACATCACAAACTTGCCTCTCTATCATAAAGCTGAAACAATTGAAGTTAAACTTCAGGTATGTACACTCTTGTACTCTGTTAATGAAGGCCCATGCTGTTGAAATGGGCCCACACAGGTCTATGTAGAGGTGAAAGGCTTTCAAAGTCCCTGGATCCCTTATGCCTTTGCCTAGGAAAAGGAGCGGTGCCTGCCCTGAGTTGCCAGTGTAGGAGAACTGGCAGAGTATTTTTTCCTGTTTGTTAATTTGTTGCCTCTCCAAGGCCAGGAGAATGGCTCAGAGTGCATGACAGGTCCTGCTTCCAGCCCAAGGAGCCCAGCAATCTCTGAAGTCAGCTTGAGACCCGGTGCAGAGCAAGGAGGCGTCAGGTAAATGGGAGAGAGATTTTTCCCAAAGGGGTGTTTTTCGATTTCCAAGATAGGTTGGATACAAATATTATCTTTTACTTTTCACTGGTTCTGGAGGCGTGAGTAGATTCTTCGCTGCTCTGTCTCTCCCAGTGTGGAAAATGCATCCCAAATCCCACTGCTTGCCTCAACCTCACACAACCGATCCACACTGCAGGGTGCCAGTGCTTGCTGGGTGAGGTCTGGAAACTCCTGGCTGCTTCTGAATCATCTCTTCCCCCCGCCACGCCCCGCCACTCAGTCTGATTTTTCAACTTTGCCTTTGATGTTCAGGGCTCCTAGATTATCATATATAATCGATTCACTTGTTTTGGGGCATCTTTGTTGAAAAAGGAACCACAGGAAGCGTCTGAGTACTCCACCATCTTGGCCCCACATCCTTAAATAATCTTAAGGCAGTGCTGTGCAAACTTTTTTCATGGTGGAGACACATAGAAAGTGATAATATTTTTTGTGTGTACTGGTTAATACCGGAGGGTAGTTTAGCTACCTGTGAGTCTTGGAGAAAAATTCTTTGTATGTCTTTGTGTTAAATATTATGATAAAAATAAAAGACATTTGTGAAAATAATTTATATTGAAGGTGTTTAAAATGGCAATTTAAAAAGTTCATATTCAAATTAAATAATAACTTAGTATTGAATATTTCAAAATAGTGACGAATTTCTAATTTCCAGAACTTGTATGCAATGATAGAACTGTCACTCTGCAGCTATTTTGGACCACACAAAAACAACACACAGCAGCAAATGCAGGGAAGTATTCTGATATGTTTAAAGACAGAGATTTGGGGCTGCTACATTTCATAGACATTCCCCAGCTGACCTCTCTGTCTTCTCACTAACCACACCTTGGGTTGAGCTACCTCCTCTTCCCTGCCAAGAAAATGAAATTCTTCAATCACTGCATCAGTCTTCTTGGAAATTAGTGCACCGTGCAGATGGCTGCTGAGGCAAATGTCAAGGAAACAGAGCATCTCCTTGGCCCCACTCAGTGTGGTGTGGAGGACCATGAATGACTGGACATTGCACATTACACTCACTGACTGGGAACTCCCTAGGTTAAGGTTACTTTCTTAGGAGCCTAGAGGCTGTTCAAGGATGGAGATGACTAGGCAGGGGCTCTGTCTGCCTTAGCATCAAGGGCTAAGGCATTCAATATCTTGAAGGACACCTGGACACCAGGTGCAGAACATTCGTTGAGGAAGTCCAACCAAGAATAAGTAGGGAATACAAATTATGAATCAAGACATATCAAGAGAACTAAAACTCTGGAAAATGTCCCAAACTTCAAAACTTGACATGGACTCAAGTGAAATGCCGATAATTTCAGAATTTGCTCCATGATTTACTCCGATAAATGAGCTATAATTGGCAGAGAGCTCTACAATTTCTAAACATATTTGATCTCATTATATCCTAAAAACAACTCCATTACAGAAGAAAAGAGGTATGATAGTATTTTACAATTGAAGAAATGGAAAAGTGAGAGATCAAATGGCTTACCCAAAAAATAAAAAAGCTTTTATGTAGCAGACCCATTGCTAAAATCTATTTAATCTTAGTATTCAAGCTAATTATGAGAAATTCTATCATAAACCAAATCTAAACATAATTCTATGTCTTTGAAAATTTGGTAATGAGGTATTCAAACTGTGGAAATTCTGTTAAGTTGTCCTTTTTCACCTCTCCCTCAAATCCTTTAAAAAAATTATGGCTGTGATACATTAATTGCTGTCTGAGGAGAAAGGACAAGAAGCTTTGAATTTTTCGGGTTACATATTTCAGGTACACTTCACCACAGAGGACAGGAATAAGACCTTTTCTCATTTCAGTTTAGACTTGGCATGAATGAACGTACAGGGACTGTCAGAATTCACTCAACTGCTGCAGAAAAGCCTGCCTGCCTGCTTCATGCTATTCTTAAAGGAACAAACAAAAAAAGTTCCTGGCCTTTCCAAAGCGTATATGGAGACTAGCCAGACTTCTGGGATTCAGAATGGTTTGATGACTTCCTCATCTGTCACTGAAGCTGGCCTGACATTCAGTAACTTTGTACAAGTCCTTCCAGGTGTAAATTTAAGGCCATTAAGTGACTCTAAATATAGTTTGAAACAAATTAAACTCTGCCTTGTATCACCTCCCCAAAAGAATTTATCATGGCTCAAGAAGTTCTTTCAGCCGGCTTTATGGAGGCTATTCAACTCTATCTATTAAAAAAATATTAGAAAGGACTTTATCACCATTTAACCTTGGACGGCTTCATTTTTTTTCACAAATGCTATGGAATACCATTAGGATATTTGCATGTATGTATTTTAGTTGGAATAAGGAAGAGTTGTCGATTTAAACAGACATTGCAGATATTTCAGAAATCTTTTATCAAGGGCAAAATTATTTTAATATTATGCTAGCTGAGATGAATATCTCAGAACCCATGTTTTGTGGGCCTGGGTTGCTAGTGGTTTAGCAGCATTTCAGGAAGAGATTGTGGTACCCCTACAAACAAACAAACAAAAAGTAAGTGTCAGTACACATCTAGGATACCTAGGAATATATTCCAGCCTCTCCTGAAAGCAAAGTTGATGG
Organism: Loxodonta africana; assembly: GCF_030014295.1. Classification (NCBI taxonomy): domain Eukaryota; kingdom Metazoa; phylum Chordata; class Mammalia; order Proboscidea; family Elephantidae; genus Loxodonta; species Loxodonta africana. Next base: position 26,773,311 of record NC_087361.1, on the reverse strand, counting down.
ACATGCCTTCCATCTTTCCAGATTTCCATCCATTTCTCTTTGAGGCTAGCTTCAATAATTTTGTCCATTTCTTTCTTTTCAGAGTGCACTTTATGTTTGTTTTAATTGGATCTGATCACTTAAAAAAATTTAAAAAAGGGGTTAATTGAGGCTGAGGACTGGGGAGAGATAAAGGCCGTAAATTATTTACATGGGATACCCAACGTGCGAAATTCCCTTCAGATACTGCAAATGTTGGAATTTTTTCTTCTGATTACATCACTTGATTTCCAGAGCCTGAAAATGGGGCTGGAAAGTCCAAGTTTCTTTGAAGCTCCAATGTAATTAGAACGTATGAACAAAGGCACTCTATAGATACTTGTTTGACAAAATTAAATGTTTCTCAAAAATCCCATTTGGATGATCTTTTTTTTTTTGATTCATGCAATTATTTAATATTTTATTTATTTTTGATGGCAATATATATGACCAAACATACGTCTATTCACAATTTCTACATGAAGAGTTAAATAACATTAGTTACATACTTCACATTGTGTCACCATTCTATCCATGCCCATATTGTTTCATCACCATTAATTTAGGCTCTCTGCGCCTTAAAGTTTTCATCTGTGCTTTAGATTATCTGTTGTCAGTTTACAATCATATAAAGAATTCTTTATAAGAGCACTATGCTTGAGGCAAACATTCTTTATTAACTGGGCTAAACTATTGTTTAGTTTAAGGAAAGATTCATGGGATAGTTTCAGTTCAAGGTTTAAGGGTCATTTCTGGCATTAGATTTGTGGGCTCTCCAGCCTCAGTGGATTATTAAATCTGGTTTCCATATGAGTTTGAAGCTCTAGTCCATATTTTTCCTCCTTTTGATCAAGGATCCATTCGTTGCATCCTTTATTAAAATGCTCAGTACTGGTAACTGGGCACTATTAATTTCTTCTGGTCTCATGGTAATGAATGTAGTAGTTTATGGAGGCAACTTAACCCGCAGTCTATTTCCTCCTCTGATTCTTGGGTCTCCTTCCTCTGCTGTTCCAAATGAACAGACATCATTGTTTTATCTTGGGTTGGAGGATCTTTTGATTCTAGCCAGTATTGCTCTGTTTTCTCTTTGAAAATGTACCACACTTTCAGGTAGTCAATTGTCCCACCTAATTGTAGTATTAACTTAAAGGTATATTGCTTTAATCTGATTGTACTTTGTTTTAACAGGAAATCAACTCACAACCCTAAGGAACAGAGAAGTTATTTTTATAAAGCAGTTCACCATTGAAGTAAACAGAAATGGACTTTTAATTGTTTCCTTGAATTCCTGATTTATATAACTTGTAATTTTAAAATCATTTTACTTTTTAAGTATGTATTTCAGTTAGTTTAGATTTGCAAAATGTTTATGTTAAGCACATACAGCAATGCCTTTTATATTACAGAAACCATATAATTACATTTTTCAGACATGAAAAATGAATTTAGTGCTGCATTATAAGTGGTGACAAATTTTCTTGTTTGTTCTAATTTCACTGAATAGCTACAGTAGCCTCCTTGACACAACTCAGAATAGCTTATTTGGCTCTAAATGCAAAAACTTTGGTGAGTATGAAGAGACTAGTACTGTACTAAGGAAACAAAATCACTTTTTTTAAATACTGGCAGATAAGGAATGGTATCAAGGATTCCCCAAGAGGATGCCAACTACAGATAAATGACTAGTGACAATAGAAGCATTTTCCAAGCTAGAAAAAGTTATTTAATTTGTAATGAGGGCTAAAATTTTCATAGATAAACCAAAAGTCTGAAGTCACTGTAAGCTCAAAAGTAGCTAACTACAATATACAACTGTCAAAAATACCAATGGAAACTTTGTCTGATGAATAGAAGCATAATCCATCCCCAAAGTGTGATAATTCAATTATTCTTTGGTCTGTGCATACAATCTGCATACTGTATTAAAAAATATATATGTATTTATAAACTGGAGCGCATACAGGAAAAGTGACCAAGAAGGTGAAGAAAACAAAGCCTGACAAATGAATTGAAACTATAAATGTTAAGTTAGAAGATAAAACTTATAGTGACTGAGATCATGGCTTTCCAATATCAGAAGACTATACTGTGGCAGAGGAATGAGTCTCATTCTAAAGGATGAGCATGGATAAGTGAGGCAAAACAACATTATATAACAAAGAATATTCTAAATATTAGTCATATTCCTAAAATGAAAAGACCTATTCTAGATGTAGTGAATTACCAACCTATGGAGGGGATCAAGTAGAATTAAATATCAAATAATCGTTTATAGAAGAAATGGTTTAGATACTGTTTTAAACTAGATGAACTTAAATGTCCCTTCTCACACTGGAGTTCTCTATGTAAAACTTTGAATAAATATGTCTTTACCATCTGGAATGGCTGCCGCCCTCATGTTTAATTGGAACAGCCAATCAAATCCTGAGGTCTTTTTTCAGATGGAAATGTTTTTAGTTAATTGAATTTCTTATTTTAACAGAACAGATTCCTTTAGTCCTCATGATTGCAAAGAACCTTCTGTGACAGTTCTGTTAAAATAGCTAAGTAATTTCAAAATGCTTCATTCTAGTTGTCACAGTAATCACCGACTCTAGGACATATATTGTTATATTTGCTGCCATAAATATTAGTTGAGAGCCCATAATGTATACAGTGGCTATAATAAATGTTGTATGAATTACAAACAGTGTCATAAGAGCGGAAGGAGGGGGAAAAGTTTATCCGTTAGAGAATAGGGAAGAGTTTCATGGAGAAGGTGACTTTTATAGTAGGTGTGAGAGATGGGTATTTGAATTGGCAGAGAAAACAGCCTAGGCATAGGAAACAGCTGGAGGAAAGGGAAAAGAGGAAGAATATAAGGCACACAGTAAACTGTGATTTCAATAAACTGAGAAATAACTCTGAAGCTATGATTGGAGCATCCAGGATATGGCTTTTTCAAGTCTTAAATATTTCATACTTAATTCCTTAGGCAACAGGGACCAATGAAAGGTTTTAAGTAGGTGAGTCATACGATTTCCCATTAGATTAATCTTATAAATTGCGTGGCATGAACTAAAGTGTGTGTGTATGTGGGTGAGGAGGGAGCCTGGCTTTAGTATCACCTATTATAAGGTAACTAAAATTGCCTGATCAGGAAGTCTGAAAGTAAGGCAGTGCTGATTGGAAAGGAGAAATGTGATCTTGATTTCTAAGTCATGTCTGGAAACTCTTAAATGCTTTTAGCTAGAAAAGATCCAATTAGAAGAGCTCATGTAATGATTTTGGCCACCTAATATACAGACACGAAACCCTGGTGGCATAGTTGTTAAGTCTATGCTAACCAAGAGGTCGGCAGTTCAAATCTGCCAGGCGCTCCTTGGAAACTCTATGGGGCAGTCCTACTCTATTCTGTAGTGTCGCTGTGAGTTGGAATCGACTCGACGGCAGTGGGTTTGGTTTGGTTTTTGGTGAATACACAGACATGGACTTTACTTTGGGAAGGACATGTAAGTGCTCTTGATGGCAAGTGAGCCTTGCTTTGAAACACTACTTAAAAACATAAAACAATTGTTTCCCTTTGTTGATGCTTGCTGTACTTGAGTAAATAGCCCCAAGCCTATATGGGTCTTGAGAAAGCAACACTTATTAAATATCTGGGAGGCTTCACTGCTGTGAAAAATGACTGTGCCTACCCCATCAAGCAGTGGATGGGGCCTCATGAATGGAATATTTAATCTACTTGATATCAAGTGCTGAAAGGGTTTTCATTTTGTCCTAATGCACTCCAAGTGTTTTAAGCTAACACATTCGATGTGTCTTGTCACTGTGCTTCTGGCCCGACCCCACGGGATCATTGTTCTGTTCATATTCACGCAGTCCCATCTTACTTGCAATAATGAACTAAAAGGCAGGCAGAGCAAGCTAAGGTTTGGAGAAATGAGAAGAGACTATGTCGTCTCAAAACCGAGTTCAACGGACTTGCTTAAAAATCAGTGTGACAGCAGGTTTTAGGGCTTAATCACAGCACATGATCAAGGACACTAAACTTTATTCATGTGGTATGCTTGTTATTCTAATGCAGTCCTGGGAAACTTTCTTTTCCAAGTCATGAAAAATCTGTTTTCTGACATATCATCAAGTTAATAAAATGGAATTGCATGCATGCCTTACTTTTCCCCCATCATCGTCTGCATTATTAGAAAGAGGGTGCCATCAAGTACGATTTATTAAAAGCTCACATGTACTAAGTACTTTCATTTTAAATTCAGGAGCAGAATCTCCTGCATATTTCATATGCATATTTTGGCAGTATGGCCATTATTGAGCTTTTATGACAGTTTTTAGAATCTGATGTATCTCCTGAATTATTTGCTCTTTATTGCTAGGTGTCCATTGTAGCAGAGTTGCATAACTTCTTCCATTTACCACTCCTGCCTGCCTTCTATTAACGGTTTCCCCCCATTTTAGAAATAATTTTAATGGGAAGTCAACCTGATGGATATGTTTTCGTTACTTGCTACTTAAAATGAGATCTGTGGACTACACTTTGAGAAGCAATGGCATCACCTGGAAACTTGTTAAAAATGGAGACTCTCTGGCCCCAACCTAGACTTACTGAATCAGAAGCAGCTTGTTAACTAGATCCCCTTGTGATTCGTTGTAGTGCAAACAGTTCACTCGGCTACTTTAGACATTTGAGTCAACCAAGAGGCACCTTGTAAGGATGGCCTGCCTATCTGTTTCTGAAAAAAAAAAACAGCCATTAAAAGCTTTATGAAACACAGTTCAACTCTGACACGCATGGGGTCTCCATGAGTTGGAATCTACTCAAAGGTACCTAGATTTTCATAAGGTCAGAGAAACATCACTGTGCTTAGTTTTAATTGTATACTACTTTGAAATCAAATTATTGTAATGATACTTTGTATCAAAAGATACATTGGGTGCTGTTTACTTCTCCATGAGCATAAAATATAACTACACAGTTTTGGTTAACGTTAACATTTTTATCGGTGAAACCACTGAAGTGAAAGCTATAATACAAATTGATTATTCATTCAGTGATAGTTCCTGAATTTATATCTAGCACTTTCTCTCCTTAATATCCACTGATGCTTTCACCTTTGCTAGTAATTTTTTAAACGGTGTCATGGGATGAAATTAGACAGTGTGGGGTAATAGAGAACCGAATGGACAGTGACAAGAAATGGTTTATCATCTCAATTCTATTTTGTGCTAGATATGTACTCTTAGGTAAATCACTGAAACACTTCAGAGTCTTATTTATTCTTATTTAAAATGGGGAACAGAGTTTGAACCAGATTGTATTTGGTATTTTCAATTCCAAATTTCAAAAATAATATTCACTGTGGGATTTATTACACATGTATAATTATAAGTACTTGTTTGAAATCTTGATAGTAATACTTTTTCACAGATATCAAAAGACAAGGAAGATAAGCTTAAACACATGAGCTTAAATCCAAGGCCTGTAATTGACTAAAAGTTGTTTGGCACTAGGCAAATTATTTTAATTTTACACTAATATTGCCACAGGGCTGTTTGGAGAATTACATGAGGTAAAACATGCAATTTGTGCCTGGCAGATAAATTGTCACTAATATTTGACTATTATAATTACTTTTAATCTTATATCACTTAAATAGCAAGACAATAAAGTGTCTTTTGAAGGACATTAAATTTAGATTTGAAAACACATTATTATTTACATAGCTTTGGCATGTATAATACAGAAGGATTACTAGCTTTAAAATATGTTCACAGCTTTGAGCAGTAGTCCGTTTAGCAGATAATCAAATATGCCTCTAATTACAAGATTTTTAAACTTGGTATATTTCTTCATCTGATCTTCTCTTGATACTAGAGTAACAATTTACATTTTTGAGCCCTTTGATAATATTAGTTGAATAAATGTGGGTACTGAGAGAAGGCAGTAAATAGAATGTATGGGTCAGTGCCTTTCAATACTGGCTGTTCGGTGTAATCACCTGTACTTACAGTTACAGGATAAACTGGCTTGAGGAAATACCCAAACATCAGGGTTTTTTTAAAGCTCCTGTGTATTTCTAATGTGCAACTAGAGTTGAGAATCTCTGGTGCAGATAAGCGGTTAAGTTCTTTATTGACAAATGCTGTAAATGAGCAGAACATATCGACAGATTTCTTAAACAGATAAAATTTGAGTCCTGTCAACAACTTGTATCTGAGTACATTTATTATGCACAAACACACGCATCCATCAGATCTAAGGAAGCACTTGGTAAATTCCAAATAACATATTTTGCGGTGAGCAAATATCTAAACAACAGCACGAAAGTCATTTAAGGATAATGATTCATGTGACACTCCTCATCACTTTCTCAAGTGTTTCATTGTTACTAGATCTTCCTATTGGTTGGTGTGGTATCACAGTCCCCTCATTAAAAAAACAAAAATCTTTTATGCCATATTCAGCCTCCCACAAATTCAGAATACACACCAGAGAAATCATAAGAATTATTAAAGCAATGACTATATTAGGGAACACTAACATTATAGACAATTAATCGCAGTTACTACTGAAGTCTAGAATCTGGGTTTCAAGATATAGTGGCATTTGAATTTGGGTGGTTATTTCTTCTTCATCACTGTTGTTGGCTCTGGTCAAGTCATGCTGACTTATATCTTTAGAAATGCATAACAAGGAATACTAAAATGTTCAATGTTGGGCAGGATATAGTTGTTCATTTACAAATAAGCATGATCAGAAATACACCATAAATTTGCTCAAAAGACAAAACAGAACGAGAGAATTTTAATATCAAAAATTGTTGCCACTGATGTCTTCTAATATAAAAGTACCACATTGCTTCCTCTGTTTTGTGATTCCCATCATGTTTCTAGAAGATTGATTGCTAGCAGACCTCTTAAACATGAATCTTTGTTTATTACAGCAGCAGTAACCTGTTGTATTTCCTTTTTCAGTGTACTTGGACTTCCTCTGAAAATTATTGTGTTTAGTTAATATTTATGGAGGCTATTTCCCAAAAATACATGAGACTGTTTTTCAGAATTTTTTGACTCTTAAAAGTTTAGATAGATTGATTAGCCCGACATTTGTACAGCAAAAAAAATTTGATAGAATTTTTGAATGAAATTGTCATATAGCTTATCACTGTGTACATGAGTTACACGTGTAAATGCTAGAAGAGTCATTATTTGGCTGTACTATTGTGAAGCACAAAATTAGTTTGGTCAGGTAGTCAATCTAGGAATCTACTAGAGCTTTAGCAGACAAGAAAAATTTTAAATAGTTACATAAAAGGAGAATCTTCCAAGACCAAGATGAAGTAAAAAATGGAAGCATTAATATATATGTATGTTTATATGTGTATATGTTGATATGTGTATGTATGCATACACACACATAAATCTACTTATGTTTACATGTGCTCAACAAATGTTGAGATCGTTTTGATATCACCACAGTTCCTAAAACTTTTTTTGTTAATAATGGTTTTAAAAGTAACTAATGTCAGTATTTTCATCTTATTATGTATAGAATTAGAAGAGATTTTTATTGAATTAACCTCGTTTAAATTCCATTAACTAGTAAATATATTTACATATAAAGGCAATGATCAAGACATAAGTATAAAAAAAAATATACATTTCTGTAAATTCTTGCAGATACTCCTTAAAAAAGGAAGTGAAGACAAAAGATTCTAAGGTGTAAGATATGAGAGAACAATTAAATTTTTTGTGTGTGAATTATTTTTCCTCTTGAAAACTGTCATTGATTGATTTAAAGCCTGGTAAAGACATTAAGGACTAGACAAAATAAACCAAATTAACTCTCTGTTTCTGATGACAAGTACAATCATGTCACTTAAATTTCATTTTATTGATAGGCTAATTAAAGTCCAGAGAAAATAAATCATGGGCACAAAAATATACAGACAGTTAAAAGAAGAGCCAGGGATAAAATTCAGTACTTTGCTGTTCATGTCTCACTATGGTACTTCAATTTTAGTCATTCTCTATTTCAGTATTTCTAGTTCCTGTGTCACACTCCCAAAGATCCTAATTCAATGTGCATGATACACTTTTGTACTCTTCAGTCCTATATAGGTGCCAAAAATAAATACTGGTTTTTATCGTACTTTAAAACATCCTGAAATATGACCAACCAAAAATCAAAGCTGTCAAGTAGATTCCGATTCATAGCGACCCTGTAGGACAGAGGAGAACTGCCCCATAGGGTTTCCAAGGAGCAGCTGGTAGAGGCAAATTGTCAGCCTTTCGGATAGCAGTCTAACATTTTAACCACTGTGCCACCAGGGTTCCAAAATATGTCCTAGGCACAAAAATTAAGAAAACAATTTCTTTAAAGTTAACTTGTGGTAAATTATTTTGTTTAAAAAATATTTATTTCACAGCATATACTTTTTATTTAAATCTTGAACTTAAAATATTTATTATTCCTACAGTTCCCATCTTGTTGAAATTTCAAATAGAATATAAATCCCAGAATTTAGATTTCACATGATAGCCAAAAAACATTCATTTTTATTTCATATTACAATCTTTTTTTTTTTATAATCTAAAAATATTTTTGAGGAGTGAAATTTTAAATTGTAGGTTGAACCAAATGATTGTTTTATTTTATTTCATAAGTTTTTTAAATATCAATTAAATATCACTTAAAATATAGAAAAAAAATTTATCTGGATGAGTAATATTTATGAAAATGCCACAAACAATATAAAATTAAGTGTGAAATGTAAAGGAAATTCCACAAAGTTCCAAACAATATACTATGCAATTGCTGCTGTCATTCAACTTCTTGTGGAGATCTAGCTAATGCACAAATATAATTAAAAGCATGGGAAAGGTATAACTATTAAAAAGTGTTCATTCTTTGCAGATGGTATGATTGAAAATCAATGGACGAACTATTAGAATTAATAAGATAGTTCATTAAGGTGGACAGACACAAGGTCAGCATACTCCAATCAATAGTGTTACTTTATATCAACAATAGCCAGTTAAAACCTAATTAAAAAAAAAATCTCATTTGAGAGAGCAATGCATAATACATCTAACAAGAAATGAACATAAAGGTTACTGATTGAGGAACAGTTACTGCACAAGAACCGTTCACCTGTAATAATGGCAACAAAGACTCACCACCAGAAATGAGAGATACTTGGTTCTGAAATGTTGCTTTAAAATACCAATATTTCTAAATTAAATCACACTTTCCCATTGACTTTCAAAGTAATATGAGACATGTAGTTTGTATGGGAAACTTTCCCTCCAGCGTAATATTTATATTAAAAAATGTTTGCCTTGATGGGAAAAAATACCACTGTCATTAAGGAGTGAGAATGCACACTGCTAGTCATGGACCGTTCAAAGATCATTAATAGTGAGGATTTAATCTCAGTAGTATGAGCTATCTCAGGAATCCATACAAATAGCCTGTATGTACCTAAAATAAACATAGATTACTCTACAGCCTCCTCCTGATGATATCAACCCCAAGATTAGAAATACAGTCAATATTTGATTATTTAAATAAATAGGGGATATAGTTTATACAACATTTAGTCAAAAATGATTAGTTCATCATTTGAAACAAAGCAAATATGACATACATTTCACCAACTGTGGAATATCCCAATCTGGCCTATTTCCTGTATACCTGCTCAAAGACGTAGCTGGGTAATGACAGTTTATAGCCTGTGAACAAGTCACAGTTGACAATCTACCTAAATAGAGAGGAGATTTTTAATTATCATCACTGAGGAGAGCTTCATTTGCTCCTTTATTCATCCATTCCAAATGTATGTACTACCTGCTGGGTCTCAGGCACACTGACGAAGCTATAAATAAGACAGATAAGGCACCGATTTAATAAAGGGTACAATGTAGTTTATTTGTAATTGATACTGGAATGGTGTAGGGTTTTTTGTTTGTAGATTATAATATTTTTTGATTGCTTATTTGTTGATTTGCTTAGCTGCAGAATTCCCTTAGAATCATACAGTACAAATAACAGCATTTAAGTTCTTTGGGAAGAGCACTGTTTCTATTTTTATTCTTTGACAGAAATTTTGTTTTATTGTACTTCAGATGAAGGTTTACAGAGCAAATTAGTTTCTCTTTAAACAATTAAAACACATATTGTTTCATGACATTGGTTGCCACCCTCATGACATGTCAACGCTCTCCTCTTCTCTGTCTTGGGTTCCCCATACCAGCTTTCCTGTTCCCTTCTTCTGGGAGATCATTATTTCTAATATCACACTATGAGAAAAAAGAACTTGCAAAGAGTATCAGATAGTGGAAAGTAGGAATTCAGGCTCTCAAGTAAGATCTTACACACACACACACACACACTTGCAACACAGATACCACATACCCAGACTCTTCCCAAATAGAACTTGTTTCCAAGCTACTAGTCAGCACAATATTTTTTTTTAAACCTTAGATAACACTGTGAATAATATTTTATCATTGCATTTTTGCGGAAAAAAAGCTCACTAAAAAGAATACTTTTTCCTAGAGCTTTGTAGACCTAAACAAATCAAACAAAAAATAACCTGAGTTCCCCATCATCCTTTTTGTCATTATAACAAATAGTACCAGTAATTAAGCATATGTGTTTTTTTAAAATTACCTTTGCATGTATTCCTATATTAAATGATGTTAAATCAACTAAGGAGATTCCATTTTCAGTTATACCAAAAGACGTAAAACCCAGAGTAAATTAAAAACCGTATCTTTGAAATATGTATTTTAATTTAAAAGCTCTTAATTATTTAAAACCAAAAAACCCATTGCTTTTGAGTTGATCTCCACGCATAGGATCTCTATGGGTCAGAAACCACTGGACGGCATCGCGTTTGGGTTTTTTTTTTCCACTTCTCTGATGGCTGCGGACTGGAATCGATTCTACTGCAATGGGTTTGTTTTTTATTTTGGTTTTAATTATTTAAAAACACATATTATGCATATATTTGGTAATTAACTTATTATTGAGTATAATTAATAATATTAATTAACTATAACTAACATAGTTATTAATTAATATAAGGGATAAAAAATATATAAATTAAGTTTTAAAATGTATAAATATGACACCTTCTTATTTCTTCTCCTTTTCGATGCTCACAACATTAGTTTAATAGTGACAGCTGAAGAAGTTTACCATGGCATGAATATTCAGAAAATTCTCGTCCCTAATAATTCTACTTGTGTTCCTTATGGAATAGTTTTAAAATTAAATCTCGACATTATGAATCATATCAGAAATACACAAAATATTGTTTAAGTGTAACATTTGTCTTTAATCTGCTGTAAATTGGTTTACTTTCTTTGGAGTATTTTGATTTAAACTGAGGCATCATTTAGGAATTAAAGACTTTAAAAAAATCACCTTTTTTCCCCCAGTAAATGAATAAACAAGAGGAAGTTGAATAAGTAGCACAGTACTGGATTCTCTTGTTGACTTGATTTAGCCTCCAAATGTATTTGTGAGGATAAGGTACAGTTAATGTTGACATCACATTAGGAAGTAACAATTTCTCAATTTTCTGATATAACTGCACTGTTAATAGAACACCGAAAACTTTGTTTATTATGCACCTTCTAAAATAAAATTAATTTATCTCAGAGCCCTGGAGATGCATATCACATTTCTATCAAACTTCAATAAGTTTTCGCTGGAAATTTAATAAAATAAAAATGTCTTGATTAAAAATTTAAAAGATTTTTAATAATGACTTGATTTAAATCAAGTTCACTCTAACTTGGGATATGTGTTTTTCTGAATTTAATCTCTAATTATTCAAAGCAAGGAAATAAAGAAAAAGGCTTTCATTTGATAATCAGCAAACAGAACAGATTTTAGGAATACAGAGCTAATGCCACACACTAAATGTCATTGTCACAGCCACATATGAGATGACATAAGTCTTACTGACTGTCAAACTTGTATATTTTGAAACATCCAAGTATTTAGGTCATAGAATAAGATAACATTGTGAAATTTGAATCAAGAGTTAGAATGAAGGACAAGTGATACCAGCTTTCCATGTGCTCTCTTTTTTGAGCCTGCTTTAAAAGTAAATTAATCAGGTGCCTTCGGGACAAAGAGAATTGCATTTGAAGTGGACTATTTTATGAATATTTTGAAATAGAGGAAAGATTAAAAAAAAAAAAAACTAGTCAATTATCTGAAAATGAGAACAGGAGTTCCACCTTGACAAGCAGAAAGTCTTAAAAATAAATACTGGGGGTGTATTAAATCTCATTAGAAAATGTATGGGAAAAATTTCCTATTTCTCTTGACAACTCACTCTAACACATTAGCAGCTTCCTCCTGGGTGTTAGAGTTAATTCTGCCATAAATATATTTAGTACATTTCAGGCCCCCTCCCCAGTAGGTTTCCACACTTCATTCTTCAAGCTATTACTGCTTTTCTACATCTCGTGCTGTGTAGGGAAATGATAAGATATTGAAGGAAAACTGATTACTTTGGGTAGTAGACATAATCTCTTCAATTGTTTTTGGTACGGTTGCTTCTTTTCCCCAAGGAATCTTCAGAGTTTTCTTTGCCTTTGCTAACCTTGCTGCTGGAAGGAAACTTGTATCAATTGTTAAGCATTCTGTTTCCACTGTGAGATGGGGTTGGATTAATATTGCTGCTGTCACTCATTCTCCAAAGAGGACTTTGTTTGAAACCAGTAAGAATTAAGATTTTGAGATATTCTTTAAAGAGAAATATTGGGAGAGGATATGTTTTTAAAATGAGAAAGTCACATGAATCTGACATAGGCTTTCTTCTTGTTCGTGTATTTGCACAAGAAGGAGCAAATGATCTGTTTTTCTATTGTTATGATCATCTATTCTTTTCCTCAATAGAATTCTCCTTGGGACTTAGGTTTTAGTGAAGATAAATGGTATCTTATGTATACCAAATAATACAAGAAACTTTTAGGTATTTTATCCCAAGCTATAATTTGTAGTTGCTAAATAGAGCTATATATTTTCATAGGGTGTGTGATCATAGTCACCATTTTTCTTAATCTTACCTTTTTTTTTTAGTCCCGCTTTTGTTCATAAAGAGAAAAGGCTGTTGTTCTTTGAGAACACCTTTCTACCTCTGGAAACTTTGTTGTTGTTATGTGCCATGAGTTGATTCCAACTCGTAACAACCCTATAGGACAAAGTAGAACTGTCCAACAGGGTTTTCAATAAGAGGCTGTAATCTTTACAGAAGCAGACTGCCACACCTTTCTCCCACATAGCGGCTGGTGGGTTCGAACCATGGACCCTTTGGTTAGCAGTTGAGTGCTTAACTATTGCACTGTCAGGAAACTTTAGGGAAATTAAAACTTTTAGGGGCATTTAGACATTGAATCAATGATACCTATTTGATTGCTCATTGCTCAGACAAGACCACATTAGAATAGTTGCATCATTCCCTCTTCTCTGTTGGCTGATTGAATGACATGACCACTGCTTTAGCAAGATGAAATACAATTTCCACTGGTTTAATTAAGATCATCTCATTAAAATTTAACATGCAATATGCACGCTTTCTCTTCAGCAATGTGCCTCATACGTTGCATGCTACTAGTTGGAAATGTGTTTTTAAAATGCTATTTTTATTTCATATTACTTACAGTGGCACAGTGGTTAAGAGCTCAGCTTCTAACCAAAAGGTAGGCAGTTCAAATCCACCAGCCTCTCCTTGGAAACCCTATAGGGCAGTACTACTCTGTCCTAGAAGTTCACTATGAGTTGGAATTGACTTAGAGCAAAGGGTATGGTTTTGTTTGGTTTACAGAACATAATAAAAGGGAGATTTGGAAAGTTATCCTTTATTTCTTCTGACATGACGGTTTTAAATAAAATCACACCACACAGCAGGGGTTTTAAAGTTATTTTTAAATAGATAATTCCTATATTCCTTTTATTTGCAAATTAGCAAACTTATTTATCATGAAAATAAACAGGGCAGTGATGTTTGTAATCTGAATTAACTTTATTGAATGTTTCTGTTTGAATAATTTGCATTTATTTTGGGGGAATTTTAAATGTATTTCTTATAAAAAAAACAAATACGATTCTTATAGTCTATTGAATATAGTCAAATTGGATCTATATTGTATTTCTTAAACGTGCTAGAATTTGATACTTAGACCATTCCAGTTCAACTTTAAAATTACTTTAACTCTTGATAATCAAGACTGAATGACTATTATTTGTTTTTTATTTAATCACTTTTCTTCCTGGTCCCAAGATCTTCATTTGTAAAATAAATAAATTGAACAAGAAAATCTCAAATGCACCTTCATGTTCTAAACTTACTTCATTCGTAACTGTGCTTATAAAGTGTATCAAGCTGATAATTAACATTTGATCTCTCAAAAAAAAAAATAATTTCAAAGCATTTGGAGATTTAAATAAGATTATTATTCCCGGTCCCTTCAAAATCCCAATTTGCCTAATGTTAAATGTCGAATGATTAAAAACTGACCTTAAAGTTGTTCTGATACTCATCATTCTTCTATTCACGGGCAAGTAACTTAGGCCTTAGAATATGTACATGATTCATGCTGGTCATTATCACAAATAAGCTATTTACTTAGCAATCAACTTCAATTGTACGTATTGTAAAATCTAAAGCAGAACGTTACTTTGGTCCAGGTTTGGTACACAGGAAAAAATACAATTATTCACCTTAAACAATAACATTATTTTCCTTAAACTATAACAATAATTTCTTAAGCACCTACTCCCATGCTATGCAGTGTTCTAGGGGCTGGATAAACAAGCAATCGAAAAGATCAGCCAAGTTCTGCTCTTTGATAAGTCTTTTTAGTGCATGAAATGTTTCTTTTTAGTAGACAGATATAGGTGTAGGTATAGATATAGATATAGATATAGATATAGATATAGATATAGATATAGATATAGATATAGATATAGATATAGATATAGATATAGATATAGATATAGATATAGATATAGATATAGATATAGATATAGATATAGATATAGATATAGATATAGATATAGATATATATGAGTGAGGGTGGGGGCCAGACAATAAAGAAGTAATTGAACAATTAATTGATCAGGGTAAAATGTTACAAATTAAAAAAAAAAAAAAGGGAGACAGAGTAACTGGCAGGCTACTTCAGACAGGGAGGTCTTGGAAGTAGGCTCTGAAGAAGTGCCGTTCATCATTATTAATTGAATGCTGTGCTACAAATGAGCTTGTCATTGTTCCTGAGACACTCGTGGGATAGTAATCAGGTCAGGGCCATGACAAAGTTTCTCCGACTTTTGATTGCTGATAACCCGTGGCTGTCGAGTGGATTCCAACTTATAGTGACCCTATAGAGTAAAACTGTCCCACAGGGTTTCCAAGGAGCGGCTGGTGGATTTGAACTGCCAACCTTTTGCTTATCTGCCCTAGCTCTTAACTACTGTGCCAACTGATCCCAGAGCTGCTAACCATTAGAGACATCAAGTGTACCAAAAATAATGGATATTTCCCTGCTACGAATTGAACACTGGAATCTGTATTAAAAAAAAAAAAAAATCTACTAAGTGATAAGATGTTCAACCATATTTGGGAACTCTTTGACAGTAGGGTGGTTCGAACTGCTGTAAGACTTCATAACCTTGTAATGTGGCCCCATCAACCTTTCCAGCCTCAGCTCCTTCACACAATAACTCCCCAATACGTACATACACATAATACCTGTGGCTGTCCAGTGGATTCCGACTCATAGCGACCTTGTAGGACAGAGTAGAACTGCCCCATAGAGTTTCCAAGGAGCTGCTGGTGGATTTGAATTGCCAGCCTTTTTATTAGCAGCCGAGCTCTTAAGCACTCTGCCACCATGACGCCATACATAGGGACACACATTTGCGGATGTTCCACGCACTTTCACATCATCCGCTGTTATTTGTCTTGCGACTGAATTACCAGCCCAGCAAAAGCGCTCTTCTTCTCTTCCCCTGCCTGCTCTTCCACCTCATGCTACCTCACTGCTGACCTGGTGAAATCTCGTTATTGTTTCAAGTAGCGGATAATTTTTAATCTCCTTCATGATGCTTGACCAGATGCCCCCCCCGCCGCCAAAAAAGCCAACGCATAGCGACCCCATGTGTTTGGGAGTAGAACTGCACGCCGTCAGTGAAGCACCTCTGGGTGGATTCAACCACTGACCTTTCATTTAGCAGCCGAACACTTCACCATTTCTGCTACCCAGGGACTCCTTACCAGATGGCAAGAGAGTGCAATTTCCTTTATGCTTCCATAGCACCCTGTGTATGTTTTTCATACAGTACTTACCCCGTGTATTTCAACTCAAAGTTTGTTCAAAGTAAGATTAATCTTCTTAATCCAAGCAGGTAAACCTACCCAAATTCGAGAACGTAGGAGTGAGTTAGGAAAGATTTTTCTTCACTATGCTTGATAATAGGAAATCCAGATTCAAATAATAAAAATAAATCCAGTATAATAAGGGTTATTAATTTTTCCTCACTGAAAATTGTGCTACACCACAATCATAACTCCCTCTGATTTCTTCTCAATGGCTTTCTCCCCTCCTGCTTCATTAATTGGGTTTGGTGAACAACTGCTCAGAAAAGGCCTGGCATCTGCTTCTAAAAGGTCACAGCCTTGAAAACCTTATGGAATTCAGTTCTACTCTGCACACTTGGGGTTGCCATGAATCAGAATCGACTCAATGGCAACTTTTTTTTTTTTTTTGGTGAGCAACCAATATACTTCTACCAAATAATAATAATTTAAATAATAATATAATGAATACTAACAATTCTAAGCTGCTCTATTTTGAATCATCATTTTTTATTTTTTATAGATTATATTTTTTTATTGTGGTAAATTAATGTCACTGAATTGTATGCGTGAAGGATGTTGAATTGATTCGTCATTTTTTACGTTATCTGTGGTTCCATTAGATGGTATGTTTCCTTAATATTTTATTTAAATTTAAGGTCCTCAGTTGGATTCCCTACTCTCACTTATTTACCATATGTTGAACCACTGCGTATTTTTTTTCTAACATAGTAGTTGCTAGCTTTGCATTACTTGTCTTCAAAATGACAGGCCTATAATTTAGACTTTGCCTTGCACTGATTGCTTTCCTGCATTGTTTGGTGGCGAAGCTCCTTGAGTGCCTTCTGAAAACCAACCTCACAGAATCTGCAATATTACAGCCCAGGTTTTCACCCTAATTCAGTTAAGCTGCATTGAATACATTTCTTTTTTCTTTCATTGATACTTGTTTACAGGTTTCAATGGAAATCTTTTATGCAAAAACAATTCTGTAAACTTCCTTAACATACCTGCACTCTGAGGTGGATTTTACAGACTAAGTATTTCTTTCTTGCATCTGTCCACACTTGTCCTTTTTACATGTTATATTTTATTTCTCTGGTTTCCTAGAGATCATGCTGTGCTATGGGAAGACTTTTTTTTTTTTTTTCCATATTCATACTGCTATTTTATTTTGTATATTTTTAGATAAAGTATTAGTCATTTAATCTAGATCAGTATATGAGTAAGTATAAGAAAAACACCCTGTTCCCTTTTGAATTGACATACTGGCTTATATATTTTTTTAAGTTGATTCACTCATTGTATTTACTTGGTTGAATTTTCCTAACCATGTTTGATGTCTGTGTTTTAATGATATTAAATATCTTATAAAAGAATCAGTGCTTTTAGGAAAATGCTACTAATATTATTGGTGTTGCCAATAGTAGTTTAGAAGCAATATGTACCTAAATGTGTATGTGTGTATATGTGTGTGCATGTGTTAAATATTCTTGGAAAAATGCTTTCCAAAACATATTTTTCAGAAGAGTAAAAAATGTTGGCTTTCGATTACAATGTGAAATATTCATTGCTTAATCTATTCTTGGAAACCTTTTGGGGCAGTTCTACTCTGTCCTATAGGGTCACTATGAGTTGGAATTGACTTGATGGCAATGGGTTTAGCTTTTTTGTTTGTTTGTTTTAATCTATCCTTATAGTAAGACCCTATAGAAAAGAGTAGAACCACCCCATAGAGTTTCCAAGGAGCACCTGGTGAATTCTAACTGCCTAGCATCTGTAGCTCTTAACCACTGTACCACCAGAGTTTCCATAAGAGATTTAATAGGAACATTTATTTCATTTATGCTTGGAAGTTTATAGAGTATATTCATAGTTCTCTGTTTTATGAAAAATATGTAAAATGAGGCAGTCCCTTAAGTGTTTTATGCACAGAAGTGGGAACAGTGTGACATCTGGCAGCACAGTGGGCCTCTTTATTTTCGGTAGCTATTCTTTCCTCTACAGAAGCATCATTAATGCCCAGTCACAAGAGAGCCTTCTTTCTTTTGTTTTTCTTCGGCAAGCTTGTCAGTGGAATTCCATTTTTATTTACCATCTCCTTCAGGTGTTTGTGCCAAATAATTATTTTCCGCCTAGGGAAACCAGTTTCTGCATTGTGGACAGGATTAGTTTAAGCTTTCTTTTATTTTTGAAATACTCATTTACATTGTTTCTTTCTCAAGAAATTCAATGACTATAATTTCTAATAAAGTGAGAAGTAAATACAATGTATGTGAACCATCTTTGTGCAAAAGACAATGTGACAAGGTTAGAAATTATTTATTTAATTATATTTACCACCAAATGGTCTCCTGAGGATTCAATGTGTTTGATTTTCTTTTCTCTTTCTCTCATCCTTTTGAGAAGGATAGAGTAGTTTCAGGTCACCAAAGTCTCAGAAAAAAAAAAAATACAGACTTTCAATCAAATAAAATATTTTTCTTATTTTCCTGGATACTGTTTTTAAAGTAGATATTAGAGAATCATTTCATTTTCACGGCTTGAAATCAAGCCTTTGATTATATTTTCTTTGCAGCTTTAACAATAGAGAGGCTGTGATGGAAATACCTATTTCCACATTGTTTCCCTCTCTAAACAAAGCTAGGGTAATATTCATCAATCCTTCTACCCATCCGTCCATCTCTCCTACCATATATTCATCCATCTCCAACCAAGGATCAGGAAATGCACATTAATTAGGCTGAAAGAGTTGAGAGAGGACAGCAGCAGCAAGACTGTGCCCCAGATGCATGAAGCTGGGCCCCTGTAAGGCACAGGGTTAACCTACACTGCTGGAGAGCGCCATATGTGAAATTAAATCTGGAAGTTGACTTTTCAATGAGGAAAGACAAATTTAGACCTTAGAACACTGAGGAACTAAATAATCCCCATGGTCTATTTAGTCAGAGAACATACTGAGAATCATACTCACCAGTAGTTTCTCAAGAACTCCATGATCTAATTTAGTCATGTTTATGAGCTTCCACGCAAATCCTGTTGTAATGGTGGACTGAGCACCATTTGTACAACTGCTCAGAGCACAATGACTTTTCAATCACATATATTTATAATTTGTTGAGAAAACCCATAGGGTACACATATATTAATGTAATACACACTTTGAATGAAGTTTTTTGTTGTTGCTTTTTTCTAAAAAATGTAGGGTATGTAACGTAAAATTCAAATAAATCCTTTTCTTTTTTTGGTTGCTTTTTTCTTAAAATTAGCATTTGTTGAAAGACATCTTCCTACAGAGACATTACCTTAGTGCACCGCGTCATTTTCTGAAAATTGTCCTGTGGTAATGAATTAGTCACTTTCATGTAAGCTAGACTCAAACCAGTGGTTTGGAGTAATAGAATCTCTGTCTCGTCAATCTCATGAACCATTTAGTCCCCATTTCAAGAGCAGTTTTAAGTCTATTTCTAAATGTGTATTCTATTTTTGTATTATGCCAATCAAATATGCTCTCAAAGGAAAGCTGAGCGAATGGCTCAATTATGGCCATTGATGCCTTTCCCCTCTATTTCAGGACCAGTGCTTCTGAATTACTGTGGGCAAAACGTGGATGTACCCCATGGGGAAGAATAAATGGAAGAGAAAAAAAAAAAGAGAATTGATACTGTAGGTTTAGAGTTCAGTATTTTCACTTTAATCTTTATTCCCTTGACTATAGTTATGGAGTTATAATATTCATTTGTGACTTGCCTACAATTTTAGGATGTTGCATTTGTTTCTTTAAAAAAGTCTTCTCTGCCAAAATAGATCTTATTTTTTGCCAAAAAGTATACAGATAATTATGCATAATGTACTTGTCTAATAATATAAAATGTAATACATTAAATGAGAATAATCCACTCAAACTTTCTTTGTAAAGGATTCAAGACACTGTTTTAAGCATAAATTAAATATGGAATGCTTTCTCTTTCAGTTGTCTTAAGCTTTCTAGTAAGTATGAGAATTTTTCTTTGATGAAAATTTTCAGGCAAGAGTTGGAAAAATCAATTGTAAATTAGAATACAGGTAGACCCTGACTTATGATGGAGTTTCAGTCAGACAGCTGTTGTAAGTCGGTTCTGCTATAAGTCGAATAACTTTTTTTTTTAGTTTTCATTATTATTTCCTTTTATTATCATTATCTTTATAAATCCAATTTTTATTTGTCTTTAGGGTTGGAAACATTACATATAAACCTAAAGATACATTTTGATACATACATACATAAAAAAATATACAAATCACAAAAATTTACTCCAAAGATGAAAAAGACTTGGACAATGTTGGCATTTTGTCGCTTGTGGTAATAACTCCACTTGTAGAAGGTTCTGAAACATCTGGATTATTGCTGAGAATGGGGATGGGGTTTCTAGTCAGATAATTAGTGAAAGTTGTCTGTATGGTCCTCTTTTTTTTTTCCTTCATATATTTCACAATAACATCTCGCTGCTTCCCAATACTGCCTATCAACTTTAGCAAAGGGTTGGTTCAGCATTTGGGTCCATGTTTTCAAGAAAATAAAGCCCCTGATAGTTTAGAAATATCCCCAGCTAACATTTTCACTATAAAATTTTTTGACAACTTCTCTCCTTCTTCCTCATTTTTTCTTTCTTCTTCAGCATTTCTTTCCTCCTCTAAATCCATTAAGTCCTGATCTGTCAAGTCCCCTTCTTCATGATCTGTGAGTTGCTCCACATCAGTGATATCAAGTTGTAAATTCAGTGTTCTTGCCATATGGGTGATTTCTTCTCCAATCTCTTTCATCATATTACCCTAATCAAATACTTGGAACATGTTTGCATAACTCAGCAATGTTTTTCCATATCCTTTGCATGTGATCCCCTGTAACTTCCTCCCCAGAAGATGAAACATTTCAGATACACTAAGCATGGTTCATCATAACTCTAATATGTCACAAGTCAGGGACTACTAGTATTTACTTTTGAACTGTTTTCATTTGTCATTTACACTGTATTCGCTATATATAAATAGCAGTTATTCCAAAGCGATGGATATCAACACTGCCTTTAATAAACTACAGCTTTGTAAGCCTAAGAGTAAAAAAGTATTCGAATGTGTGGCCTTCCTATCATTTTTCTTAATGACCAGCCATAACCGTTAGTGCCGTTTCATCTTTGAGTACGTGTCTGTATAAGCTGATGTGATTCTCCCAAACTAGTGATCATAGTGGCTGCCACAACTCGTAACCTGGGACCATTGTTGCTATACATTGCCTGGACTTTGGTTTTTATCATTGTCTTTTGCCTTTCTGTGGGAATAGATAATTTCACACCTTTCTAATAACAGTATTCTAATGCAATTAAATGTCAATTGTTTTCTGTTTAACTTCTTCAAAATTTCTGTATTTACATTTCAGGTAATATAACTTTTTCTAAAAGTCTTTTACATTATTTAAGAGCTCAGAGCAAGCTGACATTTTACTATTTTTTTTAATTATATACTCTATCTGATTTTATTCACTAGTACTCTTCTCTTTCACCACTTAAGAAATGCCCTTTATCTCAAAACACAGTGATTGTGTAGGCTAAAATTATTGATTTTCAATATATGCTTACATGGTTAAATATGAAACGTGAATAAACTAGAGAAAATCAGTGTGAAGTCATCTCTTTTTCATTTGCTTCAACTTCCAAATTATGGAGCTTGACTGTACTGCATATCAATTTATTCTGTGAAAAGACTGGATTCCAGTCCTCTAGGTTACAGAAAACCATATGCTTACAAAATTAAATGGTTATCTGTTACCTTTTAAACACTTCAACCTATAAAATATCTAATTTTAGATTACCTTTTTAAGGATTTCATCTTCAAATAATAATGTATTTCTGTACTAATAGAAAGCAGCCTTACAAATGAAGTAAGGATGGTGGGGGGCGGAAACTGATAGTAAACTGAAACTGATAGTAAACACCTAAGACTAATACTCCCAAAGGGTGGTTTAGAAAGGAAATATAATGTAATTTGAAGTCTTTTAAATAGATCTATGAATCACAGAGTCATAAATGGTTCTTAAAAGAGGTGAGACTATAACTGTCTTCTAAAGCTAACATTAGAAAGATAGCCAGTAAGTCCAGGGCTGAATGAGCATGCATCTGACTTAATATGATAATTTTACTTAAAATATGACAATTTTCTTTATTATTGGTTTTCAGAAAAAATAAATAATTTTGCTTTTTTGAAAGGCTCTGAAGTTTGTGATAGCATCATAACATAATAGTTAACAACATGAATTCTGAGTCTAATTATCTTGGGTTCAAACCCTGACCCTTCCACGTAAGTGTCTGTGACCTCACGTGAGCTTCTTAGAGTTCTGTGCCTCAGTGAGTTACCACTTGAAAAATGGAGACAATTTTAGCATTAATCTCATTAAGTTTGTTAATACTTTTAAAAATGTTTTAAATGTTTAGTACAGTGCCTACTGTAAAGCAAACTCTCTATAAACCAAAAAACCAAAACTCCTTGCTGTTGAGTCAATTTCAACACGTGGAGAGCAGAAAGCTTCACAGGGTTTTCTTGACTGCAAGGGCTGGTGGCGACACGGTTATGTGCTTGGCTGCTAACTGAAAGGTTGGTAGTTCGAACTCACCCAGGGGGAGAAAGACCTGGCAATCTGCTCTCATAAAAATACAGCCTAGAAAACACAGTGAGGCAGTTCTGCTTTGTCACGTGGTGTTACTATGAGTCCAAATCCACTCAAGGACACACAACAACACTCTTTACAAAAGCAGATTTCCTGTATTTTTCTTCCCTGGAGTCATCAGGTAGGTTTGAACGGCCAGCCTTTATGTTAACAGCCAACCACAAACTGCTTGCACCATCTGGGAGCCTTAAGCTCTCTATAAGGAATGCTAAAAATAAATTAATAAACAAATAATAAAATAGTTATTAAAATGCATTTACTTATGAAATAGAAAATATATTTATTGAGGCATTCTTTTTCAAATAAAATATGCATGGCAGGATAAGAGAAAAGAGAGAGAGAAACAGGAAGGAAGGAGGAAAGGAAGGAAGGAGGGATGGAGGGAGGGAGGGAGGAAGGGAAGGAGGAAGAGAGGAAGGGAGGGAGGAAGGGAGGAAGGGAGGAGGGAAGGAGGGAAGAAAGGAAGAAAAGAAAAAAGGAAGAAAGGAAGGGAAGAAGAAAGCCTGGGAAAATAAGTAAGATAAGAGATTTGTCTCAGGGAAAATTCCAGGAGAAGCTCTTATAAAACTTGCTCTGGGGCTTGTATTTTTTGAGTAATTAGATTTCTCATAGAATCAATTTTGCCCATGATGAAGGTATGGAAAAACCTAAGTGGGGATTTCCAGTAATGCCTCAAATTTTATCTTGTTGATACCAGAATTCTTGTGTTCACCCCATATTTTCTTTATGACATCAAGACACACTTAAATGTCTTTCCGTAGATTAACTTATATATGACATTGAGTTCGTTTCATTATTGTGAGTGAATATGAAAATATCTACACGTTGGATTTTAAGATTTTTGAAAAAAAATTTTTTTGAAAAAGGTCAGGTAATTAAATCAAAATAATTGATGAAATTTGTAAAAATAAGTGTGAATTTAGCTTGGAGTGTCCTAAGTCTAGGGCCCTGGTGGTGCAGTGGTTAAGTGTCTGTCTGCTAACCAAAAGGTCCACAGTTCAAATCTACCAGCTACTCCTTTGAAACCCTATGAGGCAGTTCTACTCTGTCCTGTAGGGTCGTTATGAGTCGGAATCGGCTTGATGGCAACAGGTTTTTTTTTTTTTTTAATCCTAAGTTTAGCTAAAAACAAAAGGAGTGGAATCCAACTTACATGTGTCATCGTGTGTGGATGATTCTTTGTGTAAGCTGTTGATATGTGGTCATCTTTGCTGGCCAAAGAGATATGCTTAATTAGAAGCTTTCACTCTGTCAATAACATCATTTTCTGGTAATTTTTAAAAAATTACCAAATGGCACATGATCGGAATTTTCTTCTATATAATAACAATATTATATAATGATATGTTGCTGTTGTTGGTACTATGTGCCGAGTCACTTCAGACTCATAGCGACCCTATATGACTGAGTGCAACTGCCCCATAGGGTTTCCAAGGAGCAGCTGGCAGAATGAACTGCTGACCTTTTTGATTACCAGCCAAGCTCTTAACCATTGTGCCACCTGGGCTCCATGTAATGATCTTGTTGTTGTTGTTATTAGGCGCCGTCGAGTCAGTTCCGACTCATAGCGACCCTATGCACAACAGAAGGAAACACTGCCCGGTCCTGCGCCATCCTTACAATCGTTGTTATGCTTGAGCTCATTGTTGTAGCCACCGTGTCAATCCACCTCATTGAGGGTCTTCCTCTTTTCCGCTGACCCTGTACTCTGCCAAGCATGATGTCCTTCTCCAGGGACTGATCCCTCCTGATGACATGTCCAAAGTATGTAAGATACAGTCTCACCATCCTTGACTCTAAGGAGCATTCTGGCTGCACTTCTTCCAAGACAGGTTTGTTTGTTCTTTTGGCAATCCATGGTATATTCAATGTTCTTCACCAACACCACGATTCAAAGGCTTCAACTCTTCTTCGGTCTTCCTTATTCATTGTCCAGCTTTCACATGCGTATGATGTGATTGAAAATACCATGGCTTGGGTCAGGCACGCCTTAGTCTTCAGGGTGACATCTTTGCTCTTCAACACTTTGAAGAGGTCCTTTGCAGCAGATTCGCCTAATGCAATGCATCTTTTAATTTTTTGACTGCTTCTTCCATGGCTGTTGATTGTGGATCTAAGTAAAATGAAATCCTTGACAACTTCAATCTTTTCTCCATTTATCATGATGTTGCTCATTCATCTAGTTGTGAGTATTTTTGTTTTCTTTATGTTGAGGTGCAACCCACACTGAAGGCTGTGGTCTTTGATCTTCATTAGTAAGTGCTTCAAGTTCTCTTCACTTTGAGCAAGCAAGGTTGTGTCATCTGCATAACGCAGGTTGTTAATGAGTCTTCCTCCAATCCTGATGCTCGGTTCTTCTTCATATAGCCCAGCTTCTCGTATTATTTGTTCAGCATACAGATTAAATAGGTATGGTGAAAGAATACAACCTTGACGCACACCTTTCCTGACTTTAAACCAATCAGTATCCCCTCGTTCTGTCTGAACAACTGCCTTTTGATCTATGTCCAGGTTCCTAATGAGTACAATTAAGTGTTCTGGAATTCCCATTCTTTGCAGTGTTATCCATAGTCTGTTATGATCCACACAGTCGAATGACTTTGCGTAGCCAATAAAACACAGGTAAACATCCTTCTGGTATTCTCTGCTTTCAGCCAGGATACATCTGACATCAGCAATGATACCCCTGGTTCCATGTCCGAAAGGAAGAATTGATGAAGTAAAAAAACTGAACATAATATTTCAAAGGGCCTCTCCAGAAGACAAAGTAAAGTGTTTCAATGACATGTGCAAAGAGCTGGAGATGGATAACCAAAGGGAAGAACACGCTCAGCGTTTCTCAAGCTGAAAGAACTGAAGAAAAAATTAAAGCCTTGAGTAGCAATAGTGAAGGATTCCATGGGGAAAATATTAAACGACGCAGGAAGCATCAAAAGTAGATGGAAGGAATACACAGAGTCATTATACCAAAAAGGATTAGTCGGTATTCAACCATTTCAAGAGGTGGCACATGATAAGTAACCGACGGTACTGAAGGTAGAAGTCCAAGCTGCTCTGAAGGCATTGGAGAAAAACAAGGCTCCAGGAATTGATGGAATATCAATTGAGATGTTTCAACAAACAGATGCAGCGCTGGAGGTGCTCACTTGTCTGTGCCAAGAAATATGGAAGACAGCTTCCTGGCCAACTGAATGGAAGAGATCCATATTGATGCCTATTCCCAAGAAAGGTGATCCAACTGAATGTGGAAATTACAGAACAATATCGTTAATATCACACACAAGCAAAATTTTGCTGAAGATCATTCAAAAACGGCTGTGGCAGTATATCAACAGGAAACTGCCAGAAATTCAGGCTGGTTTTGTAAGAGGACGTGGGACCAGGGATGTAATGATATAAAAAAAAATAGAAATTGATAATAATATAATAATAAGTTAATCTTCATAACATCATCTTCAAACAAAATGATAACACAATCTACATAAAGTAAATTATTACTCAAACTGGGTAAGCTGTAACATTCTTGCCTTTGAAATTTATTTTCAAATAATCAGCATTAATGATTACTATGACAAAAGTTAAAATATTCATTTCTCAGGTGTTATGATGAAATTGTATTAAATGTAAATTCATTCTTACACAACTGTCAGAGATTTTCTTCCCCTGAAAAGTGAGCAATTTATAACCCCAAAAGGACATACCTTTGGAAGATTAATCTATTTTGTGCCCTTTAGTTGGCTAATAGATTCCACTTATTAAATATTCCCTGATGAGAAATTATTGCTTTTACCATCCAGTCGCCTATTTAAAAAACCCTACTTCACAGGTATTAGGAAAGATCTAAGTGAAAAATAAGTCCAGTGAATGGCTGTTCAATTAGGGCGTAAAACCTTTTTAAGTGCATTTCAAAAAGTCAGACTATATAGTTGATAGAACTTAGAGGAGGTCCTGTGCTGAAGAATTACTCATAATGATTTAATTCATTCATTTTATAGATTACAGCTTCTGCTCTCATATTGATGTACAATGGATTTATGTGTTTAACTGCCATTAACACTAATGGTAGTTTTGTGCATAAAAGAGAAATATATTAAAAGAAATAGCCTCTTTTCCTATCTGGTAACTATCTATGCACTTTCCTTTCCAGTCCCACCTAAAAATTTGAATTCAGTGAAATCTTTTAAATAGTAACATGAAAAAGATATTTAAATTATTGACACATTTACTTTAGGGAAATCTATTATTTAAAATCTTTAAAAAATGATTGCCTTTCAAATACAGAGAATTTTCTGAATGTGAATATTTGGGACTAGTTGTACATGTCTCTCATTGAATCACTGCAGGACACCGGAACCTTTAAGGGTAGACCTGCCCCATAGGGTCTCCAAAGAGCACCTGCTGGATTCAAACTGTCAACCATTTGGTTAGCAACTGAGCTCCTAATCACTGTGCCACCAGGGCACCTGGAATCAGTATTCTTTTTTTAACTCCTTTTTATCCTTGGTTAAACATTTTTAAAGGATTTTTTTTCCCCATTTTCAGATGATATTTTGACTCTCTTAATTCTTAATGCCTATGGGACTCCAATGTAGAATATTTAAGGTAGTGACAACATTATGTCTAGCATAATTTGTCTGATTCATGGGTTGCAAAGGTAAAATGAACATTTACTTGATTTGTTCCTGGGGATTTAACACGAAGCCCTGAAACTGCTTGCCAGTGTTGTCCAGATCTCAGGTGAGTTAGAATGGGACAACATACAACAGTTACGTAAATTATCCCCTTCTTTCAATGGGCTCAAACATATCAACATTTGTGAGGATGGCACATAGTCGGGCAATATTCCTTTTTTTGTTATACATAAAGTCACCATGAGTTGGAGATGGCTTAAAGTCAACTCACAATAACAAATCCTCTTTTTTGTGTCCAGATGAATTTATAAAACTTAAGTAACATGCCTCGACAGCACTGGGCTGGGTGGAAGTAACACATTAGGAAAGAAAAAGAGAGTGTATCTCCAAATTATAAAATTATGCCTTATTTATGTAGTAACATACATAGGGTATGAATCTAAGTATTAATTTTCATGACAGGTGTAAATGATAGTTACTCAAAATAATTTAATGAATGTAACCAAAATGTAGTTCTTATTGCTCTTTTGCTTGAAATTCTCCAATGGATCCCCATTTCATTCAAGGCAAAAGCCAAATTCCTCACAGTAGCCTGTAGCTCGTTCCAGTAAAAATATAATGCACGGTATGCAAGTAAGGTTACATTTTCTAGTAGTTACATTCATAAGGTAAAAAGAAACAGAGGAAATTATTCTTAATAATATATTTTATTTAACCCACTATATCCAATTTTACTTTTTAAAAAATCTTTGAAATTCAGTGGATACTTAACATTTTACATCACCTCTTACTGTGCCACAAGTAGAACCAGTGAACACTAGTTCGAAAAACGAAGTGCCCATTTAAAATGAAAATCACTTCTACTAGGTTAAGTCTGTTCAAAACAGTTGCGTATTTTCACTTCAGAATGAACATAACCAGGAAATGGATTGACATCTCTTAAACACTTTGACCAAAAAAAAAACAATTGCCATCGAGTTGATTCTGACTCGTAGTGACCTTATAGGACAGAGTAGACCTGCCCCATAGAGTTTCCAAGGAGCGCCTGGTGGGTTCAAACCTCTGATCACTTGGTTAGCAGCCGTAGCACTTCACCACTACACCAGCAGCCTTTCGGAATACTATGACACTCTGGTTTAATTTCTCTCTTAATAATCCAAGTTAAGAGCCTGAGGGGGGAAAGATATTGTTTTCTAGGATGTTGTGGTTATTCTCAGGCAATTATGTATTTTTTGTCATGTTGGTTTCTAATTTTAAAAAGGAGCAAAGTAACATATTAGTAATCATTATGGAAAACAATTAGATAAGTGTCTTTTAAGGTAACACTTGCATCACTTAGCCAACGTGGTTTGTCACAATCAGAGGTATGCTTAAAATCAGGACACTAAAGCCATGTGGGAAGTGAATCTCACCAAAAATATTAACTTGAAGAGGGAGGAGGAACAAACGTCACATTAGAACATAGTAAGCTTGTTCTCTCTTAATGCAATTCAGCCATTGAATTAAAATGTATTAAACACTTGAGAGGTTTTTACACGCCAGCAGTATTTTGACATACACAGTACCTTATTAGATTGCAACACACACATAGACATTTTCAATTGTTGTTGAATAAAGATGCATGTCAGGATTTAATTACCGTCATAATAGTTGTGATGCTTACCAGTGAAAGCAGTACTGTGTATCTTTTAGAAGAAAAAGTCTAGTATCTCTAGCTTCAAAAACACTTAAGTACTTACTATATGCTAAATAATTTTCTGATGATCGCCATGTTTTATTTCCTTTAATACTCATAAAAATCTTATGGGGTGGGTTCACTTATTATCTCCTAAATAATTTATTAGAAAATCAAGGCACTAAGAAGTTAAATAACTTGTACACGTACTACCGATGCAGCTGAATTTTAACTTAGGAAATTGGATTCCAGCCAGTGAGCTATTAACCACCAAACTACAAAAAAATGATAAAGGAAAGAAATCTGTTTAAATAATATTAATTTTATAACACCTTTATAATATTTTATACATGTTTTATTCAGAATGCCCCAATCAAAATGCCTTGGAAAAGCAAATCTTAGCTTTTTAATATTGCTTCTGTTAATTTCAGGGAAGTTAGTGATCTCAAAATCACTAATAGGTCAAAGAGCTCTTTTCCTGGAGGTTATCCATGGCACCTGAGCAAGGTCAAAAGTGATTGAAAGTTTTTGCAACGTGATCAAAAATTGCCAGTCAAGTTTGGTTTGCAATATTCCTGTATTATGAAGCACGTATTATAATGGAAACTCTGTTTTATTGGAAAGGGTGACTAAGGCTGTAGAAGTAAGAGAAATTTAGGAGATATGCTTTCAGTTTTTATTCTTACTGCTAAAAATTACCCTTAGGAACCAATATTGTGTTCAGATAGCTTATTTTTTTCATACAACCATATCATAGCTGTTATTTTCAGGTACTAAATTGTTTAGTCTTTGTCATTGTACATGTACATTGTTGTCCAAAGAATTACCTGTCATTCATTTTGACATAGTGATGACCATGTAGTTGTAGTTTTAAATCCCAGTTATAAAATCTCCATTGATTTATTTACCAAAGATGCATTAAAGTTACCATTTCTTTTTTAACACATTCCTTGATTTCTGTTATAAAATGATCTAAAAAATTATTAAATGTGTATTATTATTCTAAGCACATTTCAAAATGATTATTCAAATAAAAGTTAATTAATTTTTTGTATACTTCAAATAAAGGTAAGTGTTGAATTGTATTTTGATATTAAATCACATTAAAAACATTTTTGTCAATTGTGCTATTGTTTTGTTAGTTAAAAAGAAAACAAAAAACCATTGCCGTTGAGTTGATTACAACTTACAGCGACCCTGTAGGACAGAGTAGAACTGTCCCATAACGATTCCAAGAAACACCTGGTGGATTTGAACTTCTGACCTTTTGGTTAGCAGCCATAACTCTTAACCACTGCAACACCAGGGTGTAATTTTCTACTTAAGCTTAATAGCAAGCAAAACTACATTTGGAATACCTTTCTTTGGTAAAGCAAAATTAAGCTATTTAATATTTATATACTTTGTTTCTCACGATTGTGTAGAAGGAAACCCTGGTGGCATAGTGGTTAAGCGCTACAGCTGCTAAATAGAGGTCGGCAGTTCGTATCCACCGAGCGCTCCATGGAAACTCTATCAGGCAGTTCTACTCCGTCCTATAGGGTTGCTATGAGTCAGAATCAACTCAGCGGCAGTGGGTTTGGTGGGGTTTTTTTTGGTTTATTGTGTAGAAGTAGAATCTTAGCTTCATGTTTGTTGCACATAGCATCTACCGAGGAGGGATGGGGAATAAAATTATACTTTTACAACTTTCTGCTCCATTGCCAGTTTTCAATGTTTAAATTTTTAATGCAGATTTATGTGCATCAAACTTCATATGGAATATGTATGAAAATATGGTTTGAAGTAACAGTGCCAGTGATCTTAGCAGGAGAAAGCCACTTAGTAAGGGATAAATGCCTGGTAGCTATCCTCTAAGCATTTTTAGCTCTTTGTGCCACTGCCTTTCTTTAAATGATTCTATTTTTAAAAGTCATCTTGTAGGAAGAAAAAGAACAGAATATCCATATTTAGTAGTTAACCAATAACACTTCCTTTGTATTTTTGGATATCTCAGAAAACAAATCATATTGAACTACATGGCATTAATACAAATAGACCGTTAGTTCCTGCTCCAGCTAGAAAGTTGTGATTGTGATTTGGGATCACCCACCAGCTATTCAGAGCTAAGAAGAACAAAACAAAGATGTTCAATTTTGGATTAACTTAGCATCTTGCAGAATACATTTTTGTAGAATTATATATAAAGCCAGGGTAGAGATAATTTTGTAGCATTACATCATCAACATAAAACTTCGCAGGAATCACTGAAACAAAGGGCATTGAAATGGAGATATCTTATCTGCAAAGAGCCCAGAAACTGTCTCTCAATCTTACATTCATAACTTTCATTCACAAGAGCCTGGTGAATAGATGTTCTCTGCAATGCCCCATTATTTCTTTCTTCCTTGAAATGAGTCTTGTACAATCTATTAGAGGAAGATATAACCATTTTCCCCCTCGGGCATGTTCAAGTGTATACAGATCATCGCCTAATGCTATTTGCGACCTCAGGATTTTCTTTCCTGTCAAAAGACTTTCTTTCATTTTCACTCTTTACATAGGGCTTTTAAAATAATCTTTAGGTACTCTGTAGTTAAAGGGTATCCAACATAACACAAAAACATTAAAAATGTATTTTGTAGGAGTACCGGAGTGGCACGAATGGCTAAATGCTCGACTACTAGCCAAAGGTTGGTAATTCAAACCCACCCAGAGGTGCCTCAGAAGACATCCCTCATGATTTGTTTCCAAAAGGTCACAGCCTTGAGAACCCTACAGAGCCGTTCTCCTCTGCACACATGGGGTCAGTAGGAAGCGAAATCCACTCACGGCAGCTGACGACGGCAATGTATTTTGGTATTATCACTGTTATAACAACCTACATAAAAAAGAAATTTTCTAAGTGGTCTGAATTTACCACGACAAATCCCTGTTTAATAGTCATATTGTGTTATTGATACTGAGAAAATACTGTGGTTCTAAATAGGCTTAGCTAAAATTCAATTTTTAAGTGTAATTTAATTTTTATTCTCAAAAACCCAAAATACTTAATTCTTTCTGATAACTAAACTTTTTATAAACAGCCATGTCAATAAAGTAGTAGAAATTTAAATATGTAAGAGAATCCATCATTCAAAAAAATACAACAATTTAATAGACATTCGGATATATAAAAAACAATTGCCGTAGAGCAGATGCTGACTTATGCCAACTCCATGTGCGTCAGAGTAGAACTGTGCTCTACAGGGCTTTCAGTGGCTGGTATTTTTGGAAGTAAATCACCAGACCTTTCTCCCAGGGCACATGTGGATGGACTTGATCCACCAACAGTGGCATCACTAGGGTTGGTTTCATTCAGTGCAATAACTCATTGTGTCACCCCCCTCATGCTAATTACCATAATATTGTAGCTAAAACACCAGAAAAATTGACAAAATTAGCAACTATAAAAACACCAGCAGTAACAAAAACAACAGTGCCTTCTTACAGGACATGCAGACAAAATCATGTGATTCGAAGCATCATTGTAACTGGGTAATAATGATAGCTCTGACTGGAGAGCATTAGAAGGTTCAAAAAGTAAATTAGCATAGAGTTTTAGCTTTGTAGGTATGTTGACACATGTAAGCTGGACATAAGAAAAAAAAATTGTGCTTTCATTACTAACTACAAGGATATTTCTATAAATAATAATAAATTTCCACTGAAGCACTGCATAAAAAATTTATACACAGTCTTTTTGGCGTCACTCTCTCTGACTGTGTCACCTGGTGTGGTCTGAACCTCTCACACCCCTCTAGTGACACCAATGACCTCCGATCTTTCAGTTAGCAGCTGAGTGCATTAATTGACTGCACCACCCAGGGACTCTTTCACATATATAAAAAAAATAAAAATAAAAATATATAGGCTGGAATATTTTGTGAAGTGTCTTCAATGGACACAGTTAAATCTTATATTTACATGGACTTTTGCTTTGGTCATATGGATATAATCTATATTGACCAAGGGAATGTGTCTTCGTTCTCTTAATTATAAAATGATAGCCAAAATTTTTGAAATTTACTGTATTTTTATTCCCTAGGTTATTAACAGGATACTTTTTAAATATTCACATTCACATTTAAAAATAAGTCAATAGCTATAAGGATGAAAAATTAGAGGAATAAAGTGCTAGAAGTATTTAACCACAGTGCTATAAAAATAATCTTACAACAATAAGACAATATTAATAGCAATATAGTCAATGTCCCTAGGGCACACATAATTTCAATTCCTGTGGCTGTTTTCCATTCCTGTGCTATAAATATCAAAATAACATTTATTCAGTAATATCCTGAGGATAATAGTAGGACCACTGGCTTTTTAAAAAATGTCTCCAAAATATATTTACATTTTTCACATATGAAGCCTTAATTTTCCAAATAGTAATCTTTTAGGGAATACAGTAAACCATGGACTCAAAATGACCATCATCCTGTAACACTGAGAAGGAGTGATGGTCCAGTAATTGATACGCTGTAAAAAATAGGAGTATTGGCAACTATTGGAGAGTCAAGAAGATACTTTTTAATATCTCTAACATGTATCATAATACTATTCTTGTGAAATCTTAGGGGAGTTTTAAAATGCCTGAGAATGGAATGTGAAATCAAGTGCATCGATTAACTTGATTACAAACTTTCTTTGCCTCAGTCTGCTGTTCAGACCAAACAGTATGATCTTATATATAGAAAGGAGGATAGCTAGCTATAGAAATTCCATGATATGCCTCTTAACCCCTATATTTCGCGAGTATTTCACTTCATAGTCACTCTCATGGAGCATAGATTCAAACTCAGTCAAAGCCTTAACAAATGCATATCCTTTCTGTTTAGCTGATCTGTTAAATTTAAGTGCTGAAAGAGTAAGAGGAATTCAACAGAAGCCCAATAATATCTTCATCCAGGCAATACCAAGGATATTGCTTCAATTGTTTATATATATATATATATATATATATATATATATATATATCAGAAAGGATATATATGATGTAATCACAGAGATTAACAAAATCTATGTTTAGAGTCACCAGTAGAAATATCAAAACAAAAATCTTAATAAATTTAATGTCGCTTCAGTTTTTGTTCTCAATGAGCATAGTGCAAATGTTTTTTGGAAATAGCATGAATCATCACTTTGGATATCTTTTCATGCTGATGGCACATAAATATTAAAAGGGAAAATTGTTAATGTCCATCTGGGTATTAAGGAAACCCTTGTGGTAAAGTGGTTAAGAGCTAAGGCTGCAACCAAAAGATTGGTAGTTTGAATCCACCAAGTGCTCCTTGGAAACTCTTTGGGGCAGTTCTACTCTGTCCTATAGGGTCGCTATGACTCGGAATCGGATGCATAGCAATGGATTTTTTGGGGAGGGGGCGTATCAAACATTTTTAGATGGCCCCTAACTTTTTAACTCCTAATCTGGCTACTAAAATTTGGGTAACTCTATGGGAGGCCTCGTGGCGCAGTGGATAAGAGCTCAGCTGCTAACCAAAAGGTCCGCAGTTG
Source organism: Loxodonta africana (assembly GCF_030014295.1). Classification (NCBI taxonomy): domain Eukaryota; kingdom Metazoa; phylum Chordata; class Mammalia; order Proboscidea; family Elephantidae; genus Loxodonta; species Loxodonta africana. The sequence goes on along the minus strand of NC_087361.1, from coordinate 26,738,373 downwards.
GAATCCACCAGCTGCTCCTTGGAAACCCAGTGGGGCAGTTCTACTCTGTCCTAAAGGATCTCTATGAATCAGAATCAACTTGACAACAACAGGTTTGGATCCTTATATTATGTCTCTGTTCAGATTTTTTATTCCTATATTTTTTAGGAAAAAAATATTAAAATGGATGAAGTTACTATGACGAAACATTTTAAAAATATTTAACACTAGTATTTACATTTCTAAAATTTATGCCTCACATTCTCCTTCCTACAGTGAAACTAATTTTTGGAATAAAATCTGAAACTGTATTATATATGCAGGGCAGAGTGACTAGAAATATTATCTAGTAATGAATAAGTGTTAAATATTTTTGAGCTTAAAACTTCTGAATCACAAAAAATACTTTATCTTAAATGTGTTATCTAAGTATCCTTGTAATTCTGGTCATCCCAAATACGTGCTAGAGTTCTTCGTTTCCTTCTTCCATCAAAGATTACAATGCGATGTATATTGTTGTTGTTAGGTGCTGTCGAGTCGGTTCCAACTCAATAGTGACCCTACGTACAACTAAAAGAAACCCTGCCCAGTCCTGTGCCATTCTCACCATCATTGCAATGCTCGAGCCATCCTTGCTTCCCCTGTGTCATTCTATCTCATTGACAGTCTTCCTCCCTTTTATTAACCCTCTACTTTACCAAGCATGATGTCCTTCTCCGGGGACTGATCCCTCCTGATAACATGTCAAAAGTATGTGAGACAAAGTCTCGCCATCCTTGCTTCTAAGGAGCACTGTGGCTGTATTTCTTCCAAGACAGATTTGTTTGTTCTTCTGGTAGTCCACAGTATATGCAATATTCTTCACCAAACACCATAATTCAAAGGCATCAATTCTTTGGCCTTCCTTATTCACTGGCCAGTTTTTGTGTGCATATGAGACAATTGAAAATATCATGGCTTGGGACAGGGATACCTTAGTCTTCAAGGGGACTTCTCTGCTCTTTAACAGTTTAAAGAGGTCTTCTGCAGCAGATTTACCCAATGCAATACATTGTTTGATTTCTTCACTGAAGCTTCAATGGGCATTGATTGTGAATCCAAGTAAAATGGAATCCTTGACAACTTCAACGTTTGCACCTTCTGTTATCATGTTGCTTATTGGTCCAGTTGTGAGGATTTTTATTTTCTTTAGGTTGAGGTATAATCCATACTAAAGGCTCTAGTCTTTGATCTTCATCAGTAAGTGCTTCAAGTCCTCTTCACTTCCAGCAAGTAAAGTTGTGTAATCTGCATATGGCAGGTTGTTAATAAGTCTTCCTCCAATCCTGTTGCCATGCTCTTCTTCACATAGTTCAGCTTTTTGGATTATTTGCTTAGCATACAAACTGAATAAACATGGTGAAAAGATATAATTATGAGCATAATTAAGTGTACTTGAATTCCCATTCTTTGAAATGTTATCCATACTTTGTTATAATCCACATAATCGAATGCCTTTGCATAGTCAATAAAACACAAGTAAACATCTTTCTGGTAGTCTCCACTTTCAGCCAGGACCCATCTGACAACAATAACGATATCCCTCATCCCATGTCCTTTTCTGAATCTGGCTTGAATTTCTGGCAGTTCCCTGTCAATGTACTTCTGTAACTGCTTTTAAATTATCTTCAGCAAAATTTTATTTGCATGTGATATGGATGATATTTCCTCATTCTGTTGGATCACCTTTCTTTGGAATGGGCATAAATATGAATCTCTTCCAATTGACTGGCCAGATAGTTGTCTTCCAAATTTCTTGGCATAGAGAAGAGAGCACCTCCAGCACTGCATTTGTTTGTTGAAACATCTCGATTAGTATCCCGTCAATTCCTGGAGCCTTGTTTTTCACCAGTGCTGTCAGTACAGCTTGGATTTCTTCCTTCAATACCATTGGTTCTTGATCATATTCTCCCTCCTGAGATGGTTGAACATTGGCCAATTCTTTCTGGTAAAGTGACTGTGTATTTCTCTCATCTTCTTTTGACTCTTCACTACATCATTCAATATCTTGCCCAAAGAATACTTCAGTACTGCAACTCAAGGCTTGAACTTTTCCTTCAGTTCTTTCAGCTTGAAAAATGCCAAACTTGTTCTTACCTTTTGGTTTTCTAGCTCTAGGTATTTGCATATTTCATTATAATACTTTACTGTGTCTTCTCGAGCCACCCTTTGAAATCTTGTGTTCAGTTCTATGACTTCATCATTTCTTCCTTTCACTTTACTAAAATACCTTTCACTTTAGCTACTTTATATTCAAGAACAAGTTTCAGAGTCTCTTCTAATATCCATTTTAATCTTTTCTTTCTTTCCTGTCTTTTTAATGGCCTTCTGCTTTCTTCATGCATGATATCCTTGATGTCATCCCACAACTCATCCTGTCCTTGGTTATTAATGTTTAATGAATCAAATTTATTCTTGAAATGGTCTCTAAATTCAGATAGGATATATATATAAGGTTGTATTTTGACTCCTATGGACTTGTTTTAATTTTCTTCAACTTCGATCTGAACTTGCATATGAGCAATTGATGGTCTGTTGTGCAGTTAACACTTGGCCTTGTTCTGACTGATGATATTGAGCTTTTCCATTGTCTCTTTCCACAGATATACTTGATTTGATTCCTGTGTATTCCTTCCAGCAGCATCCACATGTGTAGTCACCATTTATGCTGTTGAAAAAAGGTATTTGCAATGAACAAGTTATTCATTTTCCAAAACTCTATCATGAAATCTGTAACATTGTTTCTATTACCAAGACCATATTTTCCAACTATGGATTCTTTTGTTCTGTTTCCAACTTTCACATTCCAATCACCAATAATTAAATTGCCTCTTGATTGCACGTTTGACCAATTTCAGAGTGCAGAAGTTGGTAAAAGTCTTCAATTTCTTTATCTTTGGAATTATTGGTGCATAAGTTCAAATAATATTAGTATTAACTGGTCTTTCTTGTGAACCAAAACCAAGCCCAATACCCCTCCCCGTTGGGTTGATTTCGGCTCATAGCAACCCTATTGGACAGAGGAGAACTGTCCCATAGGGTTTCCAAGGAGCAGTTGGTAGACTTGAACTGCCAACCTTTTGATTAGCAGCTAAGCTCTTAACCACTGTGCCAGCAGGGCTCCAGTCTTCTTTGTAGGCATATGAATATGCTATCACTGATAGCATTGCACTTCAGCATAGATCTTGAAATATTCTTTTTGACAATGAATGGGACATCATTTCTCTTCAATTTGTCATTCCTGGCATAGTAGACCATTTAATTGTCTGATTCAAATGACCAAATCCAGTCTATTTGAGCTCACTAATGGCTAGGATATCAATTTTTGTGTGTTCCATTTCATTTTTTGACAACTTCCAATTTTCATAGATTTGTACTTCTAACATTCCATGTTCTGATTATTAATGGAGGTTTACAGCTGTTTCTTCTTATTTTGAGTCACGCCACATCAGCAAATGAAGATCCCAAAAGATTTACTCCATCCACATCATTAAGATCAACTCTACTTTGAGGAGATAACTCTTCCCTAGTCGTATTTTGAGTCATGTACAACCTGAGGGGCTCATCTTCTGGCACTATACCAGACAATGCTCTGCTGCTATTCATAAGGTTTTCACTGGCCAATTTTTTTTTCAGAAGTAGATCACCAGGTCCTTCTTCCTAGTCTGTCTTAGTCTGGAAGCTCTGCTGAAACCTGTCTACCATGAGTAACCCTGATGGTATCTGAAATACCAGTTGCATAGCTTCTAGCATCACAAAAACACACAAGCCACCACATTACTACAAACTGACAGATGCGTTGTGTATAGTATGTATGATAGGTAAAATATTCATCTATTTATTGGATTCTATTTTATTTTAGATTTATTTTATGTCATGTCATTTACTTTGCAGTTTATTTGGTGTCTGGTGCATTAGGCAGATGCAAGTTGAGATCAGCTAGCCACTTACCTGTTCTGTGAAATTGGGCAAGTTTCAGTCGCCTTGTCTCTAAAGCTGAAGTGTAAGGTCCCATTCACAGTGCATATCACCTGGTAGGGACACAATACATGGAACGTCTTCTACTCTATGACTTCATTTTGAATATGATTTATCAAATTTTCTTCTTTTCTGTGGATGTCAATTTTCTTTATTTTCTGATCAGAAAACAGACTGTAAAGTAGTCTTCTAGGTTTAATCGGCTCAGTTTTTTTTTGTGTTTGGGGAGATAAGCAGTCGCATACTATGGGCATAAAAAAAAAGAGTGAGGAAAAGTCTGCTTCTGTCCCTTTTCCAGCTGGTCAGCATCAGTCTAATAGTTCCACTCCAGGGCTTAGAGTAAGACAGGCCAGGTTCCCCCCGCCACCCCATGCTTACAAACTGATGCAAGGGCTGATTGGGACAGAGTGCATACCATTGTTTCTAATGCAGATATGTCTTGGTATAAGCAGGGAGTGTTTTCAAATGGTCCAAACAAAAGGAAAATGGAAGCCTTAAAAACCTTCAGAATTAATATCACACAAAAACTTTATTAAATGTTACTTCATTTTTCCTCTCAGCAATTCTGATATTTTATTGGAACAAATACATTATTTGCATTTCATAGGGGAGAAGATTATTTGCTTCAGGTTGCCCAGTCAGCAAGTGACAAATTCAGATCACAACCAGATCTTCTGTTATCTGGTTGATAATTATCTTGTACTTATATATACATTGAATTAAGTTACTTTTACTGTCTTGAGAATACAAGACAGAAAAGAAGCTCTGTAATGACAGAAAGAAAAAAACAGTGGTATTCGATAGATAAATATACACTTTGCATAGTGCCTTTTTAAATATCATGTCTTATATTTTGAAATATAGATTAAGCTACACACTTTACAAAGTACAGGCAGTCCCCAGGTTATGAACACTAGACTTAAGGACAACTCATACATAGGAATGGCCTATTACATTAAAAAATTGAGTTAAATACAATAGTTTGTAATAACTAGCACTGAACTACTTTGTGATTCTCAAGAAAACATTGCTTAGTTTGGAAATGTTTCTTAAATGTTTTATATGCATAGAAAGGTAAAATATACACTGTATAGTAAGACAAACATTTTACTAGCTGACATTAAATATGAATTGTATGTACCCGTTCTGCCTTACCTACAAATTCGACATAAAAACAGACTTAGGAACATATCTCGTTTGTAAGCCCGGGGACTGCCTGTAGTTGAGAGAATCTTGCTGTAGTCCAATGCACAAGGCATATTATTTTGTAAGACATGGACATAATGTGACTTTTTATGAAGGACAAAGTTATTTCACGGTTCTAAAGGCCATACTCTTTCTTTAGAACAGTGACTCCAGATTGAAAAATGCAAAGCCCTTTGCTCTCCATAGTTATTTTTCTTCTCAGTTAATGGCACAAATCGCTGAACTTTTCTGAAACTCAACACATTTCTTGACCTATGGCATAGAATTGTCTCGATAACTAGGTGCCTGGGTACTTGAATACATAACAATGAAGGCTTTCTCGTAGCTGTGTAGACTTTAAAGCACACGGGTAGGAGTTTTTGCACAGGTGCAGTGGGAGATTTTCCAGTAAAGGCCTGGACAAGGGCACATCACATTGCAAGTAGTCAGAAAAACAGAATTTTGTGAAAAACATAATCTGAAAGAACAAAGACATATTTGATTATGGAGCCATGTGTAGCAGCATTGGCAGCCAACACAGAACTTCCCCACCCTTTCCTCATATACACGCTATTCAGTGGAATCCAACATGCTGCTATGTCCTAAAGAACTTTTTAAAAAAGATGTTTGTAGAAAAAATTTCCAAGTTGTAGTTTCATGTTTAAAACATCATTGTATAACTCAGAGAATGCTGAATCGTTGATTTTAGCCACTTATATGTTTTCGTATCTCAGAAAGAGAGAGAAACCCTGGTGGTACAGTGGTTAGCACTTGGCTGCTAACCAGAAAGGTGGTGGTTTGAACCCATGAGCCACTCCACGGGAGGAAGATGTGGCAGTCTGCTTCCTTAAAGATTTAGGGCCTTGCAAACCGTATGAGGGAGTTTTTCTCTGTCCTACAGGCTTGCTAAGAGTTGGAATCTACTTGATGGCATTGGGTTTGATGCATCTTTTTCTTGGGGGGTGGTTTATATACACACATACATACACACATATGTATATATATATATGGGTGTGTGTGTGTATACAGACACACATATACTTTCTTGAGTGTATATCATGTCTATCTTCTGATAGGAAAGCATACTTGTCATATACTTAGATCTTCTCAATGGTCTAGCCATATAAACAAAGAAAGATATGTGTCAATTCTTAAACTTGATAAGGCCAGAATGGGTAAAATTATGATGGTGAAAATGGTGTTGCCCAGAGAACGGAAAGAGAAATTTCCATTCCTTCTGCCTTCAGGGAATTTCTGATTCAATTACAATCAAGAATGTAACATTAAAAATGAATTTATTTCATATAACTAATCTTACCTTTCCCTGTTTTCATCTGTCATTTAAACTTGGGTAAGAATTATGGACAGCTGTATTTGCTTTTGAGTTTCTGTGTCTCCTTTCACATATACGGTCTTGAATATAAAGGTATCTGCTATAAGGAGAGAGTTTTTAATCAAGTGTATCCTTTCCTTGCTTGTGAAGTTCCAATTAAGGATATCCTACTCTAGAATCTTCTATCGGGTATCTTCTGGTATATGGTTTTGGGGAAACTCAAAGCCGACAATAAGCAAACAAAAACTTTCTTCTGTTCTTCCAGATAAGCTACATTTTAAAAATCTCCTTTCTCATGCTTTCTTTTGACCAAAGGGTCGGCAGTTCAAATCTGCGAGGTGCTCCTTGGAAACTCTAATGAGCAGTTCTACTCTGTCCTGTAGGGTAGCTATGAGTCGGAATCGACTTGACAGAACTGGGTTTTGGTTTTTTGATCTTTTGACATTATTTTTGGCCATAAATATTGCAGCTAAAATATTGGGCAAGCAAAGTAAAGGTATGTAAACACAACTTCCAGAAGGTGATATACTTCACCATCATGAAGTGGCACAACATGCATTTCATAGGAACAGAAAATGAGGTTAATAGTGAATTTAAGCCCCTCTATTAGAAAGAAATAGCTCATTAAAAAATAAACCTATACTGATCAATCATATTTTTACCCACATCGAATACTTCTACTGATATTCTGATAAAGTCATTAGCATGCAATGAAATATCCAATTATAATGTGTCCCGCTGCTTTCAACTCTTGCAGATTGTCAGTCCTGGGTTTTGAAATGAGCTGGGTGATGTGAAAGGCATCACTGTCTGTGACCAGGCTGCTTAGCTGCTACGCTTTTTCGACTTTCTTAGGCTTTTCTTCAGTTTCAAGTCATTGCTAACAGCATGATCCATGCTTTTGGTTTAAAACCATTCACACAGAAAAACAATCTTAGATGTGTTTCTTTATGTATATCAGAATTTAGTTCTTTTTGTTTTCCTTTTAGAAGATCTGAAATGTTTACACTAAAAATTACCTTGAGACAAAAGAAAATAGTGTTTAAGAGTAGAAGTGAACAGCCTATGTTCGTGTTAAGACATATGAATGATACCTAATCTTAAGACTCGTTAGTATCCAACAATCACTTCTGAACTGTTTATGTAGGAAAAAGCAAAAGAACATCAGGGTATGAATATATGAAACTTGTGCTGTCCAATACAGTAGTTACTGCACACGTGAACGATTGCAATGTGTCAAATCTAAATTGAGATGGGTCTCAGGTGTACAAAAAACTACACACCAATTTTTGAAGACTTCATAAGAAACTAGAATGTAAAAATATCTCACTCATAATTTGTATATTGATTACATGATGAAATGATAATATTTTAATAGATTAGGTTATATAAATACATTACTAAAATTATTTCTTTTTCCTTTTTTTTGTGGCTACTAAGAAATTTAAAATCACATATTTGGCTTGCATTTATGGCTCATGTTCTATTTTAAATTGGACAGCCCTGTGTTTGTCAAAAGGACTGATCTATGCTAAATATTAGGTATAGTTTTCAGTAATAGGTTTCTTTTGATTCATTCTTAAGATCCTTCTTTTTTTTTCCTTCTTTAACTCCTTTGAGGATAATCACTGTCAGTACAGATTACTAACTTGCTGCAGATAACTCTTCAATTTTTTTTTTCCTTCACAAGTCTCAAGTTTCTTTTCTCTCATTAGCCGTTTCATCCTTCCATGTATTCTCTAGAACTCTCTTCTTATCCATGTGTTGTAGTCTTAAAACTCAACTTTGTTAAGCAGGTATAATATGTATTAAAAGTAGAACCACATGCATAGTTGATGCACCAACACAAAATTCCCCAAGCAATTAATTGCAGCTTCTCTTTTACTTGCATTTTTGCAGTATACCTATGAGCAGTACATCCCAGTCAACTGCGAAGCTTTGAAGTACAAATTTACTTCATTTTAAATGTACCAGTGGACGTGGTGATTGTGCAGAAGGCTTAATGGGAACAGTCTAGACTTGAATTCTATATTTTGATAAATCACAAGATGTCCCAGGCAAAAAACCTTCCTTCTTCTTCCCATACAGAACATTTAAGAGGACTCTGGTCTTTGTAACCATTTTTTAATGAAAGTTTGAAAATAAGAAAGAAAAATTCTAACACAATATCAAATAGGTAAAATATTCAGATGGAAAACTAGACATTGGTATTAAAAATTCTCAGAGTGGACCTTCTACCCCAGAAGTAGCTCTAGAGAAAAAATAGTAAGATATATGTATCAAAATTATATATGTCAAAATTATGTATAATTTTCTCTAGTAGATAAAACGTATTCTACATTGCAATACTAATTCTGGTTAGAAGTTAAGATGAAAGTCAACAGAAGACTTTTTGCATGAATTGCATGCCCTCCCACCCTACCCCATCACCCCCCTATTTCCACCACTGGAAAAGCAGATTAGGCATTTGCTATCTGGTGTAGTCCATTAAATGCAATTTCTTTTTAAAAGATACATGCATTTATGTCTTCTGACAAAACATCAAAGCATAAAAGGATAAACTTTATTAAAAGAATATTGAAGCTTCATTTTATCAGAGCATGTCTAAAATGTTAGTTCTTTATTTGCATTCTATATCTGATGTGGGTATTTGCTTTTATAGTAAAAAGCAAACTTTAGTCTCCATTTGGGGACACTAAATGTTTGTCCCCTTTTCTGAGAATCACATGAAAGTGTGGAGTATTTCATGCCAGGAGAGGGATGGTGCTTTGGTTAAAGAAAAAGAAAAAAAAAAAAAGGAGTTTTGTGGCTTGTACACTTAAAATATAAAGATAACATTGGAATTCTAGAGCAGTTTCTTGAGGCAAGAAACAGAGAGGTCAAAAACTTCTGATGACAGCAGAAAAAGGTAATCCTTTTTGTAAGATCTAAAAGATGATCCTTGAGTCCATGAATCTCAGTTAACAGAAAGGCCAGTGAGTAGTTTACTGATTGTCTCAAGCGCTTTAGCTCCATGACGCCAAATGCATCTACAGGTTTCCAGATATATATTGTTGGTATGGGATACAAAACACTTTCTGATTAATTATAGAATTTTTCTCTTTCAGTTTGAATGTGTTTGGCATCATGTAACTGTATCTTATGCAACAAATATACTACAAGTTCATTCTACTCATACCTTCGTAAGGATAAAATTATTCACTTCAGATTAAAAAATATGTGTTGAATGAGGTTTTTTAAATATTAACTATTTATCTCCTAGTATCACCATTGACTTGGGTGATACAAACAGATAAGGATTTGGTCATTAACTGAAAGGCTGGAAATTTGAGCCCAGAGGCACCATGGAAGAAAGGTCTGGCAATTTACTTCCAAAAAATAAGACATTGAAAACCCTATGGAGCACAGTTTTACTCTGACACATATGGGGTTGCCATAGGTTGAAGGCAACTGGTTAAGATTATCATTGCCCAGAGATAACAGAGTTGGAAATGGCAGTTTCTTCTTTTTTAATTGTACTTTAGATGAAGGTTTACAAGTTTACAGAACAAACTAGCTTCTCGTTAAACAGTTAATACACATATTGTTTTATGACATTGGTTAACAACCTCATGACATGTCAACATTCTCGCCCATTTTCCCTATTACAAGCTTTCCTGTTCCCTTCTGCCTTGTAGTACTTGCCCCTGGGCTGATGTGCCCTTTTAGTCTTGTTTTGTTTTAGGGCACTGTCTAATCTTTGGATGAAGGTTGAACTTCAGGGGTGACTTAATTTCTAAGCTAAAATGGTGTCCGGGGGCCATACTCTAGGTGTTTCTCCAGTCCCTGTTAGGCCAGTAAGTCTGGTCTTTTCTTGTGAGTGGCAGTTTCTTCTTGCCCAAATTCTGTTCACTTTGGATTTTAGCCACAATAAAATTTTTTGGTAAATAAAAGCAAATATTAGAAAGTTTTTTTTTACCCTGCCACAATCTGTGAAGTGCGCACAACTTGATACATAGAATTATTCCTCATTTAAAAAAAAAAGGAAAAACAAATTATGCCACTGCATAACATCACTTGGAAACTCTGGTGGAGTAGTGGTTAAGTGCTATGGCTGCTAACCAAAGAGTTGGCAGTTCAAATCCGCCAGGCGCTCTTTGGAAACTCTATGGGGCAGTTCTACTCTGTTCTATGGGGTCGCTATGAGTCAGAATTGACTTGATGGCACTGAGTTTGGTTTTGGTTTTTTATAACATCACTTCCTCATGCATCCCTATAGGGAGGTCCAAGCACATACAGCTATCCAGGGTTTTCCTATCAGTTTCTATATAATTCTGCTACCAAACCCAAAGAACCTGATGACATTGAGTCAATTCCAACTCATAGCGACCCTATAGGACAGAGTAGAACTGCATTCCCAATAAGCGCCTGGTGAGTTCAAACTGCTGACCTTTTGGTTAGCAGCTGAGTTCTTAACCACTGTGCCACCAGGGCTCCACAATTATATACTCTTAATGTCTGTTTGAATGCAGAAATTGTGTTGTATTTCCTTTTGCACCTTCACTGCACAGCATGGTGTTCAGTAAATATTTGTTTGTTAAACGATGATTATTCCATAAGGAATCAGAAACTTGAGACCAGGTAGATTAAATAGAGAATTTTCTGTCGGCTCCTGTGTGAAGGTATTTTTACCTAGTATTCCATTCTGAGAGCTTTGTCTATAAATTCTACACACTTTTCCAATTTGTTTAATTCTACTTGCTGGCCCAAACATTGGATTCATATTGGTTCCTGCCACTTTCCTTACACACAAAGTAATGACCCAAGTCCTAAACCAGCTGGTACACATGTATGTAAGAAAAGAAAACCTTTGGAAATCTTTAATTATAAAATCCTTTAAAGGCACAAACTGTATAAATTTCAAAGTTATGGGTAAACAGTAACTTCATTTTGGTGTGATAAGCTGTTAAACATAGTATTTGCAGTAAGCAAAATTAAAACGTATTCAAAGCTTGCAAGAACCTGAAAGACTACTTCTCTATCAACCATCATTTGTTTGTAACGGCACATGGGGTAATACTCTCAAAGCAGAAGAATAAGAGCAGAATAAGTGGTCCTAATTAGGAAACATGATCCTGAAAACAATTGCAAACAGATCGTTATTTGTGTCAAGTTAACAGAAAAAGAAAAAAAAAAAAAGAAGGGATTAAGGGGATTAAGATCATAGCAAGGCTTGCATAGTCAGATTTGAATTACCTTCTGCATGTGTACAAATTAAAGAAAACTAAAAGACGAGCTGAAGTGACATGAAAATTTCCTTTATAAAGAAAAATAGCATTGCATTGCGCTATACCTGTATGTGATTACCCATTGCCATCGAGTCAATTCCAGCTCATAGCAACCAGATAGGACAGAGTAGAATAGCCCCATAGGGTTTCCAAGATGTCTGTAACGGAGATGAAATTGGCAGATGATTATTTCCTCTACTGAGCATTTCAAGATTAGGGAGTATTTCAGTTGGTACTCAACTAACATCACATGTGTGCTTCAATAGCATTTTTATCCCAGAGTCGTCATTATCATATGGTATTTAGTAAGCATGGGAGACCCATAGGACAGCTCAAGTAAGGAAACTTGTTGATGGATGGGGAATTTTTGCTGACTTCGAATTATGTTTTATAATATAGACTGAAATAGAAATCTTAAATCTGAATTTTTCTCTACTATTATGTTTAAAAATTATTAAGACTTTAGATGGCAATATTTGGACAATCTTCTCCTAATCTGACCTGTTGGTCTCAGGAAGTTCGTTTATATCTAAATAAATCTGATGAGGGTGTAGAAACTCGAATTTTGAAAATGTGGTTAGTGCTGCAGGCACAATTTTTCATTAAAAAAAAAAAATGTAGTAAATTTAGGCATTAAATTCTCTCCTTCGTAAATTAAAGACCAGTTTTCATTCCCTGGAAAATGGCCCCATTTTTCTCCCTTGACTATTTTGCAATAGCACAACAATGAAGTAATCTGGGTATTTTAAAACCTGATACAATGCCTCATTCCTCACATCCAAGTCATTTAAATTCCTTCCTCAGTGTCTGTTTTCCACCAGATTGTGTCCAAGTTCAGCAGTTTAGTCCAAAAGTTGAATATCAGCTGGACTTTTGACTCACATAAATGGTTTTCAATAAATTATAATTAAATTTATATTAAAGGATTGGAACTTGTCAGGAGGCCTTTCATTTCAATTATTAGAAAATAATATTTCAGGTCTAAAGATTGAACAGTATTTCCACCCTCTAACTAGAACATTTTTTTTTCTCTCTCTCTTCTCTCTTAATTAGGGTCCATTTATTTACTTTTAGGCTTCCAGACTGTCCGTACTGAAAACAAGCTTCAGCTTGAATTCTTTAATCCCCGAAGGAAAACAGAGTAAAATAGGACAGCATGAGTTGTTCTTGCCACAGTTCTTTTCTATTTGTGCTATGTTTATCTCATATACTGAAAAATGTTCCCTTTCTGCATTGAAATGTTGATGCGCCAAACAAATTGAGTTTCTCTTCCCTACCACATCTCTATTGGCTGGCACAGGAAGTTTCTGTGGATTTTCGTGTAACTGTTGTTTATCAGTACAATGTAGTCCTGTGAACTGGTTCAGCATTGCGAAAATGCTAACATTTTAACCTTCTTTTAGTTGATCTCAAATGTTGGTATGAATGGAATATGTAAGGAACGTGTATTCAATAGGTTTATATACAAACTAGCTGGAATATATTGGGTATATCAATTCGTATTTAAAAAAATTTTTACTTGATTGGAAAACTTTCCCAATTTCATTTTTATTTTGCCAAATGATCTACATGAATTTTAAAAGTACTCTCAATGAGTATGTTTGTTTTATCTGAGCAAATTGTAAAATGTGTACATAAGTACATTTTTCAAACTCAGTCTGATAATATTTGCAATAATTTATATGACTTCAAATAAAAAATAGATATTGGCATTAACAATGATCACTTATTGAAGTAAATTCATAAGGAAACATATTTCCATGTTTTTGTATTTTTTATTTTGTTTGTTCTTGTTTTCGCCTTATTAGAAATGGTTAGTTTCATTAATTATGAGTGGATTTTTAATGCACTATAATAAAAACAGAAAAGATAAACAATCATTTTTGCTAGCCTATAAGAGCACATTTGATGTTTTAATATCTTCCTTAACCCTTGTGAGTTCTGACCTCTCCGGCCAAAGAGTAGTTTCCATGTGATCTAAAGAATATTCCAGATTTATAGCTCTGGTGGGGTTGTATATTTATAGTGTGGGTAAGGATCACCAGGAGCTGATTAACCTGGGACGATTATTTCAGTGTAATTTCAGGGATGGAACACGGATTTTATCAAACAGGAACTCTGTTGAATCTGTGGGCTATTCTCATAAATATTCAGATTTAGATGGTAGTCTACAGATGTCAATGGTTGAGAAATAGGATTTGTTACTGGGGAAACACATGAGCAAGAGAAATAATCAAAATGTCAATGATTTGTCAAAGTACAATGAATATCTGAGATCATAAGTCTTGCATATACAAATCTGGAAGGATCTTCATTGGTATCTCAATGTGAATTTATGAAGAAATGTGGTTTTATAGGAAACATCCGCAGTTTGGGACTATATATTATATGTAAAATTGTAGCATAATAATTCTAAGTTATAGGTAAGAATTACCATACAGAAAAGATTATAAGAATTTCAAATAGTAACAGCTATAGGCCGGTTCTACCCTGCCCTATCGGGTCACTTTGAGTCGGAATTGACTCGATGACACTGGGTGGGATTATAAAAATTAGGAGCCCTGGTGGCAAAGTGGTTAAGAGCTCCGCTGCTAACCAACAGAATGGTAGTTGGAATCCACCAGACACTCTTTGGAAACCCTATGGGGCAGTTCTACTCTGTCCTACAGGGTCGCTATGAATTGGAATCGACTCGATGGCAATGGGTTTGATTATTGGTGTATTATAAAAATATCTATTTTCACTAATCTGAAGATATTGAAAGTGAAAATTCCCTTTTGATTTATCTAATTTTTTTTTTTAATGTATTGTCTTGTATAGAATTTTTAGTGGTTGTGCTAGGTTTTATTTTCTACATACTTAACTTTTCAAAGTCTACTGATACCATCGTTTTATCTGTTTGAGTAAGTTGTAAAAATCTTTCCTCCATTTACATACCTTTACCCTCTCCTGGTTATATTCATAAACATTGCCTCCACATACATTTAGAACCACACATGAGAGTGCTGTAATTTTGCTTCAACCATCAACCTTGATTTAGAAAACCCAAGAAGAGAAGGAAACTCTATTATATTTACCCATATTTTCCCATTTTATTTACTCTATCTTTTAAAAACTCAGGTTCAGGAGGATTACTGCAGATATGAGGACCATATCATGCCAACAGAGTCCTAAACAAAAAACTCCTGCCATTTTAAGACCCCAGGCAAGGAGGGGGTAGGGCTAGGCTAGGAAGCAGAGGTAGATCTAAGGTATAGCAGATATGGCACTTGCCCTGGGGATGGGGAAAGGGGAACCACTGAGCAGTGTATATTAACCATCGAAGTTTCCATTGGCAGCTGAGAGATCATTCAGCAAGTTAACACTAATACTTTGGTATTTGAGAGCCTCCATTTTATGGGTCAAGGCAGACTGTAGGATCTTGCTCTGCTGAGTGTAGAAAGAGAAAAAACTGGAAAAAATGACTTTGAGCACATCACAGATCAATTTTCATCAGTAAAACAAGGAAGATACAGTTATAATTTTTATGTAGTGCCATAATGTGTTAAGTAAAATATTAGCAAGCTTGACTTGAGTTTTTGAGCAGCTATTATGGTAAGATTATCTAAAACATGGGTGTCAGATGTTTGGACAGGGGTGCAGAGGCATAGTTGGGGGGCAGAGGGGGGCTCTTGCCTTTGGGTGCAAAGATGAGTGTCAGGTGTTTGGAAGGGGCCACAGAGGCATAGCCAGTTGGGGCAGAGGGGGAAACTTGCCTTTGAGTGCAAAGATGGGTGTCAGATGCTTGGACAGGGGCCCAGAGGTATAGTGAGGGGAGGGGGCAGAGGTGGGAACTTGCCCTTGGGTGCACCAGACAAGGCATGGAATGACATTCTGAGGCACCACAAATATAAAAAGTGCCTGATTGAGGTAGCTGGACAAGAGGAGGGAAGGTGTTTCCCCTGACAGGAGGCTGCTATCAACATCTACTCTTCTTAAAATTGGGGTGGGGGGTGCAACTTAGAGATTGCCCCTGGCTGCATTACTTTCATTACGGCTTTATAGTGGTGCAATTCCAGGGTTTGCGATAAGGTGCTATTTTCTGTACATAATGCCTCTGGCTAGGAGGAAGAGCTAGTAGTACAAAACTACTCTACTGAGTACTGAGTCAGAGTGGGGGAAACATGTCTTCAAAGTCCCATCCCACCTCCTTGATAGGGACACTTCAGCAGAGGCACCTGAATAAGCCTCTGCCAAAAGCGCACAAGAAAGAAGGCTCCATGTGGAGGCTCCTGAGTTAGGAATGCAGATACGTGAATGAGAATAGCTGCTTGGGGGTGGTGGAGGGTTGCCGGAGTCCTGGGCTGCCTCACTTCAGACTGCAAGGCACTGGCTGTGCACCAAGTCTGGCTGAGAAGGGTAGCTTTCCCTCTGCGGCCTGCCTGCTGGGTACAAAAGCAAAACAGCAAACCTGTTGCTGTCAAGTCAATTCCAACTCATAGCAACCTTGTAGGACAGGGTGGAACTGCCCCATAGAGTTTCCAAGGAGTGGCTGGTGGATTTGAACTGCTGACCTTTTGGTTAACAGCTGAGCTCTTATCCACAGGTAAAGCCTTCATAATTGCCTATGATCAGGCCTGAAAACTCACACCTAGGTTTTTAGCCAGGAGCCTGAGTCCTCATTTACCGCTACCACTTTACTATCTAAAACTCTCCTTCAAGTGCCTACATTTCACCCTCCCCCAAATTTTTTTCCACAGAGCACATCGATTTAAAAAAATAATAAAATTACAAAACAGATGAGGTCATTATCTTGATAAAAACTCTTAATTTTTGTTTCGGCATTAGTTGCAATTTGTGATGCTTATGGTATTTTTACTCTTTAAAAAAAAAGCCTGTACCCTCTTTTAATTCCTGTATTTTGATCTATATAGTACCTTCTTCACCACCTCATCCTCAGTATCCAGCATTGTGACTGATTGAGACAGCTGCTCATATGACAGGCGCTCAGTAAACATGTGTTGAAAGAACACAGGAATGAATGAATGAGTGAATAAATAAGGGAATGGATGAAACGTTACTGTAGCTGGGCAGGCAATTATGGAAAAAGCTTTAGACTGCACATCAAAAAAAAAAAATTAGGTTGGCATTTTAACCTTGTGTCTTGGCTTCTTTTTTTTTTTCTAAAAGTGATCGTCTCACCTCTTGCGTAGGTTTTTTCCAACAGTTTGATCTACTTGCTTTCAGATTTTTCCTCTTCCACTGCCATTATCTAAATACCATTCTCCTTAAAGCCAGAGTATTTGTCATGCTACTTGTAAAAATGGCTTGGCGGGGTCCTCTGACCTCCTCTAACATCACAAAGGGGAAGGAGAATAATTACCAGCATCAACGGCCCAGGTCTGATGCCTGTGAGGCAGAGGTCAAACACATCTCCACCCTCCAACCTTTTTACCTATTCTGACACCTTGCTTTTCCACCCTCCAAACTTTTTACCAATTCTGATCTACTTTTCTTCTGGGTTCAATAATTTGTTGCAATGGCCACACAGAACTCACAGACAAGATTCACAATTATGGGGTTTATTAGGGAAGTAACGGGTTACAATTCAAGATCAAAAATGACCGAGGATACAGTTCTTTAATCAGGACAGCCTCTTCTTTGCCCAGGGGCAGGCCTCTCCCTGACCCTCAGATTCTCAGCACTTGGCCCCTTGGGCTTCTTGGGCTGACCCAGTCTCTGCCCTGCTCAGGCAACTGTTACGAAGTTCTTTAGCTCCACTGACAAGTGCCCAGAGGCACGCCACTCCACCAGTAAGCTTCGACCTGAAGGTGCTCAACTCTCTAACTCCCTTGATTGGGAAGCCCACAGCACTATCTCTGCTGGTCTCCTAGTTGTGCTTTCTGTGCAGCCACTCCTTCTTACGTCTCTGATGTTACAGCTCTCTCTCTGTCTTTTGAGCCTAGGAGGTTTTCAGAGCAGGAATCCAGAGTCCAGAGGATGCCCTCCACTCCTGGCTCTTCTTTCTTGGTTTTAGTGAGGTCTCCCCTTTCCCTTAAAATGGAATGGCTTATTTTAAGCCTAGTGGGGTGGCTAAACTGACAAATCCCCTCGTTACTGTTTCGTGCACCTTATTTGCATGATCCCTCCCCCACCAGGGTGTCACGTACCTTATTTGCATTATTAGCAAGCTGTCCAAGGCCCTTGGTGGGCCACAAGCACCTTATTTGCATAGTCCCACCCAATCTTTTGGTGGGAGTTATAAGACCATGGTGAAAGACCACATAAAAACAATCCATGCTCTATTACTATTACTCCATTGTTGAAAACTCTACTGTGGTTTCCTTTTGCCTTTAAAATATAATTCAGACCTTACAACATTGTGCATATTCTCACGTCTCATTATAGCTTCAAATTTAGCTTTGTCACTCTCTTCCTTAAAAGCTACACTTGAGTCAGGCTGAATGTTCTTGTTTTATGAGAACGACATGCCTCTTTTAGACAGATTCTTGGGTGGCACAAACGGTCTGTACTCAACTACTCACGAAAAGGTTGACAATTCAAACCTACCCAGTGGCATGGTGAAAGAGAGCCGTGGTGATCTATTTCCATAAAGATTACAGCCAAGAAAACCCTATGGAACAATTCTGTTCTGTCACACACGGGACAGCCATGAGTTGGAATCTACTCAATGGCAATGGAAAAAAACAAAACACTGAAACTTTGCACAAACTTTTTCTCCCTTCTGGAAAATTATTTCTTCTTCTTTAACACCTGATTACTCTCTCAGTTTAAAATTTGTTGCATTCCCTGAAGCCCCAGATGAGATGCAAAGGTCCATTATTTCTACTATATAAATCATAGCACAGTCTTTTTCTATCATAATAACTATTTACTAGTGCTGACAAAAAACAGAATTTTATCCTTTTATACAGGCCAGATATCCAGGTCAGGACTTACAAATACAGGCAAATATATCTTCGCATAGTCTGTTCAGTTTTATGATAATCTCATTATAAACTTATTAAGTATTTAATTTAGGAATTAAAGGGGGAAAAGCAGGTATGTGAGGTCAGTAAACTGATGATGAAAAGGAAATCAAAGAATCAAATTTAGAAGAAATGTGACTCTTTGTTTTCATAAAATAATAGTGTTTCCAAGCATTAGTTCAAAAGGATTGGAGTTAAGGCTATTACATATTCTTTTTAATGAAAAATGCTGCATATCCTATCTATGCTAAGTCCCACATCCTGGCACTCTACCTGTATGAGAGGGAAGGTGTTTTTGTTTTAAAATTTTGACAGGTTTTCCAGAAAGTGGTCTTGTCGGCTTTCCTTGGGGAGGTTAAGTGTTCTGGGAGAAGAGATGATGATTGGGGGAGGATGGAAATGAGTCTTTTTCTGTAGGAGGGCTGACAGGTAAAGGATTGAAGGTAAGGTAATTAGCAAATCTAGATGGGAGGAGAGGTGCTTTTAGGGCAGCTCCTGAGATGAATCTGTAAGTGATATCCCCATTTGTACACTGGAGTAATAGTTTTCCATTTAAAAGGAAATTAAAATATAATGAAGCAAATTTGATGTCTGCCAAATTTGTTAAAATAGAGTTCTACATTTACTCACACTTTTTCACTGAGCTGATACAAAGTAGAAAAGTGAGAAGATGAGAATGTGCTTGTATTTTACCTCTTAATTGAAAGAAGAAACAGAGATATGTATTTAAAATTTCTTTATAAATAAATTCCTTGAATGATTTATGCAATCATTATACCTGTAAAATAATAATTAATTTGCTGTTGTTTAGTCACCCTCAAGTCAATTCCAACTCATGGTGACCCCATGTTTACAGAGTAATACCGTTCCATAGGGTTTTCAAGGCAGGGAGCTTCCGGAAGCAGATTGCCAGGCCTGTCTTCTGAGGAACCTCTCAACGAGATAATTTTGAATGAGTTCAAGGCAACGCATTAAGGTCTGAATTCAATTAGTTATATTGTTCTATTATGACAATAAATGATCCCCTTCCTGCTGTCCATCCACTTTATAAATGGATATTTATTTTTGTCATATACATACATGCACATCTCTGCAAAGACCACGTAGATACAAGTACAAAGCAGAGGTGAGGAAGGCTGGAGAACAATGTTATTGTTCATTGCTAGAGAAATATTTTTTTTAAAAAAAGCTTACTTTCTTAATCGTGGATCAGTAGTTTCACTGAAAGGAGCCCTGGTGGTGCAGTGGTTAAGCACTCAGCCACTAACCCAAAGGTGGGTGCTTCAAACCCACTAGACACTCCGCAGGAGAAAAATGTAGCAGTCTGTTTCCGTGAAGATTACAGTCTTGGAAACCCTATGAGGCAGTTCTGCTCTGACTGATTGGGTTGCTATGAGTCAGAATCAACTCAATGGCAATGTTTTCTTTTATTTTCAGTTTCATTGAGTTTAACATGACAGTAACTTTCAACATCAGCTGGGGAAATATAAAACAATAAATAGTTCAACAAATATTGATGGATAATTTTATTACAGAATTCACATTTTACATTCAATCATTGTCTTTTCTTCTAGGAATTATAGCTTGACTTTCAGAACCTTGTACAAAGTGCACACTTTTGCTCAAAGATACATTTAAATAGTAAGATTATCCCTAGTGGTGCAAAGTAAAAATGCCGCATTATCTAATTTATCAAATGTGTTATCCTGAATGTATAGCTACTTGTTCACTATAAAAAAAAAAAGAAGTGCCAATAGTCGTGAGAGAAACTTTGTAAAAGTAAATTAGCTTCCGATATAAATTAAGCATTAATATGAAGTAGACTCTTAAAGGGCCACGTATCTGAATTCTTGACTTACAATGCTATCTTAATACTCCTTTCTTCTAAATTTGTTTTAAGTATATTCTTTCTCAATTAACTATTTATAGAATATAGAAAGTCACACCCAATAGAAGGGTATTAATATCTTTAAAAACTTCATGTGGTTTGCAAAATACTTGTTTAAAATATTTTATTTGTAAATGGAAAGATGGGGAAAAATTGCATCTTATTGCTTTATTTTTTGCCAAAGTCTAGAGATGTGCATATCTATCAAACTCTAACCATTGAAATTGTTCAAAAAGAACTTCAGTGGGGCTCCAGAAGATTGAAAGAAAATGGTCAGAAGCAGGGCCTCTCCTCAACTACGTATCTCCATGGCGTCATATCCAATTAGTAGATCTAGATAGTCGCATTCCTAGGTTGATTGGCTGGCTGATACTATTTTTCTAGTAGGATCAAAGAATCTATGTGACATTCTCCCATTGTTCTAGTTTTTAAATGCCTAGACCTCAGACTAATTTGTATGATCGGATAAATGCTTAGTAGCACGATCTGGGGTAATATGGGGAATGATTCGTCCTCACTTAAAAAGAGCTTATGATGCAACTAGAAAAAAATAAACTTATATACACACACACACACAAAAAAAATTTCCCCAAAATACAGGTTAATATATACTTGTCAATTTAGGAGTCCCTGGGTGATGTAAATTCTTAATGTGTTCGGTTGTTAACCAAAAGGTTGGAGGTTTGAGCCCACCCAGAGGTTCCTTGGAAGAAAGGCCTGGTGACCTGCTTCCAAAGAATCAGCCACTGAAAACTCTACCTGACACAGAACTATGCTGACGCACATGTGGTCACCAGGAGTTGGAGCTGACTCCATGAGAGCTGGTTGTCTATTTAAAGCTTCTTTGGTCCAACAGATTCATTTGAAAACTTTTTAAAGAAGCTTGTCTAATTTGTTTAATAAGGTTTTCCAGGATAATTTGACCAGTGAATGCATGTGGTTTTTCCTGAATCCCTTTTGCCGTACTGTGCAGCGCTGGGGTTTCTTGAGTATATTTGGGAAGCTCTGGTTTGGTGGACTTTAGCTCGTGGGCCTGTTTACGAAATTGCACATCAGCCATTAAAAGGTCCAACATCACTCTCTCCATTTGTAAAACGCTGTGGGGTTTGCCTAAATGCTCTTTAAAGGCTCCTCGAGCTCCAACCCTCCATGATGTCAGTTAGAGATTGAGTAGTAAACTGTATGCTTCTATTAGTGTGATGGATCTAAGAGGGGAAAGATCAATGGGGTTGTTTGCTATCTGTCTAATTGGATTTGTCTATATGAAGACAGATTCTTAATAAGCATTTCTAGGTGTCCATTCTAGGATATCAGGTAAATAAGTATTTAATTTATAAGTTTCAGTGCAATGTTACTTTATTCATATTTAATATGTCAGAATACTAATAAAGTAAGTGCTAGTGCAGTCAAATTTCATTTTTTTTTTTGCTTTTTTAAAAATAATTTTACATACTTTCACACTAAAAGCAATATAATATCCCTGTCAAATATAGATAGGACCTATTCCCAGGCCCAGGTAAATGGGTTGATATAGATCTTTAAACATATTGGTGAATTTATTCTTCCTTATACTGTTGTACACTCCACAGAGATATATGATATTTCATATCCATGATCCCACTAGACAGCTGATGTCTACTTCATTGTCATATTTACTCTATTGTCTTTTCTTTCATCTCCAGAGAATGTAGACTGCGGAATTATTTCTTTTCTGTTATTAATGTTACCTTTAATGTTGAGAGTGATAGAAAAGATGTTGAGAAGCTAATAGTGTGTTAGCATCTCTGTACGAAGACACAGTTGGATTTTAAATAGTTTTTGGTATGCATATCTTTGATCATATGTATTGCTGCAATTGGCAAATTTTCTCTCATAACAATGATCCCTTGCCCCTCATTGTTGATCTTCATTATCTGATCTGTCAAATTGATATGGCAGTGAGGAGGATAATCTTAAAACTGAATGGTCTTTCCCTGTTGCCCTGTCATCCATGTCACTGATTTCCTTATCATCCATAATAATCCCACATTAGGAGTGCTCTAGCTTTATTTTACATTAGAATCACCTGGTGTGCTTGTTGAAGGTGCTCGTTTCTGGGCTTCATTCACAAAACTTCCCATTTACCAAGATCTAAATTGTACCCTAGGAATCTGGAATAAACTCTTTCATAGAGAAAACATAAATTGGGCAAATGGGGGTTGTGAAATAATTTTGAAATGAATTTGGTTCCTAAACTATACGGATTGGCCTGCATGGGATCTCCCATGTTGTGGGCATTAGTCTTTGTCACATAGTAGAAGCATCTAGAGGACATTTTTGGGAAGGAAAAAGAGAAAGTGCCATCTTTTAGATTCCTGCATTATTTATTCTTCTCTACTGGGCATCAACTTTAAGAAAGGAAAATACTATTTATATGTGGAATTTTACTCTAAGCCAAAGTTAAGAGAGTAGATAGAGGTTAGGTTAAGGAATCTTAACTTTCTCCCTTTAATCCACCACTTACCAAACTGTATAACTTTGCAGAAGTCACATCATTTTTTTGAACCTACGTTTCAAAATCTATTACATGGATTAGATGATATCAAAACACCTTCCAAAGCTTACATACTGAATTTGGAAGTAAAGAAGAGATTAGTTACAGTAGTTTATTTTCTCCTTACTTTCTAGAAGCAGAATACCTCGTTTCACAGGAAATCTGATTCCAGTGTGATGAAATGCTACAAATTACTAAGTTTTTTTTACTCATTTTCTGTATGCTGTTATTAATATTTACCATGATTTTCTTTTTGTGTACAGAGCTATTTTTATTTTTGCAAAGTTGTTTTTATACCTTAGTCCACTGACCTAAAGTTCCTTGAGTTTATCTGACCTCACGATACAATATGCAATTGAGTTCAGTATTGAGGCTATAATATTCAGATATTAAAGCTAGGGAAAGGTAGATCTGCGTCACATTAACTTTGTAAAGATGGGCCAAGCGAGATTCTATAATAAGAGAGAGAAATCTTAAAGAAGAGGAACTTCCAAGATTTACAGAAAGCTCAATATTGGTTATAGCCATAATCAGAGATCCTTGGCTCATAAAATATAGCCATCACTAGCCTAAATATAGGCTTTTTGCATATTACAACAGTTATTCATTTTTTGTCCTGATAAAGATTTTGGACATTATGAGAAGGAAGATTTTAAAAGAGAGAAAGGAATCAGTGCTTGAAACTGTTGGTTAGAGATGAAGATTATTCTCCTCTTAAATACTTAGTGTATCACCATTACTTTAAGTTGTCACAAGCCCAGGAACTCAGCAGGAACTCTCCCAGCATAAAACAGAGTATGCAAATGCCGATTTTGTCCCCTAGAGCTCGACCAAAAAAAAAAAAAAACTAAACAGATAATATCAAAATGTGCATGCTCTTTAAAGACAACATAATGCATTTGTTCCCAAGGAAAGGGCACCCAACATCTGTAAGGCAATGTTCCTGCTACATGCAGAGGGGGGTATAAAGAACACATATTTTCTCAAAGTCCAACAACGAAAATTGCAGTGTTGGAAAGTGTTTTCAACATTGGATTACATTGCTTGTCTCTAAATATTTCCCTGAAAATGTAATGTGAATAAGATAATCAAGAGGAATATGTGAGTCAGCCTCCCTTAGTTTCAAAACCTTGGTGTGTAACATAAGTTAAACCTCTTAGTAAAAGCCAATAATACTTAAAAGTATGAGATCTTTCATGTGGAATTAAAAAGAGAGGCTTTTCAGAAAAACTAGATGGATGGTGCCTGGCTACAACCAATGACTGCCCTGACAGGGAACACAACAGAGAACCCCTGAGGGAGCAGGAGAGCAGTGGGTTGCAGACCCCAAATTCTCATAAGACCAGATTTAATGGTCTGACTGAGACTGGAAGGACCCTGGTGGTCATGGCCCCCAGACCTTCTGTTGCCCCAGGACAGGAACTATTCCCGAAGCGAACTCTTCAGGCATGGATTGGACTGAACAATGGGATGGAGAGGGATGCTGGTGAGGAGTGAGCTTCTTGGATCAGGTGGACGCTTGAAACTATGTTGGCATCTCCTGCCTGGAGGGGAGATGAAAGAGTGGAGGGGGTTAGAAGCTGGCAAAATGGATGCAAAAAGAGAGAGTGAAGGGAGAGAGTGGGCTGTCTCATTAGGGGAAGAGTAATTGGGAGTGTGTAGCAAGGTGTAAGGAAAGCCTGGTAGTGCAGTGGTTAAGTGCTACAGCTGCTAACTAAAGGGTTGGCAGTTCTAATCTGGCAGGTGCTCCTTGGAAACTCTATGGGGCAGTTCTACTCTGTCCTATAGGGTCGCTATGAGTCGGAATCGACTTGATGGTGCTGGGTTTGGTTTTTTGGTTTAGCAAGGTGTATATGGGTTTTTGTGTGATAGACTGACTTGATTTGTAAATTTTCACTTAAAGCACAATAAAAATTATAAAAAAAGAGGCATTTATTTTCATCATAAGGGGAAATGTTTTAATAGTAATATTTACATTTAAAATATATTATTGTTACACAACAATATTTTCTTTCATAGCTTCCTACAAATGTATGTGTTCAGTCTTCTGTTAAGATGCATCAAATTTATCTACGTAGTAAGTTTAAAATATTATTGAAATTGATGTATGCTCAGAGATACCCTCTAATAAGGACTAACTGATCTTTAGTAGGTAATAAAACTAATTTGCATGTTAAAAATTTTAATATAAATTTTGTCAAATATCTAATGATCTCCAAATAAACATGCTAGATTACCCTACTATTTTACAATAATTATTAGACAGCCTTACTATTTTAATACCTGTTTGTAAATGTAAAAGCTAAATACATATATATATATACACATACATTCAAGTATGTGCATGTATATTTAAGAAAAACATATTTTTTCTGTAAAGTTATAATCCTTAGCAATGCAGTAACTAAGAGCTCAGGCTGCTAACCAAAACGTCAGCAGTTCGAATCCGCTAGCTACTCCTAGAAAACCCTACAGGGCGGTTCTACTCTGTCCTATAGGGTGGCTAGGAGTCGGAATCGACTTGATGACAATGGGCTTGGTTTGGTTTTAGTTTTATTCAGAAGTTAATGATTTATTAATAAATCCACATAATTATTAATAATTCATTAGTAAATGTCACATATTTATCTCAGGAAACATTAGCGAATCACATACAAGGTGGGAAGTCAACAGTTACAGTCTTTGATGTTTACAGAGTTCCAAATGTTAGGACTGTTTTCTGTATTAAGTCAGATGTATCTTGTTATTACTGGGGTTGGGTATCTTGTTATTAGTACTACTTAAACTAGTTTTATCAATAAATGAAAGGGTTAAACTTTATCTTCTCTGGGAACTTTTTTTTTTAATTTTATTGAGTTTCGGTTGAAAGTTGGTACACAGCAAATTAGATTCCCTTTTTAACAATTTCTACACATATGGTTCAGTGACATTGGTTACGTTTTCCACATCCTGTCAGCATTCTACTTATTTCCATTCTGGGTGTTCCGTTTCCACTCTTCTTGCTTCCCTGCCCTCCCCCATCCCCTACCGCCTCATCTTTGCTTTAGGGTAAATGTTAACTGTTTGGTCTTATATAGATGATTGTTTTGTTTTTAATTAAAAGAAACACATTGTTCATAGGTTGATAGTGTTTATTTTATGAGCCAATCTGTAATTTAGCTGAAAGGTGACCTCTGTGAGTAGATTCGGTTCAAAGTTTAAAGGGTATCTTAGGACAATAGTCTCAGGGGTTCCTCTAGTCTCTGCCGGGCCACAAAGCCTGGCCTTTTTTCTTTAAGAATTTGAGTTTTGTTCTACAATTTTTCTCCCATTCTATCTGGAACCATCTATTGAGGTACATTTAGAGTTTTTTTTTTTTTTTTTTTTTATTGTGGTCCATTTAGTGTGGTCGATAGCGGTAGCCAGGCACCATCTAGTTCTTCTGGAGTCTGGATAGGTAAGGCTATGATTCACATAGGCAATTGGTCCTGTAGACTAGTTTCTTCTTTGAGTCTTTGGTTTCCTTCTTTTTGTTTTGCTTCAGACAAGTAGAGATTAATAGTTCTTTATTAGAAGATCTCTCACAAGCTTTTAAGACCCCAGATACCACCTACCAAACTAGGATGTAGAACGTAAACTTTGTAGGCTACGTTGTCCCAATTGATCCCACAAGACTATGGTCCTAAGCCTTCAAACCCAGTAAACCAATCCTGTGAGGTGTTTGGTTATGTCTAGGAGGTATCTGTCACCTAGCCCCCCACGTGATACTATTTGTACGAATACATGTGCAGCACACACCAAAATAAACCAAGCCTCTTGCCATCGAGTCCACTCTGACTCATAGCAACCCTATAGGAGAGTAGAACTGCCCATAGGGTTTCCAGGGAGTAACTGGTGGATTCAAACTGCTGACTTTTTGATTAGCAGCTATAGCTCTTAACCACTGTGCCACCAGGGTAGCATACACAGATGTGTATATAGTTATGCCTACAGATATACCTATATATTCTTACATATACACACATATATCTTCCTATAGTCATGTATGCATACAGATCTATGTAACCACTCATGTATTTTTTTGGTTGTTACTACCGTTGTTGCCAAATTGTATATGATATAGGATTTACCAATAATGTCCCTTATCCTTGTATAATTGGGAACTTACAAGTATATTTAAAAATCCTAAAAAAAATTTCTTAGTTTTCGTATTTTCAAAGATCTTTTATCATGTGATATGTACTAATTTTCAATATCCGTCAAACTGACCACTCGACTGCGTGGACTGGATATAATATTCAGACACGGTCAGCCCAGGACAGAGTGCAGTGGAACTGTCTAACTTCCCAAGATCCAGAATAATTATTTGTGTCCTTGGGATGAAAAGAACCAGAGCTATCGCGAGTTTACACTAAAATACATCTATCGTTGCTCATCTTTGGAAACCCTGGCGGGGTAGCGGCTAAGTGCTTCGGCTGCTAACCAAAAGGTCGGCAGTTCAAATCCATCAGGCACTCCTTGGAAGCTTTTGGGGGCAGTTCTACTCTGTCCTACCGGGCCGCTATGAGTTGGAATCGACTCGACAGTAAGAGGTTTGGTTTTGCTCATCTTTGAATTTTGGAATTGAATTTTTATTTATTTCACACTGTTGTTCTTATTGCTCTGTATTCCCCCTTCTGCTTCCCTGCTGACTAAGGGAGCCTGGAGCAATGACTCTCGAGTTTACAAGAGCCTTGGCAACTGCTATACATTCTCTCCTAGGGCTTCTGCTGCTCTACCTTTTTTTTTTTTTTTTTTTCCCCAGGTTCAACACTGTTCCACTGTTGTTAAAAAGTCCCCAGTGATGGCTTCATGGTTTTCACGTAATGCTATTTCTTTTCCACTCCGGGATCTAAATGTTCTTTTGAAATAGCTGTAGAGCTAAAGCGATGTTTGTTGCTATTTTAAGTCACATTTGTTCTACATGTCTAATTAAGTTCTACTTGTCTACATAACTGATCAATCATAGGTTACCACATTAAACAGGATAGAACACTCTTCTCAGCTTGCAATAATTACTATGACTATAAATATTTTTTTTCTGGAACATTTTTGCTTCATATCTTGTTGCTGAAGATTCAAAACTTATCAAAATATGCCTTATGTATCTTCACTTGTTAAAAATAAACACCAAGCAAAACTAAAATTTAGTTTTTCTTGAGTGTGGTCGATAAGAAAGTGGATAAATAAGTTAAATCTCATTGGATCACATTTAGTTTTCTAAAGAAACTTTTCTGTAAATGTCACCAAAATATATTTAAAACATTGAAAATACAGTACAGAATCAAACTGAATTTATATTTCTAACTTGTAATTTTAAATTATTTTTCCTAAAATGCCCCCAAACAGGAGATTTACATATCCTGTGGAATAGATCTCATGCAGCTGGATGAATTTTATAAAGAAGAATTATCACAGATAAGGAGAAATGGAAAAACCCTCATCAACAGCATTCTCAAAATCAGCATGTTTTCTCAAAGTATATGTAACTCAAAAACTGATTTCAATGGTGTCATATGTAAATTAGAACCTGTATAAAGCAGCTTTAAAAAATCAAATAGGGTTATTATATCCTTTTGTCAAGTGCAATTCGGTCTAACTGCTGAACATTAGAAAAGATCTCAAGCAAAGACTAAATGTCATACAGATCAACAAACTAGTTAAATGCTATTTTATGTTGCTAGTCTTCTGCAGTTGTTTTGTAACAGCAGGATATGGCGTAATATGTACAGCCTTCCTGAAAGATGAAAAGTAGATTGCTTGGTTTCTTAAAATGGAGTGCGTTACAGTGTTAAACACAAATTTTTTTGACTAATTAACATTATAGAATACCTTGCATGAACATGTCTCATCATAGATGCATTAGCCTATTAAGGTTATTAAATACAATTGAAAAATGTAGGAAATGCATGTGTCTAATCAATTTTATTTAAAATATGACTTTTAAAAAGTTGCTTAAATATTTTCAGAATTGAATGACTATATAAAAGAGGTGTCATGTTTCTAAAATTTTACTTAGGGGTTAATAAACTCTAATTTGATGGCATTACTGATTTTTCTGCTGTTTAATTTGATTGACCAATTTCAATTACACAATGCTTAGGTAAGGATTGAACGAATAAGGTTGTGGATTTCATAATATAAAGACATTTGAGCCCATAATTCAGAAAGTCCCTAGTAGGCCACAACTGAAGTCTCTGCAGGTTGTCAATGTTGAGACCCACTATGTCTACCCAAACTTTTCAAAGTCCATTTTTCTCATTGGAAGGCAGGCTGCCCTAGTAGTTGAAGACTGATTGAGGAATACCCTTGTTCCTTGAACTTGTATAGATGGCTGGGGGATTGCAGATCCTTAACTTCGAGGAGGAGGACAATTTACTAAGGGAGCTAATTTTGTTGAACAAAAGATTTATTAAGAAAATGGAATAGGAAGCAAATTATTATAACCAGTAAATGGCTGTGGCTATTTATATTAAGGATTTACAGATGACTATATAGTTTCCAAAGGATTCTAGATGACATGTATAGACAGCTTAAAACTTACTGCCCCTCTCTCTCTCTCACCTCTCACAAATCAAAGGAGAAACCAATAATTGTCACAAGTTTCCTGGAGTAAGCTAGTTACTACGGTTGAACATAGGTTGAATAGGATCACTTTATGGGTGGTAAATTTTATTTCAGTGCTTCCGTCCCTACTTGCTAATATGAGATCCTTGCCCCACGCAAAGCCCCTGAAAATTACTATTTCTATGAATTCTTAGGAAATGTCTCACATGTGTTGTGCTAAGAAGTCCTTCTAGCTGCCAGGGACACCTACCAATTTCTTGTTCGTCTGCTCAAGCTGACTTCTTGGTCTTTTCTGCTAATGGCATCCATTGTCTTTGACTATGTACTGATGCTTCGGCCTAGCTTGTCAAGTCCTCTGGAGCTTTATTGCATGAGACATCATGGCTGTTTTTTTAGGCATGATAAAAATAAAAAAGTTGCCTAGCGGAATCAACTCTGATTCACGGCAACCCCATGTGTGTCAGAGTAGAGCTGTGCTCCATCAGGTTTTCAGTGGCTGGTTTTTTGGAAGTAGATAACCAGGTCTTTCTTTTCAGGCACTTCTGGGTCAATCTTAACCTCCAACCTTCCAGCTAGCAGCTGAGCTCATTAACTGTTTGTACCATCTAGAACTTTCCTCTAGGCACTACGAACTTGACAAATATCACCTCATTTTCATCAGGAACCACTGTGTGGAACTAATCAGCATCTCCGTAGGAATTCAGTTGTATTGGAGCTCTCTGAATACAAACAGAGTTAAGTTCTGCCATGATTCTTGATATGCGATACCATAAGTAAGATTAAATCAACACGTTTTATGCATTGATGGTTTGAGTTTTGGTAAAAATTAATGCTTTCTACTTTATGTCATAGTTGTTTTTTCTAGAATGGGGAAGAACTGAAGCAAGGGGAGAATATGTAGGGAGAGGTTGAATTGCGTTGTATTCAGAATCTTAACCCATAACTAAGACCAAGACTTCGTGTTATTTAATCATGCCTAATATTTTCTTCTCTTTGACTGTGTTTTTTCTCAGGAAACCTCTCTGGGTCTCTGATGTAGATAGACCAATGGGCTCATTATCTGCTCCCCAGACACAGTCAGGCATATCTGAATCCCAGAGTTAGATACAAGCAAGCCTAAACCTGGTGACCACATTAGCTTTGATGAGCATTTGTTGAGGAAGGTGAGATGATAGGCTTAAGAAATGTTTGTTAATAGAATGGAGCAAAGATCACAGACCACTGACAATCAATAAATCTAACATACAGTTTATTTAGCAAAATCAAGCTCTTAAATCGGCCTTTGGCAAACTCTAGGATACAATTCCATCAAGGATGATTTCTTCATAAAATTCCTGAAATTTTTATATTCTATGTGACCTATTAGAGAAGAGACATCTCCATGCTTTGGACAACAGAAGTACACGAGTTGGTGTTGAGAATGTCAAAAATTTGGAGAAAGACTTTTCTTACGCAGACAGAAGTCAGAGTAGCAGTTGAAATCTTGCTGTGTTTTAGTATCACTGCTGCTTCTTCATAATATAAAGGCTTATGTGATTCTGGGGGAGCTCTAGTAGATGCAGTGCTTAAGAGCTCTACTGCTAACCAAAAGTGTGGCAGTTCAAATTCACCAGCCACTTCTTGGAAACCCTGTGGGGCAGTTCTATTCAGTCCCATAGGGTTGCTATGAGTTGGAATTGAATCGATGTCAATGTGTTGTGGATGGATCTGGGCTCTAACACTTGTCATTGCTATATAATGGCCCTTATCTAAGGTGCCTTTTTACCCTTTTTAGACATAGCATGGTGGCACTTCTGTTGGTTCTACAATTGTTTGGACTGTTTCTTAAGCAATGAACATTCAAAGTATGAAGGAGTAGTAACTTTCATAATATTAGTTACAAATACTGCTGAGAAGAAAAAAAACAGTCGAGACCTTTGCATCTGTCTTAGTCATCTACTGCTGCCATAACAGATATACCACAAGGGTATAGCTTTAACAAAGAGAAATTTATTTTCAGTGAAGTGGGCTAAAAGTCCAAATTCAAGGCATCAGCTCCCAGGGAAGGCTTTCTGTCTCTGTTGGCTCTGGAAGAGGGTCTTAGTCCTCAGTCTTCAAATGGTTGAGGAGCTTGTCATGCGCAGGGATGAGTTCTGCTCCTGGTGCCGCTTTCTTGGTAGTATGAGGTCCCCCTGTCTCTCTACTTGCTTCTATTTTTTAAAATCTCAAGAGATTGCCTCAAGGCACAATCTAATCTTGTAGACTGAGTCCTGCCTCACTAACACGACTGACACCCATCCTCCCTCATTAACATCATAGAGGCAGGATTTACAACATATAGGAAAATCACACAGTACAGGGACTCATGGCCCCGCCCAATTGATACACATTTTTTTTGGGGGGGGGACATAATTCAATCCATGATAGCAT
Organism: Loxodonta africana; assembly: GCF_030014295.1. Lineage (NCBI taxonomy): Eukaryota > Metazoa > Chordata > Mammalia > Proboscidea > Elephantidae > Loxodonta > Loxodonta africana. The sequence goes on along the minus strand of NC_087361.1, from coordinate 26,706,209 downwards.
CATTAAAGCAATTCATAATTCACCCCAAATATAAGTACAGAGACCATAGGGAAAAATCCTGGTAGTCAATATACATTATTAGGACCACAAAGAAGGGATATTTTCCTTTATTCCTACTGCTGATCTTCGAATTTCTCTTGTAGTGTGTAATAGGGAAACAATAGGTAACATTGCTCTTGCCTACTTTCAAAGAAGCTAGTAATTAATATCGTGGTAATTCTTGACTTGGCATTTGGGCCACTGTGAATTGAGTTTCTATTATTTCAATTTAAAGAATAAAACTATCTAGAACTTCAGATTGTCACATCGTTCTGATAGTCTTTCCTTGTAAGTGTACCCGCACCTCCCACACCAGCGTATTCTGCTAGAAATGAAGGAAAGAAGGGAAAAAGGGAGGGAGGGAAAGAAAGAGAGAAGAGAGAGGGGCACACATAAAGTTTCCCACAGAGAAATCAAGACTTTGTTCACAGGCATTGTGAGCCAAAGATAAGGTAACCAAAGACTCATTTTTGAATGGCAATTCAAATACAGAATACAGGCTATGCACAGTGTATTGCTGGGCAACAGTAGGCAGTCATAAATCCCCTAGGAAACACAAACTTAAATAAGAAAGGCTAACTTGGAAATGTCCAGGCTAAATAGAAAGCACTTACAGTGAATAAGCCTGTGTGAGTTCATGCAAGAACATATTCCTAATGGATAATTCTTAATTATCTGCCAGCGAGGAATGTCTGTGGTATAATGTAGGGAGAATGAGAATTGACTGATCAGAGAAGCCTAGAATGAGGGTTTCCTGACAGTTTGTAAGAAAAGATTCAAGGAGACTCCAAAAAGTAATTATAAAGAGGGAGAAACATCACAATGCAGCCATAAATAAGGTTTCTCTCATTCATTCACCTGTATAAGAAATAATCACAGAGCCTCTACAAAATGTAATTCAGTGCGCTAGTCTCCTATATAATTCATTGCGAGGGAGCAAAAGATAAATAATCTGTAAGAAATGTACAAAATGTACAAGAAATGACATGTTCACAAATAAGAACAATGCAGGCTGTAGATTGCCAAATGTCAAAGGGAGGCACAGAAGAACTGCACGGGAGTTCAGAGAAATATGCAAATTAGATCTAGCTTGGAGTTTAGCAGAAATCCGGAAAATTCTCACTGAAGAGAAAATATTTTACTTTGGCTTGAATGATGGGTAGAATTTAGACGTCTGGCATGGGAAGAGTCATGACATTTGGATGTAAGAAAAGGCACAGAGGTGGCACTGTATATAAACATTCAATACTTTAAAGTAAAGGGTAATTGAATTAGCTTAGTGGGAATTCAGGTTGAAAAAGAAGGATTTTGACCACATTAGTGAGTGCAGGACAAGCTAAAATGACTGGATACTTTTTTAAAGCAAAGTAGATATCCACAAATGTCTTTTGAATAAGGGAGAGTTGTTCTCACAGGATAGCTAGATTTAATAGGTGGGAAGAAGTGGGATATAGAAGAATAATTAGGAAGCCATTAGACTAACCTAGACAAAATACATGAGCTACTGAAATGCAAGCAGAGGCAACAGAACAGGAGCTATGTAGCTAAGGAACACTTTATAGGTGGCATTGACAAGACATAGCAAAGGATAACATACAAATGAGGTTGAGGCAGATAAAGGTAAAAGGATGATGGGGATTTTAGCTTAGATTTCCAGGGCAACAGAGCTGAGAGTAACAGAAAAGGCAATAGCAGAGGAATAACAGGTTTAGAGACGTGGAACTGGGGATATCGTTGCTGATGTCAGTTGGATCCTGGCTGAAAGCAGAGAATACCAGGAGGATGTTTACCTGCATTTTATTGATCATGCAATGGCATTTGACTCTGTGGATCATAACAAATTATGGATAACATTGCAAAGAATGGAATTCCAGAACACTTAGTTGTGCTCATGAGGAACCTTTACATAGATCAAGAGGCAGTTGTTTGGACAGAACAAGGGGATACTGATTGGTTTAAAGCCCGGAAAGGTGTGTGCCGGGATTGTATCCTTAAACCATTCCTATTCAATCTGTATGACGAGCAAATAATCCAAGAAGCTGGACTATATGAAGAAGAACAGGGCATCAGGATTGGAGGAAGACTCATTAACAACCAGCATTATGCAGATGACAGCACCTTGCTTGCTGAAAGTGAAAAGGACTTGAAGCACTTACTAATGAAGATCAAAGACCACAGCCTTCAGTGTGGATTGCACCTCAACATAAAGAAAACAAAAATCCTCACAACTGGACCAAGGAGCAACATTATGATAAACGGAGAAAAGATTGAATTTGTCAAAGATTTCATTTTACTTGGATCCACAATCAACAGGCGTGGAGGCAGCAGCCAAGAAATCAAAATTTGCGTTGCATTGGGCAAATCTGCTGCAAAGGACCTCTTTAAAGTGTTGAAAAGCAGAGATGTCACCTTGAAGACTAAGGTGTGCCTGGCCCAAGCCATGGTATTTTCAATTGCATCATATGCATGTGAAAGTTGGACGGTGAATAAGGAAGGCTGAAGAACTGACACCTTCAAATTGTGGTGTTGGCGAAGAATATTGAATATACCATGGACTGCCAAAAGAACAAATCTGTCTTGGACGAAGTGCAACCAGAATGCTCCTTAGAAACAAGGACGGCGAGACTACATCTTACATACTTTGGACATGTTGTCAGCAGGGATCGGTCCCTGGAGAAGGACATCATGCTTGGCAAAGTACAGGGTCAGCGGAAAAGAGGAAGACCCTCAACAAGGTGGATTGACACAGTGACTGCAACAATGAGCTCAAGCATAACAAAGATTGTGAGGATGGTGCAGGTTTGTTCTGTTGTGCATAGGGCCGCTATGAGTCAGAACCAACTCGATGGCACCTAACAACAACAACAGGTTTAGAAGAGAAGACCTTTTTCCTGTATCTAAATCACCCTGGGTTGATGTGTTAAGGAACCATTCAGGAGGATTGCCCAAAAGAGGGACTGTAATTGGACAGGGGTCTCTTCTGTGCTTATTTCACAAATTCCACACATAAATATTTTGGCCCTATTGTGCTCAGCTGCTAACCAAAAGTTGGCAGTTTGAGCTCAACCAGTGATTTCACAGGAGATGAACTGGCTATCTGTTTCATAAAGATAACAGCCAAGAAAACACTATGGGGCCATTCCATTCTGTCACATGGCATTGCTGAGTTGAAAGTTGACTCAATGGCACCTAACAGAAATAACAATTATGTGTTAAGCATTGTGCTAAACTTTGGGGAAATGATGATTGATTAAGTCACTTGTCTCTTTTTATAACGATCTAAAGGGAGGTATGTCTGTCCAAACAGACAACTATAATTCAGTATAAGGACTAGGGTTTTGATATCCACAGAGTGTATCAGAAACATGTATAAGGAGAAAACAAACTTGGTCCATCAGAGAAAGTACTATGGCAGTGACTCCTCCCAGACCGAGTGCTGTCGAGTCGATTCCTACTCATAGCAACCCTATAGGACAGAGTAGAACTGCCCCACAGCGTTTCCAAGGAGCGCCTGGTGGATTCGAACTGCTGACCCTTTGGTTAGCAGCTGTAGCACTTAACCACTATGCCACCAGGGTTTCCAAGTGACTCCTAGACAGCTAAAAGACAAGAAGAAATTAGCCAAGCAGGAGAGTGAAAAAAAGAGAGAGGAAAAATGTTCAGAAGAGAGAAGCTTCTATATACGTCATCCAACAAATATCCTGTTAAAGTTGGAGAAAATTACCAGCCTGTCATAGCAACTAGGTGTTTAGATATGTCTTAATATTGAATAATTTATGAAAGAAAAGAATTATGAGAGAGAGAGGAGGATGTTGGGTAGGCTAATCCACATAAGGAGGCAAGGGGTAGAAAGAGGAAATGTAGAAGTAAAGACGAGGAGGAAGAAGTAGCCAACGAGGTAAGACAACTGCTTGTCTCAGGGGAAGATATGGTTTCCCTGGCTATCACTGTCCCATTTTACAGGCAGGGCATCAGATGAGAATTTTCATTAGAACTGGGACCTAAGATAATATTATTTTTGTTGTTAGGTGCCATCGAGTCAGTTCCGACTCATAGTGACTATATAGGACAGAGTTGAACAGTCCCATAGGGTTTCCAAGGAGCGACTGGCGAATTTAAACTCCCGACCTTTTGGTTAGTAGCTGAACACTTAACCACTGCGCCACCAGTGGTGGGGATAGAGAGGATGAAAACATTTTGAAAAAATAGCAGTGAGCATACATGAATATTTCATAAATTTTGACAGTAAAAGGAAGAATGGAAACTAAAGAGTAGCTTGAGGAGGTATAAGCTTCAGAATAAATTATTGTAATAATTTTTTGAACCAGAAAGAACTAACCATACTTATAAATTGATGGTATTAAAAATAATACAAGGAAAAGGTGATATAGTTGTATTTTTAGAAGAAGCCAAGTTGGAATAAGAACACAATTCTTTAAAAATTGCCTTTTGTTAGGCAAATTAATAAAGACATAACTAGATAATTAAGATCTAAAATAAGAAGTGTGGGAACTATCTAGTTTATTACACCAGCTGGGACATATTAATATGATCGGCCTCTACATTGTGTGATTTTCACTTAACAAGTCTGTTGATTACTCTTAAGTTTTTCCATTTGGCTGGGCAACATGCTGGGTTTCTGAGCGATGACTAAGAGAAGAAATGGGAGGAAGAGGAAGTATCTAAACAAAGTTGCTTTCCAAAAACAAAAACCCTCTAGTGGTTTTACACAAACAATCTAAAAGCACTAACTGTCACTGCAAAAAAAGTATCCCAAAACTCCAAGAAGATTCCATATATGGATTATTTTTTGCCCATATAATTTATCATCTAAACCAGGGCAAGTAAGAGTGAAAGAGGATGATGATGATGATAAGGATACTATCACTGTTTACACTGAGATATCAGGCATACACTGGCACTCCCTAAACCAAGATTTCTGTACCCTTCCTGTGTTGATTTCCTAGGGCTGCCATAACAAAATACCACAAATTGGGTGGATTATAAGAGCAGAATTTATTGGCTCACAATTCTAGAAGCTAGAAGTCCAAATAAGAGTGTCATCTTTTCTTCTGAGGGCTCTGAGAAAGAAACAGTTCCGGGCCTAGCTTCTGGTAGCTTCAGTGTTCCTGTGTCTCCGTATCTCTGTATGTCTTCTTTATAAGATTAGGACCCACCCTACTCCAGTATAACCTCATGTTAACCTACCTGATAACATCCTCAAAGACCCTATTTCCAAAAAGAGTCACATTCACAGATATAGAGGTAAGACTTTAACATATATTTTGGGGTGGGGCCCAATTCAATCCATAACACTACTTAAGGCTAGCTCTGATGGACAGAAAAGATAGAAAAGAAATTAAAGATTCAAGTGATCTGAGTTTAAAGCCCTCAGTTCTGAACTCATTTAAATGGTTTAGTGAGCTTTCGCGGAATCAATATGAATAAAATCATCCCAATGTGGAGTGATCCCAATCTGAAGGCAATAGAATCGGTTCAAATTCTCCTTCTTGCTACCAGAGCAAAATGGAGAAGAAAGGATAATATCACATCAGGCTCCATGCCTTTTTGATTTCTAAAGAGACAAGAGAAAAATATTCTTAATTAATTGCTTATAAGAGTTAGCCTATTATTTTCAAACAAGTGAAATTTGTGATACAGTTGAGTGGTGATTTTATGTGCTTTATGTATAATATTTGGTACATTGGTCCACCATGTATAATTAATTTTTATAGCACATTTATTTTTATTAATAGCATTAGTGTCAAATTTTACTATATTATTGTTTATAATGTTTTTCATGCTTGTGATATTTTTGAGGTTGAGTCATTGCTTTGAAATAATTAAAACACTTATATGAGGAAAGATAATTTACTTTAAGACAATTCTTATTTACCTAAACATTGTGATAAAAATGGAAGCCTGTCTACAATTAAGAACTGACCTTAGCAGACACTGAAAAACAGACAAGTACTCATTGATGAGGATGTTTAGAGTTGTTGTATAACCCTTTCATCTCAATCAAGGCTTCCTCTATGCTGCTGAGAAGAGATATGGGCAAGGATAGCTTTTTGAAGAGGAGAAAAATTAGTTGGGAGTAAAGGTCCAAAAGAGTTCTTTTAACTATGAGGGCTTTTCAAATAGATATGACTCCTAAGAAAAAAGAAGAGCAGTTCAGGGGCAATTCAATTTCCAGCAAATCCATTTGTCTCTCCATTTACCCCTTCTGTAGCTCCAGCTTCAAACTGAAAACGCATTGAGAGAGACACAGTACCCTCATTCCCTACCCAGATACCTACCAGGGACTTCCCAGTTGCTTGTACTCTACATAAAACACAACAGTGCTGACACTGGGAACAAAAGGACAAATAAGGAAGGGGCGTGGTGTTTTCACACATAAAACTCATTGCCCTTGAGTCGATAGCGACCCTATAAGACGGAGTAGAATTGTCCCATAGGGTTTTCTAGGAGTGGCTGGTGGATTCCAATGGCCAACCTTTCGGTTAGTAGCCAAGCTCTTAACCACTACATCACCAGGGGTCTGTCGTTTCTACAGGACCCTTAAAATTAAAAATTAATGGCTAGAAATTATATGTTATAATGTATAAATCAGAAGGTTATTCAGAGATCATTAAACTATAAAACCAAAAAAAAAAAAACACCAAAACACCCCATTGCCATCTATAGTTGATTCCGACTCATAGCAACCCTAGAGGACAGGGTAGGACTGCCCCATGGAGTTTCCAAGGAGTTCCTGGTGGATTCCAACTGCCGACCTTTTGTTAGCAGCCATAGTTCTTCACCACGACGCCACCATACATTAAGCTATAGTTTACTAAAAAAAGATGACAATGTTGGAATGTCAAAGTCAAGATTTATTTTTATTGTAAATTAAGGCTACACATTTATCTGATTGTCTTATCAGAAAAATTATACTTTTCTGGTCTGAGACCTGAGTGCTAATTACTCATCTAATTATCGTGGTGGAGACAGAGGAGGAACAGAAGGGTATAGCAGGTGGGCAAAGGGGAAGGAAAGATTTCAAAGGAATGACTTTCCAAAATGCCCCATCAACCATGATCTGTCTCTTTCAAGTTCACAAAAGGGGCAGATTAACCTAGGACCATTTGACTTCTATTTAGAAATATCTAAAATGATAAAATGATTCTCTTTTTAATATCCTAAGAGTTTCTATAAGCTTCTGTTTACCATTTAGGCTTTCAATATGTCTAAATTTTTCTCCAGCCAAACTTCCTGATAAATAATGTGGCATGAAAAACTTCTTTGTGACATCAAATCACTCTGGCAGATTTATATTGGTCTCAATTCTCAAGCCAACTGCCTTCTTAAAGGAGTCTGTCTTCTTTCTTCTGAGCATTTCAGATCATATACATATCAAATAAAAATTTTATGCATTAATAAAATGACTTTCTCATCTTAATGACTGTGTTGAAAGGGACTAGAATTCAAATCGGGTAACATTCAAACTTACATGGTCCAGAATTTTGTTTTAACTTATGTTTAAGAAAATTAGCATTTTTTTTAATTTTCAAATTTTAGCTTTACTCTATCAAGAAGCCACATGGTTTAAGAAATTAAACTTATAACTTATGACATCACAGTAGTGATAATAACTAGCAGTTATAAAAAAGTTTTTTTGTTAATGTACATATAATTTTCCCTGCATTATCATTTAATTCTCATGATTTTACAAATAATATCCATTAACGTAGAGAAGTTAACTTGTTCAAGATAATATACCTAGTTAAATGTTAGCCCTTGCACCCCATTACATTATAAGAACCTGTCCATTGACTATTGCCTGTATGAACGCTCAGAAATATTTTGAGGGACATATGTATTGACATTCCTTAAAAATGCCACCTACTTCCAATTTTCCTTTAATAGTCATAAAACACATCGTTGGTAACATAGCCAAATTGTTGTTTCTACTTTCCATTTAGGATTCTCTGCTTCACTAGTGGCTGAAATAAATTGAAATGGGGAAACAAATTTCATGAGCGAAGCTACTTAAAAAGAAATAGCTAGTTTTAGATTTCTAAATACAAGCATCTTATAAAATTTTAAGTATTTAATTATTTTCACCAATTAAAAAGCATCCCTTTACCATTCCTGCAAAGTTTTTAAAGTTATAAATAGGTGCCAAGAGCATTCTTAAAAACTCTGGCAATATAGAATTAAAAAAAAAAAAAAAAACTCTCATTTCATAGCATACTCAAATAGCATACACCCACTTATCCTTTGCCTTCAGCATCCTGCTGAAACCCAACGGCCAACTTTATACATGCTGCCAGGTTTGTGGCACATAGAGAACAAACTTGGCATATTTATGCTTAAAACTGTGTAGGATATTACTTCTTATTTGAAAATTCTGGGAAAAGTATGAAAACTTCTTTGGCATTTAAGAGCTATAATTGAGCTAAAATTTGCCGTCTACAGTAATCTTTATGATCAAAGTCATAAAGTGTTGAAGATTCCCCCGCATTTCAGAATTCTTTATGCCCTTGTGTGTAGCTGAATTACTAGAAAGTGGAGAAAAAGTGACTGTCGTGAGGTTTTCCTCTGATGTTAGGTTGAAACCATTGACATAATTCTTATATCTTCACAAAGTTTTTAGTATACCAATTATTAAGGAAGTTCTACAATATTATGCATGAATGCCTTTATTTCTATAGGTTTCTATTATAAAAAAGTTCACTTACATCATATTTGCTTGAATTCAGAATGCAATTTTCTGTAGAAATGGTATTAATAATATTAGACTCTCTTGACACCCTATGTTCATCTGTAGCTAGAATATTCTTCAACAATTAAATAGAAAAAAAGTCATTATGTTGTAATATTTTTAAACAGATCAGAAAATTACAGTACATATCTATTTACCACATGTCTGTCAGTTTTTCCTGCCCTTTGTTGTACTATGGTGGCCTGTGGGTTGCTGTGATGCTAAAAGCCATGCCAGTGATATTTCAAACACCAGCAGGGTCATGCATTATGGACAGGTTTCAACATAGCTTCAAGACTGAGACAGACAAGGAGGAAAAGACCTGGTGAACCACTTCCAAAAATTAAACAATGAAAACCCTATGGATCACAACAGAATAGCATCCTATATAGTGCTTGAAAATGAGCCCCCTAGGTTGAAAAAAAAATACACAGTGGCTGCAACAATGGACTCGAGCATACCAAAGATTGTGAAGATGGTGCAGGTAAAACCAAGCATTAATTCATTCAATATTTCACTGAGTGTGAGCCAACTCAATAGTAACTAAAAACAACAACATATATCTATGCAATTTTGCATTGCATAGATATAATCTAATAGCTTACTAAATAATACATTTCTGGATTTGATTGCTTAAAATACCTTTTAACTATAGGTAAACCTTGTACAAAGTCTTTGTTTCAGTAGGCTCTGATGACTTCTCCTCCAGCCTGAGCTTCACTGTGTTCCTTGGTTTTCCACTATCTTGAAGTCTCCTTCATCACCTGAAAAGAAGTTATGAGTTTGTCCGTTCATTTATTAAGTAATTACTATGTTACATGAATTATGCCAATCAACCTCCTTTTGTTGAATGAGAAGCAAAAGAATGCCAAGAGATTTGGCTCTATGGCCCCAGTAACTTACGGTAGATAAAGAAATTTCAGGCTGAAAACATACTCATGACTAGTTAACTGGTCCCGGGAAATTTAAATGAATATGCATTAATAATACCTCCTTCTTAGGTTATTGTGAGGATTAAATGCAATGAAGTATTGCGTGTAAGATGCCTGAGACCCAATAGGTGCCACTATATTTTTTAGTGGGTATTTTTACTGGGTATGGAGAGGATAGTGCAGAACTAACACTCAGACTTTCTAAGAATAATAAAAAAAAAAGATTAGTCTTTCAAGAACATCAATTTAAATAAAAATTAATCAAAGGTGAAACAAAACAATAAGATATCTTGATATTGAATAGTCATATTATAACCTAAATGTTTGTTACTTACTTCTCGATATAATTAGAGCATCTATGTTTTAATATATATTTGTTTCTCCTTCTTCTAATTCTTCTTCTTATTATTATTTAGTGCAATTAGGCTATTCTGCTTATCTGGGTGTTATGGATTGAATTGCATCCTCCCAAAATATGTGTTGTAAAATCTTAGCCTCTGTATCTGTGGTTATAATCCAATTTGGGAATAGGTTGTCTTTGCTATGTTAATGAGGCAGGATTAGAGTGTGTCTTAAATCAATCTCTTTGGGAATATAAAAGAGATAAAACGAACAAGTGAAAGAAGCAGATATGGGGGAAGAGAGATACCAAGCCATATGAAGATCACCCAGGAGGAGATGCTCAAAGAGATAAGTACCACTCTCCAGAGCTGACAGAGAGAAAGCCTTCCCTTAGTGCCAGCACCCTGAATTCAGACTTCTAGTCTTCTAAACTGTGAGAAAATAAATTTGTTCTTTAAAGCCACTAACTTGTGAAATTTCTGTTATAGCAGCACTAGATAACTAAGACATCAGGGTTTAACGTGAGATCAGTCTTTTCCTTGTTTGTACCATTGTGGAAATGCTAGTAAAGAGAGAGAATAGAAGATAAATTCAGTATTTTTAAATGTATGATATTATTCAGCTGAATGATAACTTCATTATATCATCTCTCCATTGTCTTTGAGTCAATAGTGGTAGGTAAGGGGTATTATGTCATAAGTGGAAAATAAAATTTGGTCACACTTAGGGTAATTTCCTCATTCATTCCTTCATAAGCTAGGTAATTAAACGTTCTATTGATGGAGAATTATCTTAGTAGTACATTTGTGTGACCTTATTATTTTTGCCAGATTAAGCATGCATCTATAATTAATGGTTCTGTAGGATCAGGAAAACCACTGACCTCTGAGAAAAATCCTCTCTCTGACGTTCCTTTATAGTTAGGGCTGAAAGCTTACTCAGTTGGTTCAGAGATGGCTGTGTGGGAGAAGTGGGGGGTGGAATAATGGATGAGTATAGGAAAACACTACATCCTGATTTGATGGTGGCAGAAGTATGAATTCTGGTGAAGGTTAGTGTACAGATAGGTAAAGAAGATATCCATCCTCAGAGTAACCCCCTCCCCCTGAAACAAACAAACAAACAAAACTGATGGCATTAGTCAATTTCAACTCATAGCTCCTGTATAGGAGGACAGAGTAGAACTGCCCCCATAGAGTTTCCAAGGCTGAAGCAAACTGCCACATCTTTCTCCTGTGGAGCCTCTAGTGGGTTGAAACTGATGACCTTTGGGTTACCACTTAACTACTGCACCACCAGGGCTCCAAATAGGACAGCATAGAACTGCCCCATAGGGTTTCCAAGGAGTGTCTGGTAGATTCAAACTGCCAGCCCTTTGATTAGCAACCATAGCTCTTAACCACTACCCACCAGGGTGTCCTTGCCTACTCAGAGCACTAGAAAAACTAAACCTTGGTTCCAGAGTGTTTTCAAAGACAGATTTTGAATCTGAAAGTTATTGGGTCAGTAGCTGGCAAGTCCAACCATAGCCCAGGAGTTCTGTGGTTCTGAAAATAACATGATACAGTACCATAAACTGGCCCTTTCATTGTTGAATTCAGATACAACTCTGTAGTGCTTACTTCTATTAATTGGTTTAAACAACTCAGTGAGTTTCAGATCTCGTGTGATGGGTTTATGTTTAAATACCTGTTCTCCTTCCTAATAAGTGTATATCCTTGGGCAAGTTCCTTAACCTCTCAAAGACTAAGTTCCCTGATATGTGAAATTAGGATAATAATATTAATTTCTATGCTGGTTAACACAGGGCCCAGCATGTAGAAAGCGCTTAGTGTTTCTTCTATGACCATTCATTATGTTGTACGGGAAAGACTAAGGGAATCTGGAATTAGTTCATATATAGAAATGTTCCTGTGTAGGATATTCATACAATGGGACCTAAAGCGGCTACACCAGAATATTTTATACAAGGCCCTTTTACTCTTCTTAAACATTCTGCAAACTCTTAATGATTTCTTAAATGTTATTTCATTTATACCCACCTGGAATGCTTAAACTTTCAAATGAGAACAGCCCATGATGATTTAATAGCCAATTTGCTTCTGATAAATTTCTACTCCATCTTTAACAACGTGAATGCTCTTTTTAATTATGTCCTACTTCTTGCTACCTACAAGGTCTGATCTACCTTAACTATTCCTGGAAATGACAGTCAGTCTGAGAAGGAAAATGCTATAAGTTAATAAGCAGAATTTAAAAATGACCCTCAAGAGCAGTAGATGAATTGCTAATTAGAATTGTCACTGTCGCTTCAATAATACTGTTCTAGGGTCTGAATTATGTCAGGACATTAAAAGTAGAAAGTTCATTAATGTTTTTAATGCCTATCTATTATTTATAAAGCAAGTGTGAGCCAGGAGCATAGACATGAGTATGTTAACCTTTTCTTTCTGCCCATCATCTGCATTTGTTAACCTTCCTTCCTGGGAAGAAGAATGAAACGGGCATAGGTTCTGTAGTCAAACAGACCCAGGTTCAAGACCCAAGAAAATCACTTAGCAGTTAGGTGACCTTGAGTAGACACTTTAACCTTTCCCACCTTCATTTTTCTTATATCTAAAAATCTAAAATAACAACTACTTCATAAGTTTATTACAGAGGACAGTGGTGGTTCACTGGCAGAATTTTGCCTTCTGTGCGGGCATCTCAGGTTCAGTTCCCAGGTAATGCAGCTCAAATGCAGCCACCATCCATCCGTCAGTAGAGGCTTGCTTGTTGCTAGGATGCTGAACGAATTTCAGAGGAGCTTTCAGACTAAGATGGTATAGGAAGAAAAGCCTGCAGATCTGTTTCTGAAAAGCAAGCCACTGAGAACCCTAGAAATCACAACAGTTTGATCCCATTATGCATGGAGTCACTATGAGTTGGAAGGCCAACTGAAAGGCAACCAGTAACAACAAAGTCTATTATGTCAATTTAAAAGATATTAGTGCGTACTGTTAACGTTTAGTGCTAGGTTTCCTATATATGGTAATGATCGTGTGCTTACTGTTGTCAGAGTATCAGCTCTATCTTAGTCTCAATCATAAGACTTTTCATATTGAAATAAGTCTTGTGAACCATCAGTTAGGGGTGAGGAGCTCATGGTGATGACAACTGTGACCAGATTTAGGTGACGCCCTCTCCTCTGATCCCTCTTGTTTGCATATTTGATCAGGACAGCTATAGATAAGAGTGGAAGCATAGATGAATTTATGAACTGAACGAAGATATCTTTTGTCTTTGTTAGTAAAAAGACTAAGAAATTCAACAGACCACTGAATTGGTATAAACACATGTGAATGTTCTTGCTTTGAGGGGGTCTTTTCTTGATTTCTAACTTAAATAAAAAACTGGATTAATAAACTTAAAGTTGACAAGATAGACAACGTATGTTAGCTTTCACAAATTTACCAGTAAAGAGCTTTTATTATTATATAAGTCAAAATTAGGGAAGGAATTGAACTAACTTGATCGTTCACATCAAACTTCTAGAAAATAGTCATCAGCATAAAAATCATGTTCTTGCCTTAGGCATTCTTTTCTGGTGTATTGTGCAGTATGAACACTTTTTGTAGCCAATAATGAGAATACACAAATTTTATAATTCTTTTTTTTTAAAATATGGCTTTCCAAGATGGTAAAACTGCTTTAAAAAATAGATATAAATGAAAATAAACCCTAAGAATTATCATCTATCTCTGAAAGAAAGCTAAAAAATTCCTAACTTGAGTATGGTTGACTTAATTAAAACTCAATTAACTTTGTTTTTTGTGTAGCTAATGGTTTGAAAATGGCAATATCATGAGCCGTAAATTATGTATTAGCGTAAAAAAGAGAAGGTGCTTATAGGCTGGAATGTCAGGAGAAACCAATCTTTTTTTCCTTCGAATACCTCTGTCTGAAGTGTATTTATCTGATTATAGCCGATTAAAAAGGACAAATATAAATGAATTGCATTTTACTAAAAAATTATACACTGGGTGTTAATAGAGGATGAGCCCTGGTAGTGCAATGGTTCAAGAGCTTGGTGCTAACCTAACACTTGTAGACACATGCTGGCATCATGTTTTCTGTGTGTGAGAGTTCTCATGTCTATAAAACAAAACTTAAAAGGGATTAAAACTAGCACCCATACTACCCTGGTATGACCTCGTTTAATTTAACTCATAACGAAAGGAAAACTCAATTTCCAAAGAAAGTCGTATTGACCAGTACAGGGCTTAAGATTTCAACATATATTTTTGGGGAACACAATTCAGTCCATAACACCTGATAATGATGGCACTTCACCAGGTTCTTTGTGGTTCCAGAACATGTCATTCGCTTTCTCAATCTTTGCTTTACTTCACGGTGTTCCCTATGCCTCCTACATTGTTTTTTTTTTCTTTTTTACCCATTGGGTCATTTTAAATTCCATTCCCTTCTGCTAAGTCTTCCCTTTAAATTTCTGTTAGCATTAATAACTTTTTGCTTTATGATCTCTCCCCTTTATTTAGGACTTTTGTTATTTTGCCTTATATATATGTTTTTTTCTCTTTTCCTCAATGGATTATAAGTACTCAAACATGGTTACTTTTACCTAATTCCCTTGACATTTGTATACACTTATGTAAGGTACATGGTCAACAAATAGCGATTCAAGTATGTAAAATCTTAATTTAAAATTGACATATTAAAAATAGCACATTTTACTTTTTTAATTTGTGGCAAATAAAAATGAGTATGTACAATATGACCTTGCTTTTTCTGAAAATGCAAATCAAAGGAAATAAAACATTATGTGTACGGCGTTATCACCCAACTGTAGCCGCCACTTAGAGCAACAATTAGTCCTATTAGCGTAATTCAAGGTAACGAAATGACACTCCTTCTGCTTGCACAAAATTACACAAAGAACCTTCTGAAGCCAGAGGGCAATACGAAATGTCCATTTGTTTTTACAAACGAAAATACGTCCCTCGGCTCTAGTAGGTGTATAATTGTTTTCTAGTTAAGAATTTTTAGTTGTTGTTTAAAATCAAACTCATTAGACTCTATCAGAGTAAAGGGCTGTCAGATAGAGCAGAACACTTTTTCTTAATAATACTACGTTTCATTGTCTTAACTTTTGGATTTCAGTGCCATTCTTTTGAGGAATTACATTAATTTAGTGGTTTACTTGGGCTTTATGCATTTATGCTAAGAGGTTTCCTAAGGCAGGCACATAGCTGTATAAGAAAAATGGCTTTGCATCTCCGGAAATCTCTGCTGGGTACAATCACTTGACAAATCTTCATTGTAATAAACAGTCAATTCCTGTGAAACACACTGTGAAGTAAATTCCAAAAGTGGGCTTTCCAGGAAGGAGCTTAAACCCCTTGGAAAAGTCATCACCCAGTATCCAGAGATACTTTGATATGCAAATTGCCCACTTGAGACAAGGGGGCACCTGTTGTTCTGCCTTGATTATGTCCTCAGGCCTCAATTTTGAGTAAATAAGAGAGCAGAAGGAAGGTGTTTTGATGAGCTCTGCCCTCAGGGTAATAAAGGCAGAGGGAGAAATGCTAGGTGGTATCCTTTCGGGCCACTAGTCACAAAAGCCACTTACTGTCATTCTGAGGTGTGTGTAGGTATAACTTTTGTTATATGCTGCCTGTTTTTCTGTAGTCTTTAACAGTTAAATGAAACCTTAAAACGGGACCTATTTGCTTGTCTTTGGGAACAACACAAAACCCAAAACCAAACCCACTGCCAATGAGTCAATTCTGACTCAAAGTGACCCTATAGGACAGAGTAGAACTGCCCCATAGAGTTTCCAAGGAACGCCTGGTGGATTTGAACTGCCAAACTCTTGGTTAGCAGCTGTAGCACTTAACCACTACACCACCAGGGTTTCCTGGGAACAACACAGCAAGGAAAGAAAAGGAAGGCAAGAGTTGGGAACGCCATACTCAAAGTCGGGAGCTGATTAACCAGTAAGCAAGGTAAGCATGGGTTTATTTGTGCTTATTTATTAATCTGTAGTGCACAGTTTCACCTGTTTTTCACCACATCAAACCCATGTGAAATTGTGCACTACAGATTAGTAAATAAACACAAGTAATCCTGTGCGTACCTTGCTTATTGGGTAATCCTTCCCTGCTCCCAGTGGTCTTAAGGAAAACAGCACATCAGAGAAGAGCGGGTGGCATTGGCTACCCAGAGGCAGAAGGGGAAAGGTCTGCAGGAGATGGGAAGGAAGAAGTACTTGGGGAGGCTCAGACCTGAGAACAGTCCTCAGGCTTAGCACACGAAGAACATGATCATGAAATACGAAATGAAAATATTGGCAGATGACGGAAGCTATGCAAAGACAAGAGAAACATCACTAGGTAATTTAGATATAACTTATGTTATTGATCGCAGGAGCATTCATCACTAATTTTACTTGTCTTTGAATGCCTCTCATATTTCGTTTTCTCTTCCAGCCATTTACCTGTCTTCTCAAATATTCTACCCACCCATATTTTTCTTATTCCCAGAACATCATCAAATTCAAAAACATAATTAAAGTCATTTGGCATATACTAATTCAGTTTTCTTCTTTCTCCTTTTGAATGTATTGACATCTTCATTTATCTTCAACTTCTCTTCATTTTCTTATCTCTTTCCCAGTATGTGAGGTGCTTCTTCCCTTGATTAGGAGGCCCTGGGTGGCACAAAGAGTTACACAATGGATGACTAACTGAAAGGTTGGAGATTCAAGCCCACCCAGAGGTGCCTCAGAAAAAAGCTCCGGCCATCTGCTTCTGAAAAGTCTCAACCCTGAAAGCTGTACGGGGTGCAGTTATACTCTGTAATACGCAGGGTCGCCAAGAGTGCGAATCGACTTTAAATGGATCCGAATTTATTCCATCAATATTAACAAAAATTCCCATGCCCCTTTTCTCCTTGTAGAGAGAAATCATATTCGGAGAAAGTTAACTGCCATTGCGTTGTTGAGCCTGATTGATTTCTTTATCAATAGCTTCATGGTAACATCACTACGAAGATAAAGTTAAGAAATAGTATCCTAATTATTTAAAAACAAAACAAGGAGATTTCTTTAAGGTTATGATGATGTAATAATCACCAATCTTTGCCTTTGGACTCTAGATATTTCCTCATTTCATTTGGCGGTCGCACAATTTTTCTTTAAAACCTTTTTATTTTAGTATGACTTTCCTTGGTACAAAAAAACATAAAAAAACCTATTACTGTCCAGTCAATTTCAACTCATAGTGACCCTGTAGGACAGAGCAGAACTGCCCCGTAGGGTTTCCAAGGAGTGGCTAGTGGATTTGAACTATTGACCTATGGTTAGCAGCCAAGCTCTTAACCATCGTGCCACCAGTGCTCCTTTCTTGGTATAGGTAGTTTTTAAATACCTCTTACATTTACCTTAAAAGTCCGAATACAATGATTTTCATGAGGAGTACTCCTCAAATATTAATTGCTCAAAATGATATGATTGTTTTCTGAAAGAAATCTAAGTTTTTATGGTCCAAAATTCATCTAAATAATTGGTGCTGGAACTTAAGCATTATATATTTATTTAAATAATTTCCCCCCCTAGGAAATACCTAAGAAAAACTATAGTCAACACAATAAACCAAAAACCAAACCCGTTGAGTTGATTCTGCCTCATAGCGACCCTATAGAACAGAGTAGAAGTGCCCCATAGAGTTTCCAAGGAGCGCCTGGTGGATTCAAACTGCCGACCAGGGTTTCCATCGACACAATGGCATGTACTTACATCATGCCATTGATTTGGGGCTGGAAAAAAAAAAAAAAAAGATTATAAATGAACTCTAGCAATTAGGGGAACTAATTAGTATATATCTATTCCAAAAAAAACACCAAACCCAGTGCGGTCGAGTAATTCCGACTGATAGCAACCCTACAGGACAGAGTAGAACTGCCCCATTGAGTTCCCAAGGAGCACCTGGCAAATTCGAACTGCCAACCGTTTGGTTAGCATACATAGCACTTAACCACTACGCCACCAGGGTTTGGCATCCCTAAGTTGCTGAAATTCACATGTATGTAAATATGCCCCTTTATACAGGATTATTTCACTCAAAGTTGCAAGTAATTGTTGTGTTTAAATCTTATATTTAACATAGATGAGTATATTAAGAATGGCCACTTTCCCGTAACACATGTTAAGAAGAAAACTGTGCCTGTGGTTTCAGTTTGTTATGAAACCTGCCCCCAAATTCTCCCAGGATTTCTCATTTAACCAACAATATTGGTCCTTGTCTCTGCTTGCTGCTAGTATCCGTCAACACTAAGCTCTGATGATAACCATGCCATTAATATTTTTGTTGATGCTCTGTCATTTGTTTAGCAACCATATAATTATTTTGCTATGTGTGTACACCATTCTCACATGGCTACTGGACTTTCCACATACATACTTGTTAAAGTGCTTATTGAAAGATATGCAACTAATTTTTAATCAACAATAACTTTTCAAACGCTAATAATCATCTATCTATTAGTACTAAATTTTTAATTCAACACATACTCTGACTTATCTAAGTCATCAGTTGAACACTTTATCTAGATGATTCCTCCTGAGACATACAATATACATGAAAATATCAATTCTGTCTAAATTAAAAGGCAAAAACTCTCAGTGCTTTAAAACTCAAGGCATCAGCTAGGAGATAAACAACATGATGAACCAATTTACATTAGTGAGAAATGGCAGCCTAACAGTTCATGTAAGTTTGCATGTTAAAAAAAAAAAAAGTAATTTTATGTGGGTGACACTCTACTGTGATCTTAGAAGCTTGGGAACTCCTAAGTCACATTAGCAGAAAGAACACTGCTTCTGTGGTTTATCTCCTGCCTGCCAATGTTCCATAGCTTTAGACTACTGAAAATGAGGGCAAGAAACACTGTGTTAGATTAATAGGAAAAACTACAGCATTAACAAAAAGTGATTTGCACTATTGAAATTCCTCAAAAGAGAGTTTCTGTAAAAGTCCATGAAAATTTTTCAAGGTAAGAATTAAAAAAAAAAAAAGAATAGCTGAGCCAAAATAAAATTACCAGTTAGAGGCTGACATTTTTGTCCTTACTTAAACTTCTTTTTCTTTGTGAGACATTGCAGTACTTATATTCAATGACATCATATATTGAGCAGGAAAACCAAAGGAAAAAAAATAAATTAAAAAAAATATATATTACATCTATGAGAAATTCAAAATACTGAAAGGCTGAAATCGGCAATTGTTTCTACATTTGGCATCATCTCTTTATTTC
Organism: Loxodonta africana; assembly: GCF_030014295.1. Taxonomy (NCBI): domain Eukaryota; kingdom Metazoa; phylum Chordata; class Mammalia; order Proboscidea; family Elephantidae; genus Loxodonta; species Loxodonta africana. The sequence continues at coordinate 26,686,838 of NC_087361.1, read as the reverse complement.
ATATATGCATGTTCTAACTTCAGTTTTTTATATTTGATTTTGCTGGAGTAATGAAAGATTATATAACAAATACCCACAGGCAAAAATAAGACATTTATTTTATTTCAAATGGGAAGACAAGGAATTAGTTAATTATTTCAATTTTTTTAATTGAGTTATTTTATAATAATTTTGAAAATAAAAGAAACAAGGATGCTTTTATGATAGAAAAATATTACTCTATGCATCATATATGTATCCTGGATTGAAATCATAGTACACAAAATATTGGTTTATATTTAATTCAGCTCTAATTATAACAAATAAAAATGAATTTGGGTTAAGACAAACATATTTTATACTGCCAAAATCCAAAATTTCTTTTCTTAAATCAGAAACTAACCCACAAGTATAACTATCCTTTTTGTTATGGTATGGTTTAAAGAATTGTGTAACATTTACTGGATCCTTCTTTCTTTTTGTATTTTCTTATTTTCTAGATATTTGTAGTAGAAAGTGATTAATTTCAGAGTCTATAATGTCATAATGTACAATACCATCAGTTATTATTTAAAAGTAAATTTAAAAAATCCAGTTAGTACGCCCTTTTGAACAGCACTATGCATTTTGTACCTACCGTCTCTACGTTAGTAGAGCTCCACTGTTGGCAAGCATGTCAAGAATTCATGTATATGAAATGCTTCTCCTCTAAATTGTAAGAGGTGGAATTAATGTGGATATTAATGAATTTTTAGTTAAAAAATACATATCACTCCCTTACTATTGAACTAGGAATATAGCAGTGCATTAAAACAGGGCAAATCTCACATTCCTAGTGGGTGGCATCTGAGAGTAAGCAAACAGAAAACAATATAGTCTCTTTTGAGGTTATCGGTTCTATTAGAAGAAATAAATCAGAGACGTCTATCAGATAGGGAGTTACTGTTCTTCAGGGGATTGCAATTTAAAATTTTTGACATTAGAAAAACTTTATTTTGAAAAGTTGTAGCCTTATGACTGCCTTTATTTATTTTTATTTTAGCTGAGGTCTTTTATTTTATGCTATAAAAATATACAGTTATTTTTGTTCTCATTAAATTGTCTGTTTTTGTATTAACCATGTCTGACATACAGAATGCAATTAAGAAAACTACTCTAGTTATCGTTAGGCGTCATTATAAAACCCAACCAAACCTGTTGCCGGGTATCCTAACAGAGTATTATGAAAAACTATATTCCAACAAATTTGAAAACCTACAGGAAATGGAAAATTTCTAGAAACAAACACTACTTACCCAAACTAACACAAAATGATGTTGAAAATCTGAACAGACCCATAACAAGAGAAGAGATTGAAAAGGTAATTTTAAAAACTCCCAACAAACGTGTTGCTGTGGAGGCGATTCCAACTTGTAGTGACCCTATAGGACAGAGTAGAACTGCCCCATAGTTTCCATGGAGCACCTGGTGGATTTGAACTGCTGACTAGCAGCCTTAGCACTTAACCACTGTGCCACCAGGGTTTCTTAAATTTATAGCATGTTAAATATGATGAAACATTATGGCATATTATTATAACAACTTTGGGGTCATTTCTAAGATGAATCCAATGAACACACAAAAAACCCCAGTAGATATTATGACACTATTATTTATTATATATACGTAGCAGTATCTTTCCTGTTGTGGGTATTTTTAGACGGAGGATCTTATTGCTGTCAGTTACTCCGCTTTTTTTTCGCCCGCTGTAGAGGAAAAGCACCTGGATCAAGAGTTTAAAAACTAATTTCATTATGCAAATAGCTATATAGTATGTGCATGCATTGCATGTTATTTGGATAGTAAGTATCTGTTAAGAATATTATGATTTTATTAGGCAATACATAGGGAGATTCAGAGAACATTATTTTAAGGGCAATTTTCAGTAGATTCATGATGAACTCTAAATGATATGGATTTTTAACATCTTACTATTAAAAAAAAACATGTTAATATTTGCATTCACCATAGAAAATACATTTCCTAAACATAATCAGAGGAGAAAGCAACTTTTTTATACTTCTAGTGGGTAGAAATATATATATATACACATATATATACATAAATATATTTATACCTACTAAGTTTCCTCTGAAGAATAGTGTGCTTCAATGGAATAGACTCACTGGGGATTTTTTTTTTTTTTAATAACAACCAAGTCAATTTTATTAAATGGCTAAGGCCTGCGCAATGTCATCTTGAATTATAAAACTACATGTTCTCAGTAAAATCAGAAGTATGCATATATATGCTCTTGGAGAGTGTGTTCTTATAAATTGCACATAGGCTGAAATTCAGCCTCAATTAATGAATAGTATTATAAGATTGTCTTCCATTTAGGGACAAAGAGGCAGACAAAGGAGAAGACACATCTGAACTACATCAGTTTTAAAAAGTTTTAATTCCATATAAACTCAATAATTTATCTGTAATTCTACCTGGAGAAAATGGACCATACTTCTTCCTTACAAAATTTCTTAGGTTCGACCTTGCCATTCTGTGGCTTTTATTTTTCTCTTCAAATTGATCCTTGTAATCAATTTTACAATGATTTCTACTTTAGGTGAGACATCAGTCTCGGCTCAACATAAATTTGAGGATTGAATTAGGCCATACTCTTCTCTGGGGGCATTCCTATCTATAAACCATATTTGGATTTAGACACTTATTTAAGTTTGAGGTATAGATCCAAACCACCCATAACCTTCTTAAATCTTCCTTACACATTTGGTCAGACAATATCTATATCTGCATTGTCCAATAAGGTAGACACTAACTGCATGCTACTATTTAAATTTAAATAAATTATAATTAAATAAAATAAAAAATTTAGATTGTCAGTCACAATAGTTATATTTTAAGTACTTCAAAAGCCACATGTGCCTAGTGGTTACTTTATTGTACAACACAGATGAGGGACATTTCCATCATTGGAGGAAGTTCTATTGAACAGTTCTAATCCATAGTATTCTTAATGATGAATAATGCAATTGATTTTTAGATTAAGAAATCTACCTAAGTTCTCCACAGCTCTATAAATAGCAAAGATGAAACTAGAATTCAGCTGTTTTGACATCCAGTAAGGTGCTTTCGAATCAAGGTTCAAATGTCCCAGGAACACAGGTCATTTATAACGCCAAAATTTCTATTTCATATTTTTCCTTCGTTCATCCAGGTACATGGAAGAAAGGTTGCTGCCAGGTTCATTACCACAAAGAAGTTAATGATTAGGAGCTCCAGAAATTAGATCTAATTCTTAATTAAAAAGTATGAAGGCAGCTATATTCTTCAATGTGACCTAAATATTTAAAGATGTTCCTTAAAACATCTGCATAGTTTAAACTATCTAACAAGCGTTGGCAGTGAGAACTGTTGGGGTATGCAAAACGCATTGTCATTGAGTGGGTTTCGACTCATAGTGACCCTGTGGGATAGAGTAGAACTGCCCCAGAGGGTTTCCAAGGAGCAGCTGGTGGATTCAAGCAGTTGATCTTTGGGTTAGCAGTTAAGCTCTTAACTACTGTGCGACCAGGGCTCTGTTAGTCTATGTGAGCGGGGTCAATTTAATTTGTGTCTCAAAGGCTTTAGATGCCTCTGGAAAACCCCATGACTAGACAGAAGGTAGATGGCATTGCTAGGATAGATCACGGATAGGCCATAAAAATATACTAGTGAATTCATTCTCCAACTTTCTTTTTAGGTTTGGGGTTAGAATCCATAATGTTTTAAGAACTACAGACCAGTTCTGAAATGAACATGTCCAGGCTAAACCAGTGTTTCATAATGAGAGTACAGCAGAGACAGCTACATACAGCTATAGCAGAATTTTAGAGAAGACAATTTTGTAATAGGTTTGTTTACTATTAGTTTACTGATAGGAAAGAATTTATCATTATATATAAATCATCTATGCAACTCCAAAAGAAAGTCCATTACGATTTGTTGGAGTGTGGTTATTGGATACTGGGCATTAAAAACAACTGTATCTACCAGCAGATATGGTTTACCTCATTTGCCTGAAATTCCAGCTCCACTTATCGTTTCCTTTTGGGGTACGTGTATGCTTCTCATTGACATAAGAAAATGCATGTATCATCAAGTGATTCAATTTGTTACAGTGGCACTTAGCCAGGGCATCTCATCAGTGCTGCTTTGGAAATGGGTCCAAGGGAGATTAAGCTAGGATAACTCAACATGGCATCTGGGAAATAGGGCCTTTAAACTTGATTTTTCCTGAAATGGTGGTCATCTTCAGTATACTCAAACCAAACCCATTGCCATAGAGTCTATTTCGACTTATAGAGACCCTAAAGGATGGAGCAGAACTTCCCCATAGAGTTTCCAAGGCTGTAAATCTTCATGGAAACAGACTGTCCCCTCTTTCTCCTGATGAGTGGCTCGCGGGTTGGAAGTACTGAGCTTTTGGTTAGCAGCTGAGTGCTTTAAGCACTGCTCCACCAGGGCTCCCACTTTAGTATAGCCAAAGCAAAAGAATAAACTGAGAACCTTGCTTACACGAGAATCTTTAAATCATTTTTAATATTTTTCATTTAATGCTGATTGCCTCCTTGTGAGTGACTAAAAGTATACTTCTGCTGATTTACTTAATTTCATTTCCTTTATTTAAGAAAAAATGACATACCACTATAATTTCTTCTTTTTTGCTGTAAGTTATTAACTTAATTAAAAATATATTCTAAAACTTTTATGTCACATGAGAGCAATATTATAATTCATATTAAAACCTACATTAGAAACAAGTTATTTAGCCTTCCAATATTTAATTTGCATGACCTCGTCATATTAAGTGGTTCCTGACAAGCAACCCACTCTTATCATCTGAGGCACTTTAGAGAAAGAAATACTCGTGCCAGGAAGCACCCAAGGCTAATTAAGACATCCCTCTACCAGGTATGATATTGTATTCGTATTTGCCAACTCTTCTCTATTTTTCTCAAGAACCCTGTGATTCCATATATCTTGTAATTTGGCTACCACAGGGAAAACAATGTTTTTGTTACAAAGCTATTAAATGGACTTATATACCATGCTGTAATATATTACCCTGATTATAATAACTGGAGAAAATCCCATAATGAATTTTAGTTTTTACCATGAGGCTTATGGGAGGAGGAAACCCTGGTGGCGTAGTGGCTAAGTGCTACAGCCACTAACCAAAAGGTCGGTAGTTTGAATCCACCAGGAGCTCCTTAGAAACTCTGGGGCAGTTCTACTCTGTCCTATAGGGTCTCTATGAGTCGGAATCAGCTCTGCGGCAATGTTTTTTTTTTATGGGGGGATGTTTTGTTGATGCCTTCCAATATTTAATCCTTTCATTGATGTGAAAAGCAGGAACCTTATATGAGAATGCAGCTTTGTCTGGCATGAGTGGGGAAGAAAAGAGACTTACTATGTCAGCTTAGTTTAGCCATAGGAAACACATTTAAATTTAATTCACTTATTCTCACCTCTAAGGAAGAGTGAATTACGTAGCAAACTGACTTATTCAGGGACTGGGTGAAGCAAATTATTAAATTCTAGACTACTAATCCAAAGGTTGGATGTTTGAACCCACTTAGAGGCACACAAAAGAAAGTCCTGGAAATTTGCTCCCAAAAGGTCAACTCAGTGAGCTGAAAAAAACAAACAAGCTCAACTGAGACTGTGTCTTGTACTAATAATTTTATAAGTGTAGTAATTTCTACTTACGATCCTTACTATAACTTTGTGTCCAAGGGTCCAAGGGGAAAATTGGTCAGGGAATAGCGTTCAAGGAATTGAAGACTAATTGCAATATATTATTATAATATACACTTTTATCAATTCAAATTAACATTATGAACAAAATGATAAGCTCTGTAATAAATTATTCATGGCTACACTTGTCTTAAGTTACCTAGTCTTCTCGCCTTCCACTTTCCCAGTAACTAGTAAAAGGCATTTAATATGGTGTGTCATACATATCAGTAAATGATTGGACAAATAAAAATAAGTTGAAGCCCTATTTTTTGATTAATATTAAAATGGCATATTTGAGTGCTCAAAGGTTTTTAGAGATCCTAAAACAATTATCATGGTCTTTTAATAGATTTTAATGTTTATGTATTTGTCATTTAAAAACTGTAGGTTACTTATTCTAAATATTTTAAACCATCAGTAATTGTGACATTCACCAAGACATTATTTTTCACCATGTGGAATTTGGAGAATAGTTTTTTTTTTCTAAATCTTAGAATCTGTATGTCCACAAATTGAGGTATCCATGAGTAGATGATACCCTTACGTTTGTAGTTAAGCTTAATTTACTTAACTAATTTAGGAAAGCAAAATATGATGTACATCTTGTAAGTAAATGATACTCTTAATGTAAAAATATCACACAGTAACGACTTAAGAGACTACTAATCATTCGCTCATTCTTTAAAAAAAAACCGTGTATTAGGTATATACTACACTGCACTGCCATGCTAGAAGGGGGTGGGATGTTAAATATACACATTATAAAATGAACCATTTAAAGAAAACCCTTTGAAATTTAAAAGTAAAGGAATACATAATACAAGGCATAAACAGAATACAAAACATTACCAAAAATGATGAAGAGGAACCCGATAACTGGGAGCTCCTAAAAATCAAACACCTATGCTCATCTAAAGACTTCACCAAAAGAGTAAAAAGACCACCTATAGACTGGGAAAGAATTTTCAGCTATGACATCTCAGACCAGCGCCTGATCTCTAAAATCTACATGATTCTGTCAAAACTCAACCACAAAAAGACAAACAACCCAATCAAGAAGTGGGCAAAGGATATGAACACACATTTCACTAAAGAAGATATTCAGGCAGCCAACAGATACATGAGAAAACGCTCTCGATCATTAGCCATTAGAGAAATGCAAATTAAAACTACGATGAGATTCCATCTCACACCAACAAGGCTGGCATTAATCCAAAAAACACAAAATAATAAATGTTGGAGAGGCTGCGGAGAGATTGGAACTCTTATACACTGCTGGTGGGAATGTAAAATGGTACAACTACTTTGGAAATCTATCTGGCGATATCTTAAACAGAAATAGAACTACCATACAACCCAGAAATCCCACTCCTGGGAATATACCCTAGAGATACAAGAGCCTTCACACAAACAGATATATGCATACCCATGTTTATTGCAGCTCTGTTTACAATAGCAAAAAGCTGGAAGCAACCAAGATGTCCGTCAACGGATGAATGGGTAAATAAAATGTGGTATATTCACACAATGGAATACTACGCATCGATAAAGAACAGTGACGAATCTCTGAAACATTTCATAACATGGAGGAACCTGGAAGGCATTATGCTGAGTGAAATTAGAGGCAAAAGGACAAATATTGTATAAGACCACTATTATAAGATCTTGAGAAATAGTAAACCTGAGAAGAACACATACTTTTGTGGTTATGAAGGGGGGAGGGAGGGAGAGAGGGAGAGGGCTTTCTATTGATTAATCAGTAGATAAGAACTGCTTTGGGTGAAGGGAAAGACAACACTCAATACATGGAAGGTCAGCTCAATTGGACTCGACCAAAAGCAAAGAAGTTTCCGGGATAAAATGAATGTTTCAAAGGTCAGCGGAGCAGGGGCGGGGGTCTGGGGAACATGGTTTGAGGGGACTTCTAAGTCAATTGGCAAAATAATTCTATTATGAAAACATTCTGCATCCCACTTTGAAATGTGGCGTCTGGGGTCTTAAATGCTAACAAGTGGCCATCTAAGATGCATCAATTGGTCTCAACCCACCTGGAGCAAAGCATAATGAAGAACACCAAGGTCACACGACAACTAAGAGCCGAAGAGACAGAAAGGGCCACATGAACCAGAGACCTACATCATCCTGAGACCAGAAGAACTAGTTGGTGCCCGGCCACAATCGATGACTGCCCTGACAGGGATCACAACAGAGAACCCCTGAGGGAACAGGAGATCAGTGGGATGCAGACCCCAAATTCTCATAAAAAGACCATACTTAATGGTCTGACTGAGACTAGAGGAATCCTGGTGGCCACGCTCCCCAGACCTTCTGTTGGCACAGGACAGGAACCATCCCCGAAGACAACTCATCAGACATGAAAGGGACTGGTCTGCGAGTGGGAGAGAGATGCTGATGAAGAGTGAGCTAATTATATCAGGTGGACACTTGAGAGTTTGTTGGCAACTCTTGTCTGGAGGGGGGATGGGAGGATAGAGAGAGAGGGAAGCTGGCAAAATTGTCACGAAAGGAGAGACTGAAAGGGCTGACTCAGTAGGGGGAGAGCAAGTGGGAGTACTGAGTAAGATGTATGTAAACTTATATGTGACAGACTGATTGGATTTGTAAACGTTCACTTGAAGCTTAATAAAAAAAAAAAAAGTAAAGGAACACAGCTCAACTTACATTTTCCCTCAGCTATAATTTTCTAATAAATTTGTAAGTTTTCTCACCTAGCTATGGGATTACAAACTCTCAATTATATGTTGACCACTGTGGCTCTTTTGTCTCCACACTTGATAGTCTCGGCTACAGGTGAAATGTTCCTGGTATACGATCTAATAGTTTTTCAGTTATCACTGTGGTTAGCAAATTATATACAGGTTTCTGTGTCACCTGGGTTTTCCATTATTTGTTTCAACTTTTCAGATCTTTCACTTTGGAAAAATGCGGTGACGACACCTGTCCGTTTATCATTAAAATCGCACACATGGATTCCCCAGGAGAATGCAGTCTGTGAACTTTGTTCTGTTCCTCTGATTTTGATTATCCATTGAAAGCAATTTGAACAAAGGGCTGAAACATTGTACAACCTTATGTTGAACCCATCATATACCTGAAAACTAGTCTGATCTACTTTTTGATACCTTCATTCTATTTGTGGTTTAAAGCTTCTCTTTGTCACAGTATGGGAGTTTTATTTGCTTGAATCTGTCATTATTGTCACGGTCTGTATTGTTTATTGAATACAAACCAAGCTGATACTATTAAGAAAAACTAATGCATTTTTCATAACCAAATTATATTTAAACATAGTTTATTTTAAACTGCTAACTAATTTATTTTTCTCTATAGTTTTACTGTAGCTTTATAATTGTTAAGAACCATCTCATTGTCAAAGAGATGAATTACCTAAGCACAGGAAAATTTGCAAATATAGAACCAATGAAGTCTTCAACCAACGCTTTTAGCAGAGTTTCCAAAGTTTCTAATTAAGGTCAGTCCCCAAGTACTGTAACATGGAGATTTATTCAACCTAAAATTGATGAGTTAGATACAACAGTGATTTATTATGCAGTATTTCTACAAAATTTTCAAGATAAAGAGATTAAGTGTCCCTGCATGAAATAATTAGTCATATGGAGTATGTGGATAAAAATAATTTATTTTAATCTTAATAGCACAGGGTATTTTAAATTAATTATGGACTCTTGAAATCTACTGTTTTCACAAGCCGACTTTTATTTTATCTTCTCATTCACCTTAAGTTGCCAATAGATATTTGAAATTGTTGACAAATTTTATTTTAATTTGTTAGTCAACTTATATGAACTCTATAATGTTATTAATGTGTAATAATTTATCATGATTTTTACAAGCAGTTGAAAAAATTAATTTAGATTTATTAAAATAAATTTGATGCTATTAAAATTACAAAAAGTCTAATAAATAAATGCAATGAAGATTTTAAGAGACAAAGAAAATGATCTTGACTCTCAGAAATTGTTGAGTTTGAAAGACAGAAGATAGGTAGATAGATAATAGATGGATAGATAGATGGGTGGGTAGGCAGGCGGGCGACTGATGGCTGGACGGACAGACGGATAAAGAATTTGTGGATTGTAAATTTTCCTATACCTAAAATCATTAAGTTCAAATAAGAACATATTTTTGGATTTTATTCAAAATATTAATTCTCTGCTTCCTCATCATTTACTAACCTATATTATACCACTTAACTAGGTAATAAATGCCATCCATTCATATACTACTTTCTAGTTTAAAAATATTTTTTGATATTTATTTCAAATGATACTCATATAACCCCTACAAGGCGGGGAGGCAAATGTTTTCATACTTATTTTATAGATGAGAAAATGAAGGCTCAGATATTAGGAAACTTAATTAAGGTTACACAACTAGATAGTGGTAGTCACAACTGAAGAAAGGTGCCCAAATCTTAAAACAAAACACAGTCTGTGACATCACGTAATCTAGCGCAGTGATCCCATGGACAAATAATCTGTCTATACGCTCAGAGATAAAAGTGTTTTATGGACAAATACTATTGTCAAATACTGTTAGTATACTATCCTCTTGAAGAATCACAATATATGGTCACATAGTAGATTTTTACAAAATTTCAGGAGTAGAACAATTTTAACTTTATTTTCACCTTTTTACTAAATGTATCTGACTGGAGCACATGTCCTGTAACAGCCGATTGTATGATTAAAGTAAATAATTGAGAAGAAATCATCACAAAAAAGTAAAGAAAAGGAAACATCTCAATTTGACAAAACTATCAAATATGAAAACACTGATGCAGCGGATCATTAACTCTAAGAAGTGAATATTTCAGTGTTAAGATGTGCCAACGACTTAATTTCTAATGTGTCTCTTATTTATGGAGTAGCTATACTTTAAATTCGCCTGTCTAAGAAGTTGCATTTTAAAATATCCACGTAGTTTTAATCCACAAGAGAAAAGCCATTGGCCGAAATAGGGGTCGGCACATTTTACTATCTAATGCACTGAAGAAATGTCCATTCTAATCTAATTTGCATGTATTTATTTTTTCTATAACAACCCCCCCCCAAAAAAAAAAGACTAAGTTTAAAGATACTATTGGGTGTCAAATAGAAATAAAGTTTTGGACATTTAGGACAGTTAAAGATTGACTAGCCTTATGAAAATTCTATTAACAGTAATAATAGCTTCCATGTATTGAGTAACTACCATATACCAGGCTCCTTGCTAGATGGCTTACATACACCACCGTTAATATAAGTATTGTACCCAAATATACCACTTTGAATTATACCATAATAACCCTTTTTGGAAAATGATGATTCTTTTTAAATGATTTAACATTTTGCCTAAAAAAAAAAAAAAAACCTGAGTCACACTTAAAAGCTTATTAAGGTGTCTTTTGATGAAAATGTGGTAAATACTCTTTGTGAATTCTTACTAAATATAGCTAATAAAGTATGCCAAAAAGAGAAGTTAGAATAATAACAGAACTTTTAAGTAAATCCAACTACAAAATAGCAAAGTAAACTCTGTTTGTATTCTATAGCTTTTTTTAAAAAAACAAAATCTTTGAAGTATTGACAGATTTTGCTTAGTTTTAATGAACGTGTGCTCCTGATCTCTATAGCATGGATAATATTTCAAGTAGAAAAAAAAAAAAAAGTGTTCTTCCGGGACCAAACAAACAAAGCTACTTTGAAAAATTTAGGGTAATTTTATTATGACTTCATTTAAATCCTAATAAATATTGTTATTAAAATTTCAGAATATTTACCCAAACAAGTGATTACTCTGAGGAAAAATATTTTATGCATAAAAGAAAAAAAAACAAACCCATTGCTGTTGAGTTGATTCCAACTCATAGAGCTCCTATGCTTTTATTGTAGATAACTATGCATATAGTGGAAAAAAAAAAAGAGAGAGAGCTGCTAAAATAACATGCGATTTTGAAAACTTGAGATTATTAAATATTTTAGCTGCATTACTATGAAACAAAAACACACTTGGTTGTAAACTTTAAAATCATTTGAAGACAAAAAATCTTATTTTAAATATGTATTATAAGCTTTCTATTTCAGGATCACTTTTTATGAACAGTGAACATCAAGCCAAAAGATCCATTACCATGCATCCTTCATCCATCATTGGAAATGGACAACTCTGAAACAAGTACATTCATAGCTTCAAAATTCTCTACAACTTGTTGCTTCTATAACATGTGTGGAGTCCCAGTGGCACAGTAGTTAAGAGCTCATCTGCTAACCAAAATGTTGGCAGTTTGAAACCACCAGCTGCTCCTTGGAAACTGTATGGGGCAAGTTCTACTCTGTCCTATGTGGTCGCTATGAGTTGGAATTTACTCAATGGCAACAGAAAGCGGTATAAGATATATATTATAATAAACTGTAATTATGCTGTTATGGAATAAGGGCTACTTAAAATATGCTTTGGCACAATATCATTCTGTAATGTAAACATAATTAAAAAAAATTTTTTCTGTGGCAATATACCCAACCAAACATACATTCATTCACCGTTTCTACCTGAACAATTCAATCACATTGGTTACATACTTCACATTGTGTCACCATTCTCCCTATCTCTACCCATGTTGTTTCATCACCATTAATTTTGACCTGAGAAGCAATTATGCAGATAATCAAAATGGTGTAAAACCAACATTTCAGTCACTGTCAACCATCTCTTCTTCCTTCTAAAAGTACATTACCTAAATCCCAAGTATACAAACAACCATACTTGAAAACACTCTCACAATAAAGTACACTAGTGGTTAAATGGCAACAACAAATTATGAGATTTTTTGATTGCTATAAATCTCTAGGGGAGTTACTCTTTACATGGTAAGGATACAATTTTAAAAATTAGTTAACATTCTTGGCTAGTGACATTTCAAACAGAAATAAGTAGTTTGAAATTAGACATCTCAGCTCAATAATATAGCTCCCTAGTAGATATTTGTTTGCTAGTGATGAAAATATGAAGAAATAGCCCTCTCATATATTAGTTAAAATTTTTTTGAAATATTTTTTGTGTTCGACGGACTGTTTCTTCAGCAACGTTTGGGTATTATAATTTTTTAAAACTGATTAATTTCTAGTCACGTTCTCCGTTTGTTAGGAGACAGTTGTTAATAGAAGGAGCACTGGTAAACTTACCCTGAGTCAACTAAATTTCAGAATGCATTTTGATGATTAATTACCACAAAAGTGAAGTTTAATATTTAAATAGGCTAACACATTCTGAGTCCATTCTTTTTTTTTAGTAAAGCTGTACTAAATATGTTCCAAACATATTAACTTTCAACATTTTGTGCTATCATTCTCACTATCTCTGCCCATATTATTTCATCACTGTTAATTTAGACATGAGAAACATATGTATTTATATGACTTTGGAGGTTGTAGCATCATTAACGGAAACTCAGGTGGTTTAGTGGTTAAGTGCTATGGCTGCCAACAAAAAGATGCATAGTTCAAATCACCAGGTGCTCCTTGGAAACTCTGTGGGGAAGTTCTACTCTGTCATATAGGGTCTCTATGAGTCGGAATCGACACCATGGCAGTGGGTTTGGATGGGCTGAGCATCATTAACATGCCATTGTAATAGGCCACATTTTTTTTCTTTTTAGAAAAAATTATTCAAATAAGACACTTTCCACAATTAAGTTTTTTCAAAAATATAAATATGTCTTTCTTCAAAGCACAACTGTTGATTATATGGGTGGTATCATAACATAGAAGCATAAGCAATGAATCTAATCTACTTAGGATATCTTTGGAATTATTTTGATTCTATTTTCCTGAGGGTATGACACATCATTAAAATACCAATTAAATCAATGAACTGGATTTCTCTTCATCTGTATGCTTGAAGAAATGAAAAACTGGGAGATCTTCATTTCAAAAACTGAGAAAATTTACTTATTTTTTAATCTAACAATTATAAAGAAAGCTTATTTTACGAGAACTTGCATCTTCCTTCTGTCTCAGGCTGTTATTTTTAAAGTTGTCAAAATTATTATTTTTCCATTTCTGCAGTAGTTTAGAAAAATTCATTCAGGGGGAAAAATGATATCACTAAAGATTCTGGTGTTTCTTGTAGTTTTATAATGTGAGACAAATTTGGAAATACCAGTTTTGGGTGTTTGAATTGACTTTACAAATATTTATTCCCTATCCTGGTGACTTAGCATTTGATATTCAGATAATATCAGAATATAAATATTAATTAACACAACTTTCTAAGTTTCCAAAGTTTTTTATCATTGAAGCTTGAAATAATTTAGTATTTGTAAATTTAGGTAGCCATGATTTAAATAGAGAAATAAATTTACTGATTGATTTTGAGACATTTATATTAAAGTATTTCATATTCTTAGACTTGAAAGTCATTTGATATAGTTTTAAAATTTCAAGAAAATTTAGCTGAATTGTGTTTATATAGTAGAAAAGAATTAATATATATGAATACATGTGAATATATACATATGTATTCAAAGCTGTTTTACACATATTACAAAATATTCAAATACTGAATAATTGTCATTAATGTTGAAGTGAACATTACAATTTTTTTTTTTTTTTAATGAATGTACATTTAAGGCATTAGGTAAAAATAGATGGCGTATATCTATGTTGACCCCTTCTTAATCAGAAAGAACAGGATAGATTTATTTTCATAATTCACAGGATGGAGTAAATTTTGGTTACTGATAATTCAGCAAGTAAAGGCAAAATTCCTCAGTGAGCCATGCCACTGTTTTTAGCTATTCTTTCCTTTGTTTCGTTCTGCCCCCAACAGGGAAAATTGCACCAACGTACTTTCCTTGCAGTGTCATGGAATATATTTTTATACTTTGACTTATTCTGTTTTCTCAGTGATGGTTTACACACTATTTTCAAGAGTTGGAAAGGTGCTGCCTTTGGAAACGAAATAGGGCACTTGAAGAGGCAAGAAAATACAAGCAAGACTCAATTTTTCTCTAGAGGTTTCCTTTAGGGGTTTTTCTGTTTATGATATTAGCAAATTGTTTGCACTTCGATTTCCAAAACCAACTTGGCATTCAAGTTTAGGGATTTAAAGTCCATCAATTGGTGAATGGAAGTTTCAGGTAAAACTAAATTTTTATATCTAACAAGGTATTATTTTTCTAAATTGTCACTGTTTATTTCATTACATAAGATACAATTTATAGTTGTAGTTATTGGCATATTTCACTACACTAATAATTTTAATCACAAACACAAAGTTTTGTGGTGTCGGTGATCCTAGTAAATATAATGGATGAAAATAAATGATAAATATCAAAAATTCTTAGTTATCTAATGGTATTATATTCTTCACTTTAATCCCACCTACATGGAGGAGATAGTATGGAGTGACAGAATATCCGGATTCTAGAATTTATTCTACCACTACCTAGCAATGTCAATTTGGGCAAGATGCTCGTGTTCCCCGACTGCATTTGCTTTGTCTTAGAGAAAAAACAAGTTATAAACTCTATTGTTTAATTATGTTAAAGACAGTCTAGAGATGGTTTCTTTAGCCTGGACTTAGGAAGCTGAGAGAAAAGTTGAAAAATGCTAGGACAAGTGGAAATAACAGGGCATATTTGAGTTCTGCATACTGAGCTTGTTACAAGGAAAGGTATCACATTCACTGCTGACCATGCAGGTATGCAAGCTGGGCAATGATCTATACGGTTGGAGACGTGGGACAAGCACAGATATACAATCAAACCTGCTGCTAAGCCTTCTGAAATAATAATGCTGTGCCTATGGGTCTCCTGGAAATTTTACTTTATCAAGAAAGTAAACAATTTAAAAATGTTCTTGAGAAATGGTATTATATGTGATGGTTACTGTCTCTGTAAATACGTTTTAACAACAACACCTCGTCTATTTCCTCTTGTTGGCTGAGAGAATAATATTCTAGAAATTCTCTTGAATTATCAGAAACCATATCTCCAATTAAATCCTGTGAGAAAAACAAATTCAATTTTATGAGAACCTTCATCTAAACCCCCTATTTTGACTTTTGAGTTATTTCTTTATATCATTATTTACTTGATAATAATTTTATAGTAAGCATATGCTAACTTCTTATCTCAGAGTATATGTGTTTTACCAGATTATGGAACTAATAGTATTTTATTGATTTTTTTTCTTGCCTTTAATACTATGGATCTTTCTTTTTAAATTGAAGATTGAGTTATACATGTATGTTTTATTTGTAAGAGCTAGAGGTGATTATTCTGCAAAGCTACAGAAATGCTAAAGGAAATAAAACAACCACATTACAGAACAGTCAAGGACAGTAAAAAGTAAATCGGGCTATGATATTTAATGTTAACTAAAAAAAAAAAAAGTTTCCTTTTTTTGTTTAATGAAGGGTTTTGTGCCTATTTTATGGGATTGGGTATTTTTAACATAGATCGGAGACAACTGGAGAGCTCAATTTTTCACTCTGAAATGAGAGATAACTGCATTTACTCTGTATATGGGTTTATTCAAGGACAAATTATGTTGTGAGAAGGAAGAAGCATCTCACCTGTGGAATGAAGTTCAAAATGTAGGACGTACAGAAAGGGGTAGGGAGACAACTGGAAAGGACAGAGACCACTAGGACAGGGTTGTATAAAAGAGATGGCAGGTTCAGATTCAGACTGGAGTTTAAGATCAGTGGATGGGGAGCACTGTTAGCAGAAGGTCACATACGTGTAAAGGCTTAACTGTGAAATTCCATAAAACAGGTTATGGCTAAGGCTCAGGAACCAGAAAGCCATCAGTTTAAAGGTGTGGGCTCAGTCTTAGGAAAGCTGCATGTATGTTCTTTAAAGGTTCTCACCCCACCAGTTTTAGACGTTTATCTGCAGTTACAACGTTTTTTTTATGCAACATTTTAAGGCCAATTTTTCTTGTCCCGTGCGATTGGGATCCAAAATTCCCTGGGTGATGCAAACGGTTAATGTGCTCAGCTGCTAACTAAAAGGCTGGAGTTTCAAGTTCACCCAAGAAGCACCTGGGAAGAAAGGCCTGGAGATCAACTTATGAATATCAGCCATTAAAAACCCTCTTGAGCACAGCTGTGCTCTGACACACACGGGGTCCCCAAGAGTCAGAACTGACTCGATGGCAGCTGGTTTAATGTACTTTAAGATGCAAAAATTAGAGAATTTTTACTTAGCAATTTTAATACAAAGAGATACAAATTAAATTCTTTATTAGTAAATGATAACATTTTCTGTAAGAAGATTCTAAGGGTGGCCAAGATGTGGCATCCTTCACCTGCATTTAGTAAGTTAAGAAGTGAGAAAATGATAAGACAAATGGAAGTAATAGAAAAATTGACTTGCAGAACTGTACCTAATATAGAAAATGGCACTATATCTTAGAATAAAAATTCAAACCCGTTGCTGTAGAGTTGATTCCGACTCATAGCTACCCTATAGGACAGAGTAGAACTCCCCCTCATTGTTTCCAAGGAGAGACTGGTGGATTCTAACATCTGACCTTTTTGATTAGCAGCCGATCTCTTAACCACTGCACCACCACTCAGATTAGGGATTTAAAATATTGCTGTATATTCGAACGCCTTTTAAAAACTGTCCTCATAAATCTCGTATCTAGTAACATGCTTGGAAATGTTCCAAATACATTGCAAATACTAACTCACTTAATTCTGCATTGATCCTGAGGTAGCATTATCATTCCAGGTTTGAAGATTGGGTTCTTGTGGCTTAAATAGGTTAAGGAACTTGCTAAAATTCACCAACTCAGCAGACAGAAAGTTATTTAACAGGTAAAATGTGGACTTCAGACCAGTTTCCCTGGATCACGTGTCCTTTTAAATTGCTTCTTCTTCTCAGCTGGATGGCAGAATATCAGTGTGTCTTTAACCAGGCAGGTTCACAGGCTTGCTTTTAATTAGCTAATTATAGACTTAGTTTATCTAAATTAGCTGTTCTCACTCCTTAGGGGTGTGGAACCCAGAGCCCTGTCATTGACTGCTACCTGCTAAAACCAACTAACACAAACCTATAATTTCCATTGCACTCTCTTCTTCCATGAGTGTAGACAGGACCACATACATGGATTACACGCTGTTCATTGTCGTTTTCCTCTCCCTGACGTCATTTTCTGAAAAACCCTGGCTTTTATGGCAGATCTAGTTATTTTCTTTAATACCCAGAAAGAAATTAACTGCTAATCCTTACTAAACAGCAGTAGGTTATAGTTTTCAAAAGCACAGACTCAGGAACTGGAAGGCCTGGGTTTAAATCTCAGTTGCTAGTTGTATCACCTTGGACAAATTATTTGAACTCTTGGTACCTCAATTTTGTCATCTCTTAAATTAGAAGAACAATAGTACTCTCATTAAGGTTTAAGTACCATGAGGATTAAGTACCTTAATATATGAAAAGGAGTTAGAAAAGGAATGGTATATAGAATATTGTAAAAATGTTAGTTCTATTATTATTATTTTAGTAGTAATAGTAATAGGAGTGGTTTCATTGATGTTATTAGTGGAAAAAATGCTTTCTGGAAATTATTGATTTACTTTAACCGAAACCTCTTACTTGTTTCTCAAGAGTAAACCCAATTACATATCGTATTTCAAACATAACAATATGATTTTGTATGTAAGATTTTAGCCAAGGCTGTAAGTGACTTCCAGTCTTTTTTTATATTCCAGCATATTGCCTAGAAATATGGATAGAATTAATATGTTAATAAAAATACTATAAACTCCCATCAAAAAAGCCAAATCATCTGGAACTTCCCCCAACTTCATAATCTCCTATGATTTAGACCATTTAGTTCATTTTACAATGTGATATAGCTACTTCCACTAGTCCAGGAACCACTAGCCTCCTTTAGTAGATGATAAGATTACTTTCTGTGTCTGTACAAGTTACTCTATTTTACTGTGGTAACAACTTGAAAATCTTTGTGTCTTAACCCAACAGGGAGGTTTATTTGTTGCTCAAGCTAAATTGCCCAACATGGGTCAGAAGAAGAAGAAGAACTAGTTCATTTTAGCCATTCAGGGGTCCATCCAGAACACATTTCAAATGGACTTGCACACTTCCTTGGCTATCCCAGCAGAAAGAAAGCAGGTGGCGTAGCACGGAAAGTTGTTAAAGCTACTGAAAAGATAAAACTCCAATGACTTCTACTCATGTTCCTTTGACTAAGAAAATCACGCAGTCACAACTCACTTCAAAGAGAGCAAAGAAATGCGAGTCTCTCTGTGCCACAAGAAGAGTCTTTGCAAATAGCTCTCATGTCCTTCATACTGGGAACAAGCTTGTCTGTCTTCTTTCTTACACTGTATCATAGCTGACTAGTCTTTGGCCTTCAAATATACCCTTATGATGAAATTCATACAAATCACAGAAAAAAAAATATCAACTCTTGATCTGAATATGATTTTTTTTTTCCTTAACTTCCAGATTGCTTTAGTAAGCATACCTTAGGTTCAGGGATTTGAGAATATAAATGATGAATGGACATTCACCAAAGGATGCAGTGCTGGCAAAGAGCCTCTCAGCACTGTGAATCCATATGGGAAATCCTTCCCCCACCCCTCTTTCTTACAATATGTCTATAATTGCCATGGATATTTTTGGACTCTTTTCATTGAAATAGTTGAAATGGTTATAGACTTATAGCTATGATGAAGAAGAAAATGAACTAATTATTTCCAATGAGTTAAAGTGAGGATAAATTGCATCAAATTTAGGTGATGATCTACCTTTCATCCCTGCAAAATGAAGAATCATAAGCTATGCACCTTTTAACTGAATCTCTTCATGGAAATGAATAGGGCATGGCAGAGTCAATCTGTTAATTTCAGCTATATTAACCAGCCGTGAGAATTCCTGCACAGTCTCTCAGAGTCAATATAAATCAGGACGATGACCTTAATGAACAGATTGTCCACCAGTTAGCGGGGTTCACCGAAGTGTAAAGGCAAAGATTGTGTTTTGTATGTTTTGAAAGTAATTATTTTTTCCGATTTGTCTCATTATCTCATTTGATAATGCATTTAAAAACATACGGTAAATTTTCTTAGCAAATATATTGTAAATTTTCTTAGGGAAGAGATTCAAAGGGCACAAGTACAGGCTAAGGATTATTATTACTCACTTGTAAGCAAGTGTGAGCAAAACAAAAGTACAAAATCAGGCAAGGCTGACAACTTAAATACTAAGCAAACCTTTTGGTTGTATAATATTATAAAATAATCTTTAAGATGAAGCAAAAGTAACAATGGCTCCATTATGAAAATAAATGTATTTTTGAGAGACTTTTTCAATGACCTCTTTATCGAATTGTCAAAAGATATTGGTTGTAATGATTTTTTAATGGTGTGCAACAAACACATGCATGATGAGAACATTGCATTTAAAATAAAATTGATCCCAAACCTATCATTATTCCAACTTAGGTATAATGCTTAAGTTTATATAGGTAAGAAGAAAAAAGCGTTTTTTAAAAATTTCCCTTAGTTTGTAATTTTGAGCCTCAGTGCTTTTTTTTTAATTTTTTTGAGCTTTATTGCTCAAATAACTTTAACCTCTGTACAATTTATATTTCTCTTTTTAAATAGAGATTTTTTTTTTTTTGCAAACATGAAAGTAAAAAAAAAAAAAAACTCCCTAAGGTAATTCCAAAATGTATTTAAAAATATTTAGCAGGGTTTTTGTAAATGTCCAATTTACTTCAAAGACACAAAGGACAAAATGTGAAATTCCATTAAATTTTTAAAAATCTAGATAATCTATTTATGAAACTCACTGAAGTATTTATTAGCTGATTTACATGTTCAATGACTAATAACACAAGCAATCGGTGAGGTGTTTGGTAATATATACATGTTATTGTTGTGTGCCCTGCCTTCGAGTTAGTTCTGACCAATGGTGATGCCATATATTACATAGTAGAACTGTTCCATAGGTCTTTACAGAAGGAGATCGCCAGGCCTTTTCTTCCTCCAATCTTTGGGTCAGCAACCAAGCAAAAACAGTTTGCGCCACTCAGGGATGTAACATAAACATTATTTTTGCTGTTGCTGTTGTGTGCCCTCAGGTTAATTCTGACTCATAGCAACCCTATGGGAGAGAGTAGAACTCCCTGTAGGGTTTCCTAGGCTGTAACATTTACAGGAGCAGATCACCGGGTCTTTTCTCCAGCAGAGCTGCTGGTGGTTCAGACCTTAACCGTTCAGTTAGCAGCCAAGCCCTTAGCCATTGTGCCAACAGGGCCCCTTCTAACAAAAAAATAAGGTTCAATAAATCACCTTTAAATATGGCAATTTATATTTATTCTGAGATATTGTGAAATAGTAATTTTAGAATCAAAATTAAAAGCACCAAGATCTAATGTCTGTCCTCAAATTTTATGCATAATTACCTACTTGTTCCTATATATAGCTATCTGGGCTTATGTATTTGAAATTATTGGCTTAGAGAAAGTAACTCAAATGAAAATGTAGATATACAAAATAAAATACACAGAAATAAAAACATAGAAATACAGATACACGGATATTTAATTTTTTTATCCCATTGTACAATTTCTGTTCAATATGGTTACTCTAGTATATCCACATTATATTTACAGACACTGAAATGCTTCACAATATAATTTTTTCAGTAACAAAAATAAATATATATACATGAAAGTTTTAGATTTTTTTTTATGCCAGTTTAAAATAAAACCTTCAAATTAAATAAAATATGCTTCTTTACATTTCAGAAACTGGTTGTCAAAATCTGGAAGATATTTGAATTTAGGTAGAGGAAAGTTTAATTTTATTCCCAAAATTTTCTTCAAACTATTTTTAAAAATAATTTTAAAAAATCACCTTTAAATAATTCTAAGTAGACACCTTTAAAGTTCGTATTGCTGTAGCTCCATATTTTAAGTCTGGGTAGAATATATATATGGAGCCCGGTGACACAGTGAGTAAGAGCTCAGCTGCTAACCAAAATGTCAGCACTCCTTGGAAACCCTATGGGCCAGTTCTACTCAGTCATATTGGGTCGCTATGAGTTGGAATCCACTCGATAGCAATGGGTTTTATGTAGATATAGGTATAGATATGATTTCAAATATGTATGTTGTTATCGTAATTATTTCACTATTATCCTCAAGGAATCAGTGCATAATTTTTATTTAAACATAATCTAATGTTTTAACATTTTATAACTTTCAAATTGTATGGTGTATGTATTTAATCTCATAATATGAACCTTTGAATCAAACTAAATTATTCCATTGCACTGTTCTAAGATTTTTAACAGGTTGTTTTCTATCAGTTTAGAGATGACCAATTTGTAAGGGCAGAAAGCAATATAAAATGTATTAACTTCATGTTCATTAATGATTTAACATTCTTGTTGAACAAAGGTTTAACATTCTTCTTGTTAGGTGCTGTCAAGTACATATAGACCCTATGTAAAACGAACGAACCACTCCCCTGTCCTATGCCATCCTCACAATCGTAACTATGTTTGAGTCCATTGTTGCAACCACTGTGTCAATCTATTTTGTTGAGGGTCTTTCTCTTTGTCGCTGTCCCTCTACTTTACCAAGCATGATATCCTTCTCCGGGGATTGGTCCATCCTGATAACATATCCAAAGTAAGTGAGATGAAGTCTCACTATCCTGGTTTTTAAGGAGCATTCTGGTTGTACTTCTTCCAAGTAGGATTTGTTCGTCCTTCTGACAGTCCATGGTATATTCAATATTCTTTTCCAACACCATAATTCGAAGGCATCAATTCTTCTTTGGTCTTCCTTATTCATTGTCCAGCATTCACATGCATATGAAGTGATTGAAAATACCCTGGCTTGAGTCAGGTGCACCTTAGTCCTCAAGGTTACTTCTTTGCTTTTTAGCACTTTAAAGAAATTTTTTTGCAGCAGATTTGCTTTTGCACTCTATTAGTGCTATATTAGTACTATCTAATATCATTTAATATTTGAGTTTTCCTTTTCTGACAGATTTCTGCCTTACACAGGTTCTGGCTTTCACAGGTTTTACTTTATATACATTGTATATGTAAACACATATGACAGAGAGAAAGAGAAATAGAAAAAGGGAGAGAAAGTGAGAAACAGAGTATTCCTCCCTTCTCTAAAATGCAAGTTTAATGAGAGTAAGAATTTTTGGTCTGTTATGTTCAATGCTTTATTTCCACTGCACACAACTGAATTTGGCAAACATTAATATTTATTCTTAAATAAATGCTTTTGCTTGAGAATCAAGGAATTAGAGATATTTTTTTCAATAATTTGTACTTGAAGTGGTTTGAAGGATCAAATTAAGACATGGTGACTACTAAAAGTTATAAGATAGGTAAAAATAAACATAGAACTTCCAAGAGACATAAAGATGTGCAACTATCAGTAAAGAACAAATCTTTTAACCATTCACAAGACAATTTCTTGAATCAATATACTAGGTGATACACCAAGAATATTAGAAGCCTTAGGATAGACTTAGGACATCTTTCCATATAAGTCAGTTCATCCCATAGGTGTGGTTTCTCCCTTTCAATGCATCACTGAAAGCCAAATCCCCATTATCCTTGAATGTTTACCGTTCAGTGTTAAGGAGAAAATCTTGAGGAAAGACTTGAGAGCAATGCTGTAAAATTAACACCATGTTTTTTAGAATTTTGAATTCAATTCTCTTCAACAAATGTTTACTTGGTAACCTGCTATGGACAAAATATCATTACTAGACTTACCGGACTTCTTTTACTGCTTCACTTCCTTGTATTGTTTGTTTGTTTTAATATATTGACAGGATATTTGTTAAGCTCTGAGAACACTGCCATGAACATATTAAGCAATATATCTAATCTTTATCTATCTATCTACCTATCATCTATCTAACTTACTAATCAAATAAAAATTGTTTTCTTTTCTCAATATCTTATGTTGTTTTGTGACCATTATTAAAGTACATAGCAAAATTTTATTACCTGCAATTTTTTACAGCAAAAAATAGGGACTTTGTCAAACACACTGGATTTCTGGATTATGATACAAATTTTAAAAAATATGGGGTAAGGGAGAAAAGCAAATCAAAGCCCAAGACCATAAATGTTTTATGTTAGTTTAGTTTATCATCTTTGGTTTGATAAACAAGAGAATTTTCCCTGCCATGCTCAATTTTATAGGCAAGTAGAAATAACGAGATGATGTTATTTAAATTGATTTATGGGTAATTAATTCCATTTATAGTAATTAGCACCTTTTGCTTGTGTGTGCAACTACATGAAACTAAAGAAACATAGTATTTTCACAATATGTAAACTTTTAAATAAATTTGATTTACATGGAAAGTTAATTTTTTTTCCTATCACTTACGTAATCTGCTAAATGCCTAATGTTAACACAACAATGGTAGAATCTTAGTGTCAAGGAGGCCATCTGGACAATTGTTAAACTAAGAAAGTATCTTTTAGTTTGTCATAAAAGTTCAAGTGTAGACGATGAAGGCAAAAACTGGGGGTTTGGATTCTAATTTTGTTACTCAGTAACTGTATGGCTTTAGGCAAAGTTCTTTGCCTCTCTGTTCCTTGGTTTCCTCATCTGACATACACGATTAATTTATATACTGCTCAAGATAAAAAAAAAAAAAAAATTTTTTTTTTTTTTTTTCAAGATTGCTGTAAGGATTAAGTGATTTAATATCTATAAACAGGACAGTGGCTAGCATGTACTACGCTAATATCTAGACTTGGCATCTGTGGACTCTTACTTTTTTAACATCATTCAAATCTCCAGAGGAGGTCCCTGCTGGCCTTTTGTAATACTAACGGTAACTGTATTGTAGTATTTATATGGGGGTATATATAAGTGAGCACATTAAAGCATCATCATCCCTTCTTTGATTTTTAATGAGGCCTTTGTTTTATGCAGTGGCAATTGGAAGAAAATAGAATCCACAAACCCAAGCAAATTATTCTTTAATAAGCATTTTAAATCTATTAACTTTCTTCTCTCTTTATTCACAGATCATGATAATTAAATTTTAAAGTTATTGTCAGAATAACTACTGTTAAATCTTTTTAAGTAAAAGTAATCATTGATTTATGGAAATAGCAATTATTGAGTTATCATGTGCTTGACTGTTAAATTCATTTAGACTCAAGTAAACTAAATAAAACCCAGACATAAATTGCTAATTTCCAAATATCACTTTTACAGATGCACGGTTGTATAGACAGCCTTTGTGGGATCTTCTACATGAGAGAAAACAAACAACATGAGTGCATGGTTTCACAGTGTTATTTCACAGAGGCTGGAGAACAATTGTATTGTGAGATGCTTTAGAACTTACATTCACAAGGGTTTGATTTGCAAATTGTTATTCCTTCTATGTCACCCTGAATGCATGGGACGCATAAAGACATTGAAAAGGAGGGGATTTGGCTTGATTAAGGTAATGGATTGAAGATAAAAAGTGTAAGAACTAGGTGAAATACCACATAAATAAGAAGTAAAGAATTTTATGGGGGGGGGGTGACTGTATTTTTCAGGCCGTGATTGGAAGAAAGCAAAGCGTTTATATGAGAGAGCCCTAGAGTTGCACCTTGGGAATTAAACTCAGTTAATCAAATAATATATCTGAACACCCTTTGTAAAATGTAGCTTACCAACCATCATTAGTATTAAGATAATAATTACTAATATTAAATTTATCTTTAATGGTATCTGTATCCAAGTTGGTTTTCTCATTTTTCTGTTGACAATTTTCTTAATCATGTGTATTTCAACTGTCCACAAACTTCAGAAATATTTATTCATTGGTCACAATAAGAAAACAGCATAACTCAATTGAATGTAAGCATTAGGATAGCATCAATATCTATCTATCTATCATCTATCTATCTATCTATCTATCTATCTATCTATCTATCTATCTATCTATCTATCATCTATCTATCTCTATCTACCTACCTATCTATCATCTATCTGTAAATTTGTGAAAAGATTAAGAATTACATTTGTGTTAACCAGTTCATACTATTGCATTCATGTAATTAGCACCACACTGTCAATATATGATAGAAGATATGGAAATGATTACCCAAAGATCTGAAATTTAGGTTTTCGTTAGCATTTTTAATACTAGCACCCAGTATAAATTAGAATAGGTATATAGTGGTGAATTGCATGGTTATTCATTCAAATTACTTGGAAGTCATTTTATAAAAACAGTTCATACCAGGTGTTTGAACAATGATCATACTTGGAAGTTATAAACTTTATAAATGAGATGTTGCAGTACCCGCAATTTCATTGTCAGGTATTATATTGACCCAACCTCATCTAGGCAGGTCATTTAATGAATACCAAAACATGTAAACAGACATGTCAGTTTCAAAAAAGCATTAGCCTAAAATGAGGTCAACATAGTTAGATTCACTCGGTTGCACGGGCAGCTGAGTCCCCTCCAAATTGCACAGCTAAATCTGGCAGATAGCAGAGCTTCCCAGATTGCTTAACACCACTTTGAAGTTTAAATTCACAAGGGTCTGACATGTGAATGTTCATCCTTATATATCACACCAAAAGCAGAGAACACAACTACAGCAGCAAAGGGGCAATTTCCCACTTCAGCAGCTACTTGAGAGGAGGGTCAGTGCATTGCTTATCTCAAGAGCTATGAAGGATATAGGATAAAGAAATAAACATCATTAATTCATAAATTTTAAACTTTCAGAGAGATATGTATGTTGGGTACAATTTCTATATACTATCTAGTGCTGCTATAACAGAAATACTGCAAGTAGCTGGCTTCAACAAAGAGAAATTCATTCTCTCACAGTCTAGTAGGCTACAAGTCCAAATTCAGGGCATCAGTTCCAGGCTTTCTCTGTCGACACTGGAGGAAGGTCCTTGTCATCACTCTTCCCCAGTCGAGGAGCTTCTCGATGAATGTATCCCAAGTTCAAAGGACATGTTATGTTTCCAATGCTCCTTTCTTGGTGATATGAGGTCCCCCTGTCTGTCTGCTCACTTCTTTCTTTTATATCTCAGAAGGGATTGGCTCAAGACAAAATCCAATCTTATAGTTTGAGTCCTGCCTTATTAACATAACTGCCACTAATCCAATCTCATTAACATCACCCCAAAAAATCCATTACCATCAAGTTGATTCCGACTCATAGCAACCCTATAGGACACAGTAAAACTGCCCCATAGAGTTTCCAAGGAGTGCCTGGTGGATTCGAACTGCCAACCTTTTGGTTAACAGCCATAGCTCTTAACCACTATGCCGTCAGGGTTTCCCATTAACATCATAGAGATAGGATTTACGACACACAGGAAAATCACATCAGACAACAAAATGGTAGACAATCATACAATACCAGGAATCATGGACTAGCTGAATTGATACACATATTTTTGGGGGACACAATTCAACCCATGACAACTACATTGTGCCTCATGTGGCACACAGAAATTGTAATTATTTGACACAAATGCATGTTTAGAAGAGTATAGAAACACGTTTCAGTTTTATTAACAACAGACATAACTAAAGAATTTTTTGCATATTCTGTTTGTTAAAGAACTTCCACGAACAATTTGTGCGACAATTTTTTTTTTTCTCCCAGTTTATGGCTATCTTTTCAATTTCTTTGTGGTACCTCATGATACAGTGAAATTATTCATTCTTTTTATGTTTAGTTTTTTTTTCTTTTTTATTTAATATATATCATGTTATACAGTTTTTTTTTTTATATTTCTTCTAATATTTTGCTTTTCACAGTTAAGACTTTAATCCATCTTGAATTAATATTTTGCATATGGTGGAAGATATGACTGGAATTTTAGTTTCTAAAACTATGGGTTAGAATCGATTCAGTGGCACACAACAACAACAGCAACACATGGATAACCACTTGTCCCAGAATCCATTTGGAAATACTCCTCCCATTCCTGCTCTGCTGCAATGCAACATATGTCATATATCACAGTTATATTCATGTGTGGGTTTCTCTCTGGGCTCTATTCTGTTCTGTTGGTCAGGATGGCTATCTCTGCACTAACGCCACACTTTCTAATTACCATAGACACATCGGAAGTCTTGATATCTTGCAAGGCAACATCCTTGCAAGAACTAAAATAATCCCCATTCTAGAATAAGAAGGATTTCTGGGAGTATCTTGCTAAACCTGTGAGCAACCTAGGTTGGCCTTTTTTAGCCACTCCTCCACAGCTCCACTTTGTGGGGAAGTGGGGTAGAGGGAAAGCAATTGTATACTTGGAGATCTCCCCTACCTCCTGTGAGACCAGCAGTGCTTCCAAAACAGTGTTAGCATGCAGTGTCTCTACAATTGCAGGATCCCTTGGAAACCTAGGAAGACATAAGGTTGAGAATAAAATTCCACCTTTCAAAGTGTAATTTTCAGTGTTATCTTTTTAGTAAAGCATACAATGATGAATAAATAGAAAGATTATATATATGATTGCTTTTTTAAAAAAATTAAAACAGTAGTCCACTTAGTTTAAATAATGCACATACAATTATTTAGGATAGCCTGAGTATGTTAAAACAGCAAATCAACTCTTATATCCACTTTGTCATAGAGTCAGAATTCCCTCAAGCACAAACTATTTCCCCTCCTATTTTCACAGCTTCTTAACAATGGATATCGGTAGGTTGAATTTTATGATAACTAGAAAGAAGTTACATGGTATCTTCTGGTACCCCAGCATGTATATCTGAGTGAAGGTTAAGGTTAACTGAATTTCTCACTTCAGTTGAAAATCAATTCTTCTACACTTTTGTCATAATCCTATCAACTACAAAAAGAAGCTGTTCTATTCCTGAGTTATATTCCAATTTGCACAAGGAATTAAAATTTAGCTTTCAGAAACAAAGTTTTTATGGGATGACAGGACCTTTTTGTCTGCATTTACCGTAGTAAATAGTGACCCTGGACTACTAAAGGGGTTTTCTTAAGGGGCTTTTCCTAAGAATAAAGGGCAGTCAGAGGAGGAAGGTGGGAGTATATAGTCTTTCTGCTGCTAAGAGATGATGTTCAAAAGACATAGTTAAACTCACACTACTAGAAACAACTGTACTTTTAAAGGATGTTTTAAATATAGGTGCTACTATTTTTTTTTTTAGTAATATAACACACATTTAAATTTATCTAATTTTTTCTTGAGCAGCCAGAGACTTTTCCATTGAAGATCAAATACTATTTCTTTTTAAGCAATAAAATAGTCATCACATGGGTGTGATAAGAGAAATTGCCTTACCAATTTCCTAAGATAGGATTTGAAATGAGTTTATTTGCTGAAATTCAATCCATTAAGAAGAAAATCTATCAAATGTCAAGGAACTTTCATAGACTATTATGTGAGTGAAACTGTCTAATTATATAAAAGGGCAAAGTTCTCCTTTGTTTATTGAAGGCACATTTTGGCATTTGCCTCCAAGCCCAATGAACAAAGTGAAAATAGATTGGTACACAGGGATGTAATAAAGAACAATATGGGTATGGGTATGAGATTGTATACAGCTCCAGTGTATCTGGAGTATCAGTGTATCCACTGATCTTGACTACAAGGTCAGTGTTGAACTTGATTTGAGGAGCACTATTTTTTTTTTTTTTTTTATAGAGGTTTCTTGGAGCCCTGATGGTGCAGTGGTTAAGAGCTCAGCTGCTAACCAAAATGTTGGGATATTTGAATCCACCAGCAGCTCCTTGGAAACCCTAGGGGGTCATTGCATTCTGTCCTATAAGGTCACTAGAAGTCAGAATACAGCCCACGGCAGCAGGTTTGGTTTTCTGCTTTGTAGAGGCTTCTCAGTCAGCTGTATAAAAATTTTCCTTGTAGCTCCTTTAAATTAGGGGTTTTCTTTGCACGTGTATCACTATATCCATGCCCATGCTCTTATGCTGAAAAACTCTTCCTACAATAAGTGCCCTGTCCTTATGTGATATGGACTTTCACTTGCTACTTTTGCCCTTCTTTTGACTCTCGCTGTTCACGCTACTATGAATTTAAAGGCTTCCTATAGTCAGCAGCCCTTTATTATTTCAGTCTAACGTAGATTATGAAGAAACCTTTTCACAAGTGCTAACCACCTTGTTGGTCATGCTGACAAACAAAGGAATAGATCTTCTCAACACATTTCCCAAGAATAGGTGGTCATCGAGAAGCTGAAATAAATGAACTCCTCATCTCCTTCCCAACAACCCAAGTTATGAGGGCTCCCATGGTGTTGGTGTGCCTGTAACGTGCATCCCTGGTGGAGGTGGGTTTTTTTGGTGGAAGTGAAGAGAAGTGCTTAGAGTTTCTCTTTATTGTTACAGAAGTAGGCAGCTATTATGGCTGGTAACTGAACCTCGAAATGAATTTTTTACAACAGAAACAAGTTATGGCACAGAATGGTGTTTATCATTATTTAGTTGTATGTGATATGATATGATACTTAAAATAATAATAATAATATTTAGAGAGTATTTTGTCTGCCAGGGGATCTGGGGGTAGTACAAGTGGTTAATGTGCTTGGTGGCTAACTGAAAAGTAGGAGGTTCAAGTCCAGCCAAAGTCACCTTGGAAGAAAAGCCTGGTGGTCAACTTTAAGAAAATTTAGCCACTGAAAACCCTACAGAACATAGTTCTACTCTGATGCACTTGAGGTTTCCATGAATCAGAACCAATTCAACAGCAACCGAACCCATTGTCCTACTCCAGGGCCCGCTTTTGACTGGGCCTGTGGTGACTGAGGCAGTCTGATTTCCTATCCTGCATTTGCTTACAACACTTCATCCTGGTCCTCAGAACAGTTGTTAGTAAATCTTGTTTCTTAACAGTCACTGACTGTGCAGTTTTTGAGGTCATAGTCCTCCTCCTGCCAAGTTCCTTTTTCTGTCCTTTTTCAGCTCACCACATAGTGCCTGTTCAGGTATTCTTCTGTTACACATGCTTTCCAATGTGACTGCTCCTAAATACAACAGTGGCATTATCCTTTGGCAATTTGGAGAAGAAAGGGAATTATAAAAATGGGAATAAAAATTACCTGTATTTTGAGATTAACACTGTTTCTATTATAGTGTTTTCTAGGTATGTGTGCAGAGACAGAGCTATTTATATAAAATTGTTTACATTCACACCTATAAACATATGCATATACATATTACTAGATTGCCATGAATATGTTCTGTGCTTTTTCACTTGATCATTTGTATTGCTAACATTTCTACATATGAATATTCTTCAAAAATAATTTTTCAGTGATTGCATCTTATTGTATTATAGCTACAGAACATGGGTTATTAACTATTCCATTGATTCTACAGTTTATACTATTAATAGTTTTAGGATATTAGTATATATATAACTGAAATCCTGGTGATGTAGTGGCTAAGCTCTACCACTGCTAACCAAAGAGTTGGCAGTTCAAATCCCCCAGGAGTTCCTTGGAAACTCTACAGGGTAGTTCTACTCTGTCCTATAGGGTCACTATGAGTCAGAATCGACTTGATGGCAATGGGTTTGGGTTTTTAGTACATATATTTTACATGAATATTTAGCCAGAATTTCAAGTGTTATTAGAAATAGAATTATTAGATCTAAAAGTATATGCATTAGTAAAACCCTCACATGTATACCCTCTGATAATTTTAGCAAATTGCTTTTTGGAAAGTTTTATAATTTGAAAGCCTTTTCAGCAGTTTGACTATGTTTTCTAATAACCTTTAATGAGGATTAAATATACATATATGATATTTATCTCTACATATGTAAAAAGAGAGAGGTTGATTGCTCACAATGGCATCCACTATTGTTTTATTTATTATTAATGAAATTAAACATCTATGCTTTTATTATTTTTTATGATTTTGTAAATGGATAAATTCTTTTTCCATTTTTAGTGTTTGCAATTTTCAATCTATGATTTTTTTCTGTTATTCTTAATTTCTTAGTCATCTAGTGCTGCTATAACAGAAATACCGCAAGTGGATGGCTTTAACAAAGAGAAATTTATTTTCTCACAGTCTTGTAGGCTAGAAGGCCAAATTCAGATCATCTGCTCCAGGGGGAGGCTTTCTCTCCCTGTTGGCTCTGGAGGAAGGTCCTTGTCCTCAATATTCCTCTGGACTAGGAGCTTCTCTGAGCAGGAACCCCAGGTCCAAAGGGCGCTCTCTTTTCCTGGCTCTGCTTTCTTGATGGTATTAGGTTCCTACTCTGGTTTGCTTCCTTTTCTTTTTATCCCTTTTTTTTATCTTTTTTTTAAGATAAAAAGTGGTGCAGACCACACTCCAGGGAAACTCTCTTTACATGAATCAGGGATGCAACCTTAGTAACAATCCCACCCTAATCCTCTTTAACATAAAATTACAGTCACAAAATGAAGGACAACCACACAATATTGGAAATCATGGCCTAAACAATGTGTCACATATTTTGGGGGGACACAATTCAGTCCATGACACTTATGCTTATATAATTCTCCCCAATTCCAAGATCAGTAATTCGTCTCTTTTTCTTATAATTTCATTTTTGTGGTTTTAATTTTCTTATTGAACTCTTTAATCCATTTCAGATTCATCATTATGCATATAAAGTAAGGATCTAATTTGATTTTTTCAATGAGTCTACTTTTCTTCTTATTGAAAAAAAGTCATTTTCCCATTAGCTTATACAGTGGATGTGAACACACACATATCCTCATCCACACTAGATTCTTCTCTAAGATTATTTATTTTGTTACCCATTTTTAAAATAATTATATATGTAATGAGATATTTAAATAT
Organism: Loxodonta africana; assembly: GCF_030014295.1. Taxonomy (NCBI): domain Eukaryota; kingdom Metazoa; phylum Chordata; class Mammalia; order Proboscidea; family Elephantidae; genus Loxodonta; species Loxodonta africana. Next base: position 26,654,221 of record NC_087361.1, on the reverse strand, counting down.
CTAATATAGGAAGCCCTCTCATTCATGATCCTTTTCAGAGTTTTTCTTGGTGATTTTCTCCTGTTCTTTCAAATAAAATTTAAAAGCATAAATTCAAGTTAGAAATACTCAATAGTTATTTTGTCTAAGCTTGCACAAATCTCATAAATTAATCCTCAAAGAATTGACATTTATGCAATAATTAGTCTTTCCATGTAGGAATAAGGCTCTGAGGAATTACATACCCAGCTAAGGGATTTAATAACTGAAAGAGTTTTCTCATCTAATGGGAGATAGATGAAATAATTACCACCACTGTCCTGGATTTAAAGTGAAAATGATTGAATAATTTGTACCAAGTCTTTGACACAAACGTTAAATTACCAGCCAATTGACCCTTTCTGTGAACTAAGGTTCCCCTGGTGACACAGTGGTTAAGAGTTATGGCTGCTAACCAGAAGGTGGGCAGTTCAAATCCACGATCTGCTCCTTGGAAACCCTATGGGGCATTTCTACTCTTTCCTATAGGGTCATTGTGAATTGGAACCCACTCAACAGCAATGGGTTAAGGCTAACTCAGAGGCAAAATAAACTTGTAAAATTGCAGGACAGAAGATGTGTTGGTAAAGCCACTTTTTGTTTTGACTCCATTAAATGTAATATAGGCGAAATATGGCTTGTTATATTTGTTCCATTCTGTCATTAAAAAGAAAAGAACAAAAAGCTATGTCCTATTTGTTTCTTTAGTTGAATCAGATCTGTGGGAAAGAATAATAACAACAACAATAAAAAGTAAAGGAATTAAGTGGGAAAATTTGATAGGGAGGGTCGAGCAACTCATTTCACCCGATTGTTTGTGTGGCTCCTGTGAGAAGGTCAGAAGAGCCCTCCCTTCCTGGTTCTGTATCCTAGATATATGTTCTGGGCCCCCTCCATTTCCTCAGGCCCTCTTGCCAGGTCTGGGATCACCACTTATGGGCCTTGTTTAGCATACTATCCCTCTAACTTCAAAAAAAAAAAAAAAAAAACTTCAAGGCATCCACAATTTGAGGGTCCAGCATTCACACAGACTATTGACACCAAGCTGAATGGCACAGAATCTGTTGTCAGTAATTCTGGGTTTAATGAATGAAAAAAGTAAATAAATGGGTTCAGAAACCTAGAGACTGGATGTATTTGCTCTGCTGAAAAAGAACCCATGAGAAAGCATCTGTGAGCCAAATTATTGATATAGACCAAAAACCAAGCCAAACCCGATTCCGACTCATACTGACCCAACAAGACAGAGTAGAACTGTCCCATAGAGTTTCCAAGAAGCGCCTGCTGAATATGAACTGCCGACCCTTTGGTTAGCAGCCGTAGCACTTAACCACTACACCACCAGGGTTTCCTTGATATAGACAGGAAGATGGATAAGGATATATGAAACTCATGATATTGAATAAAATTAAAATCAAGTAGTTTTTTATTTTAAACAGAGTTTTGCCGCCCCAAAATTTATTGAGCATATTACATAAACCAGGTATGTTCTAAGTGCTAGGAATTTAGTAGTTAATGTAACAGATGAGTTCCTGCTCACACTCTGAGGATGAAAGTGGGACCCTAGAGTTCAGTCTTTTGTTAGATGTTAAAATTTGTGTCTTTAAGAGGAGGAAGAGACTGCATTTGTGATCAGAGAAATGCTTCTACATGGAAAAAAATGTATATATTTATAATATATATATACTGAAACACTTGAATTTGATTATGTCAAGATAATCCTAATTACAGTAATTTACATAGAGTGTTTAAGGAGGTCTAGTGGTGCAATAGTTAGTCTCAGCCAACTGGTTGATGATTTGAAGCCACCGCAGTTCTGTGGGAGAAAGATCTGGTGATTTGCTGCCACAAAATAACAGTCTAGAAAACCTATGGGGCAGTTCTACTCTGTCACACGGGGTCACCATGAATTGGAATCCACTCAGCGGCACACAACAACAACAACATGTAGAGTGCTTATCAGTTTTTCCTGATCATCACGCAGTAAATAATGACTTTTTGTATCAATAAATGTGTCCCCAAATTTCTGTAAGTTTGGTACATTTTACACTTCTAAATATTCTCACTTGTTTTAGTGTTTCATTTAATGATTCTGGTAGTAACATAATCAAACTAAAAAGATTATTGATTGGCGGGTTTACAAATCTAGTAGAAGTCTATTAACTGATGTCTGCCACTAAGAATATTGTTTTTGAGATTTACGTTTTTAGCGTTCGACACAGAATACTCAGAATTCCAAAGAAATTCACACATTTTAAAATAGACATATCTCTGTAGTTTATGTGCTGTAGTCTTACCTGCAACTTAATCTTGGAATTTCAGCTTTTACTTATAGATTTGAATCGCACAGTCAAAATGTCTTCCAGAAAGTCATCAAGAATTTTTTCTTCTACAAATCATATGTGTTGACCATATCCTTGACAAAGATATATTTGTGCATTTAAGCAGTGCCAATATAATATTAAATAATGGTGTTTAACATGTGAATGGATACAGAAATAGTTTAAGGAAAATAAGCATATATATTGGACACCTAAAAGTAATATATACATATATAAAATTTAGTACACGCAGTCCCTAGGTTAGGAACATCTGACTTATGCGGCAACCCGTAGTTATAAAACAACTCCCGTAAAGCCTACTATACGAAAGATTCTAGGCACAAATAGACGCTACTTTGTGACGCACATTGAAACATTATCATTGTATTATTATGTTAAAGATGTTTTAGTGTATCTGGAAGTGTTTCTTTAATGATTTCATGCATAAAAAATTACACTACACACTACATACTAATAGACAAACACTTGACTGGTGTTAGATCTGAACCATACCTAACTGTTTCAGCTTATGTACAAATTGACTTAAAGAGAAGACAGGAAGAGAACTTATTCATAACCAGGGAACTGCCTGTAATCAACTATTTGATAAACAAATTTAAAGTCAACTAACCTCAATCTTAAACTTACCATGTAAATTTGAAATAGTTGTACATGATGGTGATTCACTCGTCATTCTCTGTACAACACAATCATGTTATTACATGTCATATTTACTTACAACATTATGAAATTTGTAATTAGTGTGATCATATCATTCATGAAAAACAATAATGTATTATTATATCTCTATGAACTTGCAAATCTCCAATCTACATCAAAAAAGACCTTGAAAGTCTTTGTAGATTGAATATATTACAAGCAGTTTATTGTATTCCATGGCTGAGTAAGTATTTGCAAGAAGGCATTTGATACAGACCTAAAAACATTGATAGAAAGTGAACAAGATGCGAGGAGGAATGCTGGTGGTGAAAAGCACACCACCTATCAGGAACCACAAGAAGTGGAGTGCAGAAGCAGGAAAGAGCTCAATGAACATTTAGTACATCGTAGCTATTCTAAACATAGCTGTCAGACTATGGACAGAATGAATGATAAACAATTTTTATTTGGAAGACAAAACGGGTACCCAGGAATTTATACCCTCAGATCATAAACCTGTGAATTTAAGATATAAAATATACACCTATAACAACATCCATACTCCCATCTCACCAAAATGGAAAGTACTATGTATTAAGACATAAAGAATTTTAAAGTGCTTGTTCGTTTGGCTCTTTCCTTTTACTCATTACATTTAGTTTTGGTAAACATATAGGTAATAATTCATTTACTATTTTTACAATCTTCCTCCATAAAGTTCGGTGCTGTTATGTCCACCATGTTGTTCAACCTTCATTTAATTTTGATATCAACTAGTATTCACGTAATAGCTTAGAAATCATTTTTATATGTTGTTAAAAACTTTGGCATTAAATTTAGTACTTAAAAATTGATATTAATAACTGTCCTACTATTATACTTAAAGAAAGTATAACTACGAAATGAATAGGCTCAATGATCAGTTTTGTTCTTGGATTACTTTGCCTTCTTTGCTTATCTTGTGTACTTTACATGTGTAATCTTGAGATAACTATGTGCAGGTGAGCTGGTTTATGATATAGTGTGGGAAAGAGGAAGATCACTAGTAGATACAGGCAAGTTTAATAAAATATCTAGTTATTTCCTGGTATAGTGTTATTCAAATACTTTAAGAAAATGCTGATATAGACAAGGTAAAGGTAAACCCATTGCTGTGAAGTCAATTCCGACTCATAGAAACCCTATAGGAGAGAGTAGAACTGCCGTATAGGGCTTCCAAGGCTATAATCTTTAGGAAAGGCTCTCTGGCGGGACAGTGGCTAAAGCACTTGGCTGCTAACCAAAATGCTGGTGATTGGAACCCACCAGCCGCTCTGTCAGAGAAAGATGTGGCAGCCTGCTTTGCAAAGATTTACAGCCTTGAAAACCCTATGGGGCAGTTCTACTCTGTCCTACAGGGTCGCTGTGAGTCAGAATCGACCAAACCAAAGGGAGTTTGGGTTTTTGGAATCTTTACAGAAACTGACTGCCACATCTTTCTCTGGCAGATCCACTGATAGGTTCCAATTGCTGACCTTTTGATCAACAGCTGAGTGTTTATCCACTGTGCCACCAGGGCTCCTCAATACAAAATTCATCCCTCGAGGAGAGAAAAGATATTGGGAATATTGAGAGATGTCTGGATAAATCTCTCCTCCTGTCTGGGCCCATTTTTAGCTCCTTTCTCCTCACACAAATAAGTGCGAGGCATGGACTTATTTTAGAAATCATAAGTGCCTTGACCGGAGTCCATTAGGGAAATGCCTGGGCTCAATGAATTTTACTATTTAAAGTTAAAGTTTCTCTATGTCCTGATAGAGGATGTTTTAGGACTACATATCTCTGGACTTATTCAAAATGCAATCAGACATGCCTTGATTTATACAGGCAAATCTCTGCAATTTCTTTCTTATTTGTTTTAGAATGAGAACGTACCCCAAATAAGCAGATACATTAGGATTTAACCTTCTTGGGGGATTTGCCTTTCACATGCTTGAGTATGATGCTATTTATGCATTATTATTTCTGCACAACAGGCAGTTTTACTTGAAGAATTTATTTCCAGTTTTAAATGACATCCTTGCTTTCAAACTTGATTAGAGCATGGGAGATTTTTTTCCAACAAATTTGAAAAGTAAATAACTTTAATAAATACATATATTATCTCTCCATTTTTTTCTAGAGTTTCATGTCAGTTTGGAGAATCACACAAAATGGGAAATTTTGAAAACTACCGAAAAATTCGAAGGTCAATAACTAAATTACAAAGAGTCTCAGATTATAAGATAATTTTAAATTATTGTACATTAAATCTACTTTCTAAATGGGAGCTTTAATAAATTATCTCATAGTTTACTAAATTAATTACTGGCTCATATTAATCAGAGATAATGAATTACAGTTATCTTATAAAAAGTACTTAACAAAGGACAGACAAATGTTAAAATACTACACCCCTTTCATGATATGATATTCTAAGCCAAAGCTTAGAAGATCAAATTAACCTTATTCCCTAAGTAAAGCTGATTCTATTCACCAATCTTCAAAGAGAAATGCTTAAACCAATGATTTAAGTAAATTATAAGCACTTAAGAATGCACTTAAAAAGGAGGTCTCGAGTTACTTTAAAAATTACTCATAGTACTATTCTGCTTTAGGCGTCACTTCATAAATTTTCAAGAGGGAAATAAATGCTCATTTCTGTCTTCATGTAGTATGTGCTTAAGGGTACATAATTTTAATATATGTTTCTTCATAGTGGGATTTGGTTCTAAATATCTGAGGAGCTGTTTGCATTCCTATTTCTTAGGAACTGAACAAAAGTGATGAGTGTGTGATAAATATTATCCCTTAAGAAATAGTTTTTCATATTCATTGAAGAAATTACAATTAAAAAGGAAATGGAGGTAACAGTCAATATAATGCCCAAGCTTCATTTAAAGTTGGTTATTATTTTTCTCAGAAACTGAGTGATACAGTATTTGCCTCTTAGGGAAATTAAATTACCAACCAGTAATTATAGTTTTCTGAATGTAATATTCTCTGTGGATTTCTATCAACTATTTGGGGGCATTTTGACATGTGAGACGTAGTAGTACAGCTAGATAGGAAAAGAAAGAACGATTAAATTCTGATAGATTGTATCTTCAATTTGCCTAGTAACTTTCTATAGAGGCACTTACTTTCCCTCCTTAACAGTTTTGTGCAGTAGACTCAGTTAACCCGAACGTGGACTCCGTTAACCTGAATGTAGTTCTCTGGATGACAATTTTATGGCACAGAAGTTTGAAAGACAGACTCAGTATCATACTGCTGTTTATATAGCTGGAATTAAAATTCTCCTTATAATACGTAGTTCAGCTCTACTTCATTATATCGAGTCTGTGCTTATATTTGCTAAATTAGGTAGCAGAGCAATATAGATGTAATGTGTTAATCTTCAGGAGACCAATATTTAAACCATGCTTCACACCTACTGTCACCGTGTTGTAATTTTTATGAATTTTTAATTTAGTATGCTATGCTTTATATTAAGCTATGAATTGCTTGTTTATATATATATATATATATTGAAATTTGTGCATAGCCTAGAAATCCACTTATTTTATAAGGACATTTTAGAAAGCATACTATTTGAGATTCCTAGATTTTAGAGTAAAAACAATGAAATAGTAAGTACTTTACACTTTGAGTCCTTATAAAAAACAAAATACGTATTACCATTTCACTAAAATATTCTATAATAGAGACAAGGAAGAACTAATACCATCTTGAAAACAGAAATTCAGGTGGTTTCTTTCTAGGACCAAATCAAATTATCTCTTTTCTTCTTTTTTTTTTTTTTTGCTCCCAAAGCCTTATATTTAAATATCTTTTTTTTTTTTTTTTTTTTTTAAGAGCTGGGCTCACTGATCAACAGAGATAAATACACTAAAGAATGTCATTCTTTCAGAAACTTGGGTGGTGAAATGACAATCATACCATGGGATTTTATTACCATTTTTTTGTGGTGCAACATTCAATTTGTTTACATTTTATCCAACAAAATTTAAATAGATTTATTTACTTATATGATGATCTGGAAACAAATTAAGAAGAAAAATATGTCTAGTAACTAAACATATATAAGCAGATTTTCACACTATTGAAACATATATGCCTTAGTTGTTGTTTTTTAATATAGATTGAATGATAAAATAATATTTTTCTAAACTTTTTGTCAATATATTTAAGGCTGCAAGATTAACATGTATTTCAGACAAATATTAGTGTTTCTAAATTTAAGACTTGGATGATTTACTAAGATTCCAGTATAAATTTTATTGTTTGGAGCTGACATGAGAATTAAATGCAGTAATGCATTGTCAAGTGGAAAAACAGAGTATACATCTGAATTTATATGCCTAGCTCTAAATCCCATTTAAAATTTGAGAAATGTTTTATTATCTATCACAAAAGATGACTATTTCTGCATTATCCCTTCCTTATTAGAAAAGAAATATGTGAGAAAATGGGTAAAAATTTAAGTATTAAAAAGTCAAATAATTTAAAGATTGCTCATTTAATTAACATGACATTAAAAATAAAAGCAGCTAATATTTGAAGGCAACCATGAATGCAAAATACTTTACAGACATCATTTTATTTCAGGTTTATAATAACTCTAGATTGGAAGGTAAATTGTGGTTTCAAACTACGAGAGGTACGGAACTGGTATTCAAACTTAAATTGCCCCAAAATGCACATCTCAACCAATGCACTATCCTTTCTCTATTATTTTTGTTTGATAATTAAAAAAAAAAAACACTAAATCAACTTCTCTAAGATATTTTAATTTACTTTCTATATCATTTAATACCTTTCTTTGAAAAAAAATCTTTTTTCTTATTATGAAATTATTATATGTTAATTGTAAATATAAAAAAAATTAAACCAAAATAATTAAAAAAAGGAAATTACCCAGTAGTCATACTACACAAAACCTTATTCAATCATTGACCACAAATTTCTTGGCACCTTCCATATGTTAAGTACACATAGCCACAAACAAGTGTTAGGCTTCGGCCATTGTGGAGAGTAGAGCCTAAACAATGAAAGAAACTGACATCAGATGATGTTGTTGTCAGGTGCCAGCTAATCACGTCTGACTCAGGGTGACCCTGTGCACAGCAGAACGAAACACTGCCCAGTCGTCCACAATCCTCACAATCTTTGCTATGTTTGAGACATTGTTGCAGCCACTGTGCCAATCTACCTCATAAAGAGTCTTCTTCTTTTTCTCTGACCCTCTACCTTACCAAGCATGATGTCCTTCTCTAGGGACTGGTCCCTCCTGATAACATGTCCAAAGTACTTGAGACAAAGTCTCGCCGTACTTACTTCAAAGGAGCACTCTGGCTGTACTTCTTCCAAGACAGACTTGTTCTTCTGGCAGACCATGGTATATTCAATATTCTTCACCAACACCATAATTCAAAGGGATCAATTCTTCTTCACTCTCCTTGTTCATCATCCAGCTTTTGCGTGCATATTAGGTGATTGGAAATTTCATGCTTGGGTCAGGAATACTTTGGTCCTTAAAATAACATCTTTGTATTTTAACACTTGAAAGAGGTCTTTTGCAGCAGATTTGCCCGTTGCAGCACGTCGTTTGATTTACTGACTGCTGCCTCCTTTGGTGTTGATTGTGGATCCAAGTAAAATGACATCTTTGATGACTTCAATTTTTTCTTCTTTTATCTTGATGCTGCAGTTGATGGTACAGTTGTGGGAATTTTTGTTTTTTTTACGTAGATGTGTAATTGGTATTGAAGTCTATAGTCTTTGATTTTAATCAGTAAATGCTTCAAGACCTCTCTGCATTTTCAGCAAACAAGGTTGTGTCATCTGCATATCACAGGTTGTTAATGAGTCTTGCTCTAATCCTGATGCCCTGTACTTCATCATATAGTCCAGATTTTCAGAATCTTCTCTCAGCATGCAGATTGAATAAGTACGGCGAGAAGATACAACCCTGAATCACACCTTTCCTGGCTTTAAACCATGCAGTGTTCCCTTGCTCTGTTCTAATGACTGCCTCTTGATCTTTGTACAGGTTCCTCATGAGCACATTTAAGTGTTCTGGTATTCTCTTTATTTGCAAAGTTGTCTATAATTTGTTACGATCCACACAGTCAAATGCCTTTGCATAGCCAATAAAACACAGGTAAACATTTTTCTGCTAGTCTCTGCTTTCAGCCAAGATCCACCTGACATCAGCAATGATATCCTTTATTCCAAGTCCTCTTCTGAATCTGGCTTGAATTTCTGGCCGGTCCCTGTTGATATACTGCTGCAATCATTTTTGAATTATCTTCAGCAACATTTTACTTGCACATGATATTAATGATATTGTTTGATAATTTCCACATTCTGTTGGATCACCTTTCTTTGGAATGGGCACAAATACGGATCTCTTCTAGTGTGTTGACCAGGTAGTCATTTTCCAAATTTCTTGGCATAGACAAGCGAGCACCTCCAGCACTGCATCTGTTTGTTAAAACGTCTCAGTTGATATTCTGTCAATTACTGGAGCCATGTTTTTCGCCAATGCCTTCAGTGCACCTTGGACTTCTTCCTTCAGTACCGTCAGTTCTTGCTTATATGCTGTCTCATGAAATGGCTGAATATCAACCAATTCTTTTTGTTATGGTGACTCTGTATTCCTTCCATCTTCTTTTGATGTTTCCTGTATCATTCAATATTTTGCATATAGGCTCCTTCAAAATTACAGCTTGAGGGTTGAATTTTTTCTTCAGTTCTTTTAGCTTGAGAAATGCTGAGCGGCTTTCTTCCTTTTTGGTTTTCAATCTCCAGGTCTTCACACATTTCATTATAATACTTTGTCTTCTTGAGCTGCCTTGTGAAATCTTCCTTTGAGCTCTTTTACTTCTTCATTTCTTTCATTTGCTTTAGCTACTCTGTATTCAAGAGCAAGTTTCAGAGTGTCTTCTGACATCCATTTTGGTCTTTTCTTTCTTTTCTGTCTCTTTAAAGACTGCTTTTTTCATACATGATGTCCTTGATGTCATTCCACAAGTCCTCTGGTCTTTAGTCATTAGTGTTCAATGTGTCAAATCTCTTCTTGAGATGGTCTCCAAATTAAGGTAGAATATATTTAAGGTCATATTTTGATTCCTGTGGACTTGTCTTAATTTTCTTTAGCTTCAACTTGAAATTGTATATGAGCAATTGATGGTCTGTTCAGCTGTTCTCCCCTGGCCTTGCTCAAAGTGATGATATTGAACTTTTTCATCATCTATTTCCCCAGATGTAATCAATTTGATTCCTGCGTTTCCCATCTGCTGAGGCCCACATGTATAGACACTGCTTATGCTGTTGAAAAAAGGTATTTGCAGTGAATGAACCGCTGGTCTTGCAAAATTGTATCATGTGATCTCCAGGGTCATTTCTTTCACCAAGGCCATTATTTTCAAACTACTGATCCTTCTTCTTTGTTTCCAACTTTGCATTCCCCCCAAAAAGAAAATGTTTGCATTCCAATCACCAGTTATTATCAGTGCATCTTGACTGTATGTTTGATCAATTCCAAACTGCAGCAGTTAGTAAAAATCTTCAATTTCCTCATCTTTGGCATCAGTGATTGGTCTGTAAATTTGAATAACAGCTGTATTAAGTGGTCTTCCTTGTAGGCGTGTGGATATTATGCTATCGCTGACAGCATTATACTTCAGCATAGATCTTAAAATGTTCTTTTTGACAATGAATGCAATGTGATCTCTCTTCAATTTGTCATTCCCAGCATAGCAGACCATAGGATTTTCTAATTCCAAATGGCCGATACCAGTCCATTTCAGCTCATTAATGCCTAGGATATTGATTTTTAAGTGTTCCATTTCATTTTTGGCAACTTCCAATTTTCCTAGATTCATACTTCCTACATTCCACATTCTGATTATTAATGGTTGTTTGCAGCTGTTTCTTCTCACTTTGAGTTGTGCCACATCAACGATTAAGGTCCTGAAAGCTTTACTCCATCCACGTATTTAAGTTCAGCTCTAGTTTGAGGAGGCAGCTCTTCCTTAGTCGTATTTTGAGTGGCTTCCAATCTGAGAGGCTCATCTTCTGGCACTATATCAGACAATATTCTACTGCTAGCCATAAGATATTTCTCACTTGCCAATTTTTTTTTTAGAAGGAGACCACCAGGTCCTTCTTCCTAGTCTGTCTCAGCCTGGAAGCTGCACTGAAACTTGACCACCATGAGTGACCCTCCTGATATTTGAAATACCGGTGGCATAGCTTCTTAGTATCACAACAAGACATAAGCCAATACAGTAGTACAAACTGACAGACGTGATATCTTTCCATTATTGTATGTAATATAATAATATTTAATTGTATTTTACTTAATATAATAATAATATAGAGAGTGGTCATGTTAATCATATTGTTTATAACTCTAAAAACATTATAATGTGCATTAATTTCCATGTTGTCAATTTTTACAACATTACTGGTAACATTTGCAGGTAATTCCATTGCATATGTGTATTATAATCATTTAATGCTTAGATTATATAAGTTTTACGAGTCAGAATCGACTCGACGGCACTGGGTTTGGTTATACTATTTCAGGAACTCTGGTGACACAGTAACTATATAAGTGAAATTACTGCAGATTATAATGCTTTCAGACAAATTAAGTTAACAAAATATTGAGTTAATCACTATGGCTGCTAACCAAAAAGTTGGCAGTTCAAATCCACCAGCCGCTCCTTGGAAACCCTATAAGGTCGGTATGAGTCAAGTGAGTCGATGGCAGTGGGTTTGGTGTGGTATAAAGTATTTCAGGCAACTTTTTAAAACATTTTTTTATAAATCAAGGCAGATCCATGCCAATTATATTTTATATGGAAACCCTGGTTGTGTAGCGGTTGAGTGCTATGGCTGCTAACCAAAGGCTCCGCAGTTGGAATCTGTCAAGTGCTCCTTGGAAACTCTATGGGGCAGTTCTATCCTGTCCTATAGGGTTGCTATGAGTCGGAATAGACTCGATGGCACTGGGTTTGGTTTTTGGTTATATTTTATATCTTTAAAACAATATCTTTTACATAAACTTCTTTTGTTCTATAACTTTGCTGTGGCAGTGCTGATGTTAGAGTCAACATTTCATTTCTGTATTATCTTAATTATACTTTGGGGGCTCCATATAAATATACTATAGATTCTGGATGTAAGGCTAAATGAATATGCTTGATATTCACTTTCAAGGCAATCTGGATTTTTTTTTTTTTTTTTAATGAAACTCATGACTCTCATCATGTTTTTTATATCTCATTGGAATATTTTCTTCAGAAAGGCAAAGACCATGTCTGTCTAGTTCTCTGACATATAGCAAGCACTTAATACATATTTGAAAAGTGGATGGGCATATACAATAGTTTGAATTTCTTCCTTAACTGGTAAATGTTAGTACAAATTTATTGCATTTATTTTTATTTCTTTCAGGCTTGGGTCCATATGTCTATTTATACAGTTGCAAGTTTTTTTTTAATTATTTAGCTAAATCCTTATAATAAATTCATTGAAGGCAAAATATTTTTATGAAGGCAACAACACAAACAACTTAAAAGTAAGCAACATTTTATCACTTTTCATGAGGAATTATAATGTAAGATGGTAGAAGATGATTTCCCTTGTAAGAAGTAATATAAGTCTCAGTATTTATATTTTTATATGAATATCACCAAAGGAATTTTGAAAGAAACTTGATGAAAACATATAATGATTTTCAGTGTATTGGGAAAATGATTCATTAAGCAAGACTATGATAGCATTATTTTATTGTGGACATTTTTACCGCAATTATTCATTCTTAGAAGCTGTTGAGTAAATTATATTCCTTTGCCATAGAGAATTCAAAAGATGTGTTTTCTCCCGTGCTGATAATATGGTTTAATATCAGAAACTAAGAGCCCTCAACAGATAAATGGCTCTACTATCTGACAATTATCAGAAATAATGGCTTTAGATCAACTACTTGAGATTAAAACAACATTTTTCTTTTTTGCATTTGTTCTGTGCTATTTTTTTTTTATTTGACTGGCATCTATCCAACCTCTCTATAAACGGGTCAAATCATTTATTTACCTAGAATGCATTTTGCAATTAGTTTACCATGGAATGATTTACAGTAAGCTATTCGGTAGACCATTAGATGCATTCTGGGTAAATATTGGGATTTTCCAATGAACCCCATTGTAGATTGGTAACATCTGCTCTTAAACTTTTTCAAGGGAAATTCTTTATGCCCTTTCTCTGCTATAGTAAGCTTTGAGACTTTGTTCATTTGTCCTTATGTTGGATGGAGCTGACCCAGATCTGTTTTCAGAGGGAAAAAAAAAAAAAAAAACCTTGGCTCAGCGAGCTCTCACTAAGTCCATGTACCCGAATAAATTGGCTGTTTAGTCAAGAGTTTGGGTTAAGTTCCTTTATTAACGAAGCTAAATTTTATTGCAACTTTGAGCTTTGTCAGCCACAAAAGTATATAAAACTGTCCTTATATGTAAACAGTATGCACATGCTACCAAGTATCAAAAGCTGGGGACTTTTTTGTAAAGTCAATTCATTTCTCTAACTAGTCACAATTTTTACCGTGCCAAGCCAGAGAATCAGAGCAGTGTCCTAAGGAGACAATGTTTTGGTCCCTAAAACAACTGTTTTAATTGACTTTTATGAATATAAATTAGTCATATTAGAAAGTAAAAGTATATTTTTCTAAAGGTAATAACCTGAAGCTACTAACAAGTGTTTTTTTTTTTTAAACAAAATTGTGAAGGTCATCTTGGGTTGTTTTCATTGAATGGATGTATTAGATGACTTAACACTAACACTCTTAACTTGGATAGCTAGCATAAAGTGGTAAAAAATAAAGCATCCAACGTCATGAAATATAGTAAATCTAGAAAGATTGTCAGAGTGACTACTGACTTCATATAATTGTGATTTGAAAGTATATTAAGATTTTTCCAGTTTTAAAAGAAATGAATTATTGCTCTCATATGTATTGTTTTTTAAGGGTTTCTTATTAGCTACGTGATAAAATGACAGCTTATTCTTAGGAATGAAATTATGCACACCTGTATACATATATCCAGGAAAAATAACTTGGTGTTTAAAATGCTTTTTAAACACTAATTAATCCTTAGGACCTTCCACTTAAGTAAGTAAGCATTATGATCCTAATTTTAGAGATGAGAAACAGAAGGCTTATCTATTTGCTTATTGACACATAAATGTGGTGGCAAAGCTGGGATTAATCATCTATATTTAGTTTTTATTCATTCCTAGGAAACCCTATATAAGTAGCCACACTTATAAATAGAATTTGAGAATTAAGGAATTTTGCATATGGAGTTGTATCTTTTTTCTCATTTTAGCAATAAGTTCACAACATAAATGTAAACAATATAATTATTGAACTATCGTTTCAAACCAACACCATTAGTACGGGATAACTTCATCGTATGATGTAGACTCTTAAACTACCATTGCATATGAACTTTGTATACTATATCCAACTTATTATTTCTCTAAAGCCTAATAGTTTGTCTGAATTTACACTTCATGAACAGTATATAGTTATTGTGTAAAACTCAATTTTAAACTAGCAATATTTATTTTCTACTTTCTCTTGAGGTTTATAGAAATCTAAATAAAAGTTAAAGTTAAATACACTAATAAATTAGTCTCACATTACTCTGCCATTAAGTTGTTATTTTTGTACTACCGTTAAGGAGCGTTGCTTGCTGTCAACAAAAATTAGGTTATCTGAGGATGAATATTCTCTAAGGGTAAAATCACCAGATTGCATTCATGGGTGAGGCCCAGATTCTATTCTTGGAATCGCCCAGTAATGCCCAGTCTAATCCTCTGTAAGGATTTTTAGCAGTCGTCACTTTTGTTGCTCAGTTTGAAAAGAGAGTTCAATCTAATTCAACACATATTTTTGATCACCTACTGGCAAGGAAATATAGGGCAACAGTGAGGATACAAAATTTAGTAAAATGTAGTAATCCCTTTTAAGAAACTAAGCATTTAACGGGAAAGCCATTATAAAAGTAACTACTGTAGTAAAATACATATATAGAGGATATACAATTTAAAGAGTAATGACTACTTCCAGATGGTGTGATCAAAGGTAATTTCTGAATGAAAATGATTAAGATGGCATTTAGATTTGGAAGGTGATAGAACACTGAAGGGTGGAAGTGATAAGGAGGGTGGGTGAGGTATAGGAGCAATGTGAGAAAGACTCCAGCTGACAAGCCTAAGACATGTGATGAGGGTGGTGGTGGTATGTTGAGAGAAAGGAAGATATTTGGGGAGAAAATTCTGAGAGTCTTTGAATGTCAGGGTAAGAAGTTTGAATTTTATTCTCTAGGCAATGGCTAGACATTGAAAAGTTTGAAGGGTGGATCCAGGCAATCGTCTGCACTAGGGTTGCTGCTCTTGGCTATGTGTATAACAAGGTGTAAGATCAGTTCACAGGCTCCTCTAATTGTTCACATTCTAAACTAGGACAATGGCACTAAGAAATGAAGAAATATATGTTGTTGTTTGCCTTTGAGTCAATTCTAAATCATAGTGACCCTATAGGACAGAGGAGAACTGCCCACAGGGTTTACAAGGCTGTAATCTTTTTTTTTTTTTTTTTTTTTTTAATCTTTAAAGAAGCAGACTGCCACATCTTTATCCCTCAGAATTGCTAGTGGGTTCTAACCGCTGATCTTTTGGTTAACAGCTAAGAGCTTTAACCACCGTGCCACCACCAAGGTTCTCCCCCCCACCACACCCACACCCACACACATGCGTTGAAAAAATAGGAACTGACATTCCAGAATCAATGAGGGACAAGAAGGAAACAATTATTACCATACAGTTTAAACCAAAAAAAAAAAAAAAAAAAAAACCCAGTGCCGTTGAGTTGATTCCAACTCATAGCTACCCTATAGGGCAGGGTAGAACTGTCCCATAGAGTTTCCGTGGAGGGCCTGGTGGATTCGAACTGCCGGTCTTTTGGTTAGCAGCCGTAGCTCTTAACCACTATGGCACCAGGGTTTTTACCATGCAGTTTAAGTAGATTTCTGAAACTCTTTAATAAACAAATTCAAAGCTCTTCAAAATAAAGGATTTTGTGTAATTGTAAAGGAGGTATAATGCTTTTAACTCGTTTACATAATAATGTGGGGTATTTTCTTTTTTGAACAAGTTTTTTTTTTTTTTTTTTTTTCCTAATCTAAGTGTTCCTTAAAGATTACAGTCAATAAATTCTATGGGACAGTTCTGTTTCGTCACATAGGTTGCTAGGAGTTGAAAGCAATTCAACAGCGCCCAACAACAGCACGTTACTAATTCATTTAATTCAACTTTTCAGTTAAAGATTTTCAAGTTTTCTCTTGACCAAATATGTCTCTGACATTATTAGGATGTTGAATCATCATGTTCTTAGGGAGTGACTGACAATTTGATACATTCCTGGACTCTTTTTTACACCAAACCAAAAACCAAACCCAGTGCCGTGGAGTCCGACTCATAGCGACTCTATAGGACAGAGCAGAACTGCCCCATAGAGTTTCCAAGGAGCACCTGGTGGATTCAAACTGCCGACCCTTTGGTTAGCAGCCGTAGGTAGCACTTAACCACTACACCACCAGGGTTTCCGTTTTATACACATATACATATATACACATAGGGTCGCTATGAGTCGAAATCGACTAGACGGCACGGGGTTTTTTTTGCACATGTATTTGGCTGTCCACAAAAAAAAGAAAAAAAAAAAAAAAGGTAAGAAGGCATTTTTAAGAGTAAGGACTTTTATTTTATTTAAAGAAAATCCGCTGAAATATAAGAGAATGAGGCATCTGAGCCCTGCAGTAATATGAACAACTCAATTTTGAAGGCTGCAGCTACAGGCAAAATCTTTTCTTAAAACCAATTTCTCTCCAAATAATGCCTGATTGTTCTGTATGTACCATCTTCTTCTTACATGTCTTAATTGTGTAGCTGTTAGCCATTATTCTGTTTATATCTGACTTGGATTATTTGGTCCTTAGGGTAAAGCTTTGTCTTTTTATATCCCACATAATATTTAGGAACGCTCTTTGGATCAGAGAAATGGGGGATTTTATGGACTCAAGAGGTCATCTATTCCAACCTCCTGCCCAGAAAATCATTTTGTGATGTTAATGGGCCTTGATTCTCTTGTTTTTCCTTGAAAATCCCCAAAGAACTCACTCCTTTCCAAAGCAGCCTACCTTACTGTCATGCAGTTTTCAGGATTGGAAAGTTCATCATTAAATTGAGCCCCAGGTTGCCTCATCTGAACTTCTAAACATTGGCTCTCACTATACTACCTTAAGAAACACAGGAGACTAATCCTACGTTCACATAGTAGACTTTCAAATATCTGAGAACTGCTATCTTGCCCTGTAAGAAAGTGAAAAGTACATATAAGTGGGATAAATTGTCAAGTTTGTTGTTTGTGATCTTTTGTTTTTTTATTTATTTGCTTTCTAGCTAGAAATCCTCAGAAAATTGAGAATTACTGTTTGTTGGAGACTCTCTTTGTTGTTTCCCACTGAATTAATGTGGGTCAATTTTTCCCTGTAAGGAAAACTCTGTCAAAATTTCTTATCACCAGCTGGCTTACTTCTTAATTACACTTTTTTTAAGCTTTCAAATAAAGATATTAGGGTGACCTTAAGGGAACCAAATAGCTGAATTAAATGTAACTAATATTCAGTATTTTGCTTTTTAATTACCATTCACTTATCTATTTAGTATAAAAATTGATTTTACTGTAAACATTAAGGATTCCTGGTGTTGAAGGGTTTAAGCACTTGGCTGCTAACTGAAAGGTTGGCAGTTTGGACCCGCCCAACGGCAATCTGCTTCCATAAAGTTTACAGCCAAGAAAACCCTATGGTGACAGTTCTAGTCTGTCACATGGGGTTACTATGAGTCAGAATCTACTCGACATTACCCAACAACAACAACTATAAATATTTATTCATTCTTTGAAACTTACTAAATTTCAGTATTGACATTATGATATTTGGAGAGGAAATTTTTTTCAGACATTGTTGCTCATGACTAAATGGAATGAAGTGGGGAGGGGATAGTCAAAGACTGACTTACCAAGACGATGCTTTATTAGAATGAAGAAGTGGGACCAATAGCACATTTATATCCTATGTGTAAGTTTATTTCGATTCAAGACTCAAGAAATCCTTGTTCATTCCAAATAAACCATCATGTGATTAAAAAGGGGGAGTAAAAGAAATGCAGATTGAAAGTGTGTTTGTGTGTGTGTTATATTGCCAAGAACTTACATAAATGATACTACAGTGATCTGAGTCATCCTAAACTTATGACGCATGGAACATCAGGTGATGGAAATAGGCAACAAGTGAAATCAATGACTTTGAAACTGTGGGTCAGATAAGTACACAACCTTGATTGGTCCATTAATAATTCTGAGACGCTGCTTTGAGCATTCTGAGAAAGACTTCTCTTTATCACACAGTAGGCTGCTCTGTCACTTTGCAGGAGTACATGCACTTCCGTGGGCCACACACCCTCACCAACTCAGTAGTATACTCCATAGATTTATATCTAGCCCTCTCTCTCAATGTATTTTGTTTTCTGTTATGCAGGTAATTGCCTTTATCCAAAGATTGTATAAGCTAAAGCAAAATTAGGTCAACTCTATTAGGAATAATTTAAAAAGTGGTATCTTTGAAACAGTTTCATTCAATGAGATTCTCTTAGAAGAATGTCAGAAACCTCACTCCTATTTTTTCTATCAGTGATGTGCAGTTTGCTGTGGGGTTTTATAATTTTCTGAAACTGACGACTTGATTGCTTTGGGGAAATACGGATGCAGATTTTACCTTGAAGAGTCAAAAAGCATTGCTAAATGATGGATCAATTGTAATGGGATTAAGGATTTTTTCCATCCTTTTTGTATTAATTACCCATCCATAAAGAGAGAAACTAGTCGCCCCGTCCCTGACTAATGCTCTGTAGGCTTTTGATATCTGTTTGATGAAACTATCACAAAAGATAAAGCTGGAAAAATTATTTTCTACTTTAGACACGCGTAGAACACTAGAGTTGGCAGGATTTGAGTTTCTGAGACCAAATGAACAAAGAGTGATGAAATGCCACCCTGCATAAAAAAGCAAAACTTAACAGCTATCTTTGACATTAAAAATAAGTGTAAAGTATGTGTTTCTAATCAGGCCTAAGACTGTGACCTCTTGAACTTTGGCTGAGGGTGGACATGGACATAGTCAGGAGAAGAGTTACTCACTCTCTATTCATGGCAGTAGTCTGTCTACCTCCTTACACCTGACTGGATGTGGGAAGTAGAAATTTCCTGAATTTTTAATATTATATGAATATTTGTCTATCTTTTGTGACTCACTTCTATATAAAACTCGTTGCCATTCCATCAATTCCAACTCACAGTGACACTTTAGGATACAGTAGAAATGCCCTATAGGGTTTCCAAGGAGCAGTTGGTGGATTGGAACCGTTGACCTTTTGGTTAGCAGCCATAGCTCCTAACCACTTTGACACCAGGGCTCCCTCTTGTATACGCAAAAAAAAAAAAAATTGCAGACGCAATTAATTCACTTTTTTCAGTTATTCCATGTGCGGACTGATACTCTTTAAAACTACTTATGGAAAAAAGAGTCCAGCAGCTTCTCCTGGAGTAGGGGAGCTAAGTTCTCCTCTTGTTATATGGGTGAGTGGCCATCTACTGCCAAGATATTTTGTCTTAGTATACTCTTGATTAGAGATTTAATATTAGAGAGTCAAATATTAGTGATATTCAGAAATAAGTCAAATCTAATCCTAATCTGGGAATGACAACACATTTATAAAACTATAAGTGATATTATAAGTAGACACCATGGATAGTTATTTTTCAATAAATGCTTGTTAAGCACTACATGTAGCACTTTGGCTAATTGTATATTTCAATGACTTTAAATAAAACAATTTGGTAAGGAGGCCTAACCAAATATGACCTAAAGACTATTTTTGACTTTCCAAAGCTTCTGTAATTGGTAGACGGTATATATGAGATTTAGGAAATATAGGGAATTTAAACATTTATATATGAAGCATTATTTAGAATAAGACTTTGGAATAAGCTTTAGGTCATTACTAAGTAGTTTGCTGAATTCTAGTCTATTCTTTACAACATCTTTGTGACAACATTTTTTATAAGCAAATCTCCATTGCAATCAATGACATTAAGCAGTGCCTTCTTCTCTGCCCTCATCCTCCCAAGCCCTTCTCCTCCTCTCTCTTTTTCTTCTTCTAATGAGAATTTGGAAACCCTGGTGGCGTAGTGGTTAAGTGCTATGGCTGCTAACCAAAAGGCTTGCAGTTCAAATTCTCCAGGCACTCCTTGGAAACCCTATGGGGCAGTTCTACTCTGTTCTACAGGGTCTACTATGAGTCAGAATCGACTCGACGGCAACAGGTTTATTTTTTTTGTTTTAATGAGAAATTGGCGCTCTGGTGACACAGTGGTTAAGAGCTACAGCTGCTAACAAAATGTTGGAATTCACCAAGCAGCCCCTTGCAAACCCTATGGGAGCATTTCTATTCTGTCCTATATGTTTGCTGTTAGTTGGAATTGGCTTGATGGCAGTGGGTTTGGTTTTTTGGTTAAAGAGAAATTAGGCAAATTTGAGGTTCTAAGACAATGAAAGCCTATGTATTGCATAACTCCTTAATTCTTGAGATATTGAATAAAGTCCCCAGAAAATTACATTAAAAAGTTTATTTTGCATATGTTTAAACTCAGAATTTAAAATACGGCTCTAGTACAGTGTCTTTTTTAATAGACTATCATTGAAAAAATAGATTTAAAACTATTAGCATTATTTTTGAATATATAAATGTAACATATTTATATAGGTTAAATTGTTCTTAAATTATTACAAGCTATACAAATCCATGAGTCTATTTCATAAACCTCAGATAACTAATTCACTTCTTGAAAGCTCTCTTGAGAATAATAAAAGCTATAAATTTACTTCTATAGAAAGAAACATAGCACGTATTTTATCATTTATACTTGGAGTATTATGTGTGAATAATAATAAAATTTAAATTGCACTTTTTTATTTTAGTTTTAAATTTTTCAATACATAATTATTGAACACCTTCAACATGCCAGACACTGTGCTATTCACTGGTAATACAAAATAAAAAAATAAATACAAAGATGAGCAAAAATGACATGTTCCCTGCCCACAAATGAGTATACACGCTGGGGTGGGGTTAACTCAAGATCAGCTGTGTCAGGGTTGCAGTACATTTGAGAAGAACCATTAGTTCCAACCCAGTCCAAAATGTACATCTCAGATTGGAAATAACATTTGCTTCTTTGATGATATAATCATGATTTTCCCTAAATTTAAATTACACTTTTAAATGAAAAGCATTTTACTAATTTTGACCCACATCAGTATTAAATATGCTCTATACCTCCATGGCTACTTAAAATAAGATTAATATAATTTTATTTTTCCTGATAACTTGATCATTATTACTAATGTGTAAGTGCACTCTTAGCAAATGTAGTGATGCCCTAGGTAGTTATCAAATTGTCTGGAAGTCTTCTCCATATATTGCATAGACATTGAATACTTACCTTTCTTCTTTTCAACTTCTCCTTGTACATGCCTAATTGCCTTTCAATTAACCCTTTAAGGCTGTGGTAAATGAGATTGTCTACACCGACATCTTTCTGTTTCTACATATTGCTTCTAACTAATGGACAGGGAGCACGCAAACTTGGATGAATTTAGTGAAGCTAAAAAAAAAGTCATATATAAATTGTTTCTAACCAATGGACAGGGAGCACGCAAACTTGGATGAATTTAGTGAAGCTAAAAAAAAAAGTCATATATAAGCATATAAAAAAACATGAAACATATCAGATTTAGTACATGCACGATTTTATGACAACTATTCTGGCTGTTGTGAGAATTTTATGTTTTGTTTTTGTTTTGGGGACTCTTCTTGCATTTGCCATATATAGTTACCACTTAGTAAGAAATGGATTGCTCTTTCAATGACTTGTATTAAACATGAATACAAAGGCACACGCAAAAAGTACAATTTTTCCCATAATCTCTCTTCTCTAATTTTTCCAAATATATAACTTTTAGGGCCATATTATTAGGCTAGTCAAGTCAATTCCGACTCATAGCAGCCCTGTAGGACAGGGTAGGACTATCTCATAGGATTTCCAAGGAGTGGCTGATGGATTCGAGCTGTCAACCTTTTGGTTAACAGCTGAGCTCTTAACCACTGCACCACCAGGACTCCAAATTAAGAGTAGTGTACCATATTTAGAAAAGATTCCTATCTATCTCAATCTTATATACCAAGTTATTTAGAAGATAGTCTTTGTATAGATTATTTCCACATGTGCTCAGAAATTATACAAAATGATAGAGAAAAATGCATACATAATACAAAACTGAAAACACACAACTAAATCTGGGCTCATATTTTGAATGTATTATGTTATAAATACCTTAGAAAGAGCCCTGGTGGTCAGTGATTAAGTGCTTGCCTGCTAACTTAAAAGTCAGTGGTTTGAATTCATCACGGACTCTGCAGAAGAAAAGACTTGGTGATTTGTTCCTCTAAAGATTACAGCCTAAGAAACCTTATGGGACAGCTCTACTCTGTCATGTAGAGTTGCTACCAATAGGAATCAACTTGAAGGTACACAATAATAACAGTCATCTTAATGTTGAATTTTAGATTATATTTCTTATTTAGTAGAAAGTTAGCATGACCAATTATACAAGTTCAGTTTCATCTGTTTGAGAGCATTAGTACTTTATTGACATTTATAGTCCCACAGAATATTTACTGATGACCCACTATGAGCAATGAATAATGAATAAGGAAGATCAAAGAAGAATTGATGTCTTTGAATTATGATGTTGGCAAAGAATATTGATTATACCAGGGACTGTCAAAAGAACAAGTGAATGTGTCTTGGAAGAAGTACAGCTAGAATGCTTAGAAGCAAGGATGGCGACACTTTGTCTCAGTTTGGACATGTTATCAGGAGGGATCAGTCCCTGGAGAAGGACATCATAATTGGTAAAGTAGAGGATCGGTGAAAGAGAGGAAGACCCTCTATGAGACGGATTGACACAATGACTGCAACCATGGGCTCAAGAGTAACAAAGATTATGAGGATGGCACAGGATCTGGCAGTATTTCATTCTGTTGTAAATAGGGTCGCTATGAGTTGGCACCTAATAACAACAACAATTATGGTAAAAACAAGATGATAGGCGCTGTGAAGAGTAGTGATCAAAATATAGGCCTAGAAAGGCAGGCAGGTACATAAGAAATAGTTTACTGTTATTAAGTTATAATACATAATTAATATTATCTCATATAACTTTTTTTTTTTTTACACATATAACTTTCATTCTATCTAGCTGGGTAAATAGCCTATAAACATAAGTAAAATCTATAGTAGGTTATATAGTGTTAAGTTCCTCATTGAAAAGATGACTTTTGATACCTGAAGGAAGTGTAAAACTGGAGAAAAAATTCCAGACTGAATAAAGGGGGTCCATCCTGCTTTCTCACTTGTCCCTTTCTAAAAACGTAGATACAGCTTTCCCCTTTTAAATGTTTAGTTTCTACGATTGATATTTAAAATGCACAAAGTTCTACAGAATTTCCAAAGTATTATCAGAAAATCGCCCTCATAAAGGAGAATTTGAGAGGAGACTGGATTGCAATGAAAACAATGAGAGAGTGTGATGAATATTTCCAGTGTGAAAGAAACTTAGGTGGAAATATTACAGAAAGCAACTATTGGGCAATTTCAAAATTTTAGAAATAAATCAATATAGATTGCTGTGTTTACGAGTAAAAACCAAACCCATTGCCACCGAGTCAATTTCAATTCATAACCACCTTGTAGGACAGAGTAGAACTGCCCCATAGGGTTCCCAAGGAGTGACTGGTAGATTTGAACTGCCAACCTTTTGGTTAACAGCAGAGCTCTTAGCCACTGTACCACCAGGGCTCCAAGGAGGGTGTAATTTAGACTTGTCATATATAAAACTACTTTTTACCAGTGCAGATCAACTTTTTTATTTATCATTCAGTATTATTTGAAATGTGGTCTTGAGTATTTGGCTCAAAGAGTGACAAGCCTTTAGAGAATTTGTGATAATATCACCTCCAGGATGTAAGTCATTACCTCTAAAAAAGAATGTAATGGAAAATTTTCCTGGAATTATGAGGAGGAAGAACAAAGGGTGTGTGATTTATCTCTGGGAAAGTTATACATAAGTTAATGCATAGTAACTGGCCGAAGAGATACCAAAAATTCACTTTAATAGTTAAATGAATTCATCAATTTGGATTAGAAAAATTGGTTGACAATGTAAGGAACATTTGATGATTATTTTAAGAGGGCAAAGTGTAAGATGCATGCAAATAAGCATAATATCTATACTTGAAATTTCACTTATAGAAGTGGGATTAGAGAATATTTTTTGAGATTTTCTTCCAAGAGACCCATTTCATCCTTCTTTAATTTATTCATACTTTTATTTATTCAATCAATAAAAATGTTTTGGAAGACTACTAAGTAGTAGATGCTGTCTCTATGTAAGGGAATATGGTAGAAAGATTAAAAAAAAAAAAGATCCGTAGTTTCATGAAGATTACATTTCATTGTGACTAGAAAAAAAAAAAAATCAAGCAATGAATAACACTTCCTAGAAGATAAAAGAATAATGTGAGACAGAGTGACTTATAGAGGCCGTTGTATGCCCTTGTTAGTTCCAACTTTTAGTGACCCTATATAACTGGGTAGAATGGCCCTATAGGGTTTTCTAGACTGTAATATTTATGGGAGCAGATCATCAGGACTTTTCTCCCCAGGAGCCCCTGGGGGGTTCAAATCACGGATCTTTTGGTTAGCATCCTAGCTCTTAACCATTGTGTCACCAGGGTTCCTTGACTCTGGGGAGAGGGAGGGGGAGATGCTATTTTAGCCTGGTTAGTGAATGAAGCTCTTTCTGAGGAGATATCTTGGGGAAAAGATTATTTAGTGTAAATTTAGTGTAGGCTTGCTGAGATTCCATGAAGGGCAAGTTTACATTTAATTATTCACTATTTTCTTTAACTTTGATCAAGTGAAAGATCTTTAAGAAGTCTATAATAGTATATCTTTTCATTGATTTTTCAACAATGTAGTCCTTTGTTAGCCTATCTTTTTTCTTAAATTACACTCAATATTCACTACATAGGACTTTCTATAAGAATAAGTATATTCTGTATCCATCTATCTATCTATCTGTCTGTCTGTCTATCTGTCTCTCTGTCTATCTGTCACCTGGCATCTATCTAGCTATCTACCTACCTACTTAGAAATTTCTAGAATATAAAAGTACATTAAAATGGAAAATCAAATGCTAAAATTAACTGTCAGATCTATAAAGAGAAACAGGGTATTCCCTGGACTCAAAGTATCTCTCCCAACATTTTTAGTACTTACTGTGGTGATTTTACCATATGCCCACAAACTATCTGATACTCCTCCTTCCAGGAGATGAAGCTTGATTCCCCTCTTCTTGAGTGAGAGTTGGGCTTAGTAAATCATTTCTAATGAACTCTGGAAAGGGAAAATTAGTAACTCTATAGTGGAGAAATCTAGCAGACACCAACTTAACCAAGTAATTCATATTAAATTAACCAGAAATGTCATAATGTCATGTTAATATCTTGTACCCCATCACATGATGTAAAGAGAAAGGAACTTCACTTCTCTGATATTCTTTCCTAAAACCCATAACTCAATCTTGTCATGAGAGAGAAAAACAAAACAAAACAAGAACAGTTACTGTTGAGTCAATTCTGATGTTCTGAGTGATGGCAACCCCACGAGAAAAAGCAGATCATTCCAAAACGAGAGAGGTGCTACAAAGTACCCGATCAGTACTCTCCAAAAGCGTCAAGTACAAGAAATTGGATTGGAAGAAACTAAATAGATATGACAATAAAATGCAGCACAGCATCTTAGATTGGACCCAGGAAGATAAAAAAGGACTTTGTGGGAAAACTGTTAAATTCTGAATTAAGTATATATGTAGGTAATAATATTGTGTATCGGTGTGAATTTTTAAATTTTGATCAATGTACAATCATTAGGTAAAACTGGGTGAACGGTGCATGGAACTCTCTGTGTTATCTTTGCATCTCTCCTGGATATCTAAATTTATTTCCAAAGAAAACATTTTTTAAATGGTAGGATAAAAATATCAATCGTTTTATAATTGTTTTAACATCTTAACTGCTATAATACCCAACAACAACAACATTTTCTCTGGGAAAACTCTCATTTTCAATTTGTGGTGGAGAATTCTCTTTCCTTGCTACCTTTGCAAGTGCAAAGACTGACATTTAGAAGTGAAGTTTTTTTTTTTCTTTTTATTTCAGTGTCTCAGACTGTATCATTCATTCCCATGCAAAAAAAAAAAAAAATCAAGTGAATACAATTCCGTTATGTAAAGTGTTATATGAAGATGACTATAAAAACTATGCTATGTATTAATTGCAATTTACACAAGATGTGTTCTGGTTTCTCCTTTTCAGACTTTGTATACAAAAATGATGCCCTCAGATTAATACTTAGCTTTTCAGAGATTGCATCAGTGATGCTGGGGTAGGATTAAGGCGTTAGAGCCGAAAACCTGTCAAGTATGGCTACACATCTAAGATTTATTTACTGAACCATGAACATATTTTTTATATTATTTTCCATAAGAAGTACACTTCTAAAAATAAATGCTGCATAAAATTGATTATTAAAATAAGCTAAGGTAAAAATAGAGCGTGTTTGTGTAATACATTTTGTTATTCTTGTTGTAATTGCAGTCCAGAAATATTATCCTATGGGAAAGCATGATAGAATAGTATCTTTTCCAAATTTATTTAAAGATATTACTAAGAAAAAAAAAAAGCAATATGTTCCATTTCAATGTATTGTATAACTGGGTGCTGGGGGAAGTCAGACTCTCAGGGATTTCCACGCATGAGGTACTTTCTAACCTGCAGACAATCATCCCAAAACCATCAGTGTCTTCAGAAACTCCTGCTTTTGAGACAGCAGTTTGAATTAATGGCTATTTGGGGTATCTCTTCATAAATCTTACTAGTCTGTATAGAGTCTAGTTGTACAGTGCATTGTGAAAATAACACTATTTACTTATTAGATGTTAACACTATCTTAAACCTTGGCAGCTGCAAAGTCTATGATGTAAGGTCCAGTTTTCAGACCATAGTTTCAAAATAAGGAATGGGATAGTTTTCTTATTAGCATGATGGTGGTAATACAGTAAGAAAATGATGAAATTTAGCAGGATTTAATAATATTTACAAAGTGGAACCATAATTTTAGAAAAAGTGAAGCCGTGATAAATAAAATGATAGATCAATTAAAGCATTGCTTTAGCTGGAAAAAAAATATTATAGGCAAAAAAGGGAATAATGAATAAAAACAGGTGTGCGTATACTGGGGAAGAAGTTTGTTCAGGGCTGTAGCTCTTAGACAATAATTAACATTTACCCAGTGGCATTTTCATAAGCTTTATTACTCACCCAGGGAGCCCTGGTGTTGCAGCGGTTACAGCATTACTTACCTGAAGATCTGTGGTTCAAACCTGCCAGTTGCTCTATAGGAGAAAGGGTGGGAGTATGCTTCCATAAAGATTTACAGCCTTAGAAACCCTTTGCGGCAGTTCTACTCTGTCCTATAGGATGGTTATGTGTCACAATCCACTGGAAGGCTGTAAATTTGGGTTTTTGGATTACTTATCTGGTAACTGGAACAGAGAGGAAAGGGTAAAATTCCATCTCGGACCAGTTGCCCCTGAAAAGGCCCTTCATCCCCGTGTGAGTTGACACAGAGATCTCTCCCACACCAGTATAGCCCCCTCAGTACAGAGAGGAAATTGGAGGGGCCAATGTGCTGAGGCAAAGGGGAAGGAGAGGAAGAGAGATGCTCTTTGATTTTGATGCAGTCTGGGTTCAAGGTGCTTGAAGGTGTTGTAGTCAGTTTTGACGGAGTCAAAGGAAGAACAGCACCTCTTCTTCTGGCTTCTAAGCTGAGATGTTGCCAGCATGCAATTATATACTTAATCATGTACTTACAATTAAGGCTTTAGGAGAACTTACAGTTAAAGCACTAGGAGATGGGTCTGCTTCCCTTAGGGTCCATTCTTTCAGTACAGTTTCATTGCAAGTAAGGGGCCTGCAGGCAATGGGGGAAGAAATTGCTTTCTGCTGCCCTTGCATTAAACGGGGTTTAAATGACAGAACACAGGTAAAATCATAGGTGATTAGAGTTAGGGAATGAACTGAAAAAGCATGGTGACACAAAAGCCAAGAAAGAGTGGTTGAAGATGTATGCATGAAAATCAAACACAACCAGGAGCTTGACAAAGACAAGAAATGAGAAAGGACATTTGGATATTTTGCTTGGGAGATTGTAAGTGGTCTTGGAAATAAAAGTTTGGGTAAATGTGTGAATATGGCTCCTAATGGTTTCAAAGTGAGTGGTTTGTAAAGAAATGCATATATGGGCATCTCTCTTAGTAAGTGGGACAGTGCAGAGAAGGACTATGGTCCTAACACCAGCACTCCTGTAACTACTGATTACCTACCAGGGCTGAGAAATGACCCAATATTTTACTTCATTTATTTTTGCAATGAAAATATACCAATTCATTTTTTTTCTTGTTTCATTTATTATTTCCAGTTTTCCAAACATTTGTTTAAAATAATTTGTTTGCAATTGTGGTCTTAGGCACCATAGATGATGCTAAAGAGAACAAGACGTTCTCCCTCTCCTTAGGAAAATGATGTTTTTAAAAAAGGGATATACAATAGAAAAGTAAAGAATATCATGTAAAGCAGATCCTGCTGTAAAACCCAGAAGAATGCACAGAATTACTTGCAAGGACCTGGGGCAGGCGGTTGGTGAAACACCAAGAAAACTTGGTTGAAATCAAATTGGGAGAATATTTAACGCCATGCTGCAGGAAACGAAATTTATTCTGTAGCAAGTATTGTGCCATTTAAGACTATCATAAATCTTTACTTTTATGTTTGTGAAGAATCTAGAAGAGAGAATTGGTCAAGATACATATATTCCGTACCTTAGTCCTTAACTGCTAGGAGGAGGAGCTTCATTCAGAACTTTGCACTGTCTGAACAGTTAATTTGGATTTATCTTAGATTAAAGAAAAGCAGTTGCCTTCCTGGTATGCTCAGTAGTACTCTCTCGTGGACTTGGTACTTTGACTTTGAAACGCCCTTATAAAATGCTTATGCAGTAAACTTCCCATAAGAGAGTCATAATCCTGGCTCCAAGACCAATGACAGATAGGGTGTTATTTTTGACATTTCTGAGAGAATGTGCTAGAGCAACCTTCTGTGTCCCAAGCTGAGAGAAATAGAACCCATGAGGATTCTCTAGAGAAGATGCCCTGTATTTATTTAGCTGGTATAATCCTAGAGCCGATTCCCAGCAATACTATGACTAATGTTCTTGGAAGGAATCATCTATATATTGATGCAAATAAAAGAATATTTGTTTTAAGATTGGCATCTAACTACTTTTTCTGTTCCTCAGGAGAAGCATAAAATATGCGGTGGTCCTTATTGGACATAGAATCATATGTTTCCCAAAACATCGAGTAAGTCTTTGTAGTATCTAAACATGAATATTAACTGCTAGCAACTTAAATATCACGGACAAAATACACTCTTTAGTCATGTAATATGCAGTGAAAAGAGGTAAATATATATAGCAACTTGAAAGACAAATCAGCATTATTTATCATTTATTATATCTTAATATGTATGCATATTTAACTTTATTTATATTAGTAATATCTAATAATAATCATGTTTAGGCACATCATGTCTACTCTGCAAATCCCTCCCCAGTTATAATACTGACATTTCCTTGACGAAATGAAAAGGAACACATTACTCTTTTTTCTGTATTATGGAACGCGAATATCCTCTACAATAGAGCTTCGGAGGATTTGGTAAGAGCAGTTGAGGAGCTGTGAACTGCACTTAAGCATCTTTAAAATAAAAGTCTTTAATAAATGGGAGTCATTTTGCTTCTCCAGCTGCTGTTAAGGATAGCAGCCCACATGGGAGAAAATACAAAAATGAGTGAATGCTTAATAAATATTTGTTGAATTGAATTGAATAAGTAATTGATTATTCCTCAACCACAGAAGATACTCTAGAATTTTTAGAGAGAGGGTACGATGGCAATTTAGCTTGATCTACGCACCGCTCATGAGAGTGACTGTCAGCTAGAAGGTCCCGGTAGGGCAGCCAGTCTCAGCAGGGAATCTGATATGACATAGGCGTTTTATTATAGGGGGATAGAGCTGCTGCAGACATAGAGGGTACAACATGCACTTGCACCCACACACTCACACGCACACATATATACTTTGCTGTTAGGTGCCATCGAGTTGGTTCCGACTCATAGTGATCCCATGTACAACAGAATGAAATACTGCCCAGTCCTGTGCCATTCTCACAATCATTGCTATCCTTGAGCCCATTGTTGCTGCCACTGTGTCAGTCCTTCTCTTTGAAGGTCTTCCTCTGGTTTCAATCTAGAACAAACAACAGTTCCTGATGCATACTAGATCTTTAGATCCTTTATGAATTTTATTTTCTTCTCTTTCAGGATAGGAAATGAGACAGATTCCTCTGAAATTATAAAGTCTTATGCATCTAGGAAAGAGCTTATAATAACTTTCTGGCACAATATTAAAATGATGCTCCTAATCATAGACCTGAAATTGAGGCCTGTTGCTGTTGTTTCATTGCAGCAAGTCGATTCTGACTCATACTACAGAGCAGAATTGCCCCATAGGGCTTCCTAGACTAAAATCTTTTCGGGAGAAGATTGCCAGGTCTTTTCTCCCATGGAGAAGTTGGTGGGTTCAAACCATTGACCTTTTGGTTAGCAGTCGAGTGCTTAACCACTGGACATAAGTTGTCCAAGGTCATACAGCTAGAATCGAAAGCCAAGCTCTTACTAAAATGGGTAACCCTTCTTTTTCAGTGCTGTGCAATTGCGTGGTGTAGGAAGCCGGAGAAAATATTCTATTGCATCTTTGTTTTGTAGGTCCCCAACCTAATATTTAAACTGCTATTACTTTAAATATTTTCTAATAGTTTGAGGCTTTCTATTTATTGAGATTTTAAACCAGCTTGATATTATTAATTTTTCAAAATATTTATGTGTTTTTGGAATCCTTTAAATAACATTATCTCAGACACAAAAAAGAATGTCTTTTCATACCTTTTTAGGAACCTCTGTACTAAAATTATATTAAATCTGTGTGTTTTAGGTAAAATATTGGATTATATTATTCATTTGTAATTTTGTTTCTTTGTCATTTAGTAAATGTTCAGTTTGCTGATTTATTAACCTTCTTTTGCCTAAAAGAGTCAAGGTAAATTGCAATTGGCATTTTGTAAAGGAGTCTAAATTATTTTCTTTCTTGAGTAATGTGAAGAATTGAAGTGTAATTGATGTTTATTAAAAACTAACGTGGATTTTTGCAAGTACATAAATAGAAATTCTTGTGTAAAAAAGGCAGTTGTAAAAGTGATTTTAGTGAATTTTTTTCTTGTAAAAGCATACTATTTCATCAAATTTCAGCAGAACCTTGAGACTACTTTGGAGTATTTTGTATAGATAGATGAGGCAATTACCAGATTTCACTGAAGTAACATGCACTTTTTTTTGTTTTTAACATTTCAACATATGTGAATTTGCAGAGCATCTTAAAATCTCTGGTGTATCAGAGTTTAACTGGTAGCATTTTTTTCCCTTTCTTATGAGTAAATATAATAATGATGCAACTTATAATTGATGCTATCTTAGATTCAACAACTTATACAATTTGTTGAGACATATAAAAAATGTCAGTGCTTAAAATTTTGATCCTGGAAATATCAACTTATGTATTCAATAATTCAGATAATAAAATTAACTGCTAACTGTAATTTCCAATGGATATGATTCATTTTCTGTGGCAGGAGCCCGTGAAAGACATGTATTTCTAAAATATTTGCAGCATAACTTTTCTAAGCTGTCGTATTTTGACAAGTTATTTGTTCTTCATCTCTGTTTCAGTGCTATGTGTACACACAAACCATTTTGAAAGATATCAGATAAGCCTTTTCAAAAAAATGCATATTGAAATGACTATAGAAATCCTCTATTTCTATCAATTAAGTTTATCATTTTTAATAACAGGTTCTTGGCCCAGGATCGGGAATCAAAAGTATTTATAAGACAGAGTTTTCATCACATGCAGTTTTAATTATTCCTGTATTTCTTCAGGATGTTTTCCACCTGGTAATTATTTTATCACATAGGTATAGGAATTTATTATATTGATAAGCAGTTCATATGGCCAGACATATTACATT
Source organism: Loxodonta africana (assembly GCF_030014295.1). Taxonomy (NCBI): domain Eukaryota; kingdom Metazoa; phylum Chordata; class Mammalia; order Proboscidea; family Elephantidae; genus Loxodonta; species Loxodonta africana. The sequence goes on along the minus strand of NC_087361.1, from coordinate 26,621,618 downwards.
CCAGAGCACATTGAATCTGATAGGTATAGGTATTTATATTTTTTAAAAAGTATTTGTATGCCCGTAAAAAATCATGTACATGTCAATCAGTGTAACCTAGTTTGAACAGGAATATTATCTCAGGATTACAGTTGGTTATCTGTATTTCTCTAAGCATGAAAAAAGCCTTCGTATTATACCTTTTAAGTGAGCATTTTAAAAATGAAGAGTAAATAGATAAGCGTTCTGAAGTCTGTATTTATCTGTTGATGCAGAAAGTAAGCTATTAATATTACTATATATTCAAACTAATCACAAGTTATGAAATTAACTGTAAGTGAAACCATGTAGAATGACATTTCACGCTTTTGGTTTCTTGTGATTTGAAAGGGAGATGTCTTTCTCTGACAGATTACAGAGGATTTGGCATCAACTTTCTATCCCTCAAGTTTAAGTTGTAATTTTTCTTAAAGTGACAAATGAAAGGAGCCTGAACCTAGAATAAATAATTTTTCATACCTAATAATCCCAGCTAAAGTACAGCAGAGATTTGAAGCAATTATTTTGGTTATGGAGGCTCACATCAGTAGCTCTTTTTGACATAAATTCCCAAATTATACACATCAAGGGAACAAAAATAACTCATAGATCTGAAATAAATACTGCTGCAAAACTAGTTAGGCATTACCTTTGCCTGTCCTCCAGAAGCTTACTATTTTAATAGGAATGCCACTGATATGCATAGGCACAAAGAATTCATGACAAATGGTACAACTATCCACAGCATTGTGCAAAAGTTAAAAAAAAAAATTAAAAGGAATTTCAGCTGAAAGGGCTTGCACATATGGGAAACATGATCCTAAGATTCATATCATTATTTGAAATATATTTTGATGGTAAATAGGACACAGTAAAGATGAATAATAATTAGCAACAATAATGGCCAATAATTACTGGACTCTAAATATAGGTGCTATACATGTGTTGATCCTTTCAAGGTTAACAAGGGAGATGCTATTTTTCTCTTTCTTGTGTAAAGAGAAAATTGAGTTATAATTTAGGCTAAGTAAGTTACTCCAGGAAACCCTGGTGGCGTAGTGGTTAAGTGCTACGGCTGCTAACCAAAGGGTCAGCAGTTCAAGTCTGCCAGGCGCTCCTTGGAAACTCTATGGGGCAGTTCTACTCTGTCCTATAGGGTCGCTATGAGTCAGAATCCACTCGACAGCACTGGGTTTGGTTTGGTTTGGTTTGGTTTGGATTTAAGTTGCCCCATGACTGAAAACACTCCAAGAATTATTGAAGGACAAGCTCTTGTCTGTCATCAAAATATCTAGGGTGTATATGAGTATCTAAGTAGCCTTGTTCAATTTATCTTCTTTTTTTTTTTTTGTTTCCTTCTTTGGAAAATGTACTGCAGTAATCTTTCTAAATGTGTGTGCAAAGTATTGTTTACAGGCTCTCTGTGTTTACCGCATTCCCATTTTAAAGGGTATCTAATATACTGGAGTAAGGGCTCCCTTTCTCGGTAAGGAATGGACTAAAATATCTAATTTTGCCTAATTCTCTTAGGGTGACACTTGGTAATATCTTTATTCTCCTCATTGCAATGTGGCCACTTCTATTAACCCCTGCTTCCAATGATTGATTTAAATCAAGCACAAATATTTTGAATTATTTTTTTAAGAGATAAAAAGAAAAATGCAGCAATTATTCTGATGGCTAGATTTCCTGTTTAGGGTTAACAAAATTTACATTTTGCTGGTATTCTCTATCAGAGTTTGGCAAACTACAGCCTGCAGGCCAAATCTGACCCACTGCCTATTTTTTTTTACAGCCCATAAGCAAAGATGGCTTTTACGTTTCAACTGGTTAAAACAAATTTTTAAAAAAGAGTAATATTTTGTTACACATTAAAATTAAACAAAATTCCAATTTTTTAGTAAAGCTTTATTGGCTTACAGCCAAATTTATTTATTTACATATTGTCTCTGGCTGCTTTCATTCTACAAGTTCAGAGCTGAGTAGTTGCCACAGAGACCATATATAGAGCTTGAATAAATGTTCATTGTTGGGAGTAAATTATAAAGCCTGGAATACAATTGCACGGGCAACATGCTCAAATGTTTCCATAGTACACTGATATATTTAGTGTTAGCATTTCAAGGACAGCCTCTATATTCGTTATCTATTTTTTATTGCTGTATTGGAAACCCTGGTGCCATAGTGGTTAAGTGCTACAGCTGCTAACAAAAAGGGCAGCAGTTCAAATCCACCAGGTGCTCCTTGGAAACTCTATGGGGCAGTTCTACTCTGTCCTATAGGGGCGCTATGAGTCAGAATTGGTTTTTGGGTTTATTGCTGTATAACAAATTACCCCAAATTTTTGCTACTTGAGACAACAAACATTTATTATCTCACAGTTTCTGTGGGACAGGATTCTGGTCATATCTTAACAGGTTCTTCAGGCTTAGAGCAACTCACAAAGCCACAATGAAATGTAGGTTGGGGCTGTAGTCATTCCAAGCTCAACGGCAGGATAATCCACTTTCAGGCTCAATCCCATGACTACTGACAAGTTTTAGGTTCTCATTGGCTGTTGTCCAGAGACATAAGTTCCTTTCCAAGTGAGAGTTTTCACTGGGCAGCTCACAACACAGCAGTAGATGTTCCTCAGAACAAACAAGGGAGAGAGCGAGACAGAGAAAGACAGGGCAAGCAAGACAGAAGCCAGAGCCTTTTATAATCTAGTCTTGGAAATGACATCCCAGTACCAGCTGCTGTGGAGTCAGTTCTGACTCATGGAGGCCCCTTGTGTGTCAGAGTAGAACCATGCTCCATAGGGTTTTCAATGGCTGATTTTTTTGGAAGTAGATTTCCAGGCCTTTCTTCTAAGGTGCCTCTAGGTGGACTTGAACCACAGACCTTTGGGTTAGCAACTGAGCACGTTAACCATTTGTACCACCAAGGGACTCCTGACATCTGGTTACTTTTTACCATTTTCTAGAAATAAGTCCCTATGTGTAGCCCACACTCACAAGGTGAGGATAACAAAAAGGCATCAATACCAGGTGGCGAGTGTCACGGGGTCATTTTAGAGGCTATCTACCTACAATGGCACCTCTAGCTTTCAATGGGATATGTCATTTCTTTCCTAAATCTAGAAAAAATTTTATTCTTCTTTCCGTTATACTCATATTGTACCTTCACCCTGCAACTTATCTTTCCTTCCATATTCTGCAAAATTTAAAAACCATATCTTGATCATCTTAAATGTGAGACTTAGTGGGCACACCCATTTGTTGCCTCTTCAAAGTATAGTATTTTGAATGCTGTGGCTGTGTTGTGGTTGGGCTGAAAGGATTTAAGAAAATCAGTAAGTAAATTTTGTTCATGATATTATAATTATTCCCCAAACTCACACAAAATCAACACCTGCGGAGATTTAAAAGAAAGGTGATAATTTGAGCAGGGCATTTTTAGAGATGACAGGTAACAAGAAAAAGCAGGAGAATGTTGAGCAGATTAAAGCCAAACCTGAACCGCTGAATGTAACAAGGGAACAAGTCCTCCTATGTGCTACCCTCGTCAACCTGTAATACGTGGTGATTATTTCTTACCAGCTTCCAAAAGTTTTAATTTCCCTTGATGAACTAGGATTTATAGTTCTCATAAAGTTTTCTTAATAAATGCAATGAGATTGGTAACTGCGCCAATTAATTAATCAAGTACATGTAAAATCCCTAGTGTTCATTAACTTGCTGTTTTAAAAAAAAGTCAAAATACAGATATATAAAATTGCTGTAATTTTCAGCAACTACATTTATTTCATATTTTTATTTTTTAAAAGGGAAATTTATAGATTACCATCCTTGATATTCTATTGGCAAACCATTTATAAACAAACAGAACTTTTTAAAGCAGACAAAGAGCTAGAAAGTTTGTAATTATCTCTATACAATTCGTAGCTATGTTATGTCCTCTGGGAGTTGCCCTTATAGCCTAATTCGAAGTTTTGTTATTTGTCACATTTTGTCTTATCCACATGTGTTTAGATAGATCATACCTTATTTTTATTGTCATCAACAATAAGCACCATAAAAGCACATTTCTTATTATATTCTTATAATAAAAAAAAAAGAACCTGTGCCGTCGAGTCGATTCCGACCCATAGCGACCTTATAGGACAGAACAGAACTGCCCCATAGAGTTTCCAAGGAGCACCTGGCAGATTCGAACTGGATAGCAGCCGTAGCACTTAACCACTATGCCACCAGGGTTTCCATTCTTATAATACACTAGATTAAATAAAACTAAAGCAAAACATTGATGATATACCAGAAACATTTCTATGGACTTTGCAAATATGAATATATTTAATCTTCAGTATAATGCTTTGACAAAAATATGGTTATAATCCCCTCTTTTCATTCGAAGAAACTGAGGCACAGGTAAATAACTTACCCAAAGCTGTGATTTTGAACTTATAAATTTTGACTTCAGATTTGTTATGCAAATAGCTAGAGAATCAATTACAAAGTAATGGTAGATGATATAAATCAACAGCTTTGAACATAAGCACCATGATGACAGGGATTTTGTCAGTTTTACTCTCCAGTATAAAGCCAAATAGTTTTTGAATGAATGAAAGTGTGAATACACAAATATACAGATGTGCTATGTGACTAGCCTCAATGTAATGATGACCCGATTTGACCAAATACCAGTCATGAGTGATACAGCTTTATTAATTTCTGGAAGTGTTTATTTTAAAATAGTTCAAAGCCTGTGTTCTCTGGAAGGCTGTCAATGCAAGGTTACCAAATTTGTCTTATAGAAGAGCTGCTTCTGAGTACACAGTAAGATGAGGCAGTTATTTTTCATTAACTAACTGTTGTCATAATGCCTCATAAACTCAATTGTCCAGATGAAATGAAATTTTACTTGTGCAATTATATATTTATTGACAACTTATAATAAATCATTCACAGTAAGAAAAAAAAAATAGGTCACATTGCAAAGAAAGAAGGGCAGAAATTAGAAGCCTGTCAAATCAACTTGAGGGTGTACAAAATGGTACAATTATGATACAAGAAATTAAATTTTCAAGATCTGAAGTAGTTCTTTGCTGGACAAATTCTCATGCTTCTTCCTCAACATTTAAACAAAGTATTTTAGAATTTAATTATTTTGTAAAAAAAAAAACAAAAAACAAAACTCATCTTCCCCCTTTACTCAAGAATGATTTTTTTTTTTTAATATGTCATGCTGACATTAAAATAAAAACGTCTACTGGGCATTTTTCCCATTGCTCTCTTTGGGCTTCACAAGAGTTCTTTTTAATCATCACAGGAGTGCATACTGAACACCTGGCATGTACTAAACACTTTTTTACACAACTTGTGGAATACAAAAAAATAGAGAAGTAGGATGGCATACCAAAGTGGTTTTAACTTAACAATATGTATGAAGAGTTTCAAAATAAAAGTGTGTTTTAGAAAGTGAAGAAGTGGAGATGAATACGAATGGGAGAAGCTGGAAGAATTTATGGAAGACATTGTATGGGTGTTATCATACACTTAAAGGACTAGAAGGACAAGGAGAAAAACAAAAGGAGGACAAAAGGTGGTCCAGGGTGTAGCTATAAGATTTAACTAGAGTACATGGTTCATGTTGGAGAATAGAGTGATAAGACACAGTCATATTTTTGAAGGTCTTTGAAATGCCAAATTTGACCTGGATGTGCCAGACAAGAACCATCTTTTAAAGATGAAAGCAGCATTTAAGATTATTCGGGCAGTGAAATTAATAATGGACTACCGGAAGCAGACTTAAGAGCTGGAGAAGCTAGCTAGGAAGGGAGACACTTCAGCAATTCATGGCTAAAGAAATGAGGATTCAATGTTTTTGAAATCATGATATGTAAATAAAGAAATATGGCTATATTTCCTAGAAACTTTTGCTATGACAAAACAATTATCAAAATATAGGGTATAAATGGCAGACATGAGACATATTTTCTATAGGATTCGCAAGTTTTATAAATTAGATGCAAAACTCCATTTTTTTTTTTTAACTGAGTAGCTGGAAAAGGATGATATCAAAGATGGGACAGTTCATTTTTCAGGTTTTAATGTCCGTTTTGATGCTAATGATGCTAAACTTTGAGCATCAGACCTGTCCATAAAAAAACTGTAATATCTCCTCATGGGTAACTCACTGTTTTCACCCATGAATTTACAATTGTTCTCCAAAATCTGCTTCTGTTTACATGGTAGAATTTGCTATTTCATTCTCCTCATTCCCACATACACAATAGTTTATCAGTAGTTCCCATTATGTTCATAAATATCTCTAATACTTCTATCCCTACTGCGCAACCCTCTAGCTTATTACAATTTTCCTAATCTGGATCCTCAGTCCTAAAGGCTGGATTTATACAATAGCTCTGTGCCCTTTTCCTTCAATTCCTATCTCTTTCCACCCCAATGCAATTCCCAGTTGCTATGAGGTACCTTTCTAAATCTTAGGTGTGATTGTTATGCCTCATCTTACAAAAATTTGATGCTCCATTGTCTCCAGACTAATTTCCAGTTTTCTTGGGACAGGCAGGCACTTTTCAATATTTCATTCAACAAATGCATACACTGAAAACTTAAAATTCGCGAAGACTGGCTAGAAGATGAAGGCACAAGGAAAGCAGAAGTTGACATTGTCCTTGCCCCTGTGGAACTTACCTGTTACCATTGAGTTGATTCCGACTCACAGCGACCCTAGAGGGTTTGAATAACAGGGATTTCACTTAGGCTGAGAGGTCAGAGGAGACTCCCTGGAAAAGTAGCCTGTGAAATCAAATCTGGAGGGTAGATAAGTGAAAGGTGGTAAGAGTGGGTTTTGACAAAGCAAGGCTCTGGGGCGAAGGAAGAGCATATGCACAGTCCTCTTTTGTGAGGAAATATGGTGGGTAAAAAGGACTTACATTTTTCAATCAGCTGGGACCAGAAAGGCTATAGGGTAAGAATGACAGAGGCTCAAGAGAGGGAGTAGATTCCAGGGCTTGGTAGACCAGTGCAGTAATGTTGCATTTGTTCTAAAAGCACTGGGAAACTAATGAGAGGGTTTACATAGGAGGTTGGCATGATTAGAGAAACATTTAGAAAAGGACATGGATGGTGGGTTGACAGGGAGTGATCAATGTGGGCAGAATGAATAGGCCAATGAGAGCTTGTTTAGGTAGACATGGTGATGGCGGTGGTCTTGAAAACCTAAGAGGAATTGCTGTCAAATAGCTAAAACTAAGCGCCTACATTTGACGACAGTGTGGGAAGAATGAGAAATAAGTATAAAAAGTAAGAATAGGGATAAGAAATATGATACCATGAGGATGAGTGGGGAGCTAGAGAGGCAGAAAGGCTGGGGCAGGAAGGAGTCTATTCTTGTTATGGGAACTTTAGAATCCTCGCCTATTAGGTCCACCTTGGCAGTTACCTAGGAAATACGAATTTTTCTCAGCAGCTTTGCTATACAGCTCAAGGCACTATGTAAACCGACTATTGCAGGAGGCACAATATCACATTTTCTCAAACTTTAATTGGAGGGTTACCACATTGGAATCACCAAATGTAGATAAAAATCTCTTGAAAACAGAACAGACCTGAGATTCTGCATTTTTAACATGTCCTACCAGTGGTCTTGATGGAATCTAAAGTTTAAGAAGCAGTGAGAAAGATCCTAAAGCATGGGTTTACTATCAAACATGCCCAAAAGTTTTCATATATATATATACATATATATAAAAAAAAAATTCATTCTCAAAACATGTCAGAAGGCTACATGTAATATTGGGAAGCATTGTTTTTTTCAGATAGACTTATTCAAATGCTGGTTGTATCACTAGGCTGGGTGATATTGGGTACCTGATTTAGTTCTTGTGGACTTCAGTTCATGAAATTTATGTATTAGCTCCTTCAAGCATCCTGTCTCTCATTAGTCAAAATTATGTCCCCTAATCTTCTGAATTTTTGTACCCCATACCTGTGAATGTCTTCAGAAGGAGCCAGAGTCCCATCAGGTCAGACCTGGGTACTTTGAAGCCTTTGTGACTCCCACCTAAAACCTGCCCTCACCTGTGGGAGACGGTACAACAGTGCAGTTAGTGGAAGCAACCAACAGCTGTGCTGGAATTCTGTCCTGGGCTCGGAACCTGGCAAAGACTTAAACATCAAGAGGAAGTGGATTCCTTTCCTCTATCCTAGTGCAATCATTTTAAGTTTTGTAATCGTTAACACCTAGAAGTTCTTAGCCGTTTCATAATAGAACCTGTTACCCGATGCCGTCCAGTCGATTCCGACTCATAGCGACCCTATAGGACAGAGTAGAACTGCCCCATAGAGTTTCCAAGAAGCGCCTGGCTGATTCGAACTGCCGACCTTTTGGTTAGCAGCCGTAGCGCTTAGCCACTACAAAGCAGGTGATCAATTTACATACATGCCCTAAAGAAACTGAGTGTGACAAGCGTATGTTTACCTAAAACTCTGAGGCTTATAACCAGTGAGTTTTGTGTGTGTGTATGTGTGTGTGTGTGCGTGTGTGTGCCCGTGTGCGTGTGCTTGCAATTACAAATTAATTGATAAAAATATAATTGAGTATGAAAAATATCTAGATATACCAAAAGAAGTTGTTATGTTAACCAGGGGTATTGCAATATTCAGAATACAGTGAGGAATTAAGCAATTGTTTAATTTTCAAAATTAATAAAATAGATTCACCCAAGTCATCTTGCATACTATTTTTCCTTAAGATAAAAATTCCATCCGAAAGTGACAATTATGCACATGACAAATCTTTATGCTGGGTTAGAGTGTCCCCAGCAGGTGGTTTACTTAGGATTAATGATTTACAATTCTTGAATATTCAGACTGGTAAATGTGTTGGAGTGTTTTAATTGCCAAACTCTTCTCTACCCCCAGCTTGCCTTATGACAGCTTGCCTTCGTTTTAAGCACTTTGTTATTGAACATGATTTAAAATGAATGCCAATACTATGAGGTGGCTTCATGCATTGACTGTTATGGGCAAACACTCTGTGATAAGATTTTCTTCTCCATTAACAAAAATGAAAATAAATTATAGCTTTCTGGTAGCTTACTCAATATATTCAGATTTTTAAAAGGCAGTGACTAGTGTTTTTTGGATATCTTCCATCACAGTTTGTCATGAATTACACCTCAAAGTATAATCAAATGAATGTATGGTTAAAATTCATAAGATGCTTTTTTTTTTTTTTAATTATAATTTATCAGGAGAGTAGTTGGGCTTTAAGAATATTTGGAAAAACAGAGAGGATATAGAAAGATTATAAAGAGGCTTATAGGCTAAAATTAGTTTATGTATCCTGGAAAAGATAAGCTAAAGAAGTGTATTGATTTCCATTTTGAAATACCTGAAGGCTTGTTTTCAAAACTGCTGATGATGGACAAGAGGATGCATAGGAAAATTAACGTGTGGGAAGAATGCTATTTTTAGAAGACCTTGACACCTATTAATTATCTTCTGAGAAAAGTCATTTAAACATCTCTAAGTTTTTGTTCTTTAATCTGTACATTGCAGTTAAAAATATCTGTCCTAATTACAACCTAAGGTTTTATGAGAATCAAATGGCTCTATACTTCCTGGTAAATTATGGGCATCACATGGGCAAGGACCATTTTGCTTTTATCCCCTGGCTGTAGGCATTTCAATGTTTGTTAATAAATGAATGACTCAATTAAAATAAAAATATGAAAGTAAAGTATATACAGTAAAGCATTCTTTTATGAGTTTTATAATGGAGAAAATTTTATTTGGACTAGGGAAAACCATCTTTGTGTTTTAGGATCATAATTGGGAGTTATTGCTTACAGAAATTCTACCCAATTACTTGATAACAACCTTTTTTGTTAATCTGAAAGAAGGAAGAATCCAATGTATTGAGTGCCTATCTTATAAAGTCAGCATATAGTTATTGAGTTATTGAATAAAACGGTCATGGATATATCTATTTAGAGTTGGAGAAATAAATAGTACTACATAAATACTTTTATAATCATAGTTGTGATCAATGCAGTGTACAATGGAAGCTTAAAACGGTAATGTAACCCCACAGCCTACAAAGTGGAAGATACCATTTAGAGTTTACATTGTGTGCCACTAGGGATGCAATAAATAGTACTCAAGATAAATGGACTCTCTGAGACAACTGTATATGTGTATATTGTCTCTGTTTTACACAAGAGGAAACAGAAGCTTGGAGAGGTTATGTATCTTGCCTAAAACCATACAGATATTGGGATTCAGTGTGTCTATAATAAGTTCAACCAAACTGCAGAGTTTCAGGGCACAGTCCTCCACCAGAATGCTCTCACTTCAGACAGCAGCTGCAGTCTGGGGGTGAAGGGGGTTGGGGGTTAGGAAGGGTGGGAGTGGGAAGGGAGCAGTTCATAGAGGATTACCACGATGACTTTCAGGCTTGAAAATTTGCTAGAACTACTCATATAACTCAGGAAAGTGCTATACTTCAATTGTAGTTTTATTAGTGTTAAAGAATGCAAATTAGAATCAAACAAAAGGAAAATACTCCTAGGACAAAGTACAAAGGCTCTAAAGATGGAAACTCCATCATTCTTAGTAATGCATTACTTTCCTGGTATTGACCTGTGACAACACTCAGAGCATTGCCAACCAGAGTTCACCAGGGCCTTAGTGTACAGAGTATATGTTGGGATTTCATTACATAGACATGATTAATTGAATCCTTGCCCATGTAGTGAAAGTTAATCTCTAGACTTCCTTCCTTCCCTAGAGGATGGACTGGGTTATCCTATAGCTCAAAGCCCCAACCCTTAAATCATATGGTTGGTCTTTTTGACATGTCCAGCCCTCACCTTGAACTATCTCATTAGCATAAACTCTCTGGGGCCTCCATGAACAACAAAGAGACCTGGGAAATTTCTAGGGTTTAGGCTAACCTCCAGGAACTTGGATAAAGGTCAGACCTCTCTTTACCCAAGGCCAAAGTCCTTTCTACATTGTGTCCAATGTAGATGAAACAGTTCATCATAAAAGAATGATGTAATTCTGGTGATATTTCAGTCAAATATTATAATGTCCATTTCTTATCATGGCATTACCTTCTTTTTTTGTTATTTCTTTTATTATGGTGCCTTGTAGGGGTACATATACTGTGTTACAAGTGGTTGAAAATATAATCTGCTCAAGTGATTTTAGTCTCTGTCTGAAGGCCCTTTTGCTACTCATCATCTTTGTGAAGTCTTTTTGTCTTTAGGGCAAGTTGAATTGCTGATCACAGTTGTTTTTCTGTAAATTATCAGCACTGTTTACTTCTGTGAATATTCCACTGATACCTTGGTTTACCCTATTTACAGATATCCTAACACAGCTAATGATGTGACTTTTGAAGCTCTGGTTCTCTTTTATGCATAACCTCCTTATTATTTAATACAATGCTTTGAACATTGTATATTGACTTATCCTATATAGAAACAAATTGTAGCATTTTTTCTGTTTCACAGAAATTATCATTCTGTAATTATCATTCTCGTCTAGTATTTAGAGATGTTAAAACATCCTGACACTTATACTTACATGCCTGTACTCTATCTATTCACAGTTTCAAACTAATTCATGGCATAAGAATATTAGCGATATTAAAATGCCTGTTGGTATAGGCTCTTGGGAGAATTTATCATTTCTTCTAATTATTCTCACTTTTTGCTAATGGTTATATACCTTCTTTCTATTCCTATTCACAGCCTAATTTACCTTTCTTATGTGCTTACAATAATGTTAGCAGTGTGTTTTTTTTTAATTGCACCAATATCCCTCAGTAAATATTGAACCTTAATTTATCCGCAAATCACACTAGCATTATCTCTTTTCTAACTTTATATGACAAGCTACAAGAAAATTATTTTTTCACATGTGATTTTTAGTTTTATTTTTTAAATGATTTGTTGATTTATTATTTACTCCTAGTAATTGTAACTGGTTATTTTATACAATGCACATGTGTATATGCAATTTTTTGCTGTTGCTTGCAGCTTCCTAGCTATGCATTTTGTCAGCAATTTGTTTTACAAGTTACGCATTTCTATACGAAAGCCTTTAAAATACCAAATTAATGTAGAATGTTCTACTTTAAATGTATTGATTCTCTTATTGTTCTTGACTGTACTGAGATAAGCTCACTTATTTCTCCTCATGAGAATTAAATGTTGTCTTCATTCTTCTTTAATTGCTATCTGGTTAATTTTCCTTCCCGGCAGGAAGTCCCGCTATTTATACGTTTCACTTCTATTAGATTTTCCATTATTTGATCTTTACTGATCTATCGCAATACGTTGTCCTTTTATGATCCGTGTTGTCTTACATTTATTACTACAAAACTACATTTGTTTTTCATCATGACACTTAAGAGTACATAAAACATCATATGATCTACCATCAACAATAGAACTACTTATATTTGTGTTATATCTGAGCTATTATTTCTGTGAGTTTCCCATAGTGAATTTTCAATGTGGAAGGGAGAAGGGGGCCAAAAATATCTTCAGAACTAATTCCGTGTGTGTGTGTGTGTGTGTGTGCAAGAGAGAGGGAAAGATAAAAGCAGTGAGGCAGAGAAAAAGGAAATAGAGACTGACAAACATCAACAGACAAAATAATTATTTCATTAGACATTTGAAGAGTTTATTTTATACCAGACTTACAAAGTTCACAAACTTTTAAAAATAAACATTATTTTTTCATCCTTGTATTTCCCTCAGAGTCTAGCATTGTACATGCTCATCACAAATGTTTCTGGAATGCAGGTGAACTGAATTTACAGGTCACTCAAAATTTTTTTTAGTATATATAATGGAAGAATTGTACCATAATGTGTTTTCTGATTAACAGAAAAACCAGAGATTTACTGGCTTGATAATATAAAATTAGAAAGTGCATAGGCTTCTTAACACTAAGTCTATCAAGTAGGTGAAACAAATCCGAAGCCAAATAATCATAATTAATCTTGAAACTTTTAAGACAGAGATATATACATTGTATTCTAGAGGAAGAAACAGCTAACTCTGGATGAGCCAGTGTGATCGCACAAAAGTGACCTTTAAGCTGCTTTTTGAAAATACTTGTATTTATAATCTCTGGTCTATGAAACTCACTGATGTCTTATACAGATAAAATTGCATAAGGTATGTGTCAGTGCTAAATAAACTCCAAAGAAATATGTGCAGGTAATTGATGTTGTAATTAGAACTATTTATTTGTTTATGCGCTGAATGCTTATGGATTAGGATTAACTGAGAGCAGTGTAAAGATCAATATGGAGTCTTCTCTACTTTGAAGATCAAAAAAAAAAAAAAGATCAGCCAAGATATATGGTGTTAGGCAGGTGTTTTAGTTATTTAGTGCTGTTGTAACAGAAATACCACAAGTGGATGACTTTAACAAACAGAAATTTATTTTCTCACAGTTTAGGAGGCCAGAAGTCTGAATCCAGAGTGCTGACTTTAGGGGAAAACTTTCTCTCTCAGTTAGCTCTGGGGGAAGGTCTTTGTCTCTTCAGCTTCTGTTTCCCGGTTCTTTGGAAGTATTCATGTGGCTTGGTATCGGTCTTCCCCTCTCTCGGTTTGCTTATTCTGCTCCTTTTATATTTTTTAAGAGATTGACTCAAGACAAGTGCTGCACTAATCCTACCTCATTAACAGAACAAAGACAACCCATTCCCAAATAGGATTATTACCGTAGGCATAGAGGTTAGGATTTACAACACATATATTTGGGGGACACAATTCAGTCCACAACAGCAAGTTTCTAAATTCTTCCAGACTCAGACTTCTTATCAGTAAAATAGAAGTTAATAACACCTACCTTGCAAGTTTGTTGAGAAAATATATAGATTTTGGACGTGTAAGGGAAAATATTAGTATTAGTTGGTATGCAAACTGTTAATTTCCCTTGACTTCTCCTTACTGATTGAGTAACTCTGCTTGGGAAAACTTTTTCACGCATTCAGTGAGCATTTTTTAGCTCCTATTTTTTTTTTTTGTTTACCAGATATTGGCAACTTGGAACAAAGAGCTAAACAATAGCTGGAGCTCCCACTTTGGTGGGGAGATAAATAATGTAGATTCAGTGAACAGAGTGCTAAGAGTAAGGACAGGATGGGCACTTCACTTAGACTATGTGTAAAATCCATTGCCCATGAGTCAATTCTGCCCCTTAACAACCCTATAAACAGAGTAGAACTGCCCCATAGGATTTCCAAGGAGTGGCTGGTGGATTCGAGCTGCTGACCTTTACAGTTAGCCATCAAACTCTTAACCTCTGAGCCACTGGGGCTCCAGACTGTATATAAAAAAAAAGGCTATAGTTATCATGAAAGACCTTCTAAAAGATTTAAGTTAATAAGTAATTACTATCACTATGCTACATAAGGAAACCCTGGTGGCGTAGTGGTTAAGAGCTATGGCTGCTAACCAAAAGTTTTGCAGTTCAAGTCCGACAAGTGCTCCTTGGAAACCCTATGGGGCAGTTATACTCTGTCCTATAGGGTCACTGTGAGTCAGAATCAACTCGAAAGCAATGAATTTATGCTGCATAATGACAAAAAAAAAAAAAAAAAATTTTTTTTTTTTTTTTTAATGACATACAGTAGTGACAGTGAGCAAAACCAAGGCAAGAAGTCAAATGATGGGGTGGTGACTTAGGAAATGCAGAGAACTAAAAAGGCCTAATAATTAGAGTTCTAAATAAAATATTTTTTGGAGTATAAACCCCCAAACCCAAGTTTCATGGGTGATGTAGAGTCTTGAAAGCATCCAGAATATTTAATACACTAGCTGTATGTGGCACTTCTAGTAACTGAAATTCCTATGGCAAGTTTATTAGGTAGAAGGATATCTTTTTTTTTTTTTTTTAACTTTTATTGTGCTTCAAGCGAAAGCTTACAAATCAAGTCAGCCTCTCACATATAAACTTATATACACCTTACTACATACTCCCACTTACTCTCCCCCTTAATGAGTCAGCCTGCTCCCTTTCCAGTCTCTCCTTTCGTGACCGTTTTGCCAGCTTCTAACCCCCTCTATCCTCCCGTCTCCCCTCCAGACAGGAGATGCCAACACAGTCTCAAGTGTCCACCTGATGCAAGTAGCTCACTCCGCATCAGCATCTCTCTCCAACCCATTGTCCGGTCCAATCCATGTCTGATGAGTTGTCTTCGGGAATGGTTCCTGTCCTGAGCCAATGGAAGGCTTGCGGACCATGACCGCTGGGATTTCTCTAGTCTCAGTCAGAGCATTAAGTCTGGTCTTTTTGTGAGAATTTGAGGGTCTGCGTCCCACTGTTCTCCTGCTCCCTCAGGGGCTCTCTGTTGTGCTCCCTGTCAGGGCAGCTATCGGTTGTAGCTGGGCACCATCTAGTTCTTCTGGTTTCAGGATGATGTAGTCTCTGGTTCATGTGGCTCTTTCTGTCTCCTGGGCTCGTAATCGCCTTGTGACCTTGGTGTTCTGGTAGAAGAATATCTTATCTCTTTCAATTAACACTTATTTTAAATCTAAATGTATTGAAGAAATTGTACATTATTGATCATTTTTTCATTATTTTAATAGAAATGCATATGTTCTAATATTTCCTATATTAAAAAAAGAAATAGGATTTTCTTATCAATACCCTGTGACAAGCAATACATGTTTATTCATATTAAACATTGTAACCTTTGTCTCATTCTTTTCATATTATTGAGAATTTTTAAATAATTTTGAGTGAGCGACTCTACACAGTATTTAACCAAAATTTACGCATTTTCTCTTACACCACTTTTCTACTACAAACTTTTATCAATCGACACTAATTTTTTTTATTAGCTACACCCAGGTAAAATTGGTTGGCTGTTTGAACTTACCCAGCAGCTTTGTGGGAGAAAGACCTGGCAATCTGCTTCTATAAAATTTGCAGCCAGGAAACCCCTATGGGACAGTTCTACTTTGTCACATGGGGTCGCTATGAGTTGAAATCGACTGGACAGCACCTAACAACAAAAACATTTTAGCTGTATTTATTAATTTAGATACTTTACTCTTTTAAAGAAATACCATTTTTCTACTTCATATAAAGTTGTCAATAAAACTATCTTTTACAGCTCACTTGAAACAAATATTTCTTCTTTTTTTTAATAGCTGGTATGACGGATTATGAGTGAAAGAACAGCTCATAAAACTAGAAAAACCTATAAGAAGTTTTGATGTACTCATGGAGATTTGATAATAAAATTCTTAATCAATTTGGTTTCTTTGCCATGAAAAGTGATACTTTCACTGTAGCTGAAATTTACAAAAACTGTTTCTTGCATGGCTGTGTTCACTTATCACTTAAAAAAATTATGCTTTATAAAATTGGGACCTTTTGAGTAAATCTTTTGACATTCAAGGTACATTGAATGTGCAAGTATTTTAAGGAAATTAGTTTAAACTAATTTGGTATATTTTATAACTAATTTTGATTTGATTTGGTATAATTGCCAAATTATGTAGAAATAAATCCATATTCAATTATTTATTAGTTAATAATATAGACCTTGTCACTCTACCCTTCAGAGTCTACACTCCAATAATATTGAACTGCTTTGGACAGTTTGCTTTCCATAATCTTCCAATGATCTACTATCTGGTCTTTAAAACTTTACTTAAGCTTCCCTTCCTCCAGGAAACTTTCTCTTACCGTCACAGGGGGTTTAATCACTCCTTCCTCTCTCTTATTCGTGCACATTATGTCACTTCTAAAATTGCATGCATTATACTCTAATGTAATATTTCTTTTTACTCTTTGGCTCCTTGCTAGACTAAAACATCCTTTTTTTTAATCTGTGTAGTATGGAGCATAAAGCTAAAAAAAAAGAAAAAATTCCTGGCACCAAATTGATCTGATGTAGATAATGTAATACAGTATTTTAGCAACTGTGTTCCACATTCTGCTGGGAGTTTTGATTATATTTAAGTTGATGAAACCTCATTTCTGATATCTTGAGAGGACCAACAAAATGTTTGAGGTGCTGTGGAGCAGTTTCAACGAAGACTTTTCCTTTGGCAAAAGAAAGTTATAGGAACATTTAAATTCAGACATAACAAGTTTAAAGCAAACAGAAAGTCACTTATAAAAATAAGAAGTTTTAATAGATGATCATGTAATTAATAGCTAACTTGCACTGAGTAAATGAGTAGTTTTTCAAGAAAATATAAGAGTATCCAGAATATATATACATATTTTATTTTAATTGTACTTCATGAAACTTTAAAATATATCGCTGCCTTTTGAAGGAGAATTTCCAGCTGGCTTCATAAATAAACATTACTATAGAAGATTATGTAGTGGTATTTCTGTTAGATTTTTCTCTAGAAGTTGTATCTGTGTAGAAATTTACAGTAAGATTTTCCTTTGAGATATACAGGTATTAAATTATGTAAAAGAAAGTAGATACTAAAATCACAATATGTCATCATTTTAGAAGTAGAAATCAAATTACACTTAAAAAGGAAATAAAAAGAAGTAGCTTTTGGATATGATAGTAAAAGGAATAAATCATAGGTTACTTATAAAAAATAATATGATTCCAGAAAATATTATCAAAAGACTTTTCTATTTTCCTATTACAATACATTTGTAATGCCTTCAACATTTATAAGGAAAAGATGTAAGGCTGGACAACATATTATAGGGTACTGATATTTAACTCACATTGATATCACTTTCTGAGTATTGAGCCTGGAATGTGTTCTTTACATGTTTAATACCAAAGCCAGACCCGTTGTCAACCAGCCAATTCCAATTCCTAGTGACCCTATAGAAAAGAGTAGAACTGTGCCCATAGGGTTTCAAAGTAGCCGGCAGATTTGAACAGCTGATTTTTTTGGTTAGTGGCCGAGTTCTTAACCATTGTGCCACCAGGGCTCCTTAAAAGCCAAGTTCTTTTTGTACCTCTTGTGATCTTTGATCTCTATGATATATACTTCTTCTGTGTGAAGACAGGTTAAACTAACTCCAAATAAAGAGTAAACAACAACAAAGCAAAAAAGTAAACAAAAAAACACTTTATGAAGATCAGAAAACAAATTCCTGGAATTGACCAAATGTGCAGTAGTCAAGGAAGTTTTGGGTTTCCAGGTAGGGAATCTGAATTCCAGTTCTGGCGCTGGGTTTGTTTTGTCGGTGGCCCAGATTTATCTATTTTTTGTTACTGATGATATTACTTAATTTTTCTTGGCCTCAGTTTCCTCAACTATCAAAACAGGCACTGGAATGTTTGATTGCTGAATCAATGATTCTATTACAAGCGAAAGATTAACCTGTCAAACCACAGCAGGAGGATTTAAGCCATTTTGCAAGCTGATTTCAGTGACTTTTTTCAGCCTATCATGATAAGTTAGTGAAGATTTTTCTCAAAAAGATTTTTTTCATCGTCCTTTTCTCTAGTTATAGACAATTTCATTGACTCTCATTTTATATAGCTGCTTTTATATTATGTGAGAATACATTTTCTAATTGTTTAGGTTTTGTGAACATACAAACTATTGACAATCATAAATATTATTAAATTGATAAAAATTTGAATTAGAAATATTTTTAATGGACTGCACAGTCATCATATTTTCAATGGTTTGGAATATAGTTGCAGTCTTGGTCTCCTCTAGGAAGGTGAAACTTAAAGACCCTCTGAAGAAAGAAATATGAGAAATAGGGGGCTACTGAACAGACTCAGTCATTTAGGGAAAAAAAATCCTATACGTATATATAATTATATATATATTAATGACAAATAATCATTTTACTATTAAATGGTAGCAGATTGTGTCAATATTTAGAGTTTACTGAACTTGTGTTTAAAATATTTCCATGAAGTGGAACATGGTTTAAAATAAACATATAACCTGACATCAGAATGATAAGGGTTAGTTCTCATTTCTTCTCCAAAGCATAACACTTTTTGCCTCCATGATGTTAATACAAACTACTCCAAATCTCCCAGAATGTGATAAGTGAATGGACTATCTCTGGTTATTTGCGGCATCCTCTGAATATTTATTTTTATTTTCTAAAAGGATTTCTGCTTTGTATTTTGGACAACTGACTTTTCCTTTTGGGAGAAATACAGTTTATTCAAGTAAAACTTTGTATTTTGGATATGAATGTGTGATCTCACAGATCTTTGTCTTGTGTCTTTCTGTTTTATTTTATATCAGCTGCCATGGCATAATCTTTTTTTCCAAGAAAAGTCCAAACTTTGCAACTATTGTTTTTACAGCTATCATTTCTACTGAATTCAAAATTACAAATGTAGTCAAATAGTCTTGACTAATCAACGTATATTATCTTCTGGCTTGATGGAAAGAACGAAAAAGAATAATGAATATGATTTTTACAAGGTTGGAAAGAAACTAAGATATTTAAGTTCAGTTAAGGGCATGAATTATAGGGAAAGTTTCCTTAAAATAAGAGAAACCACCAATTGGCATGATTTTAATTTAACTCTAATTCAATTTGACAAACATTTGGTTTAACAAAGTTATAAACTTAATTTGAGAAGTTAATAAACTATATCCCTTGGCAGGAATTTCCTCTTCTTCTTTTTTCTAATCAAGTTAGAAGAAAACTCTCTCCTTTGTTCTCCTCCTGTGCATTCTCAGCATCATTGTAATAATACCATTTGTTGTTGTTGTTGTTGCGGTTGTTATTTACCTTTATTGTAGTTAGATACAGGTGCAGTTCCCCCAGTAGGCTGTTTACTTCATCCTTGCCTCCCTGACAATGCCCAACATATAATGCCTTGCATATAGTTTGAACCTTAACACTGTCTGATGACTCAAATGTCATCCAAAGGCAACCAATATTAGCATCTCAAAAACGGGCAATTTGCCTTGCACTTTTCACATTATTGATACACTTTAGTTTGGAGTCTTCCTTCTGTATATGACCTAAATTTTCCAGACTCTAGGTCAATTCACATATCTTATAAAACCCAAATTTAATTTTGTGATTTGAGGGATACTTTGTTATAACACCCCTTTATGTGATCTTACTAGAAATGTTTTAATAACAGGACAATGGCAAGGCTGTAACAAAGGGATAGAAAACTGGAAGGTGTATGACTTAGTTAGATAAGACTCACCATAAGGAAAACTGGAGCAGCCTTAATATACACAAAGATGGATAGGAAACCAGCAGTGAGTTAAAAAATGCACAGTTTTGCTCACAAGGTGACCTGGGGAAAAGGCAATGGGGGGGGGGGTGGTGGGTGGGAGGGGGGTGAAGATTTTGCCGGTTTAATAATAAATAGGTGTACATAAATAATTAGTTTGTGACAGTTTTAATGACAACCCAGCCATGGGAAAAGACAAATCTACATATTGAAAGAAAGCAGTTAAAATGTTGACTTGCAGAATGACAGAGGTAAAAAGGATACATTTAAGTGGAGACAGGCAGCTTGTCTAAATATGGCTAATATTAAATACAGGTGATTATAGCATTTGAAATTGAAATTAAAAATAATCTCTGATTCGCTTATTTTAAAATTGCCAAGGCCCCTCAGCTGCATATTTCCCCAGGTGCTGCTGCAGTTGCAACAAGCATATCCAGTGATTTAAAAATAACAGTCACGGGCGTCACCCAATGTCACTCCAGATAGGAAATGCTGTCCCCAATCAGAGAGAACACTTTTGGGTATTCATCCTAACACTTTCCAAACCTGTGCTACATATTTATATCATGCATTTTAAAATAATCTTTCAGATCTCGAACATATTAAATAGATTAAGCTTTCTGAAAGTTGTAAACACAGAGAAGAAATGGAGCGCTTTGGTTTGGGAAGTCTTAGGTAGGTCGGAGATCCTTTTTCAGATCAGGTTTAAAGAAAATGAGCACGCTTTGATTTTTTTTTTTCCTACAAACTGAGTCAAATATTAGTGTAGTATTCATGATTTCTTGTGCTTCAAGAAGACATTTAAGGCCTGCAATTTGAAGCTATTCAAGTACACAGTCTCCTAAATATATTGGTTCAGATTTGGGGAAGGAAGGAAACATTTATCAAGGCACTCAGCCAAGCCCTGTGCTAAGTGCTTTGTATGCATTTAATTTTCCCACTAAAAATCCTATGAAGAAGATATTTTATCTGTTTTACAGATAAAGTAACTGAAGACCTGGAAGGTTAAGTTGATTTCCCAAGATCAAAAAGAAACTCAGCAACAAACTTAAACTTGGCCCTGAGAACCCTCTAGAAAGTTCAAGCTTTTCTATTTATGTACTTAGATATCTCTGTAAAGGTTGGCTCTCAGATTTATGTAGAACAAAGTAATTAAATATTTTTTTCAAAAACTCTGAAGCTACCTCCCAATTTATGAGATAAAAGGAATGAAATATTTTTTTCAAATGTATGGACAGCCTTATATCCCACAAATAAAGTGTCCGATCACAAATGCATTCATTTTTTTGACTGTTCACCTGGCAGAAAAGAAAGCCTGAGGATATTAATTGCAAGAGAAATCTACAAAATGATGAAAACCTGTTTCTATTTATATCCCATTCAGTACTAGGGAGGCTTTATTAAACTGAAACGTTCTTTTTTTTCTTCCTACATCTCTTTAGACACTTAAACTTTTATGAAAACCCTAGACTTGGGCAAATTGTGCGTCACTCTCAGGATTATGTCCTCAGAACTAGGGCTATAACCTGCTACCAACAATAGCTTGCTGATGAAGCAACCTAATTCGTTTTAAGTGGGTAGTGAACTGGCATCTTAAAGTGGAACTCTTCAAGCTATTCCTCACTAAAACATACATTTTATATATATACATGTATTGGTTAGCTTTCATATTTTGGGGACATTAGCAGAATTTAAACATCTGTGTCAGGAATCATAGATACCTTTCTATAATATTGTTTTGCAGGGGGAGATATTCCTTCAAATTGCAAAGACTATAAGTTATTTTTGGAAGATAGCCTATTAGTATTTTAAAAGCAATTTATATCTACACTGTTTTTACAAAAGAGAATTAAGGCACTCAAGCATAACTTGAGAACTGCTATAGGAATTAATTTATAATAACTGATTATATTCTTTCCTTTGAATTCGGAAAACTTATATAAGACACACCAGAAGGTCAAATTCTTTGATAGGAGAAAACTAGTATTTCAGACAGAAAAAAAACTACTGAATATCAGCTCACTGCTGCCAATATTAAAACCCAAAAAACCAAACCCATTGCCATCGAGTCAGTTCCGACTCATAGCAACCCTACAGGACAGAGTAGAACTGCCCCATAGAGTTTCCAAGGAGTGCCTGACGGATTTGAGCTGCCGACCCTTTGGTTAGCGGCTGTAGCTCTTAACCACTACACCACCCAGGCTGCAATATTAAATAAATTTATTATTGCTCTGTTAGTCAACGTCTTGGTCATAAAACATATAAATGTAAGTTTTAGAATTTGCCTTTCCATAAAGATGGATTGATTGAGTATGGTCTGCTATAAACATTGTTGTTTATAGAGTTTAACTATTTTGTAATACAGAGAATTGTGTGTTACAGAAATAATTTTTAATGAAGCGGCCAACTGTAGTCAATAAAGGAGGGAGATATATAACAAATATATATATATAACAAATATGATAAAATGGCACTTAAAATGGTGTGTTTTTTTTTCTTTTTCTCAAATTTTACCTTAATATTTCTATTTTTGAATTGTCTGATCCCATTTTCTCCTGGAATAAACACATATAATTTAATTAAGGATAATATATTCTTCCTTATAATAATATTAGTATATTATTATATATAATAGATAAGATTTCCTATTGAACTGAGTAAAAAATTAATGTATATTCATTTAAAATATTAAATGATTGTTCATGAAGTTGGAGTGCTTATATAATATTAAACAAAGGAGCTTATATGCCATTCTATTTATTAACTTGTACATATTTATTTTAGAAACATCATAAATAAAAACAAAACTCTAAAAGAACAATTTGCCAATGCTTATTTGATAAAATCCACATAATGAGCACAGCAAATTTCATTAATGGAGAAATAGAATTGAAATTAAGGTAGGAAAATACCAGATAATGTGTAAGTCATTATAGATTCATGTGAACTACTGTAAGAGACAAAGGATGTAAGCACTTTACCATGTAAGCGTATCTTAATCCCCCCCACACAATTAAGCAGCATCTATTTAGAACTAAAAACAATTTTATTATAATTAAAAGTGGAAGTGTTTTAGAAATTATTAATGCCAATCCACCTAAATTTGAGCATTCAATCTGTGAGGCTTTTCTTGTGAATAGAAAAATAGTCTTTTCCCTCATGAAAATGTTATAACACTTAAGACCAACATGACTTGTTAGCAATTGTAGAAAACAAATTAAAACAGAGTAATCACAGACATTTAGAAGATCATTTATGGTTATTTAATGTTATCTATATCCTTGCAAGTACAATACTTTCAAATTATTGAAGACTGTCATATTCTCAATTTTCAGGAAAACAAGAAATAGAATTTAAGTATCCTAACAAGTATAAACAGAAATTGAAATCATTTAAATGTAATGATAGTAAAGTATTGCACCATTTTCAAAAGATGACTATATTTCTATGATAAGATATTATACTTACTTAAATACTTATATAATTTTTAAATGTTGGTCATTTTTTTTTCTTTCTTTAAAGGACTTAGTCATATATTTGGAGCTTACACATTCAGATGGGTATCCATAAGTCAAACATTTTTAAACATTTCCATTTAAACAAGTTTATTTTTGCAATACATTGCTTCTCTCATGACTTTTGTCATTCAATATTCACAATTAACTTTGTAACTTCATAATTGGTTTATTCAATAAAGCCACAGATTATGTAAGATGCATCATATTATTTTTAAAAATTAATAATTTTTTTATAATTACATTTAGATAATTTTGAAAATTATATTTTTCATAGAATTATGTGTTCACAGTGGTCCTCAATGTATTTTGAAGGTAATTGAAGGTAAACAAGCATAATTTACTTGGCACCACCAGGTTATGGAATCAATACATTATAAATTCAGTCGCTTAGTACAGTCTAAGGAGAAATTGAACAATTTTGCTCTTAGCCAATGGTGATGGTTGCCATGAGGTTTATTTTTCCAGATTTAAATGGCACAGACGTCTGTCTTGTTTTATTATCAGTGGTTTCTCTTTTCACCATTCACATCCTCTTTTCCAATAATGGTCTTCTAAATTTACAGCTAATAGTAATTTTTTTGAAGGAAAAACTAACCTGGATGATTTAATAGTAAAAACAGAGGGTGATTGTTATAAGGAAATTGTATTACAGCTGTATGTAGGTGAGAGGTCACTTGGAGTGAGTCATATTCCAGGCTTTTCCAAATATACCATTAGAACAATACAAAAATAATTAAGAGAAGAAAAAGATACAGGTAGTCACCAACTACCATCCATTCCGACGACTTCTTTGTAAGTTGATTTTTTTTTCATTATTATTGCCTTTTATTGTCAGTATTTTTTTTATTTTTATAAATCCCATCTTTATTTGTCTTTGAGGGTTGGAAACATTACATGTAAACTTACAGATATATTTTAATACATACATACATATATTAAAAAAAATTCACAAATCATTAAAACTTCCTCTGGCTGCGAAGAAGAGTTAGACGGTGGTGTTATGTCAGTTGTGTTGATAACTCAACTTGTGAAAAGTTTTGGATCATCTGGACTACCCCTGAAAATGGGGGTGGTGTTTCTAGGCAGAAAAATTAGAGTTGCCTGTATGGTCTTTTTCTGTTTTTCTTCATATGTTTTGCAGTAACATCTCACTGCTTACCAAATCTACTTACCGACTTTAGCATAGTGATCAGATTTTGGGTCCATGTTTTCAAGCAAATGATGCTCCTGATTTGATTTTTAAAAAACTACAGCTAATACCTTCACGGAAAAAAAAAAAAAAAATTAGTAATTTTTATTGTGCTTTAAGTGAAAGTTCACAAATAAAGTCAGTCTCTCACATATAAACTTATATACACCTTACTACATACTCCCATTTACTCTCCTCTTAATGAGACAGCCCACTCTCTCCTTCCAGTCTCTCTTTTCGTGACCATTTTGCCAGCTTCTAACCCCCCCACCCTCTCATCTCCCCTCCAGACAGGAGATATCAACATAGTCTCAAGTGTCCACCTGATGCAAGTAACTCACTCCTCATCAGTATCTCTCTCCAAGCCATTGTCCAGTCCAATCCATGTCTGACAAGTTGGCTTCGGGAATGGTTCCTGTCCTGGGCCTACAGAAGGTTTGGGGACCATGGCCACCGGGGTCCCTCCAGTCTGAGCCAGACCATTAAGTCTGGTCTTTTCATGAGAATTTGGGGTCTGCATCCCACTGTTCTCCTGCTCCTTCAGGGGTTCTCTGTTGTATTCCCTGTCAGGGCAGTCATCGGTTGTGGCCAGGCACCATTTAGTTCTCCTGGTCTCAGGATGATGTAGTCTCTAGTTCATGTAGCCCTTTCTGTCTCTTGGGCTCGTAATTACCTTGTGTCCTTGGTGTTCTTCATTTTCCTTTGATCCAGGTGGGTTGAGACTCATTGATGCATCTTAGATGGCTGCTTGCTAGCGTTTAAGACCCCAGACACCTCACTTCAAAGTGGGATGCAGAATGTTTTCTTAATAGATTTTATTTTGCCAATTGACTTAGATGTCCCATGAAATCATCGTCCCCAAACCTCTGCCCATGCTCCGCTGACCTTCGAAGCATTCAGTTTATTCAGGAAACTTCTTTGCTTTTGGTTTAGTCCAGTTGTGCTGACCTCCCCTGTATTGAGTGTTGTCCTTCCCTTCACCTAAAGTAGTTCTTATCTACTATCTAATCAGTAAATACCCCTCTTCCATCCTCCCCCCCATCCCTCATAACCACAAAAGAATGTGTTCTCAATTTAAACTATTTCTCAAGTTCTTATAACAGTGGTCTTATACAATATTTGTCCTTTTGCAACTGACTAATTTCACTCAACATAATGCCTTCCAGGTTCCTCCATGTTATGAAATGTTTCACAGATTCCTCACTATTCTTTATTGATGCATAGTATTCCATTGTGTGAATATACCATAATTTATTTATCCATTCATTCGTTGATGGGCACCTTGGTTGCTTCCATCTTTTTGCTATTGTAAACAGTGCTGCGATAAACATGGGTGTGCATATATCTGTTCGTGTAAAGATTCTTATTTCTCTAGGCTATATTCCAAGGAGTAGGGTCGCTGGGTCATATGGTAGTTCTTTTTCTAGCTTGAAAAAAATTTTGACAAAAAGAAAATATATCTTCTTCCCCATCCTCATTATTTCTTTCTTCTTCAGCATTTCTTTCCTCTTCAAAATTCTTTAAGTCTTGATTTGTCAATCCCCCTTCTTTGTGATCTATGAGCTGTTCTACAATAGCATATCAAGTTCAATTTGTAAATTCAGTTTTCCTGCTATATGGACAACATTTCCACTGATCTCTTTCATCATAGTATCCTGATCGAATGCTTGGAGTGTGTTCACATAACTCAGCAATTTTTTTCCAAATCCCCTGTATGCATTTTCCCTTAATTCCTCCCAGGAAATGCACACACACACACACAAAATACTGTTGCAAATGTGGCTCGTGGTAACTCAAATACATCGTAAATCAGGGACTACCTGTATTGCCCCAAACTCCTCAGTTGTTTATGGTAATAAAAGATCTCTAGAATGTAGGACAAGAGACTAAATTATAATGATTCTACATTTCTGATTTAGCTGGCTCTTCTATTCCCAGGAATGCATCCCCAGTGCAGAGGGTGTAAGCCTAAATTTAAATTATGTCATCAAAGTACAGCCTCTGAATGTTCCAGGCAAGCTTTCTAGATAATAAAGAACAATATACTGATATCATAGATGAAGTAATTGAAGGCACATAAACATAAGATGTATATAACAAATGGGGATTGTTATTTAAAAAAAAAAAAAAAAATCTATCTGGGAAGAAGTACAACCAGAACTGGTAGAGTCATTAAAAAAGAGGAAGACCCTGGATGAGATGGATTGACGCAGTGGCTGCAACAATGGGTTCAAGCATAGCAACAATTGTGAGGATGGCACTGGACAGAGCAGTGTTTTGCTCTGTTGTGCATAGGGTTGCTAAGACTCAGAACCGACTCGACGGGAGCTGACAACAATAACAACATGCAAAAATTGTGTGTATTTGTGCAGTGATAACTATTCAAAATCTTAGGTGTTCTGAATTACTATTGATAGTATAGGACCATAGCCTGGTTGCTAGGACTAACTGTTCATGCTGCTTTGCCTACCTTACCTCCTCATTAAAACTTCCAAAAAAAGAAAACATGCTTTTAAGTTTAAAAACAATGATTAACTTGAATATTCTGGAGATGATTGTGTAAATGTGAGGTTGTTTTATATAGATATTTAAAGACTTACCCCAATACCAATTTGAAAGAGAAGAGCATAGAATGCTGTTATACCCAAAAGAGATGTTATAATGTATAACAGAATAGGATTAGATAACATTCTAAATGAAAAATAATGCATGTATTTACATAAAGTAGAGAAAATGTGTTCAATTCAGAAGGTTTTTATTTATTTATTTTTTTAGTAAAATATATTGGATTGAGAAATTCAACCACTACTGAAAGCAATGCCCTAGGAAATAAACTCCAAAAACACACTGACCTTGTCATAACCTGAAGTGTTCACTTCAAAAGTGTTCATTTCAAAACAGAACTGCACTTGCTATGTCACAGTGCTACCAATAGTAATTTGAGGTAACTGTCACTTTAAACGTAGCCATCAACTCTGTCTAAATATACATTATTTTTATATGAAAACCCTGGTATCTTCTTTCAACATGTATTTCAAAGAGAGCTAATACAGTGAATAAGCCTTAAAAGCAAATACATTTCCCAGTTATGCTACTGTGAAAGAAAATTGTAGTCATTAGTCAAAAAAGTGTATAAAATTGGTTATATGCCACATAGTGATCTTGATATTGACTTAAAAATATTCTTATAAGCTGTATGATACCAAAACAACTACTGTTTCACAACCTTACCTATATAAAGAAACTATATTTCATTTGAAAAAACATTATACACTTGTCAGTTAAAAAAAGAGTATATTGGCCAAGAACGTTTTAGTACCTGGGATTTATCGTGGAGGTAGAGACAAGATATTATGGTAATACAACTACATATAATTTGAGGCACATGAATTATTTTATATTTACCTTAAACTTTATGAAGTTTTGCATAAATAGGTATGCATATGAAACAGTATTATCAGCTTGCAATATTGAGTTCTAATAGAGACCTACAAAATAAACAGTTTATTTATTTTGGAAAAAATTGACTAATAGATCTGTAAGGTAAGCTTCTGTGCTCTACACCTCTAAAACACTTCGGAAATCCATATAGGTTTTCCAACAAAATACTTTTTTTTTTTTAAAGATGTTGCCTCTGAGCCTCAGGCCATCTCTAGGTCTTTTTTAGTTTCTGAGATTTCAGCTGAGAAAAGTGCCAATTAGTTTCAATTTTGATGATGATATTCGTGATGTGGACTCTAATGTAACATAATTTTGGGAGGAAATTTGGTGACATGTTTCCTCAGGATTCAGACAGAGACCAATGTATTCAGCATTCTATTACAGTCTAAATGCGACATAGTGTGGAAGCGCCAACACATTTAAACAAAGTGAAAAACTCAACCCTTTTTATGTTTGTGTCTGTAATGTCAAACATACAGTTCAGATCTTTGGAAGCATCTAGGTGTCTGATGAGCTGAACATTTAAGAAGATGTGTGTTTGTAATCTAGGGGTAACTGTTAGTGGCTAAGCTGGCCGTATTAAAAAAACTAATAATCGTATTAAATTTAATTCTCTTCAGGTGAAATCACACCCGGAATACTGTGTTCAGGCATTGGACCTATGCTTTAAGGGAGACATTGATAAATTGGGGCACACTCATAAGGCAATGATTAAGATGATGAGAAAACAGTAAACAATATCATGGGAGATATGGTCAGGATTACTGAGAAGTTCCACCTTAAAAAGAAAGCAGCTAGTTAGGAAAAATATTGGTGTGTAAAATATTGGACGCTTTGTCCCATGGATGATACTTTCATCTGAGTCTATAAAGCACTAAAGGGACCTATGATCAGTGCATAAATTCAAAGGAAATTCAATATGAGAGAGAATTCCCTGAAAATTACAGCTGTCTGAAATTAGAATGTCTTGTCATTGTGAGATGCCTTCAAAGAGTAGATGATGACAACCTGCCTGGGAGATTGGAGGATAATTCATTCCTGGAGTGAAGAATTGGACGGTGAAACCTCTACAATGATCCTGATTAGTCATGTCATTCTGATATTCTGTGAATTTAAGAACTGAAGTATTTCTCATGATAAACGTTTTCCAAATGTTTTTATACAAGGCAAGAATCTATTAAATTGAACAATATGAAATTGCCAGATGTATAGGCCAAAAATATTACATAGCAGCAATTTTATTTGATTAAACCTACATCTCTAGATTTTTAAGTCTACTTTGTGAAACAAGATAGAAATGAGAAGCCAAAACTACACCACTTCTAATCTCCATCTTTTAAGCATTTCCTCTTTTAGTGCGGTTGAAGCCAATTTCAGAAGGCGATGCGTGTTCTTCAGTAGTTGCATGGCCACAAAAATGTAATTAAAAAAGTTAGTTGGTTGCCAATATTCCAAACTCCATTCACCCAGTTTAATTTCTTGAAGTTGTAGATAACCAAATCTATGAACAAGAGAATCAGATGAGCTATTAGCTGCAAAAAATCTTTGAAAATTGAAGAATACTATGGACATTATGCTGTATCTTTGCAGTTACTACTTTTTAAGTAATACTAAGCAGGGCGTGACAAAGAAATTTATAAGGAAATTATGATGTAAATAATTACATATAAAGAAAAGGAAAACCAAATAAAAGAAATAAGATGGGGAAAAAAAAAGTAAGGGTAAGTTGTAAAAACAGGTGTAAACAGGACTCAGGACATCTATATTCAATCCCAACTGTCACTAATTATTTTAGTGACCCTGAGTGAGGCATGAAATCTCTCATGGCCTGAATTAGCTCATCTGTAGCATGAGTAAAAAAAAAAAAAAAAAAAATTTATTTTGGACTAATTGATCTGTAGGTATCTTTCAAAATCTAAAATTCAATTACTCTTTGAAAATATTCAAAGGAATCAAAATTCTAATCCTAGTAAACACAGTCAAAGAGGAAAATTTAATAGCAAAATCCATATTTTATTATGATTAAGTTAATGGTGTACGGAATTGTCAGAAAATTTTGTATTTGAGAGGAAAACGCATACATAATACTGATTTTTTCTTTTTCTTTTCTTTTTTTTTTTTTTTGGTCTTTGTTTTGGATTTTGGTTAAAATCACATCATAGACTTCAGTTTGAATCTCAGTTTGGTCATTTTGTTTACTTTGCTGCTGTGGCACCCATGAGAATGTGCCTTTCAGATCTCCAACTGAACGAAACTAACTGAGCTCTAACCCAGCTGCTGTGTTATAAAATCTATCACTGTAGAGAGCATTGAGGTCCCATGTGCAATGGGCTGCTCCCAGCCAATCCCACCATGCCTGGGATATGAAGGCAGGCCCATTCCTGGGGGACGTATGATTCCTCCGATGGTGATTTTGGCTTGCTGGATTCCTGATGGCCTTGCCAAACTTTGCTTGGAAGTGCACTGCATTCTAACAAGCCTCCACTCAACCCAAACTTCCTTTCTTCCCTCTCTCTTTCACTCAGGGTCAGACCAGCATCAAGACCTAAAAGTCCCAGCCTCTCTTGGCCCCATCCTCTTTTACTGTTGCAGTTACTTCCCCTAGGAAATTGTGTATGGGTATAATCCTTTTTTGGCATCTGCTTTTTGAAGGACCTGCAATAAAAGAGCTGCCTTCATCAAGTCACTTAAATTCTCTACGTTTCATTCAGTTTACTTAACTATAAACTGGAGATAATACCTAACTTATTTAGTTGTTATGAAAATTAAATGGTATCTATAGTATTTAGCATAGTGATCCTATAATGCTAGTATTTATGAAACTCTAGTCAAACAGAACAACTCATTCATTACACATGGAGTTTTTGGTTTCCCCACTGTTTTTCAAACGATCCTTCTACTTAAATTGTCTTTTCTAGCCATACATGACTAATTCCTGTATCTTCTATTAGAATCATCTGATAGGCCAGCTTTTCCATAAAACTTTCAAATAGATGTATTTTTCCACCCTCAGGGCCACAATTTCATTTAAAATATTTTCTCTGGAATGTTTCTATTTCTTTATATCCCTTACGTTCCATCTGGATTATAAGTGTAAGGGTTTTTGTCCCATTTATATTTATATTCCTGGGAACCTGGCTCCTAGGGCACTTAATAAGTTGGTTAACCAAAAAAAAAAAAAAATGCTTGTTTACTGGTAGTCAGGGGTCATATCAAATAGAAACTGGCCATAGAAAAATTTGGCTTTTCTGTCAAGTGCAAAAACTCTATTAGGAGTCTCTAAGCAGGGATTGACAGAACAGGGTATGTGTTTTACGTTGATTGTCTTGCACACTTTGTAGAAAAGATACCGAGGTTGGGCACTAGGGTCTGTTCTGAAGTTGAATGTTATACCACAGATGTACTGTTGTCCTGTACCTGTTACCGCTGTCACTTACTAATCGTGCACACTACCTCCTTTTTAGCAGTCTCTTCATTATTTTTAAGTATTAATAACTAACCTGTAAGCCAACCTGTGATATTGAACTGATGAGAAAGACTTTCAGGTCTCAGGAAATAATGATCATTATCGTGACTCCAAGTCAGGGAAATGCATTCAGACTGGGAGTACCAGAGACTGGGCAATAGAAATCTAACGGGAATATTTTTCACCCTTAGGCCCAGGCATGGCCTCATAAATGACATGTTTAACAAACCTACAGGATTTATTTCCAGCAAGGAGTGTATTATAAAGAAGTCTGAGGTGCAGCTGTATCGTGTTAGGCTCCAGAGCTTCAGGTATTTTGTTTTAAATAGTGTGACTTCATTATTCGGACTGACGTAGATAGTTAGACTATCAGACATGAAGGAATGAGAATAGAAAACATATTCCAAAGCTAAGCTTAAATGACACTGTCTCTGATTATCTGTGGTTCTTATCCTCTCCATTAGTGCAAGTAATTGAGTGT
Source organism: Loxodonta africana (assembly GCF_030014295.1). Lineage (NCBI taxonomy): Eukaryota > Metazoa > Chordata > Mammalia > Proboscidea > Elephantidae > Loxodonta > Loxodonta africana. The sequence continues at coordinate 26,589,300 of NC_087361.1, read as the reverse complement.
TTGAATTTGAAAGTGCCATTTTATCTCATTGTTCCGTTATAGGTAATAAAAGTGACCTATGTGAGGATGTTAGATTAGCGATTTTACTCAGTATTCACCTTATGCTTAGAAGGTGTGAAATTGTTAACTCATTCAGATTAAGTCATTATCCAGTTATGTAACAAATAGACTTGTGCTTACAGAGCTTAACTAAGCAGGTGCAGAGAGAAAGAAACAGCTCCAATAAACGCTTCAGGAGACCCTTTCTTTCTATGGCTGCTCTTTATTTTCACATCTCATTAACAACGATATTAACTATCAAATACTGCTCATATAGGGGAAACTGGGAGAAATTAAGTGTACTGCATAATCCTCTTAAAAGATTTTAAGACAAAGAGGCTTTTGTTTTGAGTTGTTTTTTTGTTGGTTTGTTATTTTTTTGCTTTAATGAACTGTAGCCTGGTGTCCTTTTGAACCTGCTGTCACTGGTAGGTAAATAAATGAGGAACACTGAGAAGATTCTTCATTCATTGAACTAATGTAGATTTCTTTCTCAAGTGATAGATATTTAATGTATTTTACTTCGTTTTTATTTGAAAAAAAAAGGTATCATTATGACTTTTTTCAGAGGTAATAATGATTAAGAAATTTGTTCTTTAAACTGGAGAATAGCCATATATCAATTTCTGAATTCTGTCCTCCTAGTCTCCCTTTCCCCCCTTTTTTTGGTGTTTCGTCTCAAGGTTTCATATTGTTTTGTTTTGGTAGCTCTCTCCAAAATGCTCTGTTATTATTCAACACACAGCAAAGTCACTAATAAATCTTATTCCAAATTGTTTTCAAAACTTTCAGAACAAGGTACCTAGGGACGACATGATTTTGAACAGCTCAGAGACGTTTCTAGGAAATAGCCATACATACATTTATCTGGAAGGTTGTGTACGTAGTGAAAACATCCATACCTCTTTAAGGAAATGCCCTCTGGGTTTGTACTGGTTTCTAATATTTTTACTTTTTTTTTTTTAATGACCTTTTGTTATTTTTACTTAAAAATGATATATTAAGTTTAAAAAAGTACTATAATAAAGACTTTTTTCTACTCCGTGGTCAACTTTTTCCATTGTTTTATGTATATTAAAAGACAGTATATTGAGATTTGATTAATTTTATTGAAATTCATAATCAGTGCTTTTTTCTTTATTTTTATTTTACTGATAATGATGCTTACAAAAAAAAAAAAAAAAACCTAGAAATTGTATCCCAAGTGGTTTAGGAGATTTCTTTATGAAAAATATTGTGGCTTTCATCACTGTTCCTGATCTGTTTCACAAAATATATTCAATTAGACAGTGTGAATAGATAATTAGTAATCGATCCTCTAAAAAATCCAATTTTACAAATAAAGTGCGTGGGTCATACAGAAATTAGTACTTTTTCCAAGGTCCCACAGATGGTAAGTGGTAGAGCCCAGGGTTTGAATTTTGTCTGATTACAGAGCACATATACTTAATATTTAACCACTACCTTTTTTTACCTTAAGCTACCTCTTACCATCCACCATATTAACCTCTCTTTGCCTTCTGTTCAAACACTTATACATTTATGATGTTGAGATAAAATGCTTACATATGGAAACCTTAATTGAGGAGTGTAATATGTTGTTGTTGGGTGCCATCAAGCTGATTGCAACTCACAGCGACCCTATAGGACAGAGTAGAACTGCCCCATAGGGTTTCCCATGCTGTGGTTACACAATGGTTAAGCACTCAGCTGCTAACCAAAAGATCAGCAGTTCAAACTCACCTAGCAGCTCTGCAGGAGAAAAGACCTGATGCTCTGCTCCTGTAACAATGGGGCCATCCCACTCAGTCATATAGGGTTGCGATGAGTCAAACTAACTTAACAACCAACAACCAAAACAGTTTTTACAAGAGCAGATTACCAGGTCTTTCTCCCCACAGAGACGATGGTGGGTTCCAAAACTTACCTTTCTGTTAGCAGCTGTTAACCATTTAGAGCTTTTAACCATTGCCCCACTAGGGCTCCTTTATAGAATTTAAAGTTAGATAAATTTAGGTTTGAATCCCCAAATGTGCCTCCTGCTGTGTCCGTTTATACTAATCTCCTAATCTCCTTAAACTTCAACTCCTTTAGCTGTAAAAAGGGAATAATTATTATCCCTATTTCACAAAGGGTATGTGAGAATTAAATGAGGTCATACATAAATTAGCTATTTTGTAAACTGTGAAACCATAAAAATATAAATTCTCACTGTGTGTATGTGTAAATATATACTTTTCTGTTTTAGCTCCCTGAGGGTTACAGACTGCTCTATATCAAGGAGGGAATCTTCTCCACGTGTTGTAACTATCCCACAGTGCCACAAAAACAACAGACATGTAGTAAATAGCGGTTGGTGGTGGTGATTCATATTATCTACGTTTTTATTATATGATGTAGAACTTTCCTTGGGAGAAGCAATTTCAGTTTGTACCACCGCAAACATGTTCACAAAAAAATAGTAACCTCTACTAACTGCATGGATGGGGTGGTCCGGTTAAAAAACTGAATAAAATGCAACAGTAAAATAAAACTAATCTGAACTAACAAAACTGCTCGTCTTTGTGGTGAACACCAGAGTAGCTGTCATACTGCTGTTTTTATCTCTCAAACATCACTCCTCTGGGTTGGAGTATTATTTGTGATTGTTTCTCTCTCTCTCCATCTCTCTGTAAAATCCCCTTTCATCTATAATCTGTAACAAAGGAAAATGTAAGGCAAATCTCTAAATTGAAAAAAAAGTCACTTTCCACTGCAGGTTAAAATCAAATATAAGGTCTTTCATGTGGATGGTTCTCTGACATTTAAACTGTAATATTCAATGAATATTCTACTGAATATTCATTAATTACAATTATTTTCCATATTGCCTTTGATCAGTCGTTACCTGCCATCATGGAAGTTTGAGTGGCATTCTTCCTTCTGGGATCTCTAATGCTTTGGAATCTTTGATTGAGTGATAAACATATTTGTCCTACAACCCTAAATTTTAATTACTTATGAATTCTATTGTGATGGAACATCAAGAAAACCATCCATATGATGTCCTCCTAAAATTGATCATAAATGTGTGTGGTACATTTTGGCGCAAACATAATCAATTAGTAGAATAAAAAATTTACAAATGACAGAATTGATATTCTATTAAGCATGGCATTTGATTCAAAATTCAGCAAAATCAACATTGTTTATTGTAGTCATGGATTATAAATGGAAACAGAGCAGTAGTAGTGGTCAAGAGCACATGAAGTCAGGAGTCCAATTCCATGGTTTGAATTCCTGCTCAAACACTCACAAATCTTGAATCTCTCTGCTCAGCATGCAAAGAATTACACAGATTAAATGAGAAGATATTACATAGTGATTTTTTTTTTTTTTTGAAGGTTGAGTTAAACATCATCCTTAGTTCTTAGCCATTGGTAGGCTTTTGTAGTATATCTTCATACCTGGAGGGGTAAGTTTCAAATATTTGCTCTTTTTCTATATTTGACAGATATTTATAAACATGTGTTTATTAATCTAGACTGTATAATAATCTCTCACTAATTTCTTCAAAAATCATACTAAAACTTTAATCGGAATTACATTCCATTTACATATTATTTTGTCATCCTTCCACAGCATGATCTATCACCAAATTTTTTCGTTGGTGTCATTTTATAGGGATTTTCTTTTTTTAATTTCCTCTGCTTGCTTTTCTACATCACATCTGTGAATGCTATCTGAATATATTTATTATTGTATTTTATGGTTTGTAACCCATGGTACTGTGGATTTTTAAAAGCCAGTCCTGTAGGCAACCATGCTGAAAGCTCTTATTTGTTATAGTCCGTAGTTTTGTTGGATCGCCCCTGTAGATGCTCAGGGCATGCTAGCCTGCATGTTGTTAGCTGCTCTTCAGCCACGTCAGGCTTTGTTGCTGCCCTGTTGTTACCCAGCCAAAACTTGGTTGGCATAGGAAGAGTTCTGTCATAACGTGGCCTCATAATTTCAGCATGGATGATGGTACTCCCAGTGCACAATTTAGAGTTGTCTCAGCCCATCATACATCTGTGGTACTGGCTCCCTTCTGACCTCCTTACTGCTCCTACCCACAAAGGATCAACTACCTCTCTCACCTCAGGTGTTCTTACATTTATTACAATATTATTTTTTTTCTGACTATTAACCTTCCTTACTCTGTTGCCCCACTTAGATTACTATTAGGGGAGGGATTGAGATGTGCATCCTAGGCATAACTAACCATACAAAGTGAGTAGAATAACTTTAAAAAAGTAAACTACTATTGTTGAGAAGTTTATTTTGATATTGTAATTAAAAACATTTCACTTGCATATGTTTCTAAGGCTTATATTTCAGAACAGGTGGACTTGAAATTACAAAGGATAAAAATAGACATTGTTATTTTCCATTTAAGTTTACTTTTAGACTTCTTTTGATGGAGGGTGGGACTGATTTAAATATATTTAATGAAAGTGTTGCTATATAGGGTTGTTATGAGTTGGAATAGACTTGATGGCAACGGGTTTTTTTTTTTTTTTTGGTATATAGTTTACATAATTTGGATGCCATACGATACACCAAATTTACATAATTTGGAGGACATATTATATACGTAACAAGCCACTACTGTTGGGCCTTACCCGAGTATCATTGCTTTCTCCTCCACTCACATATTGATGAATTTCAAAGTATTGATGGATTCCACGTGAGAAAAACCATTGACAAAATTGGTGTAAGTAAAGTGGGAACTCCAACTGGCAGAGGAGTCCTCAGCAGAAAGAGGGCTTAGCAACAGAACAGATTGATATTCCCTACTCTTATGAGGTGAACTTCTTGGGTAAATGAGTGACTGAAACTGTGTGTGCTTGACTCTTAGCAACTCCAGATACCAGCGTAAAACCTCTAATTTCTCAACTAGGTCTTCAAGCAATGTTGTTGAATGGATAGTAATAATTACTAATGTTTACTAAACAGTGGAAGTCCTTGGGTGCCATAAACAGTTACGTGTTTTACTACTAGTCAAAAGGCTGGTAGTTCAAACCCACCCAGAGGTGCCGCTGAAGACAGGTCTGGTGATCTGCTTCTGAAAGGTCACAGCCTTGAAAACCCTATGGGACAGTTCTACCCTGCATACTTGGGATTGCAATGAGTCTGAATTGACTCGATGGCAACTAAAAACAACAATTAAACCATATTTGATAAAGACTATTATGGCACTTCTGAAGATTAGGCAACTGAGGCTTAGAATTAATTAAGTAATTTGCCCAAGATCACACAAATGTCGATGGTCAGAGATAGGTATTCAAACTCAGGCTTAAACTCCTGAGTTAAAGCTCTTAACTTGATAGAATAAAGAGGATGAAGAAATTCTGATGTATTGATTCTAATAGGTAAAAAAATAAACACTGACTATGTCATATTAGGAGCCCTGGAGGTGCAGTGGTTAAGAGCTCAGGTACTAACCAAAAGGGCAGCAGTTCGAATCCACCAGCCACTCTTTGGAAAATCTGTGGAGCAGTTCTACTTTGTCCTATGGGGTCACTATGAGTCAGAATCAACTCTATGGCAATGGGTTTGGTTTTGGTCTGTGTGATACAAACAGTACATCAATTTTAAGTGAGAATAATTACCCATTGCCTTAAGTTTCCCCTCCCCCACCCCATGTCCCTCAAAAGATTGTGTTTCTTAATAAAACAAATGAGGTTGTTATCAAAAACCAACTTTTATATTTAAAGAGTCTTGCTTTTTAAATAAACCCACACTTTAAGAAGACAGTTTGGAGGGAAGGGTTTTATCATTTGCCTTTGGAAATCACAGTCTAATGGTGAATTTATTGTTTGGAAAGTGGCTAATCTATGCAATTAACTAACATTTTTCTTTTAAATTTACCATTTGGATTTTCCATTAGATTGTATGCATTAGGAAAATAGCTTGGGTTGAAATGCCAGCCCCATTCTTTACTACTATTGTTGCTTATTTTCTTGATTTAAAAATAGAAATTATAATAAAAATAATATCTACATAAGAGGTCTATTGTAAGAATTAAATGCGACACTGATGATGAAAATCTAGCTTGGTACATCATAGGTCAAGACATTTAGATTTTTTTTTTTTTTTTAAATTTTTATTAAGCTTCAAGTGAACATTTACCATTCCAATCAGTCTGTCACATGTAGGTTTACATACATCTTACTCCCTTCTCCCACTTGCTCTCCCCCTATTGAGTCAGCCCTTACAGTCTCTCATTTCGTGCCAATTTTACCATCTTCCCTCTCTCTCTATCTTCCCATCCCCCCTCCAGTCAAGAGTTGCCAACACACTCTCCCGTGTCCACCTGATTTAATTAGCTCACTCTTCATCAGTATCTCTCTCCCCCCCACTGACCAGTCCTTCTCATGCCTGATGATTTGTCTTCGGGGATGGTTCCTGTCCTGTGCCATCAGAAGTTCTGGGGAGCATTGTCTCTGGGATTCCTCTAGTCGCAATCATACCATTAGGTGTGGTCTTTTAATGAGAATTTGGGGTCTGCATCCCATTGGTCTCCTGCTCCCTCAGGAGTTGTCTGTTGTGTTCCCTGACAGGGCAGACATCGATTGTGGCCGGGCACCAACTAGTTCTTCTGGTCTCAGGATAATGTAGGTCTCTGGTTCAAGTGGCCCTTTCTGTCTCTTGGGTTCTTAGTTGTCGTGTGACCTTGGTGTTCTTCCTTTGCCTTTGCTCCCGGTGGGTTGAGACCAATTAATGTATTTTAGATGGCTGCTTCTTGGCATTTAGGACCCCAGGTGCCACAATTCAAAGTGGGATGCAGAGTGTTTTCATAATAGAATTGTTTTGCCCATTGACTTAGAAGTCCCCTCAAACCAAGTTCCCCAGACCCCAGCCCCTGCTTCGCTGACCTTTGAAGGTTTCATTTTATCTCGGAAACCTCTTTACTTTTAATCCAGTCCAATTAGGCTGACCTTCCTTGTTTTGAGTGTTGTCTTTCCCTTCACCCAAAGCAGTTCCCATCTACAGATTGAGCAATAAAAAGCCCTCTCCCTCCCTCCCTCCCTCCCTCCCCTCTTTGTAACCACAAAAGTATGTGTTCTTTTCCGTTTTTTCTATTTCTCAAGATCTTATAATAGTGGTCTTATACAATATTTGTCCTTTTGCAACTGACTCATTTCGCTCAGCATAATGCCTTCCAGATTCCTCCATGTTATGAAATGTTTCAGAGATTCGTCACTGTTCTTTATCGATGCGTAGTATTCCATTGTGTGAATATACCACAATTTATTTACCCATTTGTCCGTTGATGGACATCTTGGTTGCTTCCAGCTTTTTGCTATTGTAAACAGAGCTGCAATAAACATGGGTGTGCATATATCTGTTTGTGTGAAGGGTCTTGTATCTTTAGGGTATATTCCGAGGAGTGGGATTTCTGGGTTGTATGGTAGTTCTATTTCTAACTGTTTAAGATAACGCCAGATGGATTTCCAAAGTGGTTGTACCATTTTACAATCCCACCAGCAGTGTATGAGAGTTCCAATCTCTCCGCAGCCTCTCCAACATTTATTATTTTGTGTTTTTTGAATTAATGCCAGTCTAGTTGGTGTCAGATGGAATCTCATCGTAGTTTTAATTTGCATTTCTCTAATGGCTAATGATCGAGAGCATTTTCTCATGTATCTGTTGGCTGCCTGAATATCTTCCTTAGTGAAATGTGTGTTCATATCCTTTGCCCACTTCTTGATTGGGTTGTTTGTCTTTTTGTGGTTGAGTTTTGACAGAGTCATGTAGATTTTAAAGATCAGGCGCTGGTCTGAGATGTCATAGCTGAATATTCTTTCCCAGTCTGTAGGTGGTCTTTTTACTCTTTTGGTGAAGTCTTTAGATGAGCATAGGTGTTTGATTTTTAGGAGCTCCCAGTTATCTGGTTTCCCTTCATCATTTTTGGTAATGTTTTGTATTCTGTTTATGCCCTGTATTAGGGCTCCTAGGGTAGATCCTATTTTTTCTTCCATGATTTTTATCGTTTTAGTCTTTATGTTTAGGTCTTTGATCCACTTGGAGTTAGTTTTTGTGCATGGTGTGAGGTATGGGTCCTGTTTCATTCTTTTGCAAATGGATATCCAGGTATGCCAGCACCATTTGTTAAAAAGACTATTATTTCCCCAATTGACTGACACTGGTCCTTTGTCAAATATCAGCTGCTCATGCATGGATGGATTTATATCTGGATTCTCAATTCTGTTCCATTGGTCTACGTGCCTGTTGTTGTACCAGTACCAGGCTGTTTTGACTACTGTAGCTGTATAATAGGTTCTGAAATCAGGTAGGGTGAGGCCTCCCACTTTCTTCTTCTTTTTCAGTAATGTTTTGCTTATCTGGGGGTTCTTTCCTTTCCATATGAAATTAGTGATTTGTTTCTCTATTCCCTTAAAGTATGACATTGGTATTTGGATTGGAAGTGCATTGTATGTATAAATGGCTTTTGGTAGAATAGACATTTTTACTATGTTAAGTCTTCCTATCCATGAGCAGGGTATGTTTTTCCATTTAAGTGTGTTCTTTTGAATTTCTTGTAGCAGAGTTTTATACTTTTCTTTGTATAGGTCTTTTACATCCTTGGTAAGATTTATTCCTAAGTATTTTATCTTCTTGGGGGCTACTGTGAATGGTATTGATTTGGTTATTTCCTCTTCGGTGTTCTTTTTGTTGATGTAGAGGAATCCAAGTGATTTTTGTATGTTTATTTTATATCCTGAGACTCTTCCAAACTCTTCTATTAGTTTCAGTAGTTTTCTGGAGGATTTCTTAGGGTTTTCCATGTATACGATCATGTCATCTGCAAATAGTGATAGCTTTACTTCCTCCTTACCAATCTGGATACCCTTTATTTCTTTGTCTGGCCTAATTGCCCTGGCTAGGACTTCAAGTACGATGTTGAATAAGAGCGGTGGTAAAGGGCATCCTTGTCTGGTTCCCGTTCTCAAGGGAAATGCTTTCAGGTTCTCTCCATTTAGAGTGATATTGGCCGTTGGCTTTGCATAAAAAAAAAAATTGCATATATGCCCTTTATTATGTTGAGGAATTTTCCTTCAATTCCTATTTTGGTTAGAGTTTTTATCATAAATGGGTGTTGAACTTTGTCAAATGCCTTTTCTGCATCTATTGATAAGATCATGTGGTTTTTATCTTTTGTTTTATTTATGTGATGGATTACATTAATGGTTTTTCTGATATTAAACCAGCCTTGCGTACCTGGTATAAATCCCACTTGATCAGGGTGAATTATTTTTTTTATGTGTTGTTGGATTCTATTGGCTAGAATTTTGTTGAGGATTTTTGCATCTATGTTCATGATGGATATAGGCCTAAAATTTTCTTTTTTTGTAATGTCTTTACCTGGTTTTGGTATCAGGGAGATGGTAGCTTCATAGAATGAGTTGGGTAGTATTCCGTCTTTTTCTATACTTTGAAATACCTTCAATAGTAATGGTGTTAAGTCTTCTCTGGAGGTTTGGTAGAACTCTGCAGTGAAGCCATCTGGGCCAGGACTTTTTTTTGTTGGGAGTTTTTTGATTACCGTTTCAATCTCTTTTTTTGTTATGGGTCTATTTAGTTGTTCTACTTCTGAATGTGTTAGTTTAGGTAAGTAGTATTGTTCTAAGAATTTATCCATTTCTTCTAGGTTTTCAAATTTGTTAGAGTACAATTTTATGTAGTAATCTGATATGATTCTTTTGATTTCATTTGGTTCTGTTGTGATGTGGTCCTTCTCGTTTCTTATTCGGGTTATTAGTTTCCTTTCCTGTTTTTCTTTAGTCAGTCTAGCCAATGGTTTATCAATTTTGTTAATTTTTTCAAAGAACCAGCTTTTGGCTTTGTTAATTCTTTCAATTGTTTTTCTGTTCTCTAATTCATTTAGTTCAGCTCTAATTTTTATTATTTGTTTTCTTCGGGTGCCTGATGGATTCTTTTGTTGCTCACTTTCTATTTGGTCAAGTTGTAGGGACAGTTCTCTGATTTTGGCTCTTTCTTCTTTTTGTATGTGTGCATTTATCGATATAAATTGGCCTCTGAGCACTGTTTTTGCTGTGTCCCAGAGGTTTTGATAGGAAGTATTTTCATTCTCGTTGCTTTCTAAGAATTTCCTTATTCCCTCCTTGATGTCTTCTATAACCCAGTCTTTTTTCAGGAGGGTATTGTTCATTTTCCAAGTATTTGATTTCTTTTCCCTAGTTTTTCTGTTATTGATTTCTAGCTTCATTGCCTTGTGGTCTGAGAAGATGCTTTGTAATATTTCGATGTTTTGGATTCTGGAAAGATTTGTTTTATGCCCTAATATGTGGTCTATTCTAGAGAATGTTCCATGTGCGCTAGAAAAAAAAGTATATTTTGCAGCAGTTGGGTGGAGAGTTCTGTATAAGTCAATGAGGTCAAGTTGGTTGATTCTTGTAAGTAGGTCTTCCGTGTCTCTATTGAGCTTCTTACTGGATGTCCTGTCCTTCTCCGAAAGTGGTGTGTTGAAGTCTCCTACTATATATGTGGAGGTGTCTATCTCACTTTTCAATTCTGTTAAAATTTGATTTATGTATCTTGCAGCCCTGTCATTAGGTGCGTAAATATTTAATATGGTTATGTCTTCCTGATCAATTGTCCCTTTTATCATTATATAGTGTCCTTCTTTATCCTTTGTGGCGGATTTAAGTCTAAAGTCTATTTTGTCAGAAATTAATATTGCTACTCCTCTTCTTTTTTGCTTATTGTTTGCTTGATATATTTTTTTCCATTCTTTGAGTTTTAGTTTGTTTGTGTCTCTAAGTCTAATGTGTGTCTCTTGTAGGCAGCATATAGATGGATCGTGTTTTTTTATCCAGTCCGTGACTCTCTGTCTCTTTATTGGTGCATTTAGTCCATTTACATTCAGCGTAATTATAGATAAGTAAGTTTTTAGTGCTGTCATTTTGATGCCTTTTCATGTGTGTTGTTGGCCATTTCATTTTTCCACATGCTTTTTTGTGCTGAGACGTTTTTCTTAGTAGCTTGTGAGATCCTCATTTTCATAATGTTTAACTTTGTGTTTATTGAGTCGTTACGTTTTTCTTGGCTTTTTTCTTGAGTTATTGAATTGATATTCCTTTTTGTGGTTACCTTTTTATTTACCTCTATTTTTCTAAGTATAAACCTAACTTGTATCCTTCTATTTCGCCTTGTATCACTCTCCATCTGGCAGTTCAATGCCTCCTGTATTTAGTCCCTCTTTTTGATTATTTTGATCGTTTATCTATTGATTTCCATGATTTCCTGTTGTGTGTATTATTTTGTTTATTTATTTATTTTTTGGAATTAGTCTTAATTTGTTTGTTTTTGTGCTTTCCCTGTTTGAGTTGTGTTGATATCAGGACGTTCTGTTTTGTGACCTTGTATTGCGCTGGTACCTGATATTATTGGTCATCCGGCCAAACAATCTCCTTTAGCATTTCTTGCAGTCTTGGTTTAGTTTTTGCAAATTCTCTAAACTTGTGTTTATCTGTAAATATCTTAATTTCTCCTTCATATTTCAGAGAGAGTTTTGCTGGATATATGATCCTTGGTTGGCAGTTTTTCTCGTTCAGTGCTCTGTATATGTCGTCCCATTCCCTTCTTGCCTGCATGGTTTCTGCTGAGTAGTCTGAACTTATTCTTATTGATTCTCTCTTGAAGGAAACCTTTCTTTTCTCCCTGGCTGCTTTTAAAATTTTCTGTTTGTCTTTGGTTTTGGCAAGTTTGATGATAATATGTCTTGGTGTTTTTCTTTTTGGATCAATCTTAAATGGGGTTCGATGAGCATCTTGGATAGATATCCTTTCGTCTTTCATGACGTCAGGGAAGTTTTGTGTCAGGAGTTCTTCAACTATTTTCTCTGTGTTTTCTGTCCCCCCTCCCTGTTCTGGGACTCCAATCACTCGCAAGTTATCCTTCTTGATAGAGTCCCACATGATTCTTAGGGTTTCTTCATTTTTTTTAATTCTTTTATCTAATTTTTTTTCAGCTATGTTGGTGTTGTTTCCCTGGTCCTCCAGAAGTCCCAGTCTACATTCTAATTGCTCGAGTCTGCTCCTCTGACTTTCTACTGCGTTGTCAAATTCTGTAATTTTATTGTTAATCTTTTGGATTTCTACATGCTGTCTCTCTATGGATTCTTGCAACTTGTTAATTTTTCCAGTATGTTCTTGAATAATCTTTTTGAGTTCTTCAACAGTTTTATCAGTGTGTTCCTTGGCTTTTTCTGCATTTATCCTAATTTCATTTATGATATCTTTAAGCATTCTGTAAATTAGTTTTTTATATTCTGTATCTGATAATTCCAGGATTGTATCTTCATTTGGGAAAGATTTTGATTCTTTTGTTTGGGGGGTTGGAGAAGCTGTCATGGTCTGTTTTTTTATGTGGTTTGATATGGACTGCTGTCTCTGAGCCATCACTGGGAAACTAGATTTTCCAAGTAGTCAGCTGGTGCGCTGGCTCCTAGTTCTGAAAACAGTCGCTGTCTGCCCGTATTTGTTCGTTTTCCGTCTCTAATTCTGTGCTTGTTGTTCAGAGTTCGTAGATTGTTATGTATGTGATCGATTCCCTTGTTTTTCCGAGTCTTTGTTGCAAGAGGGATCCGCGGTAGCGTCCACCTAGTCCGCCATCTTGGCCCCGGATCCTAGATTTTTTTTTAAAAAATACGTAACAATGTAAATGTTTATTGGCAATAAAATCATCTACTTTCATATTGTCCTAATTTCTAGAGGAGAGAAAAGTATCCTGTAAAATCTCCAGAATTCTCCTTAAACAGTTCTTACCAGTTTTTGCCAACATTCATGTTCTACAAAGGAAGAGGAATCCCATTATTAGTGAATCTATATTAAACTAAAAATTTCTATAAGTTATTTTTTACTTCTTATGTCAAATTTTACAATTTCAGCCTAACCCATTTCATCACTCTAATCCTTGTTTTATGGCAAGACAAAATGGTATAGAAAGTATTCTGGAAAGAAAACAGTGTGGTCTCAGACCACTGAAGGATAGCAACTTCTGCTGGTTCAGCTCCCAGAGGTTAGAGAAGTGAAGTTATAGCTTCCCTGGGGACAACCTGTCTTTCCTCTGAGTTCTTTGAATGTAGGAACAGCCCAAAGGGAAAAGTCAACTAACCATATCAACAGCTTAGATGACAGTGAACAAATGCTTGACTGGAACACTTGTTTTAATGAAGCATTTTAATAAAATATTATGTAGAGCAATGCACTTGGTATATTAAGATACTTTGCTGGGGTAGCTGAGTTGATTTTTTCCAGCCAGAGTTTTGTTTCCCGCCCCCCCAATATGTTGACACAGAAAATAAGGACCATCCTAAAATCTTAGAGAAGTAAAGTCCTCAAAAACAATTTACTTTACAGAAATGTGGTCAAAATGTACATATCAAAGTACAAGGCACCAAGGAAGGGCTCTTTTATATTATGATGCTCTCTGAGTAAAACTTGAAATATGAAGTTATTTTAATACTAACCATGTTCTTTCCTTTCTCTGTTTTTTTTCTATAGGTGAGTAACTGAAGGTTAAAATCAGAATTCCTCGTATGAAGTATTATTATACTTTTTTATTAATGTCCTGTGGGTAAGTAAAGAAACAGACTTGGTTTTTAAGCACCAGCTTAAATGTTGACTCATGCACAGTATAAATTTGTGAGCTGTGGCACTCTATTATTGAGAGTCACAATAAAGTATTTACAATTTATTCAAACTTAGACACATAAGTATTAAAGAGAGAATATTCTTTCGGTTTCTTAATTTTTGTTTTTGTACCATTCAGAAATTGAATACTAAAAAACTAGAATGTTTTATGTCTGAGTCAATGAATTACTACGATATAGCTATTGTTAATGGATATCACATAAAATGAGAGATTGCTCGGAAAACAGAAATGGAGATACAATTTTGACTGTTGCAACCAAACTGTAAACAGTGAGATTTCTATAAAATTGTAAAAAAAACAAAATTACGGTAAAATCAAGAAATAAAGACTGCCTTATGGATTTGAGAAAAGCTTTTAGGATTTAGCTTTTGCCTTGATAATATGATGGTCCTGATTTTTAAAACCAATTTAATATTAATATAGATCGAATGAAATACACTTCACTGTGGTTTAGTGTTTTAAGAGCAAGACTTTAATAGAAAACTAATTGATCATTCTATTCTTAAATTCTATTAGAAAAAACTTTTACAGTTTTTTTTTTTTTTAAGGGCCTTTTGTAAAATAATTATTTTTCTTTGTCAGTCCTTTTCTTTTAATAATTTCTGATTTGGTGCAAGATATGAAAATCAATTTAAATAATCAAGTCTCCAAAAATGATTTCAAAAGAGAAAACAGCTCTTAAAGAGAAATCCAAATGTCAGAAAGTCTTCTTTATTAAATATTAATTGTACTCATGGAGATTATCAGTGCACATTGAAATTTAGGAACTGAACATTTATTTTAAAAATTGAAGTATTAATTCCCTTAAGATTAAATTATGGGATTAATAAATGATATTATTTAAAGAAAATACTTCACAGAATGTATCTTCATAGTATGAATGAATGAGTTTTCTGACATAATCACAGGAGGCTATTTTGTAAACAATTTTTCTTCATTCTTTGTCTGCATCTGATTTATTATCATTCTTAAATTTTGATACTGGTTTTGAAACCAAATTTCCATGTGGTATGGTGATAAATATTCTAAATAAAAATTCACGTAATTTTTATGGTGCGGCTCTTTTCAAATACATTGTACATACGGAAGTGAATGGAGGGAAAATAGATATTTCTCCTTAGATTTATTATTTGCAAAATAAGTGATATTTTCTTGACACGATAAGTTGTTTTAACATGAAAAAGTTGTATTTCTTGAAAGGCTTTTCTTCTGATAGAACTGTGTGTTTTTTTCAGCTCTTAAAAGTTATTTGTGAAGGCTATAGAAATTACATTGACAAAAGTATGTTAAGACTGTCATACCTAAACCTTTACCATAATGGTATTTCTCATGAAGTATTTAATTAGCTGACTTCAATACTACATTCAGCAATCGTATCAAACTAAGTCAATGATTTCTATTTTGGAGGTGATTAACATGGCATAATGAATGGATTGAGCATAGATCTGAACAGTGATCCCATCTCTGAGTTTGTTATAGCTATCTCAATGGGGAAACATAACTGGATTATTTCCTCTGACTCCAAGCTGTTTCAAAATCTTTGTCATTTCTCCATATAGCTAGTACACGTGGTGAAGACGGGAAGAATTTGTCTGAGTAATATATACACTTTTATTTTGTACTTTGTCAACTTAATGTTATCACAGTATTTATTCATGAACATAGGTAGCTAAAATGCAATATCAAAATTAAATGAGACACCATAAATTTTAAGTACATAGGAAAATAAACTTAAGTATTAGAATTGCACTCCTTGTATTATTTAGAGTGATTTCCGGGGCATTTGTGTGTTTAATTATAAATGTAATAGATTTAACCTACTCTTGAGATTGACAGAAAAAAAAAAAGCAATAAAATTTTATTAAGGATCATAAACCTCAGAGTATGGCCTGTGTGCAGCATGAACAGAAGTCCTGTGCCTGAAAATAAGAGGATATTAAAGAGCAGATTAGCCTGGATAAAGACGCAACATTAATTGTAGAGGACATACGTTCTAAGCCTTTGATTTCAAGGAGCATTCTGGCTTTTATGAAAGTAAATTTTCTGGGGGAAAAGAATTACAATTAGGTCCATGTTTTAAGAGGAAGTTTGAAGCTGAAACGTAATCATCACGGGAATTAGATGCCTAAAACACTATTAATTCAAACATTTTAGAATCGTAAGTAAAAACCGCAATTGGCTTATAAGGTAGACTTTTGAGATAACATCAACCACTTGAGTGCTCTTTAATTGTCCAAGGGCAGGATGAGAAATAATTGTGATCAGTTTACCTGTTTGGTTGATTAGCAAAACATAATTAATAAATAATTTGAGTTAATTATATCACTAGATAATGTCACTAAATTTAGTAAAGATATTTGTGCTTTGGTGGAAATAAGTAGTCATAAAGCCCATTTTTTTAATCTTTTTTTTTTTTTTCCGCAAATAAAATCATCACCTGTTTCAGGTATAAGGTTTAATCCATAAGAAATTTTACATCTTTGAAGGATTTTATTCTGTGAAAGAAAAGCTAGAGGAATCCACTTCTTCAGAGATAACACACAGAAAATTTAAAATATTCACAATCCAATATCCCTCACTAGAGGTTTCTTTTGAATGTCTTATGAAAAGTAATTGAGCTAATAATAATAGAACAGCCGCATTGCGAGCATAAGATCTCTTAGTCAAAGCATTTTATTTTTTATGTGGTAAGAAAATCAGAGTTTAAATTTTAATATTTCTTATATAAAATTTGATAATCAGAAGAGCCTTTATATAAAATTGTTCAAAATGTTCTCATAAAGTAACAAACTTTTGAGGTGACTGATAAGTTTTTTCTAGATAAACCCTGTATCTATATAAAATAAAAATACAAGAAATGAAATTAATAATTTTTACATGTCTTTTGTCTTAAGTTTAAAACGTTTATCTTTGTTGTTGCTGGTCATGGCTGTGTTTTTAAGTAGGGTGTAACTTGTTACTACTGTGTTTCTGGAGGTGTGAAAAAGGCAGTATTGCCATATGATTGTCACTTTGTAAATGAGCTTGGTTATATTTTGAAAAAGGAAACATGTATTGTTTAAGAAAAATTGTGACGTTCAGTTATTCAGCTTATTAAAAAACATATCTTTACTTACTCAAGAGTATTGATTGTGTTCTAAGACTCAGATATCTTTGTATCTTTAACAAATTAAATAATTTAGTTAATGATCTAATTTTGAAATTCAGCAAAATTTGAAAGATTTAAAACTGAGTATGCATTGTTTGGAAACCCTGGTGTGTAGTGGTTAACTGCTATGGCTGCTAACCAAAGGGTCGTCAGTTCTAATCCACCAGGCGCTCCTTGGAAACTCTATGGGGCAGTTCTACTCTGTCCTATAGGGTCGCTATGAGTCGGAATCGACTCATGGCACTGGATGTGTGTTTTTTTTTTATATATATATATATATATATATACACACATGGTTTTATGTTGGGATTTTAGTTCTCTGATGGTTTGTTTATTTACTTATTTATATTTTTCATTTCAAAAAATGTCTGACTTTTAACATTAACTTAAAATCAGATTCATTTAAAATCTTTTTTAAAAAATCAGAAAGTCAGAGCCTAATTGAGTTTTGACATTCATGCTGCTGCTTAATCAAGAATATTTTTCATTAGTCAATGAAGCTGTTTTACTAAATGTCATTCAAACTCTCATGTGATTAGCTCATTCATTGTGCCTTAGTTATAGATTTTATCAATTATAACTCTTTTAAAAGGCCTGAAAGTAGTGCATGGCA
Source organism: Loxodonta africana (assembly GCF_030014295.1). Classification (NCBI taxonomy): domain Eukaryota; kingdom Metazoa; phylum Chordata; class Mammalia; order Proboscidea; family Elephantidae; genus Loxodonta; species Loxodonta africana. The sequence goes on along the minus strand of NC_087361.1, from coordinate 26,571,796 downwards.
AGACCTTTGTTCAAAACAATGCAATAATCGGAGTTCAAAATCATATTTTAAATTAAAAAAATAAGTCACATATTAGTGTACTGAGGTATCAGTAAAATAAGTAAGATTAAAATCACATTAATTTCAGGGAGTTCACATCAAAGAAAATGTACCCATTCAGAAAGAAGGGTGGGCTTCAACACCCTCCAATTTCACAAATAAGCATATAATTAGAGACATTTTTATTAAAAAAAAAAAGTAAATAGAACTAAATAAAAGTTTCCTCTCTTTAAAAAAAAAAGTTTTAACAAACTATGTTAATTCTAAGGTATTTTCAAAGGCATTATTTCTATTAGGTTTTAAATGATTGTCACATATTTGTGAACGATTTGTTTAAGGAACAATATTTTCTAGAGTTCCGGATGTGTTCAATGAAAAACACCAGCCAGCAAGTATATTTTTAGTCAGATATATCTGGCTCTTATAAAATTTCTTGAATTCTCATCAGAAAAGTAAGATATTATGACTTTATAGTAGTTTATCACTTAGGTGTGTGCCCAGCTGATTAGAGGGTCATTTCCAAAGACCTATTGGTCATATATTAGTATTGTCAAGAGGTACTTCTTTATTACTCACAGTACTAATTATTTGTAAGGAAGTAATAATACTTGGCATTTGTAAAATACTTCATGCTCTTCAAAGTGATTTTGTATGCATTATTTCATTTAGTCTTGAAAGAGGGAGGCTGCTCATTAACTTGTCCAGATGGACTGGAGGAATCGGAGTGTTCAGCCATAACTAATGTCCATTCAAGCCAAGGTGAATGGATAACTGGTAGAATCCTGCCTATAATAAAAAAAATAAAAGAAAAGAAGGAAAAACCAACATCCCCAAGTATATTAGAATCAAGATTTCCAGGAATAGGCCAACTGTCCTTTTCATGTCTTTTTCATGATCCTCTGCCTCCAGGTTAGTTTCTGCCAGAAAAAAAAAAAAAAAGATAACATTTTATTCTAAGAGATCAGATACAATCTTCCTTGTTGTTGCTATTGTTTAAATATTTAGTAGGCAAATGTTTAAATAAAAAAAGCATCTTGGAACTGATTATTGAAACCCCAAACCTATTGTGTATCCTCTCCATCCCAACATATTACAAAAATCAGGACTGTAACAATTGAATATTTTCAAAGGTCATAAGCTGTATTTTAGCATATTCGCTCTACTGGAGAGTAGCGGTTTGAGCCTTTTATGTTGTTAAGAAATAGTCCTTTAAGTATGGAACTCAGGAATTCGTTTTGAAAATGTGTAAATGTCATTTGATCTACAAAGAGGTTGGGTACATGCTAATCATGCTGACTGCTTTTTCAGTTTCTAGTTTATCGTAACAAATAGTGTGGCAAAAACCTCAACAGCATGCAATGGCTGTGTACTTGACTGAAGGATAATGTCTCTCCTGGGCCCTTTTGAATAAAGAGAGGTAAAACCTCAGCAAAAAACCTTGCACAGTAAAAGGCTTTAAAATCAGCATTGATCGAACTTCCTCAAGCTAAACGTGCTTAAACCAAAGATGAAAATCATTTTATTTCTGTATCTTTGAGGGCTTCAGATTAAATAACATTAGGAGAAAAAAAAAAAAAAAAAGGCTGTTTTTCGTTTTTTTTTTTTTAATTGACTTAGCAAAAAAGAAAAGTATTGTGAAAACATAGTTTCAGTAGCAATACCTTGGGTTCTGTTTATAATAATTCCTTAACTATGATTTCTCATTAGCAATCATTTCCAATTTCTAGGCTGTGATTTAGCATAGGTATAAATCTTCAGGTAAATTTTAATTCCTTTTCACCGCAAGCTGCCATCCCTAAGTGGCTCCTTTTATAGAACCCCAGGGATGTCAGAGGTTTCTGAGGTCATTGATTTCATTATACCTCCCTGTTGAATAAGTCTGTCACTCCCACTCTCATCACCATCCTGCCACCAAGCATTTATTTGCTGTAATTTGGAAAACTATAAAGGAAATATTATTAGGCGTTGGTTACACTTTATAGGATCTAGCTGAGTGTCAGAATTTGGGAGATGGCTAATAATAGTGGAGAGTTTGATTATTTTATTCCACAAATGCATTGGCTAAATCTCTATTATTTTTACAAAAGACAAAAATGATACCTGGAAAGCAACATTACTCTCCAGGACTCCAATTGCTGCTTCCAAATGATTATTCCCAGTCAGGAGTCTTGCCAGGAATACCAGATAATCTACTAGAGTAACCAGGGGAATCCAGGCAACAATATTGAAGTTGCAGTGCGAACTACCAGAGAAAAATAACCCCGTGTGCAATTTTTAAGTGTAGATCAGCACCTTGTAGAAAAAGGAACACGCATTAAAACTAAAACAGTTGAAGTTTTGAGTACCAGGTAAATGCGAAGGCTTTCCTCTTCATCCCCCACACTTACACACAGCGTCTCCCTTGGAACTGACCATTTGATCAACACTTTAGGTTAAATCACTTTTTTGCTATTCTAGTCACTTCTTCCACTTCTACCTTCCTTCCTCAACTTTGATGACATATAAATCACTTGGATATAAAGATAACTATTCATAAATACGGAGTTACTGAATGGTGCAAATGGTTTACATGCTCAGTTGCTAGCCAAAAAGTTGGGCATTCGAGTTCATCCAGAGGAGGCTCATAAGAAAGCCTTGCTGATTTACTTCCAAAAAGCCAGCCACTGAAACCCTGTCAAGCAGTTTTACTCAGAGACACATGAAGTCTCCATGAGTCGGAACTGACTGGACCAGCCCGTTAAGAAATCCGTTGCCGCTGGGTTGATTCCAGCTCGTAGCAACCTTACAGGACTGAGTAGAACTGCCCCCATAGGGTTTCCAAAGAGCGGCTGGTGTACCTTCAACAAATACTTCGAACCATAAGTATTTCCAAAGGATCTGTCCTTTTCTAAATATAAAAAAATAGTAACTGTGTAAAATAATATTTTGGTAGTTGATTTAATGGCATTTTGCTTGAATTTATTATAAATTAGGCCAGTAACTTCAGCCTTATGATACGACTTCTTAATTATTTAGGAATTGATCATTCACTTTGAGTAGTTCGTTTGAATTGTGTTTGTTTTTGTTCTTCACTCTCCTTTGAACAATGTCAGGTTTCTGAAATGTTTGCTGATGCTGACTTTAGCCCCTTTGTTTTCCTCCTTTATCAGGATGGATAACTGAAAATGAATGGAAATGTGTTCCTAATTAATTTCAATTCAGCAAATTTTTTCCAAGCAAGTGTTATAATATGAAACTGTGGTGGATATAACAGAAGTAGCAGTTTTATATCATATCTAAAACAGATATAAGATTCTTGAATATACATGAATATTTTAACATTGGCTTTATTCATTAAAATTATTTAATTCAACCAAAAATGCATATCCATGTAACGTTACAAAAATTCATGGTCTTGCTCCAATATACAAAATATCATCACTTGGAAGGTCTATCATATTTTTGCAGCTATATACTTTTTTATGGGTTATTCTATTGGATTTTTCTCAGAAAAATCTAAATTGTCATACAATATTTAAAAATCTTAATATTAAATATAAATTTATGATTAAACCTTTATAATGAAAAGAATGTTCTTGCATTTCATATACACAATTGCTTTCTGGATTTAGAGTCATAACCCCCAACCCAGTGCCATCAAGTCGATTCCAACTCATAGCGACCCTATAGGACAGAGTAGAACTGCCCCATAGAGTTTCCAGTATGCCCTATAAATTCCTACACCATTCACACTCATATTTATTAATTTAACAAATATTTATTAGTTGCATGTGTGTGTATTGAATGCTTCTAACGAACATGTCAATATGCTAGACCCTGGGTTTGCATAGCCATTGTCTTCAAATAGGATTGAGAGACAGGCAGAGAAAAAAATTAAGTCAGAAATGGGTCAATGATATAATAGAAATAATAAAAAAAAAAAGTGATACCCAGAGTAAAATCACTTATAGTCTATAATTTGCTGATAAAAAATTGTTTCATGGAAACATGGTCCATTGGGCTTAAATGAAATCATCTGATGCCATTTTTCAGAGTACTCAGTAAATTCAACTCTCTCATCATGAGTGAAGAGAAGGCTGAATTTACTCATGTTGAACAGTGAAAATAAGACCACCTTAGTTCTCCCTGCTACACTGGCGCAGAGGTTAAGCTATTGGCTTATATCTGAAAAGATCGGAGGTTCGAACCCACCGACTGCTCCATGGGGCAGTTCTGCTTTGTTCTATAGGGTCGCTATGAGTCGGAATTGACTTGACAGCACTGATTTGATTTTTGAACCAAATTACTTGTCTATAGGACTGCAATTTAATATTTTCATTTGTAGTTTATTTAATTTATTAAATCAAGTGCTGTTAAGATAACTATTAGTCATACGAAAGTATCTTCTGCCCTAAAGCACATCTATTGCTCTAGTTTTTAATTAGATCATGTTCTGAAATTGTAGCAATTTTTCAAATTTTGATTTTTTACTTACCTATGATTTGAGATATTTAATATCAAGTGGGTTAATTACAATGTCTGTAAAAAAGCTTACTATCTAGTCCTGTCCTTAATATTCCTAATTTTTTCTAGCCTCTTCCTCCCCCAAGTAGCTGTCTAGTTAAAAGAGTCTTTTGTAAAGCAACTCTCACTTTTTAAAAAAATCTTTGTGGTGGGGGGGGTGGGTGGGAACAGGCTCTACAATTTAGAATACAATTACAGGCCATTTGGTGGCTTAATAACTAGTTAATTATGGTTAAGTAAATTTATATTGTGCATATTAATTTACCAGACATTGTCTTAAATCAATATTCATTCAAATTGTCAGAATATCAACCCCTTTGTTCGTTGGGAAATAAACTTTGTGACTCATTTGAAACCAAAATAATTCACTGTAGGTCTACTTTTATCAAGGATTAAATATAATACCACATCATAATTTTAAAAAATCAATAAAATTTAAAATTATTATTTGAAATATATTTTCTCTAATCTCATTTTCTCGGTCTCCCTGAAAGTGTATACAGAGATAATTTTTTTTTTTTTTAAATGGACTAAACAGACATCCTTGATTAATACATTGAGTTCTTAGGTCTAATTCTTAATCATGTTACTTACCGATGGAACAGCAGAGTTAACATTAAAAAAGACCACTATAAAGTTTTCTCATTAAATTTCTAATGAATTCTATAATGATCATATTGACAATCACATAAAACAGCATTAATAAAATAAAAGTATTATATCTGAGCATTTTTAACTCACCATTAAGCCACAAATGGTACAGGTCATTATTTACAGTTTATAGATCACAAACACTGATTGCACATTGTAAATTTATATTATTTCACCATATTTGCCTCTTTAGTCATTTTAGTCACTAATATTAAGGAATGTTCTACTAATTTTTTAGCAATTTCCATAGTAAGCTCTTTCCACTAGTTTGATGCGAGTCACCAATACCGAAAAAAACAAACCCACTGCCGTTGAGTCAATTCTGACTCATAATGACCTTATAGGATAGAATAGAACTGCACCATAGGTTTTTGAAGGAGTAGCTGGTGTATTCAAACTGCTGACTGGTTGGTTAGTAGTTGAACCCTTAACTACTGCACCGCCAGGGCTCCATGAGTCACCAATAGTAGAGTAAAATCATTACTTGCCCTTAAAAGCCAATAGTAAATTCAATTATTTGGACTATCAGATACCCTTTTCAATCTATCACTATGAAATTGTATATAAAACTATGTTATGCTATTTGGCTTATCGACCCAGCACTTGATTAGCAGCATGAAAAAATTCCACTAAATTTTATTAGAATAACTAGGAAGTATTTGATTTTCTCTATAAAAGTAAAGAATAAACTTACAGTTGTTTTTCAAAGATGAGTTAAAATAACAGTCTGTGAATGATAAATTTGGTATCCAACTACATAAGTTGAAGAAATGATGACAGATATATTGGGTAGAAACATATGACATTGCCAATATTCAACCAATTTTAAGTTATAATGGTGTATTTTCAGATGTTTCAGTATAGGATAGTCTCATGAATTCCTTATGAAAGGAATTACCTAAAAATAAACTAAAGAAATATGTAAGTTGACTGCATGGTGTTCTTGTTAGCTGCTGTGGACTCATGGCAACCTCATGAAGAATGAGATTGGAACTTTGCGATCCATAGAGTTATCATTAGCTGATTTTTTTTTTTTTTTTGAGAAATAGACAACCAGAACTTTATTCCTAGTCTTTCTTAGCCTGGAAGCTTCACTAAAACTTGTGCTGCATCAGAGCAACACGTAAGCTTCCACTGACAGATAGGCGGTGGCCGCACATGACATACACCCACCAAGAATTAAGTCTGGGTCTCCTGAAAGGAAGATGAGAATTCTGCCGCTGAATCACCACTGCCCCCATTAAGTGCATGGTGCTAGGCATATAATCTGGGTATTTACGGAAGCACATGTAAACAAACTAATTTAAATATAACAAAAAGATAAATCTAGATATGATTTCAGGGCATAATTCTAAATGCAAATGAAATTTCTGATAACTCCTGGTTATGAATATCCCCAGTTTTAATCGCTGTGTGGGAACGAGTTAATGAAGTATATTGAGTTCATCAAAATAAATAACAATGGCCTCTTTAGGGATCAATTGCTTAATGTGTTAAAGAGGAGTGTGGGTAAGGGGGAGATATTTACTTTTTTATTTATGCCCTTTTTTATTCTAGATAATTATTATGAAGAACCAGACTAATAATACATATAAAAACCCTTTGTTCTAGTTTGTTCTTATTCTAATTTTATATGATTGGATTTTTGACATTTAATTGTTTCTTCCTTTGGGAACATACTTCATTGTATAACATCCTATTAGGTTCTAAATTGAGTTTTTAGTTTTTTTTTTTTTTTTTTTTTTTACTTTTCTATCTAATTAGAAAAAATAGCTTTTATTGAATTTTTTAAATTTTTCTAATTATTTTTGTCAGCCTCTTTGTCCTTGCCTACCTCTCAGCAAAAATGATGCTTTAACCAATTTCAGTTGGTAAGTAGACCCGAAAGTTTACATTTTCTAAACCTCTCTTTCTTTTAAGACATTACCTTTTCAGCAATAGATCTCCAAATGTGCTGTAACAGACTCCGTGGTCTCCAGATCCAACTTAAAAATTACACATACCAAGATATTAAAGTAAGAAAAATATTATAGAGAGAGACAAAAAGATTGATTTAAAAGTATCACATTGACAAGAGACCCTGTAGACCAAAAGATATTTCATTCAATTATTTTATCAGTGTTTTGAGTTTCTTTGTTTTCTCAGATAAATTCATTCTTAGATTCCTAAACTAAATGTGGAAAGATAGCCATACATTAGGTGAGGCAATCAGTTAACACTGTAGGTAGAACTCTGAATTATCATAGATACCATAGCCATCTCAACTTCCACCATCCTTCCCTTCGTCAATACTCTTTATAGAAATGTGAAACCAAAATCAGGTGTTGAACAGTATCATTTACAAAGAAGATAAAGGTAACCCTAAAAATTAGCAAATTTACCTACAGTAATAGTTTTTGTTTTTGTTAGGTACTGTTAAGTTGGTTCTGATTCATAATGACCCTATGTAACAGAACGAAACCCTGCCCTGTCTTGTGCCATCTTCACAGTCATTGCTATATTTGAGCCCATTGTTACAGCCACTGTGTCAATCCATCTTGTTGAGGGCCCTCCTCTTTTTCGCTGACCCTGTACTTTACCAAGCATGTTGTCCTTCTCCAGAGACTGGTCCCTCCTCATAACATGTCCGAAGTTCATGAGACAAATTCTTACCACCCTGGCTTCCAACGAGCATTCTGGCAGTACTCCTTCCAAGACAAATTTGTTCGTTCTTCTGGCAGTCAACAGTATATTTGATATTCTTCGCCAACACCATAATTCAAATAAATCAAATCTTCTTTGGTATTCTTTACTTGCTGTCCAGCTTTTGCATGCATATAACAGTTATACTTACCAAATGTTTTAAAATAATTCTCAGTTCCTATACACAGAAAGACCTCAGAAACCTAAAAGAAATTAGTAAAGAAGTCCCTTAAAAAATATCCTCAAGTTTAGAATCAGAAGAATCATCTGGTCAACATAAATATCTGGTCAGCATTCTCCTTTCTTGGTAATTATGGATTTTTCTCATAATGGTCAATATCTCTCACAATCATATCAGAATTTGTCACCTGAGCACCCTTAACCCTAAATCAAAATCATTCCGTTGTGAGAAAAGTTGGAAAATACTGTTCTGATTATGGCTCTAGACATCTTAAGTTTGTTTTTACCTCTGGTCCACTGAACAAAGTCAAGCACTGCTTATATAATTCATGATTAATGCTATAAACCAGTTTGGGTTGATTATGTCAAAAAGTGGCACCAATTATTTTGAGATATATTCAGGTAAAACTGGAATTTAATTAGTAATCTTTAAAATCCCCAAGGCTCAAAATGATCACTTGAAACCACCAAATAATTTTGCAATAATGAAGAAGGAATAGATAGGTGAGAATGAGTTGGGAATAGGATTATATTCTAGAGTTGCATCCTGTTTTGCTTCTAAGTACAGGCTAAAAAAAGTAATAACTAATACTTAAAATGCACTGGATGATAGAAAATGTACTAATGGCTTTAATTATAACAGCTAACACATATGTGGTGTTTACTATGTATCAGATATTTCTCTAAGGTCTTAAAGTATATAGCTTCATTCAAACTGCATATACTCTGAGGTAGGTGTTATTATTATTCTCGTCTTTTAAATAGAGAGTCAGACAAAAAGAGGTTAATTTCTATCCTATCTCAGGGAATCACACTGTGGAACCCATCCTCTCCATGTCTATCGCTGAAGCTAATTTTACCTCTTTTGTAAGGAACTCATCTGCTCCCAGAAGTATCTGCACTGTTATCTGCCCCTTCTGCTGACTTCAGACTGCTAACAAAGGCAAACCATGTCACCTAAGTTAACGACCTTGTCATTATGAAAAAATGCCATCAGGTTTAGGAAAACATAACTGCACAAATTCTATGAGATTTCATGCAAGTCTCTATGTTAAGAAAGTGATTTTTAGTTCTTTTTCTAATACAAACACAAAGTTTGACGTCTACTGACGATTACAGTAAAACTTCACAATTAAAAAACAAAACAAAACAGAACAAAAATTATCTCAAAAGAAAGCCAGTCAGAATTTAAAATCATGCCCACCAACATTAAACTATTTGGGGTTTAGAACTTGCTAGTAGAATATTTAGTTTTCACTTAGTGCAGAGATATGTAACTGCACTATGCCCTATCAATACGTATACAATAGATGTATGATTGCAGAGAAAATGTATGTAAATGTGTGCATACATATTACTATCTTTAAAATCAAACTCATTGTGTGATTTTCATCAGTCTTTTGGAAATCAAGTTAAATTTTCTACTTACTCAGGCTTATGTGCCTGATAAAGTCCAATAGCTTAGTCCCTTGATGAGCACCACACTTTTTCCCTTCTTATTTTTTTATGTTCTAGTCTCCTGGCTCCTGGCTACCTTAGAAGCTCGCTTTTGACTATTCTTGTAAGGTGACAGCAAGTATCTACTTGTAGTTCTCTCAATCTTCCTTTATCTCTCAGTATTTCCTGCTTTTGTACCAGACACTCTCCACCTCCACTGTATTTTCCCTTATTTGAACTGATACAATTCTAGAACTTTTAATACTCCTATCATATCCTCAGTGGAAACCCTGGTGGCATAGCGGTTAAGTGCTACGGCTGCTAACCGTAAGGTGGGCAGTTCGAAAATACCAGGCGCTCCTTGGAAACTCTATGGGACAGTTCTACTTTGTCCTATAGGGTCACTATGAATCGGAATCGACTCAATGGCAATAGGTTTGTTTGGTTTTTATCAGGTCTTCAAAGTTTACTGTCTTTTTCTCTTTATTACATGGCACCATGTCCTTCTCAAACCGGGCTGAGCTTATTCGCCATGTGACCTGGAGTTTCCTTAGATGTAAAATGGGAAAAAAAATGGTATCACATATGTCAGAGTCGTAACAACAATCAGATGACTGCTTAGACTGGTTAATTTGAGGAAAGTATAATAGAGAGTTCATTCATATAGGCATGGAGATGGTGTAGGGAGACCAGAAGTATAGTTCAGTACCATATCAGTAGCAGTAGATGGTTCTAACCATTCCTACACCCAAAGGGACAAGGAGAGGGACAATTTGTGGAATAAAAGAGAGTTGTGTGATAAGGGCTGTTTGGTAGGATCTCTGACTTTAATTGAGGGATATGGCCAGCTAGGGGAATACAGGCCCTCACCTTTTACTCCTCCTGCCCCCTCATCTCCTGCCAGTGCTTTCCATTGGCTGATCTCATCCAGAAGTCAGAGGCAGGGGACATTTGATATTAATTGGCACAGGTCAGTCACTCAGATATAAAACAAGTTTGAGAAGAGTGAAAGCATTTTCCCTACCCTACTGTGTTTTTATAAATATAAAACAAATTTTAAAATTCATGTTCCAGGTACATATTTTAATTTCTATAGTAAAATAACATAACAACCATGCCCAAATGTTTAATTATTCACTGTAAATAGTAAACAGCAACAACTTGTATCCAATTGCTTAAAACAGAAATTTGGGAAATATCTTGGATCCCTCACACTCCTTCAGTCCCTATATACAGTGCATTTAGTATGACATTTAAATACTGGTGTTAGGATCAAATACTGCCTGGGTCCAAATCCTGTAGGGTACCATTAGCCCAAGGGATACCTTCGATAATATCAGAAGAGGCTTCATTTGTTTAGGTGGTGGGCACAGCATGGCTTGGTTAGTGGAACATGAGCCAGAATGAATGCCATTGAATCTATTGCCAGCTTCCCTACTGCAGTGAATTACCTGCACAGCCGTATATGAAGGTCTTGAAATCCTGGTTCCACCACTTGAAAGCTGGGTAATGAGCCTTTCTGTAAAATGAGGATAGTAGTAGCAGCTACCTTACGGGATCCATGTGAGAACTGAATGAAGGAAACTTTTAGAAAATTTCACATGTATCAAACACTCTACAAATCATTTCACATTCAAAATATACCTCAATCCTTTGCCCCCATTTCTACTGTTAACCACACATTCCAGGCTTTATGTCGTCCCGGACTGTGAAATGAGCCCTTATCTAGCTTTTTCGTCAACTCTTTCCCTACTTCTAATCTTACTTCTTCATTTAGAGAAATATTATAATTCTGTTTCTATTTCATCGTGTATGTCATAAACATTTATTGATGTATACTATTACATCTACATTTCTAGAAAAATCCTCAGTTAACGTAATAGCTATTGTGAAAATATCAACCAGCATTGTAAAAAAGTTTCTGAATTGGACTAGCCTAATATGTGAAAATAGGAGCCCTTGCAGTGTTTAAGAGCTCTGCTTCCAGACTGAAAGTTCTGCAGTTCAAATCTACCAGCTGCTTAGTGGGAGAAAGACGTGGCAGTCTGATTCTGCACAGATTACAGCCTTGGAAATCCTATGGGGCAGATCTGCTCTATGAGTCAGAATTGACTTGATGGCAATGTTTTTTTTTTAATATCTGAAAGGGATTCTGTGGTTGGCGCAAATGCTTTGGTGCTTGGCTACTAACTGAAAGGTTGGAGGTTTGAGTCCACCTATAGGTGCCTCAGAAGAAAGGACTGGTGATGTAGTTCTGAAAGATCACAGACATTGAAAATCCTAAGGAGTACAGTTCTAGTTTGACACACATGGATCACCATGAGTTGGAATTGACTTGGAGACAACTGGTTTAGTGTGTGAAAGTACCTAGCCTCTTCTGAGACTAAATACACATTATTATAAGGAAATCCAAATATACCACACATGCTTCCAGCCTCTCATAGCTCTCCAGCTTCCCCTTTTCCTTTCCACTTGGGATATTATACCATTTCCTTCCACCTACCCTGGTGGCATAGTGGGTTAAGTGCTACAGCTGCTAACCAAAGGGTGGGCAGTTCGAATTCTCCAGGCGCTGCTTGGAAACTCTATGGGGCAGTTCTACTCCATCCCAGAGGGTCACTATGAGTCGGAATCGACTCAACGGCACTGGCTTTGGTTTTTTTTGGTTTTACTCACGCAGTACTGCTCACTCCTTCCCTGGGTTCTCAATATGAAGCTATCCTCACCTGCTACTCCTAGTTAGCAGTTGTCCCTCTCCCTGTGGTCTTCCACGTCCTAGTTCCTCTCCCAGCCCTTTTCTCGTCAGGATCACTATCTTCTGTTTCTATACCATTGCTCTACCATTCACGGTAACATCTTCCTACAGGGATGTGTCATTTGCATCAACCGAAAAGATAAAATTTCCAGATAAGCAATACGTGTAGGATTGAAAGCCTGCATTTATGAGCCATATAAAGCTTTTATGAGGCATAGAAATCTGCCAGAGGAAAAGCACCTGTGGAAAATATCATATTCTTTTTTGCAAATAACGCACCCACGTAAATATGTGCCCACATATGTAACACGTATAGCACACCTAGGAAAATAATGTGCAAGGGAGTTGCGTGGTTGGCAAAATAAATGTGTAATGCACATACTGTTTACATAAAAATATGGTAAGTAAGAGCTCCTATTCAAAAAGAGCTGCAACTTGGATGGCCAAGGCCTAAACTAGACCAATAGAAATGAATTTTAGGATATTGACTTTCTACAAAGTGCCATAAAATATTTCAACCCCCCAAAAGGAAATTGTTTAACTCCAGAGATTTCTCAATTACTATTGTCTTCTTCACCTTTTCAGAAATCTCATTATTTGCAAATCCTTTTAGAGCTCAGAGTCTAATTTTGATTAACACCAAGGTCTGTAGATTAAAAAAGACTCATTACAAATATATTAAAAGATTAACTGAATGTTTAGCACACGCCTTCAGTTTTGTAACTGTGTTCATTATTCCATTGTTTTTCTGACATGAAACTGATATAAGACTTACTTTACCACACTGTAGTTATATTTTCTTTCTGTGGTTTATGCTCTGAATTTGATTTTTTCCTGCCACAGTATTTCTTGAAAAAATAAAAAAGAGAAATTTGTGTGTTAATTTATTAAACATTTGTCTTTTGAAAATATATTTTATTTAATCAACATTTATACAGGCTCACTATGTAACAGGCACTGTTCTGAGCATTTTACAAATATCAGCTCATGTTTTCCTAACATCTCTAAGTGGAGCCCTGGTGGCATAGTGGTTAAGAACTCAGCTGCTAACAAAAAGGTTGGTGGTTCGAATCCACCAGGCACTCCTTGGAAACCCTGGGGGGTAGTTCTCCTCTGTCCTGTAGGGTCGCTATGATTTGGAATCAACTCGATGGCAATAGGTTTAACACCTCTTAAGTGGTAGGTACAACTATTTACTCTCATTTTGCAAATAAGGAATTAGAGGAACATGGTGGTCAAGTAACTTGCCAAAGGTCACAAAGTCAGTAGTTAGCAGAGCCAGGTTTTGAACCCAGGCACCATCCAGCTCACTGCCCTGAACTACCCTGTTATTCTGTAGAGTTAAACCAATATTTTGTCTCTGACCCCAAAATATTTAGAAAGTACTTTAGTAACAGAAAACTTGTACAGATAAGGGGTGAGAAAATATCTCAAATATCTAAGAGTTCTTACCCACAAGATAAACTTACTATTTTACATACATTAATAGCTACCAACTATATTAACTCATTGTTCCATCATCTTTCCTTGAAAATCACAATCGACTCGACGGCACATACCAACAACAACAACAGTACGACCTATACATCCCTCTTTTGCCTAGTCTGTAAGTTTTTAAAGTAGTCGGGACTATCGTCTTCAGTATCTGAGGATACAATTTTGAGTTCTTTCCCCTAATTTTGAGAAGAGAAAACTGACACTTAGGATTTTCCATTGGCTGGTTCGAGGGTATATAATGAGTTAGTGGTCAGAGAAAGATCGTGTACACTGCTTCATGACGTGGGACCCTTGGTTGCTTCTTCCCAACAGTTGTTATTCAGCAGATGCCAGCTTAAGTGATTTCTGTTACATTTGCTTATTTCCATTTTTTTTTTCTTCCTGAGAGTTTTTGGGGTCTTTTTCATCCTCATATATAATCTTTTTAACAACAGAAGCCAAAATAAAGTAAAACGACAGGGCTGGTACTTTATAAGTATGTAATCAATAAAATGATCTAGACTAGAATTTGGAGGATTTGCTGCTCAAATCATGAATAGTTTCTTTCAGTTCAAGTAGATCTCCTCCTTACCCCCCACAGATACAGTAATTAGAAAAAAGCCATGAATAGGAACAAGGTACAAGAAAGAGTAGGGAAAGAAAGACTCTTTCTCCTCATGGAAAGGATTCAGATTTTGCACAAGGTCGCTGCCCTTGCGTGAGGCAACACAGTCAGGCTGAGTGGCCAAGCTCATGTGTAGGGCTGATTATTCAGGGCATTTAGAGGTTGGCCTTTGCTCCTGCCTGCACTGTGTTCTGTGCACACTGGAAGACTGTCTTTGCAGCATTAAGGAAAAGTTCTGGCAAAGAATAAAATGTAAATGGCTGTTTCTGGTAATTAATGCCCAAGCAATTTCCCCAGTTTTTTCTACTTTTTTTGTTCTAAAAAGTTTCTTGCTGACATCTTGTCCTGTTACCTTGGAGGCTTTTCTTCTCAAAAGCGTACTGACCGTCTGCCAAAGAGAGGCAGGTTCACACCTTGCCTTTTTTCCAGAGTGCTCTTCTGTTCCATAGAGATAGACAATACTCACAAAAGGAGGGGGAAAAAAAAACACCTCACTCAAGCCCTGCCATGTGCGTACTCAGTGATTTTCTAAGCTGCCCGGCTACCAGAACAAAGCCACAGAAGGAAGCCAAGAAGCTCTCCAATCCTTGAAAAGTGAATAGATGTACCATATTGGTTAAGATCAAAAACAGTGTAGAAGACAATGCCTTTTTTTTTCCCTTTCAACAACTAAAATTTGATTTATTTTACCTAACACTTTAGAGGAAACCCTGGTGGTGTAGTGGTTAAGTGCTATGGCTGCTAATCAAAGGGTCGGCAGTTCGAATCCGCCAGGCGCTTCTTGGAAACTCTATGGGGGCAGTTCTACTCTGTCCTATAGGGTCTCTATGAGTCGGAATCTACTGAAAGCGCTGGGTTTGGTTTAGGTTAACACTTTAGAAGTTGAGCTCTACCATCTGTGAGTTTTCATCCAGCTACTTTGTTTTAAATGATTATGTTCCACGTAAAACTGAACAATTAAAAGATGAATGAAAAGGTGGCATTTAGATGCATGCCAACAAGAAGTTTTCTCCAGATTTGATTATTTTTCATTTTTCCTTCATATGAGAAACAGATAAGTAGGATACAGCTCCAAAGTGAAAGCAGTGAAGTGTGGAACTGCCTGCCCCTGTCAAATTGATAGAGTGAAAATGTTGAACAAGATAATGGAAACTTTCTATTCAGTCAGGGCTGGAATAAAGAAACCATTTCTAGTCATTCATCAGCATTGATTGCCTTAGTGCTGGTGGCGAAGATCAGAACTTACGCTTTACAAAGGGAGACTAAAACAACTACCATGATGTACTTTGGGAAGTGTAGTTGGTTACTGCTTATCATTTAGTTCAGAGCAATCACAATACATGGCAACAAAAATACAGTTAAATCAAGTACATGGAGTATGGCCACGAGGCAGGTAGACATTTCTTTATGAATTCTGCTTCTGCAAATTATGACTATTTTACTCTGGTAACTGGGGATATTAAGTGAATTTATTTGAAAAAGAAATCACATGTAATTTAGGAGGTATTTATTTCTTTCCCAACCATTTTGTGATAATCAAACTTTTAAGAATTGTTTGATTTTCAGAAATAGTTGAATGATAAATAGCTACACTAAAATGCAATTTAGTGAACATGTATGAGCCTACATACTGCAATTTATTTTCTGTGAAGGAGGTATTGAAAATATGTGAATAATACCTTAAGTAGTTATCCGTTTTATTTTCTTCAAACATTTACAAACAGTATACGCCACAAACTACATACATATTTTCACGGCACTGAATGAATGTGGTAGTGCGTACATTTGCTTTTGGGCAATTTATACTAGCAACATGAAGTGGAGAGATGAAACAATTATCCAAATCATTCAGACCAAAGGAGAACTCTGGCCCCAATCATTGAGGCACAGAATTTCAAATCAAAGCATTTCTTTGGCTTGAATGATATGGACAATTGTCTCAGTACTCCTTTATCGCTGACTATAGATTTCCAATCTGATTAAGGTTCTAACATAAAATGGAGAAAAAATAATAACATATAATTGAGTTTGGAGAACTTGGCTCATTCCAAAATCATTGTGCCAGGGTTTTCTAGTACACACGGTCTGAGAAAGGTTAGTCATCTTTTGAAGATGAAAGAACTCTGACAGCCACTTGAATACCAGTTAAAACAGAGAAGTAGAAACTCCTTCATCCACTACTTTGAATCTCCAATGGTCCTTTTTGCTTCAAAAAATTTTAAATATTTTCTCTCCAAAATGAATAATGTTTCTGTATTCAGTAGAATACAACAATCCATGTAATCATAAAAATGAATGTGAAAAATCATGATTTAAATTAGTTTGCTTGGCATAAATATACGTGATTATACCAAATCAGCCATTTTAGTTTGACTTACTAATGGTATATAATAATAAAATAAAAGCCAAAATATTCAAGCAATTATTATTATCAGGCTGATTATTAACACAAACAAACAAGTTTAAAGCAAAATCCTGTTTAATTTTTTTTTTTTTTTTCTTTACACGATCTAGGTCTTTTGAAATTTTTGGAAAAGATCTGGATTCAGTTGAAAAAATAATGCAAAGTGCTAATGCCTTTCTCTGCGTTTAGGAAATTTCTTCTAGGAAAGGAAAATGGACAAACCTTAGTATATCTGAATAAATTTCTAAAGTGTCGATGGCTTCTTTGCGTTTAGAAGTAATTGTAGCTGATTGTAGTATCACATCTAAGACTCACCAGTCACTTGGAAGCTCACAAGCAACGGGTAGTTTTTGGCAGTAGTTCCCAGTCTGTTTCCCACACTTGATTCATATCACCTGCTTTTGCAACATACTGTTAGGGACTCCACCTACTAAGACAGATTACAGGTTACCTGTAATTTGCCGAGGACTATTTCGACGGCACTGGGTTATTTTCATTTAGCTTTTTCCTCTTCCAGTCATGCAACCAAGTGATTAATAGCAACAGATATAATCTTGAATCTATTCTAAGTTAATTAATAAGTAAACTATTCACAAATTGTAGTTTTTTCAGCTATTGTTAGTAACTAGTTCTTTGCTAAGCTTGGTGACACCATGATTGTAGGTCAAAGTCCTGTATTAAATCTAAGAAGATATCTCTTATCAGTGGAGTTTGGACTAGGTTCTCAGAAATCTGAAAAGTTATGAATCATATCACCAGTTTGAACAAAACTGGAAAAAATATTCTTGATTTTTTTTTCATTTTTGATGAAGAAATACGTCTTACTTTTTGTTTTCCTTTTCTATTCTACTTTTCTATCATCTCTAACCTTTTCCGTTTTCCCTCTCAATAGAGATTACTGATCAGTGTTAATCATAATTGCACCTATTTTCTATTCAAATATAACACCTGTTTTGTGAATCACTATTCTAATCATTCTGTCCTTTATTTCCCACTAGTAATTCTCTTATGAATGCTTTCCTATGGCCTTCAGTGAATATCCTGGTTTTGTTTTTCCATAAAATAATAAGTTAATGTTTATTGAATGTTTACATACTACAATCAAGTGTTTTACTTGCTTTATATATTTACTTGCTCCATATTTGCTTTTGGAACCCTAGCAGTGCAGTGGTTAAAGAGCTTTGTTGCTATCCAAAAGGTTGGCAGCTCAAATCTACCAGCTGCTCTTGGAAACTCTATGGGGCAGTTCTACTCTGTCCTATAGGGTCACTGTGAATTGGGATCCACTCGACAGCAATGGGTTGGTTTGGTTTTTGGTTTTATACTTGCTGTTAATCCTTACAATTATCCTCAGATGGTATTTACATGCTCATTTTGAAGAAGAGTGTTTAAATTTCACATTGAATTACAGATAAATGTGGAAATTCAAATCTCCCTTAAAACAACAACAACAACAACAATAAACACTGAACTTCTTTTACTCATACCTTAATACTCTTAGAAAGTTATGAAATTTTTGTGTTTCTACTCATTAGTCCTAAATTTTGTCTTTGAGTCTTCATGGAGTAACTTAACTACTATCGTGAAAATTTCAAATGTTGCCATGAAGAGTCAATACCAGTGTTAGGACTAATAAACTTACATGATGATGAAAAAAGAGACAAAGTGAAGCACATGAAATCTCTGTCTTCAGGTTAAACATCTCCAAACCTTCTCATATGCTTCACCTTGTCTCCTTTTTTCATCTTCATCATGTGGTTCATTGAATTTCTGAAAAGGTTTTGACCAAAATATTCATACTTACATCAATGGAACTGAAACATCTATTTGCTTTTAGATCTGCACTATGCAACCATATTGGATTTGAATAAAATACAACTGTATAGCTTTAGATTAGGCCCAATTTCTCTTGACTGCAATGACACATTAGATATTTTAACCCAATTTCAGGATTCTAATTTTATTTGTTATATTTTATATTTTTCTATCAATTTTTGAGATAGTTTTGAATCTTAATACTAGTGTCTATCCAGCAGTCTAGACTATTAATCGTTGTGTCTTTTCTGACATCAGTCAAGCTGCTGATGAAATATACTGAAGAGAAGAGAACCAAGGGTAGATCAAACCAAATTGACATGGATTCTTTATTCAGAGATATTAACATTTGTTTATTCCATGTGGCTGAGTTTATCATATTTTCTTTGAGAATTCCATAACAAAGACAAGATTATCATTATATTTTGAGTAGCTCCAGAATATACAGTCTTTTTGTATACAAAAAAAAAAAAAAAGAACTCATTGCACTGAGTTGATTCTGACTCATAGTGATGCTGTAGGACAGAGCAGAACTGCCCCACAGGGTTTTGGAGGAGGGGCTGGTTGGTGGATTCAAACTGATGACTTTTCGGTTAGCAGCCAGGCTCTTAACATTGCACCACTAGGGCTCTGTCTTTTTGTAGAAAGTCTCTAAATTCATCTTCACAAGAATGCTATGAATTGTTGTTGTTATTGTTGGGTGCCGCCGAGGCAAAACCCTGTGTACAAAAGAACAAAAGAACAAAACACTGTCTGATCCTGTGCCATCCTCACAGTTGTTGCAGCCACTTTGTCAATCCATCTTGTTGAGGGTATTCCTCTTTTTCACTGACCAAGCATGATGTCTTTTTCCAGGGACTGGTCCCTCCTGATAACATGTTCAAAGTATGTAAGATGAAATCTTGCCATCCTTGCTTCTAAGGAGCATTCTGGCTATATTTCTCCCAAGATAGATTTGTTCATTCTTCTGGCAGTCCATGGCATATTTGATGTTCTTCACCAACACCCTAATTTAAATGCATCAACTTTTCTTTGGTCTACCTTATTTATTGTCCAGCTTTTTCATGCATACGAGGCGATGGGCAATACCAAGGCTTGTTTCAGGTGCATCTTAGTCCTCAAGGTGACATCTTGTTTTTAATGCTATGAATTAGGTAATATTGTGTGCCTTCAATGGTTGTTCAAACTAAAACTCAAAAAGGTGAATAACTTAGCAGAAACATAGTTAACAAATAGTAGAACTGAAACATCTTGATGTCCAGGAAATTTTCAAATATGTAATGATGCCTCCCACTTTACTACTCCAAATCAATTGAGATAGAGCAATAAACTCTACACAGACATTTTCACAGAGTATTTGAGGATAAGATCAAGGTATGCATATATGTTAAACCATTTTTAAAAACATAAAGACTTGTATAAATATAAAGTACTATCCTAGAAGGTCATTATTATACTGTTATATTCAGCTTTTCAGGTGTACATGTATGTGATTCCATGACATATGCATGAGAAAAACATACATACACACACACACACAAATCAATAATGAAGCCTAATGCTAATTCCTCTAATCACTTACTATCTAACCACACCAACTGTTTCAGATATATTATATTATTTAATATTTTCACCCATGTTATATACTTTAACTCCCTCATCACCCTCACCTCACTTCACTTTAGAGATGAGGAAAGCAAGAGTCAGAGAGATAATCCTATTTCAAAATCATACAGTCAACAAGTGACAGTGCAGAATTTAAATGCACCCCAGTGTCAATGCTTTTCTACACAAACACTTTCCAACTCACTTTTAAAAAACTCAGATTGTTTTTCAGTAATGACATAAGGATCACCCTCTTATAACTTGTAATAGTTATCATTTGTTTATTTTACAAATTGGAAACTTTAGCATCTCTGGACTTTTGGAAATTTTCCAATTTCTGAGATTTCAAAAAAATTGAAAATATTGCTTTTCTGCTTGTATCTGCAATTTTTTTTTTAATAGTCTGGAATATAACTTTCTGAATGCCTAAATTCATTTAAGCATCTCTTTGTTTTATTATTATCTCCTTTCCTCTTTTAGGTACAATATTTCTTCTCTCTCTTAGGTATAACACGACCTGACTTCCTCCCTTACCCCATTTCCAATTTCAAATTCATTCTAAGAGAAAATATGGAAGGAAATGGGAGTTTCAGAGTTCTACAGGTTCTGTGTCATCCGTCATTATCAACATATCTGCCTGTAGACCTGATCTTGGCTTTGTTTTTTACTTTCTTCTACCATCCTTCAGAGAAAATTATAAAGTGGTTTTTATTTTGTTTGGTGTTAAAAACTCAGCACAGCATTTCATGTTCATTCTGTAGGCCTATTTTCTGACCTCCAGACCTGTGTTCTGAGTGCTATTCATCAACATTCAAACCTAAGACTGACATTAAAGCAGTACTCATTTTTCCCAGTCCAAAAATGCTGACTATTAGGAAATGACATTTGAAGGAACTTGTCTCTGTCTTAACTGCATTGCTTCTACAGGCTACTGCCTTTGAAATGGTTGATGCCACGTGACAGATAAGATGCTACTTCTTCATAGACCCTGGCTTAACTCTATGGGAAAAATCCTATACTTATTACGCCTTCAGTGGTAAAATTATTTCTCCTTTGGGACGTTATTATTTCACTCATCTACCCAGAAAACCCAGTGCCGTCAAGTCGTCACTCATCTAGTTTCTGGCAATGGTTTATCTTGACCTTGCTGTCTCCTCAGATTCTTTTTTTTTTTTTTTAGAGCTTCCTTTGTAGGTTTTTAATTTTTTTTTTTTTACCAGCCCATCTAGGAACTGTTCATTCTCTGCAATTAATTAAAATAATTAATTAGTGTTAGCAAATCTGTGCAGCTTCAACAGGGATGGATTACCAAATAAGTAAGGTGAGCACATGCTTAGGGCGTAAACAAAACAGGAGCACCAGCTGTCCAAAGCAAAAACCCACAGATGCTAAGCAGACAGACACAAGGAAAAGCAAGCACTGCTGTGGAAGTGAACTAGAAGGGTACTAAATAAAACCGATATCAGTTCCAGTGCATGAAAATGTGCTGGCAGGAATAAAGTTCACTCAGGGTCATGAGGCCACCCACAGGCAATATCGTTTAAGTTATGAGGCCTCTACCACTTCAACACCTTTGTTGACATCTGTCTCCAAAGGTCTTCTGCCGTGTAATTGAAACTCCTGATCTCTTGGGAGTATATTATTTGTCTCTAATAAACAAGAAGTGGGACCGGGCTGTTGTGTCTAACTCTTGCTACATTCACCCAGTATGGCAGCTGGATTCACCACGAGTGGTTACTACTCCAGGATAGATTGTATTAATAGATAACAGGCTTCTGATCCATTTTGACAGAATCATCTTCTACATCCACATCTCCTGATCCAGGATCTCCAGCCAGAAGGGCCAGCAATGCCCTTTGCCCTGATACACATACAAGGGTATGCTCTTGTGCACGTTCTGGTAAACACCTAATGGGAACTCCAGTCCCAGATGACACATAAAAGCAAGAGAACTCGAATAAGTCAACTATTGCAATGAATTTAATCAAGCTACTTTTTAATTGTGTAGCATTTATGTACAGAGTTATGTCTTAAGTTTTGTGAACAATAATATTTATAACTTTAAAATATATTTGGTATACACAAGGACACAATTCAGCATACATTTATATAATATTAACATGGGCAATAATTTAATATAATACTAACATAGCAAATGTACAAAAAATACTAGAAATGTTAATAGTTACCTAACACAAAGTGGGTTCAGTGGTTCGAATCCACCAGGTGCTCCTTGGAAACTCTATGGGGCAATTCTACTCTGTCCTATTATGAGTTGGAATCAACTTGACAGCAATGGGTTTGATTTTCTTTGGAACATGAAAAGTTTTAATTTATGTATCATGTGAGTTTCATTTTTTATTTTCTGTTGTACAGGACACAGTGCTTGATGTTTATATATGCTAATCAACAAGGTATTAGGCACATTAAGAGGATGTAAAATTCAGTATTTTTTATCATGCAAAATATGTTTCTGTTTTTGCAACAGTGGGTGTGTTCCTAAATTCATCTAAGAAAGCAACGAAGCCCATCTATTAGAACATTATATTTCAACAGAATATTTACATTATCTCTGTATAAGGAAACTGAATGATTCCTCAAGGAAATAAATGAATATTTAGGTAATAAAAATTACATAAATGCATTGTATTTTCCGTTTCCCGTCAGACCTTGCAAAACAAACTTGCTCGTCCAGAAGTGGTGCTACAGCTATATCAATTATGTAGGTACCTACGAATACAGGAGTTGAACAATTCTACAAAGAAATAAAATGTACATTTTATAAAATTTGAAAATAAATTTTATTTTATAAATTTTGCTGGTTTTATAAATTTGATCTATTTTCAATTATTCAAATTTATTTGCTATGGTAAAGACAAATTTAAAAAGTGACATAATTTTATATCCAGGCAGAATATGTGGAATATTCTTTTTGAAGAAAATGTGGCATGAGTAAAAAACTTAGTACCCTGCATTCACCAAAAAATCTGTAATCCAGTTCATCTCACTCCACTAAAATGGCGTACCCTACTTTTGCGTTCAATTGCTAATATTATAGTCGTATTTAATAAAGAAGTTACATCTCCCAGATAGAGGAGGAGGAACTCAAATTCATGTTACAAGACCAGACTTAGAGGTATGATGGAGACTGGAGGAACCCCTGAAACTATAGCCCCCAGATGCAGTGTTAACCCAGAACTGAAACCATTTCCAAAGCCCACTCTTCAGACAAAGGTTAGACAGGACTATAAAACACAAAATAATACACATGAGGAATGTGCTTCTTAGTTCAATCAGATATGTATGACAATTGAGCAGCTCCTGTCCAAAAGAAGGAGAAGGCATGAAGAGACAGGAATTGGTCGAATGGAAACAGGGAACCCGAGGTGGAAAGGGGGAGTGTGCTGTCACACTGTGAGGATCGTAACTAATGTCATAAAACAATATGTGTCTACATTTTTGAATAAGAAATTAACTTGAGCTGTAAACTTTCATCTAAAGCACAACAAAGTAATTAAGTAAATAAAAAAGTTACATCATGGATAGCTGAGACACACACACACACATACATGTATATCTATAACTCACATACCCCATTTGAATGTGTGAGTAAGCAGAGAAGGGGACACCACAGGACTCAGGGCCCTCACATGCCTTAATCCTGCCCTGAGCTCAAAACTGCCCATAAATACACAGGCTGAAGCTGAATATATCACAATCTCTAAAGTACCTGTAGAAGTTGTAGCTAGTCCAGGATATGACAGATATTAAATTATTCTGCGTCTGACCTCACAGCTTCACAACCAGCTTTTGATACAGTGGCATCCAGTCTGACTTAAAGAATTTTGGTTTTTGTATACCAGGTCACTTAAAGATTCTAGTATGAGTTCCTTGGTACCATTCATTGTGGGTAGGCCTAGTTGTATTATAATTCTTTTGAAATGGGACAATGTAGCATTGTTTGAAACATGGTCTTTGAGGGAAAAAGCAGTGGGATACTACATGTTTAACAACAGGCTTTCTGGAAAAATGTTATGGTTGTTAGGTGCTGTGGAGTCCGTTCCAACTCATAGCGATCCTGTGTACAACAGAGTGAAACTCTGCCTGGTCCTACACCTTTCTCACAATCATTGCTTGTTTGAGCCCATTGTTGCAACCTCTATGTCTGTCCATCTCTTAGAGGATGTTCCTCTTTTTTGCTGACCCTCTACTTTACCAAGCATGATGTCCTTCTGGAAAAATATACGTGTGTGTATATATGTGTGCATGTATATATACATATACATACATGATTATTAGAAATTTTACTGATATACAGAATGTGTATCATACGTTTTTCATATAATAGAATGTACAATGCCCTTCACTGTGAATTCCGTACAGCCAATGTGTTCTCACAGAATGTTTGTTCTGATTTTTGCTCAATTCTTGTGTCCATAGCCACACTATGTTTGCAAATGATGGACAAGCGTCCTTCTGACTGGAATGCTGGTTGATGTTTTCATTTATATTAATGAAAGAGCATAAGCAAAACAAAGATGTCTGTTGGAACTCCATTCATTAGTCAATGACATGAGTGACAATCTTGCTCAATCAGATTTTTTTTTCTTCTTATCTTTTATCTTTGCTGAGAATTTCTATTTCTTTACTGAGGTGTTCTATTTTTCATTTGTTTCAAATGTGCACATAATTACTTGTTGAAACATTTTTATGATGGGCTCTTTACAATGCTTGTCAGATAATTCTAACATGTCTGTCATTTTGTTGTTGGCATCTATTGAACATCTTTTTTTTAATTTTATTTATTTTGTTGCTGGAATAAACACAGCGAAACATACAACAATTCAACACTTTCTACATATACAATTCACTTACACTGATTGTATTCTTCAAGTTGTGCAACCATTTTCACCCACTTTGTCTGATTTGTTCCTCTCCATTTATACAAATTCACTGCCCCCTAAGGTTCCTTTCTAATCTTTCAAGTTGCTCTTGTCAATTTGATCCCTTATAGACAGCTCTGAAAAGAGCATAATGCTCAAGGCAGACATTTTTTACTAGTTAAGCTAAACTCTTATTTGGTTTTAACAACAGTTCATGGGATATTTTTGGTTTAAGGTTTACACATTATCAGGGCTACAGTTTCAGGGGCTCTGATCATGGTTTTTGAACGTTGCAAGAACATTTTCTTATTTTTTGAGCTATTCACAATGCAACAGCTACACTTTTAAATTTGATTTCCTTTATTAAGTAGTCTCCATTACTTTAAGTTTAGCATTTAGGCAATATAAATAAATAAATAAATAAATCCAGCCCTGATTTGAAATATTTGCCATTTCTTTGGTTTTAAGGACTACCATTATGACCGATTTCAAGCTACTAAGGTGATGTTGGCAGTTCTACTCTGTCCCACAGGGTAGCTATGAGTTGGAATCAACTCGACGGCAATGGAAGTGTCAAGGTGATGCCATTGAGCCCTGAACTGGGGAGAGATACACGATAAGAAACCATCACATAGTATTTCCAACATACAATAGTCATAACAAAACCTTAAGAGCCTAGAGAACAGTAAAATGTAGTGAAATAATTAAGAAGTGGTGAGTTTTGCATACTTGTTACCTTTTTAAATATAATTTAAAATTTAAGTTTATTATAATTTAATTTTTAATAATGGCTGTGTTTGACAACTCACTAGCCCAATCCCTAATTTTCTTTATATTTCCCTGTCACTTTATTTAACTTCTTTAGCCACTGAGTTTCTTCATCAGTTTGAATTAGATAATATGCATAAAGCTCTTAGAGCAACATATATGTCATGGTAAACACTTGCTTGTAGCCCTTCCTTGTGTCTATCTTAAGAAACAGATACCTCTCTACCTAAGTTACAGCAAGAGTGTCCAGAATACATATTAATTTTTAATATGGCACTTTATGACAAAATTTAGATTTTGTTGCAGTTTTTCAAAGTATTACATTAAATATTTTTTTTTTTAATTTTAATTTATCTGAGTTAGCTCTACCCCTGTAGTTGTGAATATACTCTCAAGGAATGATTTTCCTTATGAACCATATTTAGGGAATTTTTTTTCCTAAAAAGACATTTTAAACTACCTGAGAAGAAGATTCCAAATTACAGTGTATTATGTAGAGCACTTTGAAACTTTAAATGGGAAGAATAATTCCTATTCATAGCTTTCAGTTTTGCCAAACGGCTTTCTTTGTATCATACAATAAATATATGTTTTGCCAACCTACTTTCTCTGCCCTCCAGGATTAAGTCTGAAGAGACTTTATTATTCATTCACTTGTTCGAAGGTAGCTGTTTCTACCTTAACAGAGCCAAAATTGTCAACTTTTCAAACAGTAACTTGTTTTCTATGCCCTAAGGTTGGAAAGAAAATAGTTTCATAATGGAAACTAGTAAGCTGACTTTCTGAATGCATAAATGGCTCGATTCTTTATCTGGCTGTGCTGTGCTACCAGTCTGGGGTGGTTAGATGGTCTTCTAACAATTGGAAATGGGGTTTGTAGATAAATATGCCATAAATAACAATATTCGCTATTGCCCATGGGGGTTTTGCAGTCTTTGAATTGAGCTTTTCAAACTTGGAGACACTACTCTCCCATAGAATTGTTTTAAATTGTAAATAAATGGAAATAAATCTAAATGTGACACTGGGAAGATAAAATGATGTTACAAGTATTCAGTTCAACCTAATATGTGATTTATAGCGTACATAATAAACCCAGACTAACAGGGAAGTATGGCAGCTAAATGCATCTATATTTAATTGTTTGAGTTCATATTGTTAACCATTGAATACTACTATTAATCAAAAATAATATTTGGGGCAATGCATTAGATTAAAGTACTATATTGTCTCAATTATTCATCTGTGTCAGTGAAAGAGAAGAAAATTAAGAGTTCTTTACACAAAGCATCTAGCTAAGCAGAGTCAAGATGTCAAGTTTTAACTGCTTCTACATATGTCTTAAAATACCTGGATATCATTTTATTAAGGTAGAAACATACAAACAGATACTGGGCATTTCATATCGAACTGTGCTTAATAATCTATTTTCATGACATTCCCTTGGGTAATCAACAATTTTATTGCTTTAATATTGTAGAAGTGCTGAACTATTATTGAATGGCAAATAGATGTGAAAACCAACTTTAGATCAATGACTCGACATTGCTAGTCAACTTAAAGCACAAAAACATTTAAAAATCCATTCACAAATCTCACTAGCAGATCTTCGTCAGAAATCGACAGAAAAACTTTATGTAGAGAAATTTTTCAATGTGATAGAAAATGTCTCCTTATCAAGTAATGCCCACGGGTATTTAGCATTATAACCTAGCTAATGATAAAATGAGGGTAATGGTTAAAAAAAAAGAAGGTATAAGAAGTTACCTTTTCAAAAGTGTTTTGAATGAATTACAAATGTATCCCTTCACTCTAATATCTCAATCTTTGTAAAGCTGACAAATTAGTTTGCAAAGGTACATTTCACTACACAGTAGGATTCTCAAATTTCCTTCTCATTTCTGAGTACAAATCACATGAGAAATGTTGAGTAAAATATGGAAGCTTTTGGAGGGAATAGGGTATGGCCTGGCCTGGCCACATTTGGAAATTAAGGATCTCTCTTCTTTATCCATACTGGTCTCTTTGCTCTTTTGCAAATATGCAAGGGACACTTGCCTATTTATTATTTTTTTTTAATATTTGCTCTTCTCTCTGCTTAAAGCTCCTCCTCCTATCTCTCCATGGCTCATGTCCTCTAAATTTTTACATTCCTGAAACATCTCCTTGTAGAAGCCCTCCTTCACTGCTACATTTAAAACTTATAGCTTTTGGGGGGGGGGGATGTATACTTATCATCTATTATACAGCATATTTACTTATTTATTTATTGTATATGCACCAATCCCCAAGTAGAATTTATGTTTCATGAGAGCAGGGATTTTTACTGTATTCCCAGTGCCTAGAATATTGTGTGGAATATAGTATCTCAAGGGGGAAAAAAAAAAAGTATTAGTTGAATCAACAACAAATATTCATGTTTTAAGCTGAAGAAATTATGGGCATAAGAAACTACTGATCCTGTATAGAATTTATTAGTCATAGCTATAACCTCTTCAAATTTTAAGAGATCTTGAATCTTTTAAATCTGGTTTGATATTCTCTTTTAGAAACAGAATATAAATATCTCACATATTGGACGTTCTAATTCTTATTAGTAATGCACTCCTGTTGTTTCATTACATTCGCTCATTTGTAAATTCTTTTATTTAAAGGATAATGGTAAAATTATAATGCACTAGGCACTATATGGAAACCCTGATGGCATAGTGGTTAAGAGCTACAGCTGCTAACCAAGAGGTCGCCAATTCAAATCTGCCAAGGGACTCCTTGGGAATTCTATGGGGCACTTCCACTCTGTCCTATAGGTTTGCTATGAGTTGGAACCTACTCAACAGCAGTGGGTTTTTTTGGTTTAGGCACTATATAAATGCCACGAATCTACTGAAACTTATAACCAGTAAGGGAACACTGGTTTCTGATAATCTTACAAAAATATAAACTTACAAATGTGGTCAGTAAGCCTTGTGAGAATGTATAATAGAGTGATCTGTCTTAGTCTGGAATATGGGGGAAGAGTTGAACGAGGAAGTGACAACTGTACTAACACCTAAAAATATCAACAGGGTGTGGCAGTCAGAGAGAAAAACACCTGCAAAAACCCTGTGCCATGTCAGAGCATTCTGACACAGTGAATTCAATCCTGTGAATACTAGTTTTATTCAATTTGAAACTATTTTTAGATTCAAATGGTTTTGAATAGGATTTCCCTTGCATTGCACCTTTGCAATATTTATAAATATGAAATAAAAAAAAATTTTATTAAAACAAATTGAACAGTTTGAAGCTTCCCCTAAAAAAAATTAAAAAAAAAAAAAACTTAAAGTTTCTTGATAATACAGAGGGAAATAAGAGATTCTGCATAAATTGATATTTTTGATAGTTAACACAACTTTCTCTGTACTGTAATAGATGTTTTTTATTATACAATGTAAATGTACTATTCATGCAAAAACACCACAAATTTATAAACCCAAAACCAAACCCCCTGCCATCAAGTCGATTCTGACTCTTTATAAAGCATTTAAAAATTTAATGCATATTTATGTATATATTCTCATTTGCGGCTCAAAAAGATCCAAGCAATTGATTGAATACCATATTACTAATTAGCAACCAGAAGCCTACTAAGACCGTATGTTTATGACCCCAAGCCTGGTGACATAACTGCCATGTGCCCTGAATTTCTTGACATTATAAAGAAAATTACAATTAAAAACAATAAATAAAACTATGTCCTGTAAGGGAGGAAATTCTTTTTAATTAATCAAATAGAATATAAAGATATGTAGTAAAATATTTTTAATTTATCTACGATGCTCTGAGTTTTGCTTAAATTAAAAGTCTTCCTTGAAACACTCCATAAAGAAATTGTTAATCACTGGTTTGTAAGAAACCTTGTCCATACAAAGAATGAATCAAAATTTCATTTTATACCATCTAATTTGACATTCGAAAAGAAACATCACCACCAAAAGCAAAATATAGTGGAGGAATTCAACCAGGATAAATAAAGTAAAATAAATTGTTACTTGTTACTTTGAGTAGGAATGAGCAACTAAAGAAAATCTAGGGTTATTGTCATGTTAATGCACAGAATAAATGTAAAAGCTAGGGAAACTTAACAAACATTCAAAATATACAAATAATGAATAATTCAAATATTTATCTCTAAAACCTACTAATAAGATGATCTGAGAGAATAGCTACTCTCATGAAACCAACTATAGCTATTCATTTAAGCTGTAACTTTGATACAAAATAATTATTTTCTTAAGATTTAGATAATTATTATTTCAAAGAAGTAAAATAAAAACTAGGTAGTATGGAAATTAAAAAAATAAATAAATATGAAAAACTACTTCAACTAAGAAAATCCTCTGGGGAAGATCTACTCTGTCACATAGGGTTGCTACGAGTTGGAATCAACTTGATGACACCCAACAACAACATACCAAAATGTAAGGTAAATTAATCAATCTTTTGCTCTCAAATGGTGGATAATTAATGCCACAATAAAAGTATTCACATATATACTGTGAACTGACAGCAGAGTGTTTAAAATGATGAGAAAACTCTAGCTTAGTACCATAAGAACTCCTTGGTTATTTTTATAAACATTCTATTTTAGATGGCTAATTTAACATTTCCCTCTCTCTTGTACACTGAGTCAGATATCATTCCACTTGTATCCTGAGACTTTCCTCTTAGCATCACTATGTTCCACGTGACCGAAAGACAATAAAAAGACATATGGCCCTAACAATCCTCAATTTCACTTTCCTTTTCTTTTGAGGCCAAATCAATGCAAACCATCTGTCTCAAGTAGACAGTGAATGTTTTTAATTTCCTTCTTTCTGATTCTTCACCTGTTTATATTTCTGTCTTTTGAGTTTTATCTTTGCTTTTACTTTTCAAAATGTCTTAAAACCACACTAAAATGTATGGTTTTCTAACTTGTCTTTCCAGTCATGTTGTGACCAATAATATAATTCAGAGTCAAAAGAATGATTTTTCAGGGGCAATATTTATGTTTCCGGGGGAAAAAAAGAGCATAATCCTCATCTATCCACAATTTTTTTTTTTATTTTTGTAAGTACCACAGGCCTTATGTTGATCTATTGTGCCTGATATATTACAGAATTTTACTTGCTTCTCGAATTGCCTCAAAAATTTTACTCCTAAATGTTTCATGGAATTTATTGGACTGAGATGAAATATTTTAAAAGGTGTTCAGTCCCATTGACATATTCAGTAATGAATTCATTAAACATTTTATACAATGGGATATTTTAGGTAATTAGAATAGAGTTATATCTAAAAAAATCAAGGAAAATTTTGATTTTTACTTAAGTTCTCTAAAGTCTGAGTTGTTACCATATCCATCTGAGGTGGAAACTGAACCATGTAACTGTTCATGCATGTCATACATTCTAGATATTTTGGGATTCAGGTACATATAAGGAATATAATATAAGGAATAAATATTTTGCACAGGGTCACAAACACTTCGTCTAAAAAGGATTTTGTTTAGAAGAATACTTTTATTTAGGCATACTTGTACGTTTCATTGTTGATAAGTAGGTGATCATACCTTATGTTGCATTTTGTCTTTGGCACCAACATTTTAAATCTATAAGGCTGGGCATTGTGTGGTAAGCTAAAGCTGAGTGATTTCTGGTCTCAAAAAATTGAAATATCTGGTTGGCATCTCATTCCACATATAGGTATAAACTTGGTCAAAGGGGAAGAAACAGAAAATTTCACATCTAAGCACTGACTCCTTCTAAACGCTCCTACCCCAAATAAAATTTTAAATGAAGTTAAGTCTATTCAGTGAGTACGAACATGACAAAATTAATGAAAATAATCATTGCCTTCTCTGACCTACAGATTCAAACTTTCTAGTTTATGTTTTTCAATTTTCCATTTTAAACTGTGGAAGGTTAATTGCTGTTACCCTTTCATGTTTCTTGTTACACAATCACTCTGATTGAAACACCATATGAAGCTTTAGAACCTAGCAGTATCCAGTGTAAAAAAAGTCAACGACGTCTAAAGAGACGAATGATTAGCAGTTAATCTTGGGCAAAATAGCTTACTGAATGGAAAGTAGTGCAGAGACGTTACATTCTCTGATTTTAATATTATGCTATGATAAAACAATATATAACTTGTTTGTTTTTTGTTTCATTTTGATATAATCTTTTGTTTGCTTTTATTTGGTTACAACATTTATTACCAGGGATCAAATATGAGCTTTACTGTACAAGTTGATAGCACAATAATAACATTTTTATTGAAGGATTTACTATTAAAATGACTTACCACCTTTTAAAACACAGAAGAATGACTCAATAGGTTGTTTGAATCAGAAAACATCTAGAAAGTCGGATAATGTGATTTATTGATTTTGTATGATTTATATAAGAAGGAATCTTTGAAATCCTCCCATCTATTTTGTCAAAACAGAAATAGAATCACAAAATGGTAAGTGAGTTGCCCCAGGTCATAATGGTTTAGAGTGGTAGAAGGGGAAAAATAACCACCTATCCTGCCTCTATGTCTAACTTGTCAGTGCTAGGTGTCAAAATTTGAATAGCAAAATCCTTTTTAGACGAAGTGTCATTCTCAGACACTGGAATTTCACATATCTGCTAAATAAGTAACATCTGGGCAAATGATATACAGTTATTACAGCTATATTTTGATGAAAATATAATTAAACCAACAAAAAAGAGAAACAACCATCTGCTAATAATTATCCGTAATAGAAGACTTCTCACAACTAAAAAATAATATTTTTGCCATAATATCAGGGCCAAAGATCCCAACACTGGCCAACACTAGTTTTTCATCCAACATTTGAGAACTGTTGTTCTCAGTCATCTAGTCCTCATAAGTGCCCAGTAAGGAAAGCTGGACAAGTGTCCACATTTTACACATAGAAAAAAAAGAAAGTTTTCTGGGCATGATCCAAGGTTACAGGTCTAAAAAATGGCAGAGCCAGGCATAGAAACATCAAATTCCAAGCCAAAATCTAAGTTCTGTCCACTGTATCAAGCAGCCTCAGAAAAAAGGAAATGTGTTGTTCACTCTAAACATAAAATTTTGAAAATGCAGTTAAAAAAAAAAAAAACACTAAAAAGCAAGTGCAATAAAAATAATCTTGCTAGTAAAGGGCTTATACAATGTGTTGTGCCACATTTTTCTTCATGAGAAAAGCAGTGCTATTATATGCCATTTTAAATCACATTTGTTTCTTTTATGCTGAAAAAAATTTAAAAAAATATTTAGAATCTAGTTATCGTTAAAGAAAAAGGCAGTTGTTTATAAGTTCTATTCAAACGCCTTTCTATAAAAGTACTTCTTTCTCAAACAAGAAAAAGAACAGCAGGATGATATTAAATACAGAAACTTAAATTTATTTCAGATTCATAATTATGTAGTGATAAAATTCCATTTTATCTGTTTAGTGCCTTGGCACTAAAATTAAACTACTGAAAGGAAGTTCCAATTGTCATATGGTTAAGTTTCTACATTTATGCTTGCAATTACTGAGTTATATCACTTTAATGGCTGAGAAGAATGTCTTACTGATTAAGCCAAAAATTTCCATGTCCCTATTCATCCATTCCTTCAATAAATACTTATTCACCCCCTACTATTGTCCAGGCACAGGAGATACAGCCAAGGAAAAAACAGAAAAAAAAGCCCTAATCTAATAGAGGTTTCATTCTAGTGAGGGAAGCAAAGTGTATTTTATGGAGCATAATAAGTGGTATGGAGACCAACAACAACAACAAAAACAGAAAAGAAGGAAAATGAAGTTTCCAAGAGATGGGGGTATTTTACAGGGAAGAACTCATTGCGAAGTGGTTATTGAACTAAAATGTGAAGGAAATAAAGAAATGAGTTACATGCCAATATCTGGAGGATAAGTATGTGGTATAGGGGAACAGAAATGCAAAGA
Organism: Loxodonta africana; assembly: GCF_030014295.1. Lineage (NCBI taxonomy): Eukaryota > Metazoa > Chordata > Mammalia > Proboscidea > Elephantidae > Loxodonta > Loxodonta africana. The sequence goes on along the minus strand of NC_087361.1, from coordinate 26,538,001 downwards.
CCGTGACTAGATTGTACTTGGCAGGTTTAGGGAATGACACACAGGCCACTGTGGTTGGACATGAGTGAACATGGGGTAGTAAACCAAAAACCAAACCCATTGCCATGGAGTCAATTCTGACTCATAGTGACCCTAGAGGACACAGTAGAACTGCCCCATAGGGTTTCCAAGGCTGTAAATCTTTATAGAAGAAGACTGTAAATTGGATTTAACTAGGGCTAGGATATGGAAGCAGCAGTCAAGAAATTAAACAACATATTGATGCTGCAAAAGATCTCTTTAAAGTGTTAAAAAAGCCAAGATGTCACTTGGAAGACTAAGGTGCACCTGACCCAAGCCATGGCATTTTCAATCACTTCATATGCATATGAGAGCTGGACAGTGAATAAGGAAGGCTGAAGAAGAGTTGATGCATTTGAATTATGATGTTGGCAAAAAAAATATTGAATACACCATGCACTGTCAGAAGAGCAAACAAATCTGTCTTGGAAGGACAGCCAGAATTCTCCTTAGAAGCAAGGAGACAAGGCTTCGGCCCACGTACTTTGGGAGTGTTATCAGAAGGGACCAGTCCCCAGAGAAGGACAACAGTCTTGGTAGAGGGTCAGCAAAAAAGAAGAGGACCCTCAACAAGGTGGATTGACAGAGTGGCTGCAACAATGGTCTCAAATATCGTTAGTGAGGATGGCACAGGATCTGGCAATATTTCCTTTGTTATATATGGGGTTGCAAACCCTGGTGGCGTAATGGTTAAGAGTTTGGCTGCTAACCAAAAGGGTCGGTGGTTCAAATCCACCATCCGCTCCTTAGAAACTCTGTAGGGCAGTTGTACTCTGTCCTATAGGGTCACTATGAGTTGGAATCGACTCAATGGCAGTGGGTTTGGTTTTTATTTTTGGTATAACTCAGAACCAACTAGATGGCACCTAACAACAACAAAAAGGATTTAGTAATTTAGTAGGACACTTTGAGAAAGGGACAATGAACTTGAAGGCATAAACAACAGATTGATTAAAATGGTGACCTGTAATTACAGAGGATACTAAGGAAAGTGAGAACATGTGGGGGGTGAATGAGTGAAAAGGTGGTAGGTTCAATGGGCCGTAGGTCCAGATGCAGTCAGAGTAACTAGGGGATATCAAGCCGCTGAAGTAATTGAGCTGGAAAAGAGATTAATGAGTGGAACGGTTGAAACTGTAACGCTGAAGCGTTTGTTGTTTTGGGTAAAGGTCAAGGCCTATGATATAAGCAGGCAGTAAAGTAAGAGTTCAAGGTAAGAAGAAAACAAGATCAGAAAAGGGAGAAACATAATGGGACTGATAGTTTTCGTAAAGATATAAATGACCAAGGGGTGGGCAAGTATACAGTTCAAGAAAGAAATATGGAGCCAGACCAGTAGGGTTTCCAAGGTGAGGCTGGTGGATTTGAACTGCTGACCTCTGGTTATGTATCTTACCTTTCTTCTGCGATAATTTTTAGCACCTGGCTCCCTATTGGAGTCCTAGTGGCTAGTGCTTATCACAGAAGAAACGTAAGATACATAACCAGAGAATATGGCTGGGTGGGTGTTGTGATCTGAGGAAATGAGATTCAAAGCCAGAGAATTTCACGGAGGATGGAGAGGAATATAATTTAGAGAGACAAGGTGGAGCATGAAGTGCACCGGTTGCTTTGAGTCAGTGCTTGACTCACTGCAACCCAAGAGGAGAGAGTATAATTGCCCCACAGGGTTTCCAAGGAGCGGCTGGTGGATTCGAACTGCCCTTCATTTGATTATCTGCCCGAGCTCTTAACCACTGCACCACCAATGCACATGTCTCCCTAAAGGCTCAGTGACAAAAGGGTTTTTTTTTTTTGGTTCAATTGCATTTTATTCTAACTCAACTCCTACATCCCCAATGCTGCTGAACGCATTCCTCCCCCGCCCTCAGCCCCCTGGGTTGAAAACCTGCAGTGTGCACGGGAGCCTCTGGCCTCCCTGCCTCTGTTGCAGCTCCTAGAGCCTTACATACTGCCACGTGGCGCCAACCCCGCCGCTGGGCCTGGCTTGAGGCTGACCAGCCCGAAACCCGTGCAGCCCGAGGTCCTCCGAGCGACCTCTCTTCAGGGTCGTCTTGACCGCGGGAGCGAAGCAGCTTTGCAGGGCCCAGAACTCTTTGGTGCAGCGGTCTTTCGCAGGCGTCCGCCCGGCCTGGACGCGGAGGCCTGGACACACTTGGGCCCGCAGGCTGCCAGGCCCCACATGCCCTGTTCCCTGACGAGAGCGCCTGGGATATAAAGGTTTTGGGAGGAGAAACTGCTGTTCAAGGAATACAGAGGATATGATATCCTCAGGCCAGACCCAGGGCTCCGTAAAGCAAGATGGTAAGGGACTATGAAGGTATTTCTTGCTTGGATATTGCAAGCATAGCCTTATACTAGTTCTTGATTGACTTGAAGATATAAATTAGATAGATATGTATATGTTTATACAGTATTTTATTGTTATTGTTATTTGCCCGTCAAGTTAGCTCTGGCGCTTGGCGACCTTATGGTGTATAACAGAATGAAACATTGTCTGGCCCTACGTTATAAATTAGGTAGATACATAGATCTTTATATTTTATTAACGTCTTTCACTTCATTTTAGGCGTAATTGTCTCCATTTTGAAGATAAGAAAACGATGTCGGTTAGATTGGTTTCTCCCAGATCACACCACTTTTAAATGGCGAAACTGGGACTTAGACTCAGCCCAAGTACACAGCATTTCAAAAGTCCTTAATATTTTTTTTTTTTTCAACTGGAGCTTAATCAATCTTTTTAAACAAGATACTGAAAAGTAATTCAAAGATCATCTACCCACATGCCAGAAGTATAGGATAAAACATTAATACATTTTAAACATAATTCACACATACTCATTCAGCAAATATTTATTTAGGTAGCCACTGGGGAAGTAGTAAACAAGACGAACACATTCCTTGCCTTCATGGAGCTTTATGGAGTATCTGAAAATGGAAATAAATATGTAATTACAAAAGGACATTATTGAAAAAATTATAGCTGTAAATATTTCAAAGGGATCCTAGCCTAGCCAGGAGGTTTGAGAAAACGCTTCTGAAGAAACAACTTCTAAGAGGCAATGTTAAGAGGTTGGCCAAAATTCTTTATGGTCTCACAAGAGTAAGTTCTATTTTTGACTCTTAGTAACTTCTCATTTATATGTAGCAGAAAATTGTCTTCTTGTAACTGTTCTCCATTAAGACTAGTTTTCCTACTTGGCCAAACACAGGGTTTATGTATAGTCCTCATTCATTTTGGATTCCATTTAAAAATAACAGTAATATAAGGTGAGTAATAAAAGACCCAAAGAGTTTTGGCTGAGAGTACAAGGCAGAACGTGTGTGAAAGAAGGAAGGAGCCTGGAGTCAAGCTTGGCCACAGAGGCTGATGAGAAGGGAGAGGAGACAGAAGATGAGGGGATATATTAAACCATTTTCCATATCCTACGCTTTTTCTAAAAACTCTCCCAAAGTTTTCTAAATAGAGTAACATGGACATTTTCATATAAGCTCCTGTCTTGTTGAATTCCTCTTAACTAGTCATGGTAAATTTCGACTTGGCTATTAATTGTGTTATTAGATGCTTTTCTTATTTACTTTGCACACTTACAAATTGCAAAGGATATTTTATAAGCTGCTAAGGGAAATATATTGTAAAAGCACTTTTCCATAACACAAGGTAAATGTATACACTGGGTTTGGTTGTGTTTGCGATTAATTTTAATTTATTTTTTAATGTATCCATGCTTTCCACAAAATTTTACACCAGATTTTATATAAACATTAGCAAATCATTTTTTCAAGTTGCTCTTTTTTCTTTCAAATGACAATATAAAATCCATATACACACAGAAACCATGCATGAGTTTGAACTTCTTGATTAAGCCTTCATTTACATGCATTCTTCCATTGATCTCTCTTCTGTTCTGACATTTTTACAGTTCTGTATTTTTGCCAAATGCTCCCTTTTTCTACCTGTATTTACTAAGTGCTTTCTTAGATGCTGAAGTAGTGATCATAATCTTTTAGTTTTTTTTTATTATTGAAAGCAAGAATATATTATAAAAATAATAAACCCATATAAAATTGACCCTGATTTCATAGTTTCAAAGCTATTTTTCTTTTTAAATTTCAGATATACAGCAGACTCTTTTTTTTTTTTTTTTTAAATAACACTTGTTATAAAGAACCTCAAGGTCATTATGCTTGAGCTATAGCATTATGTAAAAATGAGGGCTATTATTGGTAATTCTGAATGATTGAAAGCTTCTTTGTCAAGCAGTGACCCATGTACTAACATTTCTATCACTTAGTCAAAGCACATCACTATTTTCAAGGAAAAAAATCGAGATACTTGTTATGCAATGATACCTTACAAAAACAGTATTAATGTTATATACAATGAACTGTGAAGATATATACGAAATGTACTGTTATTCCAGTGTTCCTTACCAAGCAAAGACAAATGTGTGTATATATACACACACACACACACGAACACACACAATTCCTTTGACCCTGATGTTCAATTAAGCTTGCATTCTTTCTCTTGAATACATTCACCGCATTCATTTCTACATGACTTTACTTTTTTTTTTTTTTACATAGCCCTTAATCCTGGTAGCTGGCTTCAGTAGTTCTTCCTACTGAAACTGCGTACTTCAGTGTAATTGAAAATCATGAATGGGAGAGTCTTTAAAAATCTTTTGGATCCAACACCCATCATGGATTTAATAGTCTCAATTATATCCTCGCCAATTCTCCACCCTATGACTGTTTGAAAAAATCTTTATGGTCTCAAAGGAGCAAGTTCTATTTTTGCCTCTCAGTAACTTCTTGTTTTTATATAGCAGAAAATTGACTTCTTGCAACATTTCTCCATTAAGACTAGTGTTCCTACGTGGTCAGCCATAGGGTTTATGTATGGTCATCTTTCAATTTTGATTCCATTTAAAAATAACAGCAATATATGTTAAATGCCATGCAGGTAAATGCTTAGAGGATGCACAGAGTCCAAATTCAAGATCGTTTATATGCATACATATAGGAAACCATGATGGCATAATGGTTAAGACCTATGGCTGCTAACCACAAGGTCGGCAGTTCAAATCCGGCAGGCACTCCTTGGAAACCCTATGGGGCAGTTCTGCTCTGTCCTGTGAGATCGCTATGAGTCAGAATCGGCTCACTGGTAATGCATTTGGTTTTTTTTGGATATGTATATATATGTGTGTGTATATATATGTATATATAACCTGGAAGAATTTCAATAGCATGAAATAATGGCATGGGTAAAGTCGGAGTCAGCTTGACGGCACTGGGTTTGGTTTTTGGTTTGGTTTAAAGAAATTTAGTTTGAAAAGCTGTTAGCATGCCCAGGTTTGGTGGGTGGTCCAATTTGACTCAAATGTTGCGACTGGGAAAGGGAGTGATGGGAGATTAGGCTAGAAAGGCAAGAAAGGAAATATCCTGGAGAATGTGAAAACCTGGTTAAAGTTTTTTAATTGTATTTAGTCGGAATCGACTCGACGGCACTGGAATAAGGCATAAATTTTTTGAAAAGAAATAATAGAGTAGTTATGTTAAGAGTAGTTCTTATGAATATTAATCTTGAGATAGTAAGTCTGAAAAATAAAAAGGGAATATTATTAGTCTGTGATAAAATAATGATGTTTGAACTGGGATGATGTCAAAGAAATGGACAAAAATGATGATTATAATTTTAAAAAGAGTAGGCAAAGAAACATTAAGTGCCAAGCATTGGGATAACCCTTTATGTGCATTGTTTCAACCTACTTCATCATAAACCTGTTGCCTGTTGCCACCACGTCGATTTCAACTCGAACTTTTAAATATCCTCATGATAGAATGTGGAAAAGGATTCTTAGAGAACTGAAATAATGAGATCAAGGTCATATAAGTAATCAGTTGATGGTAAAACAAAGCTATCGTCCTTCTACTCCATAAGTGGAGGCATACTCAAGTCTCAACCTTTAGCTAATTTTCAGTTTAAAAAAAAAAAATTTTTTTTTTTTTTTTAAGTTCTTTAGAAGGTTCCATTCATTGAATGGCATCACATGTCACTTCTATAATTTACTGCCTTAACAGTAGCTTTTCACTTAGGTCTACATCTAGCCTGAATCAACTTTCTGCTGGGAATTTTTTTTGGATTTTGTGTCATCTTGAAACTCTAAACAAAATAATTTCTCTCACCAAATATTGGTATGTTACATTCTGTCATATGACAATCATTAAATATATTTCTTTCATTGTACTGGATAAAGATCAGCCAGTCTAATGTCTAAAAAGTAAGTTGTATTTGTCTTTCTAGCTAGTCTTTCTGTGGGTAAAATTGATTATTTTAGTTATTAAATTTATTTTTTTATACTTTTTAAAAATGTATTTTTTTTTTTTTTTATATAAAAGACAGAATAGGAAGGAGTGGATGAGTTTATAAATATCTCCCAGCACCTTTTCCTGCCTTTTCACAACTTTCTATCTAAAATTTCTTGTCTTTCTCTGTTGTCGTTGTGTGTTATTGAGTCAATTCCGACTCATGGTGACCCAATAGGACAGAATAGAACTGCCTCTCCTAGGCTGAAATCTTTATGCAAGCAGATTACCAGGCCTTTTCTTCTACAGAACAGCTGGTTGGTTGGAACAGGGGACCTTTTGAACAGCAGCCAAGTGCTTAAGAATTGTGCCACCAGACTTCCTTACTCTAAAAACCAAACCGAACCCACTGCCATCAAGTCGATTCCAACTCATAGCGACCCCATAGGGTTTCCAAGGCTGTAAATCTTTACAGAAGCAGGCTGCCACATCTTTCTCCTGCGGAGCCACTGGGGTTTTGAACTACTGAGTTTTCAGTTAGCAGTTGAGCACTTTAATCACTGCATCACCAGGGCTCCTTTATTTTTCTCTAGACAGAAAACCCACCCTGTTGTGGTTGAGTCAATTCCAATTCATAGAATCCTATTATTCTGCCATTCACTTAGGCTAAAACATTGATAGCCATGTTTGCCTCTGCCTTTTGCCCTTATACCTGTAGCAGTCCTGGTGATTTTTTTCTTCATCCCCTGGGTCTCTTCCTTTCTTTGTATTTTCATGAAAGCTCCTTTTTTCTAGGCTCCATCAATTCCCTATTGTTTCAGTACTTATAGTGTCTATTCTCAACCTATGTTATATTTTTTCTAAATTTGCTTAATAAATTTTGTAGATTAAAATTAATGGATATCCAATGCCTAAAGGTAAACTCTAGTTTTATTTTTAGATTGCCCTCTTCAAACATATAACCTATAGATCTTCTATGCCTTATACTACATGGCATGGATGTTATTACTTAAACATTCCGTTTTCACTCCCACTTCTACCCAAAACACCTACTGTCATCAAGTCGATTCCCTGTGGTTAAGAATTAGTTAACAGTAATGCTATCTTTTTTTTTTGACTCTCCACCAATGTATACTCTACCCTCATCTACAGTGTAAATCAGGGCTCTTTCCAAGCTCTTGGCAATGTCTGTTTTAACATTTTCATGCATAACAGAACTTTCCCTCTCATTAAAAAATCAAAAAAGAAAAAAAAGACCTAATTGCCATAAAGTTGATTCTGACTCATAGTGACCCTACAAGACAAAGGAGAACTGCCCCATAGGGTTTCCAAGGAGCAGCTGGTGGATTGGAACTGCCAACTTTTTGGTTAATATTTCATCATTCTTACTGAGATTTTAAGTGTTGTACTTGTTCCTTTCATCCAAAATAGATCATGAATACACTAAGTATAAGTACATGGTTTTTATCCTTCCTTACATTTCTTATGCCTAGCATGGTCCCTTATAGTACATACAAAAAATCGGTACAGATGCTGTAGGCCCTCTTCTAAAGCATGTTTCCCCTAGAGATCTATGGGTAGAATGTTACTGTTGTTGTTGTTTTGTGTGTGTTGTTTGTATATGTGTGGGGGGTAGTTTTTACAAAAACAGTGATGTTTAATCATTTTTGAAAAATGTTTTCATGGCCTAATATCTTGGAAACCCTTGTGGCTGACGAAAAGGTCAGTGGTTCAAATCCACCAGGCACTCCTTGGAAGCCCTACGGGGGCAGTTTTACTGTGTCCTATAGGGTCGCTATGAATCAGGTTCAACTCGACAGCAGTGAGTTTTTTTTTTTTTTTTTTAATATCTTGGGAATGATTCCAGCTTGATTTGATCAGTTTAATAACCCTACTTACAGAATATCAGAAATCAGTCAAAGACGATGATCTGTGGGTTTACCTATTTGACCATTCAGAAAACTAGTTTTGCAGACTTGCAGAGGATACCTGTTTGGAAATTCTTATGTGCTGTAAATAAAAAAAAATTATAGGACAATCCTTAACTAAACAAACAAGAGAGTGCATATGCTGCTTATTTTGGGATGTCATAAGTAAAAAATATGTTTTCATTTGGATTAATAAGAAGCAACAGTGATTTGCCAGAGTGGAATAAACATGGTGTATAATTTCTAGTTGTATAATTCTCTCCCATAGAAATCCTAGTTGCTAATGACTTCAATAAATATGTCATGAGATTCTAGAGGTCAGGATAATCTTTCACAATTGGTAAGCTTTCTACAGCAACAGATAAATTGCTCTGAGTGCATTGTAGTAGCAGATTGGTAACTATCTGTACAAACAAGCCTGGACATTTTTACTTGCCCTGAGTCGATAACAATGGAAAATGCGAGAATTGATATTTTTATTAATCATCCAAATATCACGATAGAGGAACCAACCCGGACACACCTTGGAAGACAGGCCTGGCAATCTGTCTAAAGTAGGTTTAATGTGTATATATTGATCTTTATTATAATGGGAAGGTTTTGGGTATTTCTCCTTTAATAATAACACATTGCCATCGAGTCGATTCCAACTCATAGAGACCCTATAGGACAGGGTAGAACTACCCCACAGAGTTCCCAAGGAGCGACTGGTGGATTCAAACTGCCGACCTTTTGGTTAGCAGCCGTAGCTCACCACGGCTCCGTTTCTTCCTTAGGGAGTGTAGTTTGGATTTTTGTTGAATTCAGTTTTATACATTCTTCTGAAAAACTGTATCTTTTGTTCTGTATGTTTATAAACTTTTAACAAGTTTCTTTTATATAGATCTATTAATAAAAAAAAATTTATTAATATATTTAATAAGCCAGTGTTACTTTCACTCTAACATTTAGTGACTACCAATTTTTATTATCAAAGTGTTCCTTAAGATTTTAGTTTTAAGATGAATGAATGTACTGAAACAGATATCTGAATATTTGTAACTGTTCCCTGATATCTAAGAGAAAACTGTTGGAACAATCTAAAGGGAAAGTTAAAATATATGTAAACAGGTAGTGTACTAAAGGAAGAATACAAATTTACGATAAAGGAGGCCTGCTCTGGGTGCCTTAAATGATTAAGCACTTGACTACTAGCTGAAAGGTTGGTGGTTCAAACCCACCCAAAAATACCTCAGAAGACAGGCCTGGCAACCTGTTTCTGAGCCTTGGAAACCCTATGAGGCAGTTCTACTCTGCACACATGTGGTTGCCCTGAGTTGGAATCAACCCAACAACTAACAACAGCAATAATAGTAACAAGTGTGTTCTAGGGAGCCCTGAAGAAATTCCAACACCAGGAACAACACAGCAAGAACAACAACAACAAAACAAATTCAGAGAGATAGAGCAGGACTAAACTCCTCTTCACCACATGAACACATGCCTCCCAAGCAACACAAGGCATTTTTAAAGAATAGTCCCCCTAAACAATAAGGCGTCCTGCCTGTGAGGGTTCCAAGTATGGGATCTGGGGTACGATGCAGTGACATATATAAGGAAAGCTGGGATCATGTAAGAGGAAGACCAAGATGAATGAAGACAACTCCTGATAACAGAGAAAACAGAAATAATTTAGAAAATAAGAATTTCACAATTTTACTTGGTATCCTCAGAGTTGCTGTTTGTATAGAACAGAAATAGGCTGATTAAAAAAAAAAAAAAAGTAGTAATGAAAGAATAAGTAGTTTCTGGGAATTAGAAATATAATTGTCAAAATAAATATACAGTTACATTAGATAATACAATGAGCCAGCCTAACGACCAAACTAATCATCTCTTAGATAAAGTTGAATACATTTTCCAGAAAGTAGAGCAAAAGATCACAGCAATGGAAAATATGAGGAAAAAGAAAAAAAGGGACAGAAGATACATACAAAAATTCTAATATTAGTTTAATATGAGTTCTAAGGGAAGAGAAGAGGTCAAATCGCAGTGCGAATTAAAAAAAAAAAGTTGATGTGGCAATACAATTTTTTTGAACTATTATAGAATACACATCTTCAGGTTGAAAAGACTAAGTACTCAGAAATGTGAATGAAAATAAGACAAAACAGATAAAAAGAAAATACCTAAACTTCATGTTAGTTTAAGTAGAGATTACTAAAATTGAGTAGTAATGTTATTGATACTAGAAACTTCATCAACAATAGGTACTGTAGAGGAAATAGGGAAATATTGTCTTTGCTCACAAAAAAAAAAAAAGAAAATTTTTTGCTTAGAATTATATAGCTAGCAAAGGGGCCAATCAAAAGTGTGGACAAAATAAAAGATATTTTTTAATAGAAGGAATTGATGAATTTGCCTTCCATGAATGCCACAGGAAAATCATTAACCAAAGAATTAGAATAGCAAAAGTAAAAAGAGTTATAGGGAAGAAAAATGACGTGACATACGAAAGATTATGTTGTAAATAAGCCTGGGGCGGGGGAGGAAATAAAAATGGCTATTTTCAATCCAACACTCCCTTTATCTAGGATTGAGTGCAAATTAGTATAACGATTCAGGAATGTATTTTGGTAATGTATTTGAAGAGTACATAAAGTATTTAAATCTTTTGAAATAGTAACTTGAGATAAACTGAAAATTCAAAGATGTAGGCAAATATTGCTGCACTACTTTGAATACCCATGATACCCATTGCTGTCGAGTCAGTTCTGACCCATAGTGACCCTATAGGACAGAGTAGAACTACCTCATAGAGTTTCCAGGGACCGCCAGGTGAATTTGGACTGCCGATTAGCAGCCGTAGCTCTTAACCACTACGCCACCAGGGTTTCCACTACTTTGAATAGTAAAAATAAATTACCTGGGTAGTAAAAATAAATTAGAACTGGTTGTCTGATTTATATATCTATATGGCAGAATTATGAAGTCAATTAAATTAGGGATAATGAAAGAAATGGAGAATACAGAATATGTTTCTAATAGAATTATCACTGAAAATAATGTAAAAATATAAATATTTCAATTAAATGTTGATTTTTAAATGTAAACAGGTTATTAATTATTTTCAAGATCTTTGTTGATCAAATTTATCTTTCAGGATTGCAGATTTCAAAAACAAATTAAAAAACATTATTTGTAACTGGAATATTATTTCATTTTCGTTTTTTAACAGTGGATAAAGGTAACAAATCTAATACAGTAAAACACTTTATAATTGGAGAGCTTTTAAAAAATGGCAAATAGTGTTTTAACTGCTCTTTTAAGCACATTTAAATAAATATGAGAATTTTTTTTATATTCTAAGTTGTGTTTTCAAGGAGTTCACTGAATAGGTTCAATATTTTAATCATGTTACATCGAATTATTATTTGACTGCTAAATCTACCTTAAAAAGAAATCAACATGTCTTCTCAGAATGGTTGAGCAACTGCAGATTTTGTATGTCATACCTAACATGTCTAAAAGCTTTTTCTCATTATGCAAAAAGTCATGAATAATCAGGTGAAGGCAGTACGCAAAGAAAGCTATCAGACTGTGAAACTAAGGAAAGGCCTATTAGGCACAAGCTGTACACCTGTTTGCTCGATTCTCACTTTCAATGGTTTGTCATTTTGTTTATGAAATGTCACTGCACTGAGAGGTCTATGGTGGGGAAAAAAAGTATCTTAAAATACATCCTACTCAACAGGAAAACATTACCTCTGCCTTAACACCAGTTCTTCCAAAACCCAACTAAAACTACCCCTTGAAATATTATATATAAACTATGGATTTTAAAATTTATATAGTTTTACATACAAAATAAAACTTTCCACTCTAAAGTCGTTATGAATTGGAACTGACGCGAAGGCAACGGTTTTTTTTTTTTTTTTGGTATAAAATATTAAAACAAGAAAATTGGTCAATAAACAAAAATTCTAGACTTTTTATATGCAAAGCATGTTTGCTAAAAACATTCATTTCAAATATATATTTTTACCTTTAAACTGAAAGCTATATAGATTTTAAGAGAATTAAAATAGTGAAGCATTATTTTATTTGGTCTTCTTATATATTGCTGTGCTATAAAAACATTTTTGTTAAGACCGTACCTGAAAAAAGAAATATTTCAGCATACATTTCATTCTGTGTACTTCCTGTTTATTAAAACAATACAAATAGAATGCTTATAAAGTACAAAATATATGCTATATATATTCTTCTGTATACCCTTAAAAAATAATGTGGCAGGTAAAAACCAAACCAAACCCATTGCCATCGAGTTGTTTCTGACTCATAGAGACCCTCCATATTTATAAAGGTATTTATATTTATTCATATATCCAGTTAAATTTTGTATACATAAATGTTTGATATATTTGGCCATTTTTAGAAGTCACATTTAAAAATTATTTTTGAGCTTTTTTATTGAAAAAATTTTAAATTACACTAGTTTTTACTTTTTTAAAATTATTTTTCTGACATTATTATATTTATTAGTATTCGTACTGCTGTTTCAGAAATTTAAAAACAAATATTATTCTTCTTCCAGAAATTTCACATTATCATTAATACGCTTTTCTAATGGTAGAATCTGTAAATTTATTCTACTTATTCAAGAAACTCATTTAATTCTGTAAATGTAATAAAAATGTAAGGCGTAATAAATTCTGTAAATAGTTACTTTTAAGAAGTATTGATATACTTAGATTTATTTAATAAAACAAGCAGAAAAGATTCATTACATGCTAAGTCCTGGTTTTATATCTTTGATACTTTATATTGTATTGTGCTTTATTATTTGCATATGCAAACTTACACAATGACAGAACATTACAATTTAATTTTTTTTTGTGGTTTTCACCATTTCTGTGACTATATTTAAGTGTGGTATGTTTTATAAAGAGAATACTGTAATTCACCTCAAAGCTGTTTAGAAATATATATGCAATGCACATTACGCATTTAGTGTGTGAAGCTAAGTCAATTTAATATGAATTAGGACAAGGGTTAGTGAGAGCTTTGGGGATAACCAAGTAATAACTTGGAAGCAAAGCATCAAACTTATAATCATCACATAGAGTTTGGAGAGAGCATATCAAAGCCTCTGAAGAAGGAGTCTGGAAATGCCAGTAAAAAGTGTCAAAGTAAACTCTTGAAGCTGTGACAATAATTTACAGCAATGTTGAATCTATGACCATGAAAAAGTGGGTACTATAATAGCTTAGCAAAAGATGACCACAGGATTTAAAAATATTGAACTCTCAATGCTAGGAAAGATCACACCCAATAAATACGCTCATGACGTTTAGAGTTAGGGGATTAAACTCTGTAGAATGAAGTGTGCAATTAAAAAATTAACAAACATCCCAAATTTTCTTTCTTGCGAACTTTTTGGAATTGAGCTGTCCCATAAAGTCCTCTGCAAGTGAAAGAACCCTGCTGCTTATAGCAATTCATCCATTTATTCATTCATTCAGCATTAAACGATGGTTTAATTAATACATGCTAAGCTACAGGCACTATACTAAATGCCATGAATATGCGTACCAATGTTCATTTCTAGAATATAAGCATAAGTAATGTATAAATGAATGTAGGGATGTTGGGGACGTGGGGATGTTTTCAATTTTAAGTGGGATAGTCAAGGAAGCCCTCTCTGAGAGCAGGCCATCTTAGACAAGATCTGAAGATGTTGATGAGTAAGGCATGTGGATTGATGAGGGAAGAGGATTCCAAATAGAGGGAACGGCAAATGGAAATATCTTGAGACAGGATTCGTCCTGCCTTCTTCAAGATTCAGTAAGGAGGCTAGGATGATCAGAGGAGAATGAGCCGGTGAATGGGAGGTTGAGATAGATGAGTAAGTGACATAATGTGGGAGACAAGTAGAGGCAAGGGAATGGGTATGGAGCATCAGATAGCAGATCATCACAGATTTTGTAGGGCCTTGTATGTCATCGTAAGGACTCTATATATATATATATATATATATATATATATAAAGATAGGAAGTCATTTGGCAGGTTTTGGACAGAGACATGGCAGGATTTTACAATGTAGAACGATCTGGTTGCTGTGTCTTGGACAGACTGGAGAGGGAAGGTAGGGGTAGGATAACTGAGGAAGCAGAGAGATCAGTTTATAGCCGCCTACAATAATTTGGCAGAAAAATGATGGTCCTTTGGAGCAGGTGCTAACACTGAGATGAGTTAGCAGTGAGATTCTGCATATATTTTAAACGTATTGCTAATAGGATTTGCCGGTACCCTAAGTATGGGAGATGACGGAATATGAATTGTCAGAATGATCCCAGGGTTTTTTGGAGCGAGCAATTGCCAGCACAACACTGCTATGTACTGGCTGTGGGAGAGTTAGTATTTGAGTTTTAGACAAACATGGCTTGAGTGAGATGCCTGCTAGACACCCAAACGTGGATGATGAATATATGACACCAGCAATCAGAAGGTAGTTCTAATCTAGACGTAAGGATTGGGGTCGCCATGAGTCAGAATTGACTCAGTGGCAACTAACAACAACAGTGTGTGTGTGTGTGTGTGTATATAATGTGTGTCCAGTTACACACACAACACATAATACTCTGTATGTATATGTTTCTATTTCTCTCTCATATATATGTTTATATACACATACATACACACACATACATATATGTAGAAAGTAATCCGACTAGAAGAGATGAAGGGTAAGATTACCAAGTGAATGAGTACAGGTGGAGAAAAGGTCCAAGAGCCAAGACCTAGCCATAAAGAAGGAATGTGTTGTTTTAAGAAAAGAAAGGAATGCTCTTAAAACTGCCTAAATGTTGAAGGAGGTTTCATGAATCATAGTCATGTATGAGTTAGAAAGTAAAGACATGAATTTTTGTAAAGAAAACTTAATGACCACAAGTAATTCAACTCTGGATGAGTAAGTAACTGAAGTATGAACAGCAAGTTAGGATATGTACAAAAATTAAATTATTGTTGTAAAACTAATATGAATAAGACCTTTCATACTACCACTGCAAACGAAAAGAGACAGCATCGTGGTAGGAAATAATACGAGGACCACTAGGCTGATATATGGAGTCCCTGGATGGGGCAAACAGTTAACACACTCAACTGATAACTGAAAGCTTGGAGGTTGAAATCCATCCAAAGGCACCTGAGAAGAAAAATCTAGCGATCTGCATTTGAAAAAATAAGCTGATGAAAACCATATGGAGCACAGTTCTACTTTGACACACGGGGTCGCCATGAGTAAGAACTGACTCAAGGGCAAATTTTATTTTTTGTTTTAGATGATTATGTGACCAATTTCATCTCTTGAATAGATTAAGGAGCAAGGACATCCAGAGTGAAGAGTAGTAGAATATTAAATGTACTTATATTTAACTTCAATATTAATTTTTTTCTATAAAATTTTAAAGAAAGATTAAAGAACTATGGAGAATTATGTGAAGTATCTTGTATGAATACCAGAGATAGATTGAGTTTGAGGTTGTAGTTTGTGTGGACTTATGGCGATGAAAATAAAGATCTGAAAATGGAAACACTGTTTTGTAAATTTGAACACTGTAAAGTGAAAGGCACAAATGAATTTGAGGTTTTATTCCAGTGAACAAAGATGTGGGAAGAAACAAAGAATCTTAGCCCTAGAATAAACTGGATGATGGGGCCTGTTACATGGAACGAATGCCTCATTGAACTAAAGTCACACAGAAACATCCATAAAATTCTAGACATAATTTTTCCAAAATTTGTTGTTACTTCTAGTTTTAAAAACAGCACATTTTCTATTTTCCAATATGTCATTTAATTACTAAAGTTCAAATAAGTTAATTGATTGCTAATAACTGGCATGGTCTTAAAACTTATTTAATTTTAAATTAAAATTAAGTTTTTCTCTATTGCAGTATGTTCCAGGCTAGCAGCATGGAGTCTTGTCTATGCCAGTCTGTAATAAAAGATAATGAAAAATAAGTTTTATGATTTTGTGTTGTATACTTTATTTATTGTGGAATATCAGTAATTTGAAGACCTGGAAATGCACACTAAAGAACCAAACTACAAAGATCCAGACAAATTCTTAGACGTCTCATCCCACAACATTCAGTTTCAGCTGAACTGTCCCTTTTTAAATCAACTCTTTATGGTTTACATCTTTGCAGTAGAAGCATAGAATTTAACTGGATAGATAACTTAAGATTTACTGCAACCCTGCTTTCAGATAAATTGGTGGCAACATCTTGGAAAAAAAAAATACAACAGATAATGTAATCAAACCAACAAGGAGTTAGTTAAATCTGTTATTATCATCATTACATTCTTTGCCCTTCAGTCCTTTGACAAGTTCCAAACTGTAGCTACTGGTGTAATATCCTCTCTGTCCAAACACTTTTTTTGTTTTTGTTTTCAAATTAACCAAGTGACTGTTCTACAAAGTAATACTTTTTTCTTTGAATAGGATATGCAGACTGGCTTTTAATCATTAAAGATAATTTTGCATTTGTTTTTTTTGGAAGTCTTATCAAGCTGAGCCTCATATTCTTGTGTTGTTCGACTTGTATTTTAGTGGTGAAATGAGGTGGTTCAGATTGTTAATTACAGTAATAACAGTTGAAAACAACAATAATAATGTCATCGTTCAGACTGGTTATTACAAAATAGCGTGGAATTTAGTTTTCTGAATATTGGCCATTATTAATTATTAGACAGTTGATAACTATTTCTCTTTAATAATTCTTAATTATGATTCCATGAAGTGTTTAAAATATTATTTTCTTAAGGAAACGATTCATGTATTAAAAAGAAAAAAAAAAAATATATGGCTAGCATTTGAGTCAATGAGCTTTGGCCTTTGAATCCCAGATCAGGCAGTTGGTAGTATTAGGACCTTGAGAAAGCAGGTATAAAGTTCTGGAACTTCTTTAACATTGAAAGGGCTTCAGTACATCCCCCTGCGAGATCACTGTGAGGATTAGAAGTAGCGCACGAAGAGCAGTTACCAGTAACGCCAGGCGCAAGCTGAGTTTCTACAGGCGGAAGTATGAGTGCCTTCTGTGTACACCTACCTGCCACCGTTGACATTAGCTAACTTTTAGAAATGTAATGTTTCCTGTATATTTCCATGGATAATTTGAATTAGATGTTTATATTGTATACATAAATGTATTTTGCAAAAACAATAGTGGAAAAAGAATGTAAATACCTTTTAAAAATTTATATATAACGCAGTGAAACCCAGTACCGTCGGACCTAATTTATATATATATATATAGTCATTATTACTAAATTGATTTATATTTTTAAAATAGGGAAAATGGACAGTTTTTATACTGACATAAATGACAGCTGCAAAATTTGTGATGGATTCCATTACATGGATGTTTCAAGTAATTGCACAGTGAAATGGGAGGTTGGCTAGGCTGTACCTGATCTGTGTGCATACATGCAAATTTGAAGATGAGATTCAGATGCAAATTTGACTGCTGCGTCCATTAGCTGTACATTCCTTTGAAGATACCTCAATTAAAGCCAGCTTTATTTCCTCCAGTATTCTGCTTTAACAATATTTTCTTTTTCCGTCATGGCTAATTTTCCAGAGATAGATTAAACTGACAACCTTGACCATTATTTATTTATTTATCTTTTTTGTCCCCTTGACAGTGTATTCATTATTTAAGTAGACTCCTTGATATATTAAGACTTCAGGAGATGTACCAACCATACTTTTTTTTTTTTAAATAGCTGGAAGCATATGTTTGCATTCGTAAATATGTAATAGGAGCCCTTGTGGTGCAGTGGTTAAGAGCTCAGCTACTAACCAAAAGGTCAGTGGTTCCAATCCACTAGCCAGTCCTTGGAAACCCTATGGGTTAGTACTGCTCTGCTGTTTAGGGTTACTATGAGTTGGAATCGACTGAAAGGCAATGGGTTTGGTTTTGGTTACTATGTGACAAGCATTTTGCAAAGCACCAAGGATAGAAAAACAAAATGTTTGCATGTAAATTTGTTTTCATACTAAATGCCTCTTCCTATCATCCATCCAACTTCCAGTTTACGAATGAAATAAGGTGCACTTAAGTGACTTGCTTTACTTCACACATCTAGTTAGTTACAGAGTTAGGAAGACATTTAGTGTATCCTGACTTCCATTCAAATTGCTGCTTCCACATTACTAATTATGGAGGGGTGAAGTACACAGAGTGCATTTTCTTTTAACTCCGCCAAATCTCTATGGAATTTCTTTTTTAAATGAGGTTAGCGACAGGCATGTCAGTGGGTTAATGAAAGTGAAAACTACTGCACCTTTGTTTCAAATTCACTTCGGGCTTGTGATACTGCATGGCAGTCGAGACTAGGACTTGACTGTATGCTTACAGCGCGCAGTTAAGATAAGAAATGCCAATTATCTGGTTAATTTGTCAGTAGAGACAGCCAGTCAAGACCCAACATGAACCTTCTTTAGTGTGTATAATCAGAGTTAACTGTAGACACAGTCTGAATTGATTTGTTAATTACTAACTTTTCCTACACTTTGATTCCTACAGACTTCAAGTGAAAAAAGCAAAAATTTTTACTGTAATATATGGTTTATCTTCCCTTTTCCCAATTTCATTCTCTGAAATTTTAAGACGTGTATGAAATAAACCTGCCCTTTGAGAGGAAAAGATACTTAATATAATGATACTGTACTACCTTTTTTTTAACAACCACTTAGTGCTCACACTGTTTAATAATTTTATTTTTATTAACCCATTTCTTTCTATTAGATCCATACTAAAATCATCCCATTTTAAAGATGAGTAAATGAGAGGTTAAAAAAAAAACGAAAATCATGTAAACAGTTGTCATCGTTGTTAGGTGCCATCAAGTCAGCTCCAACTCATGTGACAGGGTAGAACTGCCCCCATAGGATTTTCTTTGAGTAATCTTTATAAGAGCAGGTTGCCAAGTTTTTCTCCCGCAGAGCTGTTGGGTGAGTTGGAACCTCCAACCTTTCAGTTGGCACGCTGTTGTGCCGCCAGGGCTCCTGAAGGTCATATAACTAGGAAGCAGTAAAGCCAGGATATGGATGCTTACCTGACACTTCCTAGTTGATTTACAATAAATACTTGTTAACTGCATGATTGAAATAAAATTTTACTCATGAAAATGACAACATACAAAATGACATGGGTATTAGTATTTCATACTTTTTTTTAAAAGAAATTGAATGAAAATTTATTTCTATTACTTTGCTCATTAATTATAAAGTGTATCATATGTCTATTTAGGAGTGCTGGTGGCACAGTGGTTGAGCTCAGCTGTTAACCAAAAGGTTGGCGGTTCAAATCTACCAGCTGCTTCTTGGAAACCCTATAGGGCAGTTCTACTCTGTCCTGTTGGGTCACTATGAGTCGGAATTGACTTGATGGCAACAGATTTTTTATGTCTATTTAAGGAGCAAGACTAAAGTTCAGTATTAAATTCTGTGTAATAGATAAGGCTATCTATAGTTTTTTTCCCTGTGATTAATACACTTAAGATTAAAGATGGTTTATATTTTTTAAAATTACAAAATGTATGGAATGTGGTATCAAAATAGCTAATCTCTATATGTAATTGTAAATAGGCCATTGGTCCTAAAAGACAAATGGTAACTTTGAGAAAGTAAATCTTTAGTTTAGGTCACAAGCTGTAAAGTGCAGCTAAGAGCCCCGTAATCATGTTCTGAATAGGAGTACTATTAAAATCGGTAGGTACTACATATTGTTTAAAGGGAATAATGAATATCTCAAATTTAATACTTGTTTCTTTAAAGTTCTAAATAGAGACCCTTGTTAGTCTGTAATTGTGTTCAACTAGTGCCTATAATAAGCACTGCTGGTTTATCTCTTTTAGGGAGTTGTATACCTGCTGTCCGTATAGCCAATATCCTGTACTTGCTCATTGATATGATTTATAGTTAGGTGGACTCTGTTGGATCTCTCAGCTTTCCCCCATTCTTTCCCCATTACAAATTCTTCTGCATATAAAAGCACAGGTATATTCATGAAGGACAGCTTAATGCACCACTCCTTAATCTAGAATTTTTAGTGGTCGGTCATTCATAAACAATAAAATTCAGTCTCCCAAAGTGCCTTTCATTCTATTTCCTTTAATCCCCTTTATTACTAAAATAAACTTGATTGGAAAATATACTTAAAACAAATATCATGATTTTTCCCTTCCATGCTTTTGTATGCCACATTATTCCTCCAATTCGATGGAATTGTATACCCTTATCTTTGTATCTGAGGTTGCAAATACCTTGTCTTTCCAGTCCCAATACATCTTCCACATTTCCAGTTTCCTGTATATGGATGTGTGTATGTATATATACACCCTGATTCCAATTACATTGTATTGATTCCTTTCTCCGTGGTGCTGTTACTTTCTAATGTGTCTCTGGAAATGTTTGTGCTTTATCACCTTTATAAGATGTTATGGCCATTTAGTGCAGGCACAACGTCTTATTAATTTTTGTTTACTCCACATTTCTTTGATTATAATCTGTGCTTATGTAAGATTTATTAAATAAGCTGATATAGATTCCCACAGACTAGCATGTGAATGTTTATTGATGTAGCTGGAAGTTGGAAGAGTTAAGTGACTTTCTAAAGATCATGTGAACCAGGGTTTACACGCAGATCTTTGATTTCGAAAACTCATGCTCTTTCTGTATGTGACTAGATAATTCACAAGGCTTTGATCTGTGACATTATTGAAGACATCGGGTGAAGCCTGGCTTTATCTGGGCTGGCATGTCTATCTAAGGGGTGGATGGATGTGGATGTCTAGTACTGGGGAGGTGGAAGAGCACAGCAGAGTTTCCAGGGATGGTGATGCTCAGATTCCTCTGGATGACTTCTTGGTTGTAGACAGGCCACCTGATTTTGAGCAAGGTACCAGTGATACAATGTGGGGGAGCTGGGAAGAGCTAAACTGGGTATTGGAACCTCAGCTGTGCAACTGAGCTTTAGGGAAACTGCTATAATATACCAGACTTGTTCCTTTCTTCAGGCCTTGGAATGACTATTTTGCTTTGACCTCTTTTCCATTTCAGATCTTTGCATGATTACCTCCTTCTCAACACTTGTGGCTCTGTTCAGTTTTTACCTTCTCATAGACACCTACATAATTTCCTGTTTCATCTTCTTCATAACACACGTTTTTCACTGAAACAGTTTTATTTATTTACTTACTTGCATTATTATTAGTAGTAATTCTCCCGAGTGGAATTGAAGGCTATTGAAGGCAGAAACTCTGTCCTGCACACTCTTGTATCCCCAAGAGTCTAACATACTGCCTGAGCAGAGGAAACACTCAATAAATATTTCCTGGCTGACATGAAAGAGGGAGACAAAAAATGAAGATACAAATTGATTCACACAAATTAAACAAAAGTGGCTTTTATCCTGCTCTGTAGCTGTTGTTATTCAAAGATTGTGTCTTGGCCTATTGCCATATTATTTAGGTTTGGGGCAGGAAAAATAAATAAAATGGATATCCACCTTCTGACTACTATGGTTACCTATACATTCATGGTTAGGCCTGGGTCATATCTGCTTAGAGACTAGAAGGGGCTTCAGCTGCAGATTAACAACCTGATTATCAAACTATGCAGTGCTGCTGGTAATTGAAAATCAAGTAGATTGACAAGTGTTGCCCAGAGTATACATAAGAGAGAGGTCAGTTCTTGTCAGAGGAATAGAAGATGGAAACAGAAAGTCCCCTTATGGAAAATAACACTTCACTTGAAGACCTGTACAGTAATTATCATTGCACCAGTATTCACTGTAGCCAAAAATGGACACAACCTAAATGTCCATCAACAGATAAATGGATAAACAAATTATGGTACATACATACAATGACATACTACTCAGCCAGTAGGAGAAGTGAAGTTGATACATGCTACAGTATGGACAGAGCTTGAAGACATAGTGAAATCAATCACAAAAGGACAAATATTGTACGACCTCGCTTATTGACAAAGACAAGAAACGGCAAATGCACAGAGACTAAAGTTTATTATTGGTTACCAGGGGCAGGAGGGAGGGGGAAAGTCAGGTTAATGATGATAATAAAATCATGTTGATTAAAAAGGTAGGGTTAAACGTTGAATCAGCAAAAGCTGTGTGATAAATATATTTACAACAATAAAAAAAAAAGACTAGCTTCTGAGGCTGCTTATGTACAATCAAATGTCTCATGGGATTTGGTTCCTTGGTTGGAGGTTTAGGGTCATGGTTTCATGGGACATCCCAGTTAATTGGCCTAATAATAATGTCTTTAGTGCTTCTGTTCTGCATAGTTCATTGCATAGTACCTGGGGTTTTAAAAGCTTGCAAATGGCTACCCAAGACACAGCAACTGGCCTCTCTTCACCTAGAGCAACAAAGGGAGAAGGAGAGTTGGGAATTGAAGGAGGATATGCAATGTGTGGCAAATTGCCTCCATGAACATTCCTCCTTTGCCATGAGACTAGAAGAACTGGATGGTGCCCAGCTACCGTTACTGAACATTTTGATCAAAGATTCCGTAGAAGAATCCTGATCAAAAGGGGAAAATGCAGAATGGCACTGGAAACTTTCATGGACTCAAGACTTTCTGGAGCCATGGAAGCTGGACGAACCCCTGAAACTATTGACCTAAGGTAATCTTTAAACCTTAAACCAAAAATATCCCCTGAAGTCATCTTAAAACTGAATAATAGTTTAGCTTAACTAGTAAAAAACATCTGCCTTGAGCGTTGTGCTCTTTTAAGAATTGTCTATATGGGATCAAATTGACAACAGCAACTTGAAAGTTTAGGTAGGAATCTTAGTGGGTAGTGAGTTTATGTTAAGGAGTGAGGAACAACTCAGGAAAGGAGGGTGTGAATGGTTGTACAACCCAAAGAATATAATCAATGTCACTAAATTATACATGTAGAAATGATTCAATTAGTGTATGTTTTACTGTGTATGTCCTCAACAACAATAAAATAAAGTTTAGAAAAAACAAGACAAAAAAACTGCACTTTACCATCTTAGCTCATAGAGAACTTTTCTTCTTCCAAAATCAAAGGCGATTTTACTGCCTGCAAGAGTATGTGGTAATGATGTAATTAGTTATATTTCCATATGAATATGTCATTCCTTCACTTGTACATATATATATACACACAGTGATGGGTCGCACTCGACCGCTAACCTAGAGTTTGGCAATTCAAACCCACCCAGTTGTGCCACACAAAAAAAGGCTTCATGATCTACTTTTGTTAAGATTACAACCAAGAAAAAATTATGGAACTAAGTTTCACACTGTAACACATGGGATAGCCAGGAGTTAGAATCAGCTGGAAGACAACTAACAACAACATATGCTTAGTAAATGCCAGTTGGTGGATCTCTTTGGCATTTTCTGTGGAGTGGTTTCAGAAGTGTCCTGGGATTTCAAATAAGAAAGAACCAGGAAAGGAGTTGAAAGAGAAATCAAGGAAGCGGGAGCTCCTTAAAGACAGGAACCAGTTTTCATCTTCTTGCACTAAGGCTTAGCTGAACATGTTGAACATAGAAAATGTTTGTTGAATGAGCTGCCTTTCTTATCCCAAATCACACAAATAAAGAGGCATAAAATAGAATGATGTTAAAATACTTAAATGCCAAAATTTATTTGTTGGATCAACTCATTTTAAAGCAAAAACTCGATAAGGACAATATGTAGTCGTTGACTAAAAATACAAGAGAGAAGACACCTTTAAACAAACTACCATTTAAAATCCAGAATCAAAACAGTTGTGTGTTAATGTGAACAAATCAACTGTGATTCTTTGAATTCCCTAAAGTAGAGTAACAAATCCTTATCCCTGCCAGAAAACTGAGTGGATTGTTGTAATTTTATCCATGAGGAAACCGACAAGATTGTTGTAATATTTATTTTGAGCCCTATTATGATTTTAATAGGTCATTTTGTCCTTCTAAAGCTGTTCCTATATTTCTTGTCTTGAAGAAATATTAAAACAACAAGACCTTGAAGAGATTTTATTAAAGAGATTTTATTAAGAGAATTATTAAATTGTATCAATTTAAAGAACACATAAGCATTATTTGGTAAATATAAAGGCAATGTTATACACAACTTTTTGGTGAAGGATTAAAAACATCTATGAATTAAGGAAAGGGAATAGATATGGCCAAAATAAATGCGCTTATACCATCAAGTATTTAAGGGTTTTTATAGTTCTCTATCTATTTTTTTTTTTTTATCAGATGGCATCATGTAGACCTGTCAGTTCTGTAACTAAACTCAGTTCCAAAATAGGATGAAATTTTTGAGCTCTTATTCTGTGGGGTTAATATATGCAAATATTCACTTATCACATTATGGAGCTAATCATAAGAGTATCGATGTAAGGCGGACATACAAACTATGGTTTAGATCAGAAGATATCAATATTTAGTCGAAAAGTGCCTTAGTTTTGGGGAGTCCTCCTCACAGTGCAGACTCTGGGTTGAGGTGTGGGCAGTGGAAGGCCTTCATATCCAAAACAACCTTGTTGTTGGGTGCCATTGAGTCAGTTCCGACTCATAGTGACCCTGTCGGACAGAGTGGAACTGCTCCATAGAGTTTCCAAGGAGTGGCTGGTGGATTTGAATTGCCTACCTTTTGGTTAGGATCAAAAAGCTCTTAACCACTACACCACCAGGGCTCCTAAACAACCTGGTCACTGCTTTTCCTTTGATTTATGTTACTGACTCAGTTGGGATTGTTTCAGAAGCATACCTGAGAACTATAGTATATGTAACTTAGGTTATTTTAAAAGGTTCATCGCGGATCATTACAGTGTAGTTCCATTTTTCTGCTCTGCCTTTCAAAGGCTGAGTTACATCCAGGAGTAAAAATATTCTTTTGTCCTCTGTAATAAAGTGATTATCAGAAGATCAATCAAAAAAGCTGTAATAAAGAGCAGAGATTTTCAGTAATATGGCCAATATCCTCAACACTAATAACTAAATAGATGACTTTTACAAAGCGTTTTTATCAATTACAGGGATCTTTTTTTTTTTTACATACTTTTCAGGAAGGGATGAGTAATAGGTATTATTACCTCATTTTCAAATAGAAGAGCCTGGGGCTCATTGCTGACAAGCATTTTGAACTCTCATCCAGTCACTTTCCACCATGGCACAGTCCTAACCCAAGTGTGCAAAGCACAATGGAAAAACCAAACCTGTTGCCATTGAGTCGATTCCGACTCATAGCAACCTTATAGAACAGAGTAGAACTGCCCCGTATGGTTTCCAAGGAGTGCCTGGTGGATTTGAACTGTGGACCTTTTAGTTAACAGCCAGCCTCTCAAACACTATGCCACCAGGGTTTCCAAGCACTGTGGAAGTGGTTGCCAAATATTGGTTTATAGACCAGAACAGATCTATGAAGGAGGTCCCACAGATGTTCAGGAAAAAGAGCAAAATGAATATATTTATGTGTTTCATATAATGCACCAAACGTAAGGATTATATGCTTTCTTCTGAAAAATTTCCTTTTGGAATTTTTGGTATTAAAATACCATTTCTTTAATAAAAAATAATGTATATAGATGGCAGTTATTTATTTTAGCACTCTTGGCAACATTTATGAATATGGCAACTTGATATCAGTCATCATTTTTAAAAAATGAATAAAAATGAGTACAGAAATATAAAATACAAGATCCACTGTACCAGAGAAATGTGAAAATAGGTAGTAAAATTGTCTCCCTGTACTTCCCAGAACTTTTTTTTTTTTTTTTTACATATTAAGCTTATTGTTTGGGAAAGATTTTGGCCCTTGCTAGGAGCAGCTATAAGCTAATCAGTGTCTGGGAAAGATCTAGGATCGAGAAACCAGAGCCCTATATCCTGGGTCAGAGAGAAGACAGGAATCAGAGTTAGGCTGCTAGGCTGGAATAAGAAACATAGAAATCAAGATCCCGTAGGAGGGAAGAGAAGATGGAAGAAGGAATCACAAGAAGAAATTCTAGGTTGTTTCCTTTTATGAATGAATCTATGAGGGATATCTGCAGTGAGACAGGAATTATGTTATATTCCACTATAGAAAGGACAAAAATGACATAGTCCAGATTCTACCGTAAGATGCCTAGACTCCTGGGGGTACCACATAACTCCATCTTCCTCGGACTGGCTGTCAGTGTAGATACAGTCTCTCTCCATCCTTGCCAACCTGAAGGGGGCCCTTTGATGGAGTTCTGTCCTGCACTCCTCAATCTGTAATTACAAAGAAGGTAGGCTGTGTCAGTACCTGCAGCTGCTGAAATAGAATAATGTTATCTTTTCCAGTGTTTTTGGTAGGAGGGAGAGGGAGCTGGGAGGATGAGATTATAAACAGAATTTTCTCAAGTTGAATATTTTCTCCTATACATTCTCCCTCAGTTTTTAGGGCTTGCTACTATGTATCTGCTAGTGTGTACCACCAGACAACAAGACTTCATAGGCTATAGAAGGTGATTCTTCAGCTTTTCTGGAGGTAGGATGGCTGTGTTAGTACATGATTTAATATTATTTACATACATAGTCTGCTTTCCACAATAAAATGTTTCTGGTGTGTATGAGTTCAAGTTGTCCTACAGAGAACATGGTGTCTACAGAATGTTGCAGAATGTTGTATTTTAAAGGTGCTCTGCAGAGTAGGCAGTGGGGCTGGGATGCCTGGACTGTTATGATGCCCTTACCCCATCATGTAAGTGGGGTCAAGTCTTCTGACACCTTTCTTAAAAAGGACTCCCCAAATAGTGCAGTTTGAATAAAGTTTCTGAACCTTGGATTTTGGCGGGGGGGGGGGGAGGTTATATTTGACTCTTTAATAACTGAATATTTTTATATCATATCTTTTCTGAAAAGGAGTGTTTTGTTTTTTTAGTACGTTTGCCCTTGAATTTAAGTGATGTCTTAGAATGATTTGCTAGAAAATCAGATGTGATATCAGACTGAAAAGTGTATTCTGCTATGTGTCACTGTCATGCAAACAATGAAATATCTTTGCTTTTTAAAGTGTACACCACAAAATGAATGGAACTCTGCCTCTTATGTTTCAGTTTACGTCCCGTATCAGTCATGCTTTTACATACATAATGTTTTAATATGAATGATGTGCTCCCTTTTATCATTATTTTGAGTACTGCGGATATATCTTAAATGGCTCTACTCATTTTTTTTTTTTAAATACTTGAGTTAATTTTCTAGGTATTTCCCATTTGTTTTTAGCATACTACAGAAAGAAAAAAAAAAACAAAAACCTGAGAAATTTCTCTGTTCATAGCTTTGAGAAAATGCTAGAAATCTTGAGTACATCCATTAAAAACAATAGTGACTTTATATAGCTAGAGGTTTTATTACCTTGCCTAAGAAAATGAACAGTATACACTTTAAGAATTAAAACAAAAGGAACAATTATTAAGGTATCCACATATATTCTCTCCATCTTGGATACTTTGAATCGTTAAAATGTTGCTAATATATGCAAATTTTTAACATACATTTTTCCGATTAAGCGTGGATAGTGTTTTTCATATGTGTAACCCAAAATCTAGACTGGCTTAATTGGACACAGTGTCAACTGTAATTACGGCCTAAGTAGATGCCTTGGTAGGTTGGCATACATACATGGCAGTGTTTTCTTTACTGTCATTCCGGTGTATCTGTTTGAGTGACTCCACCAAAGCTTGTTGTAATTGCTAAGGTTATAATTTGCATTTTCCTTCTTCAATATATGACAGTGGTATGGCATAATCATTGAATATGGATATTGGGAATCAAAGGTTAAAATTTGATAAATGTTTTCATTTAAAAGCCAGACAGCACTTGAGTAGGAATATTAATC
Source organism: Loxodonta africana (assembly GCF_030014295.1). Taxonomy (NCBI): domain Eukaryota; kingdom Metazoa; phylum Chordata; class Mammalia; order Proboscidea; family Elephantidae; genus Loxodonta; species Loxodonta africana. Next base: position 26,509,782 of record NC_087361.1, on the reverse strand, counting down.
ACTAAAATTTGAGAAATCAATATTAATATTGAGCAATAATAATAGGAAACTTAGATCTCAAAAGATGCTTAGAAAAGATAATTTTTAAATGCTTTTTTGTGGCTATTCACACTTCCTCTAATCAAGACTAGGCACTGTCTCTCATTCATTTATGTTTGACACTGTTTTTTTGTCTGCTTGCATGTGTGTGTGTAAAAGTACTTTCTCGAAGCATCAGATGTGTGTTGCCAGAAGGTTTCCATAGCATGACATTGTTGCAAGTGCACAAAAGAACTGTATTTGTTGCAAATCAGAAGAAGGTGTTTTCAAAACAAGGATAACATTTTATTTTTCTTTCTCCCCAGTTCTGCAGTAGTGTAAGCGTTAAAGCCTGAGAGGTTTAGAAAGCTGCAGTGAATGTGTTAAGACTGTTAATGAAGCTTCTGAATCGAAGGACAAAATTAGCTCTCACACCCACACTGCACAAAGTACAGCAACTGTCTGATAGAATTGCATCATGACTTTTACCTGGGGACATGGGTATTATATTCAGCTGAATTGATGAAATTGGGAAGACAGATGTGCCCAAAGGACATTTTAAGAAGCTTGTACCTACATAAATTGCTTGTGAAAAATCTCTAAAATTTGAATAAGAAACCAATGTAAAATGCTTTCTGCCTGTAAACTTCAGGTCATATGATATGTATTATCTCGTATATCCTTTAAGGAGAGAGAACAATTGACTTGTTATCAAATAGTCTATATAATGTCAAGAACAATGAATCATTTTTCCTTATTTGAGATAAGTACTTAGGACTAGAGAGTTTAATGAGGGATGCTGATTCTTATATGTTGTTTGCTTAAAAACATTAAATTCAGGCTTTCATTGCAATGTGACTGGCATATAAAGCAATCCATAGAATTAACCAATTTAGATGATGTAATAATTTAGTAAATAGAATCACAAAGTAAAAACAGCAATATCAATGAACACCTCCAAATAAACAAATTATCAAAAACTCTAACTCCTTAGACATTGAGATGTGAGGAATCTATTCCGGTATTCTCCACGTACCAGTCTTAGAGGTGCAGTTATTATAAAATGGGAGTATGTTATTCTATTATTAAAGACACATATATTTAAAACTATTATAACCTGTAACTCCATACTGTAAGTTCTTTACCATTTTTGGTTTAAGAAGGTGGTAGATGTTTAGATTTGTTTTAGGTTTTCTGTTATAAGAAACATGGAAAATGCGTGTTCAAGACTCAGAGATTTGTGGCTTTCAGCAGTAAAATGAGAAGGTAGAAAGGTGCTATATTATTCTTACCTTACACCTTCATGTTACTACAGAATGCTAACCCAGTGAACCCAGTGCCTAGGTGCTCATATTCCTGTTCTTAGAAATTTCAAATTGGGAATCATTATTCAGGAAATCCTTTTAGCGTCTTAGAGAATTCTAGAAGCTGGGATTATGTCCATATAACTGTGTAAAATATTAAGTTGTTTTACAGTCATAATTTGATGACCTTTAAGATAGTAAAAGCTATCTGGTACTAACAGTACTGACTTCACTTTTAACGTATGGCTGAAAAAAAGATGGAGTCAGCTTTGAAATTCATAAAGCTAATAGTCCTGTCCACAAGAGGGCATGGGTTTTCCATAGGAAAAGGACAGTGTTTAAAGATGGAAAAATCAATAGTTGTAATAACTGACCTTTCTTTTGACTGGCAGTACTCTTAAATTAGCTGTTAAGCAACAATGATTTAGAGTTGGTTTGCATACATACACCAATAACTTAATTTCATTATAACCTCCAACAGTGATTTCCTATAGAATTGCCTCTTTTGTTCCTTTAGCAGTTCACATATATAACTTTTTATTATCATGCACCTTCTTTTTTATATGCTTTCTTCCTAGTTATACTTTAAGTCCTTGAAAGATGTAGGCTTTCTTTACAACTCTCTATTCCCAGAGTAAAACACAATGCCTTATCCAAACAACAACAAAAAATTGCCTTTGACTCAATTCCGACTCATAGCGACCCTATAGGACAGAGAAGTAGAACTGCCCCATAGTATTTCCGAGGCTGTAATCTTTGGAAGCAGACTGCCATATCTTTTCTCTTGTGAAGCAGCTGGTGGGTTCCAACAGGTGACCTTTCAGTTAACAGCCAAGTGCTTAACCAAGGCTCCTTGCCTTGTCACAAGTAGATGCTAAAATAATTTTTTGTCAGTGAAAATAATAATGGTTGTTAAGTAGTAAAAATAATAACTAATGAAAGGTCATGTTGCTATATAGCATTTGGCAGTTTATAAAACATTTTTGCATCATTATTTAAGTGTCCAGATAACCAAGTTCTCTATTTTTACTTTAAATTTCAATTTTTTTTTCTCTTTGTGGTAGTGAAAAAATTGTTGACCCACAATGAATTACCTATTTATTTATTTTCTGATAGGAAATTGTTTTCCTTAGTCTTAATAGGAAGACATTATGTGCAAGATCCTTTTAAATAAGCCATCATGAAATAAGTTAGTTTCCTTCTTGTATCTAGTAGTTTAGCTGTATTGGGAATTTAAGTTTAAAATGATTTCTCTTTATATAAAAGGTGAAAAAAAAATTACTCTTTTTCTACTTATACAAGAATAAAGAAAGAAAATACCCTTGCTATGTGTGAATTTCCTAGCCACAGATCCAATATATTTATATATGTTCAGACAGCCATTAGCAGAGAATTAAGAGAAGCAATTTTTTTGCCAAATTTCAGAGTTAGTAAATAAAGCTTGAGACAGTAACTAATCCTGAAGGATTACACAACTAAATTATAATAAAATTGATAGTGAATTCAGTGATTAAAACCACCCACTATCAACAGTAATGTTATTAAATCTACACTTTATTCAGTCTAATTGCAAAGTGGGGTAACACTACAAATACAAATTTTTATAAGTCAGGAAGTTGACAGTGTAGTTCCACAATTCATCACCATTATACAAGATGAGAATATTAATTGCCATTATTTTTTACCTTTTATATTTCTTCTATTTCGGGGAATTCACAATTTTCCCTGTCACTTTTTTTTTTTCAAGTTTTAACTGTTGTAATTATTTAAATCTATTACTTAAAACACATTTTAAGTAAGCAAATCTAATAAACATACATACAGATAACTTGGCTCTTTGTTTTCTGAAGCGTATTTGCTATAATTTGAAAAACTATGAATGTTTGAGTGGATATATTGTCTCTCACCACCACAGGACCTGCTTGCTAATCATGACTGACACACTACAGAGTCTTCTCCCCGAAACTCCTAGAAATGTAAGGCAAAATCTCATCAGTCTTCACGACCATGAAGACTCCACATTTTCTCCTATTATAATTTCTCAGGTGAATGTATTTTTAGATGAGTCTAGAGATGTATTTGTTCTATCCAGAGATCTACCCAATATGGTTCCAACTACGAATTTTCCACAGAAATTCACCAAAGGTATGATCTAACTAAACTCTGAAAGTTCAACTAAAAATCGGTGTAGTTAACCTTGGGCTGTGCTCAGATTTACCCTGCTTTAAATACATTTGTTGTTTTCAAGTTCAAGCTTAATGCTAAAAGAAAGATTTGTGAATGGGTACAGATAAAGATAATTTTTTCTATGGTCAATAAAAAAAAATAGATACTTGTTCATGTCAGTTTCACATTGGAAATTGTGTACTTTAAAGTTTTCTCTCTCCCTCTCTTCTTTTTTTGTTTTTGGAGCAGATAATTAATAACATTAAATTACATAGACCAAAATCTGCATATTAAATTTTATTACCCTAGAAAATTAAAAACGTTTTCCTTTAACCAATTCTAAAACATTTTGACATGAAGCCATTTCCATCTAACTTTAAAATATGATTAAATTTATGCAAACCAGTGGTTTTATGTTTCTTCTTCTGTAATGTTTTTAAATTTTTATTGTGCTTTAAGTGAAAGTTTACAAATCAGGTCAGTCTCTCACACAAAAACTTATATACGCCTTGCTACATACTCCCAGTTGCTCATCCCCTAATGAGACAGCCCGCTCCCTCCCTCCACTCTCTCTTTTCATGTCCATTTCACCAGCTTCTAACCACCTCTACCCCTCACCTCCTCTCCAGGGAGGAGATGCCAACATAGTCTTGAGTGTCCACCTGATCCAAGAAAATCACTCCTTACCAGCATCCCTGTCTAGTCCAATCCCTGTCTGAAGTAATAGTTATTTTTACGTAGTACTATGGTTGTACTGTCATGTAGGTTCTACTAAGCAAATGAGGATTGAATTAATGTTCTTTTCTGGTGGCCAAACTTTGTGCCCAAGAAGGTGAATCTTCTAGGAGAGTACCTTTGCCTAATTTCACAAAAATACTTTATGAACTAGAGGGAAAACTGCTATAATGACTATACGTGCATCAGATACTTACTTTTCTTTATCTTAATTATATGTAATGAAATGCCCAAATCAAAAATATGCAGCTTGATAACTTTTGCAAATAAACCTCTGTATACACACAGATAAATAGTGTTTCAGTACTCTTTATGCCCTCCGTTCTAGAATATGGACAATTCCCATCTAGGGAAAGGGAAAAAAATGTCTAGCTTTCCTATATCACTCAGGTATTCTGGGCTCTGCTATGGTACACTTTTCAAAACACTACACTGATGTAATTAATTCAGTGGCAAAATACGTTGAGTATCCACTATGTGCTAAGTAGTATAGCAGTGAAAATTACACAAAAATCTCTCTTTCTCACTGAAATAAGCATTGTTTGCCTGATTACCTAATACCAATGCTTACATTTCAGGTTTTGTGCTGTGCTTGGTATTTGCGCATAAATTACACTCAGCTAACAGCAAAATCCATCATAATGTTTGTAAACTTTTTCTCAATACATTTCTCCATTTTGCAAAGAAATGTTGAGTCAAGATGAAAAACTGCATTAGTCGTAAAATAACTTCTAGAATTTTTGTTTCTTGATTCCTAGAGTAGTGACTTACCTACTAGAGTATACAGCCTTGCAAAACTCCTCTTTTAAAGCTTTTGTCCTAGTGTACAGAAATTCATTATTGGCATAACAATTAAACTAAAAAAAGAAAAAAATTTACTATAATGAAAAGTTTTAAATGCTGCAGTTTATTTCATTGTTTGAAATGTCTGTGTCTCAAACATACTTCCGTCTTCTTTGTGCTTTGTGATGTGAGAGAAATGATGTTCCCCAGCTTATGAGATCATATGCTTTCTTCACCCTCCTGTTATGCTATATAAGAAAAGGCAGTTTTATTACTATTAATTATGCATAAACACAACTCAAGAAAATCAAATGTTCAAAGAGGACTATTTAGGATTACTCTGCTTAAAGAAGCTAGTTTTTAAAATTTAAACACATAAATATATTGGAAATTTTCCTGTATCATCAGAATTGAATTTGATTAATTCAGGGTTTTGAAGTGCTGACATTAAAAATAATTAACATATTTTTCCAAAAATGTATCCCATGAAAGATTTAGCAGAGAACTTCTTACAACTCCAAGGAAGTTTAAATGTGCGGAATTTGTTCAAGCTCACCTTCACAAATGTGCAAGTCTTAAAATATTCTTATTACTGTATGTTTTGAAGATATGAGAATACTATTCACCCAAGACTCAGTAACTGCTTGCATTTTGATGTTTGTTTCATTGCTCTGAATTGGATAAGTATCTGGGGAAAGGCTTTCTCTTTCCATAAGATTTGAAGTACATTTTTTTTGTTTGTTTGATTTTGTTGAGGAGGATGAGACAGACTATGGAGCAATCCTATCACAATTCCCTCAAATTAGCTTTCAGGTATTTTCCTGTGGATTCAAGTTTTGTCTTTTTTATATTAAAAAAAAAAAAAAAAAAAACTTCCCAGTTTACAAACCCATTAGGCCTATTTTTTCCCCTTTAGTACACTGATATTCCCTTCACCTCAGTTACGTACAGAACCAAACCAAACCAAAAAAAAAAAAAAAAACCTGTTGCCATTGAGTCAATTCCAACTCATAGTGACTCTATAGCACAGAACAGAACTGTCCCGTAGGGCTTCCAATGAATGCCTGATAGATTTGAACTACTGATCTTTTGGCTAGCAGCTGAGCTCTTAACCACTATGCCACCAGTACAGAACAGCAGGTATCAAATTAAAACTTTGAAGGACATGAAGTGTTAAGGCACAGCTATCCTACTATTGAGTTTAGCTACTCAGTGTATCCTCTCAATGAGAAAACTCTTTAGTGCCTGTTGATTGGTTAGTAAATTGCAAAGAGACATTACCTCAATATGGGTATCATGATTTTAATTATCTTTCAGAGCCCTTATCCCAGTTTCACCTAGAGAATTAGTATAGATAGGAAAGGATTTCCAGTGTATAAAACTGAGCTGTGTCCTCAAGAGCCCCCACCCACATGCACACCTTTTTTAAAGGATTTCTGTAGTAATTTGATTCAAATTTTAGGTTATCTGTACACATACCACATATAGACAATAAGAAAGGCAACCACATCTATGAGCCTGGCATTCTTACTCTAATAGTACAGGGGTATTCTCAATAAATCCAAGAAACTTTTAGTTAATTTCAAGTAGGGAAGAATTATTCATGTAGTCATTCAAAAAATATTTATTGATTGCCTCCAGTACGTATTTATAAAATGCCTGCCCTCAAAATCTCACATCAGTTCTCAAAATGAAACGGTCCAAAGAGCCAAAATTAGGTTCTTTTATAGTATGTAACAAGATTTTTTTTTTAACAAGATGGTTGGTGAGACTTGCCTTGTCAAAATTTTTTGGGCCATGTCATTTCTAGCATACATTATGAAGAAAGATTCTAAGTGTTGATTTAAATATTGGTTTAAGTAGGGTAGACTCAAGCTGAGTTTTGAAAATCATGACTGCCTAAAGGTGTTTTGGAAGCTAACATCTTTGAAGAATAAGATGCAACTTCTCATGAACAAGAATACGACCAAATTATTTTAGTTCATAACAAAGAGACAACTTTTTTTACCTATATTTTCACTGTCTAAAACATGGCATAAGCTAGTATAGAGTAATACCGTTGCCGTTGAGTCGATTCTGACTCATAGCGACCCTATAAGACAGAGTAGAACTGCCCCATAGAGTTTCCAAGAAGTGCCTGGTGGATTTGAACTGCTGATCTTTTGGTTAGCAGGCATAGCACTTAACCACTATGCCACCAGGGTTTCCAAAGGGGATATAAAAGGGAGAAAAAGGGAGGAGGAATCTTTATGTACAGTTTTCTTAACATCTGTAAGCATTGGTTTCTTCTTCTGTAAAGTGGCATGATATGAATACTACCTACTTCATAAAATTGTTGAGAATCCTAAAGCAGTCATGCAGATTGATTAACACAGGGCCTAGACCATAGAAATCAGTCCTTAAAAGTTAACTGTTATTATTGCCTTTCATGCTGTTGTCATCGTCATTGTTGTTATCATTATCATAGGGATTTCTAATAATGTACAACCCAGAAAACACTTCTTAATGCCCACCAGAAGTCTTCATTTTCAATTGTCTGGTAACTGAGTCAATTAAAATTCCAGAGGATTCGGCAGCCTCTGCATATGTTAACCATTCATCTCTCTAGATTCTGTAGGGTTTATCCTGGTATCAGGTCAGATCATCGGAATGGTACATAACCAGGACTATATTACTTTAGCCCCCTTCAAAAATGCCTTCACAGAGCTATGATTTGGCATCATGCCCTTGGCTTCTTATCAAAGGTCAGTGCACGAAATGGCCATATGAAGAATGCCTCTTCTTTTTGTGTAAAATTGCTGTTAAAGGTATTGTCCATTTTAGTGTTTAATCCCCTTAGCCAAAGGCCCTTGCTATAAATTCTTCTCTGAGCTAAGTTTTAATGACTTTAGTATATCTGTTCTTTGTTTTAAAGCACCTCATCCTTTTGGGAAGGGGAAAGGGCTTTGATAATAAATAGAAGATTCTTTTCAACATGTACAGTTCTAGAAAATGTTACCAGCTACTGCTGTGTCTCTACCATCAGAGGAGAAGGAAAACCAATAAATTCATTCGTTCTTCCCAGTTTAGAACTTAAAATCTTACCCCAGCAGGGAATATTTGCATGTAAAAAGATTACTCCTGTGAGAAGAAAAAGGAATGTATTACTTACAATAACAATTCAGGGGAAGGGTTCTTTGGAGAACAGAGGGCTTCAGAATTTCTATTAGGTCACATCATGTACATCGAAGGTTGCAAAGGGGCAGGGCTTTGACTGGCGTTTGGTCTGCACAGTGTTTTCAACGACCTTGTGAGGGGCGGGTGTTAGGCTTAGTCACAATACAAGCAGTTGGGCACCTATTGTCATATTTAAGACCCTGTTCACTGTTAAATTATTCTTTATAATCAAGGGCATGTTCACAAATGGTACAAGCTGACATCAGTAGTCTCGTTTGCATTACTACAGGCAGAAGAGTCTGTCGCACATTTACATAAAATCTTGCAAAAGTTAGAACAAATGAGTTCTGGGGAGCTAAAGAGAGCATGGGAAAACAGGCTTACACAACCATCTCAGTCCTTTCCACTCACTTTCAAGAAGGTATCTCAGGGGTTCTATTCCCTGTGGGGGATCCCTGGTGGTGCAGGTGTTAAGAGATTGGCTGCTAAGCAAAAGGTTGGCAGTTCAAATCCACCAGCCACTCCTTGGAAACCGTATGGAGCAGTTTTACTGTGTCCTAGAGGGCCACTGTGAGTCAGAATCAACTCGATGGCAACATGCTTGATATTGGTTTTATTCCCTATGGGACCTGGATATGATCCTATCAAAGCATGGAGTATGCTCAGAAGTATTAATCTCTCCACTTCTGTCTCAGAATCTGTTCTCTCCGTCATGGAAGTGGAGGAGTGGAAGAATTGAGATTTCTCTATTAGTTTGTAAAAAAAAAAAAAAAAATTCTGGATTGTAGTGCTTGAGATATTATTCTCATAACAAAGGGAGTGTAGTGAATCTACGGGAAAGATTTGAAACTATGTTTGAGGCCAATAACCCGAGGACATGATTATTCTGAAGGTTGGAAAACACTAACAGACATCAGCTAGAACTGTCAACAGGCAGGGAGATCCTAAAGAAAATAAATTCTTCAGTATTAGTTGACCATTTTCTTTCCCCAACAGCTTCTGATAAACAGGCATATTCATGAATTACTTATCCCAAATCCCTCCTGAAATTATGTAATAGGACGCTTTTTTTTTTTTAGTTGTTGTTAACTGCAGTGGAGCCTGCCCCGACTCATGGTGACTCCATGCAAAACAGAACAAAATAGCACCAGGTCCTGCAGAGAGGACCATTATGATCTACAGGGTTTTTATTGGTTGATTTTCAGAAGTAGATCACCAGGCCTTTCTTACAAGTCCATCTTAGTCTGGAAGTTCTGTTGAAACCTGGTCAGCATCATAGCAAAACACAGCCTCCGCTGACCCTGGGTGGTGGCTACGCATGAGGTGTGTTAGCTGGAAGTCGAACCCAGGTCTCCTGCATGGAAGTGAGATTTCTACTCCTGAACCACCACTACCCCCATAAGACTCTTTTAGCCATCTGTAAAACTGAAATTCAGTTAGCTAGATCTTAATTTGAAGCATGCTATTTTGCTTTTAAAACTATTCACTGAAAAAATACCAGCACCAAAAAAAATAAAACTCAAAAACCCAAAACAAAACTCAAATAACCATCATGCACTTTTGTGTTTGAATACAATGGACATATAATCACTTCTGCTTCAAAGTTGTGACATATAATTGAATCTGACCCTCTACCTGTCCTTAAGCCCCAGTTCATCCCAAACCTCACAACAAAACCAAATGAAAGATGAATAATATCTATGGATTTGCTTCCCAGACAAAATTTCAAAGCCTAAGTGTTTTTCACAAACCTGAGATTACAATAAACCCTACAGCAGTGAACAGTTTGCAGATTTATAAAGCAATAATGTTTTACAAATGTGACCAAGTACTTGGGTAGAAAATTTTAGTCAAGACTGCTCTCCATCGGGGTGGGTGTTTAGAAGTGTGTGAATTCTTGTTCTGGAAATATTTCATTTTTATTCACCCACTTATATGTTCTTTTATTCAATTCATATGCTCATTAGAGAGAATGTTCTGCCTGCCCTTAAGCTTTCAAAACTGACAATCCTTTCTTTTCTCTTTGAATCATCTCTTTACTGGGAATATACGTTTTTGGATAAACCATTCCATAAGCACAGCTTATTGAAAAAAAAAAAAAGCTTATTGAAGTACCTTGTAAAAAGGACCATTTTTCTTTCCAAATATCAATGGCTTATGATTGATAATAATAGTTTTAAAATATGAATAAGGTGAGTTACAATTAATTAAATAAGATGTCATTTTTGATATTAACATTTAAGCTAATAATTATTTGTTTTTTTCTTTGGCAGAGAATGGTTGATGATATTGTTTAAACACACGGTGCTTAAACAGAGGCATAAGTAGGCTAGAAAGTGAAGAAACCTGAGCAATCCAAGCCTGAATCTTTCAGTCTTTCGTGCTGTAAAATGGGTGTGTGTGAGCAATTTGAGACATAATTTCATCATTCTTCTTGCCAAGAATGACCTATAGGAATGCGTTTCTGAGAGTACGATTCTCAGTTTGAAAAGTTCACGTAGATTATGAGGTTGATATTAATAGCCAAAGATACAGGATTTTTTTTTCCAAGTTTGTTAAGACTTGCTTTAAAAATCTAACATAAGGCTTGAATTAATATAATTACCAAAAATTAAAATAATAACATTTCTCTGACAGCAACTTCAAACATCAATGGGAGATAAATTAATTTATAGCAACTGCTCTTTCAAAAGAGATAAAATGAATTATAAGAGTGTGTACTGGCTCCAAAACCTCAGGGCATAATTAATAAATATTGTCTCTATCCTAAGGTTTAGGGAGCTATGAAGCTTGTACAAAATATTATGTATTAAGAATTAATTTAGATTTCCACCTGGATTCCTACTGGAGAGAGACATATGAAGTGGCCCCAACTGTGCATTTCCCCTTATGGCATTTGATCTCAGAGGCACATTTTAACTAAATTTGACAGCAGGGAAGAAAGTCCAAAGCTAAACAGCACCACACATGTTTTTTAAACAGGTGACAGCTAATGGCCCAAACAGTTCATATTCATAATCAAACGCTGGCTACCCTGTGGATCACTACCGTGTGCTAATGAGGAGAGCCTTGCTTTCTTGCTAGGCGAGCACTCTCCGTGAAGCTTCTAATACTTCTAAAAACTGATGGTTAAACAGAGAGAGAAGGCAATGGTTTCTGCCTGCCTTTTAACAACTGCTATATGTCTATGTCTAACTCCTAGGAAATCAGATCGATTGGGTCAAGAATTGAGCTTTATTTGTTTTTACCTCACTAAATCATTTTACCAAGTAATGCTTATTTTTTTTTAAGTTTAAAATGTTTCTTTTATTAGTCACAGTAAATATTTCCAGGTTTGTTTGTTTGTTTGTTTGTTTTCCTCCTCTTACAGGAAAAAAAGGAGGAAGGTAAAAATACTCTGTGGATACAAAATCTCTAGTTTTTTTTTTTTTTTTTTTGGCTAAGTATGGCTTTTTGAGGAGAACTGACATTATAATGTCTCCTGCTATCTTGAGTAAGGGAGACAGCATCTCTTCTCTTGGCATGTGGTGGCTGCTACTGACCATGCTGGCGAATCAATGTGCAACTGTAGTCACTGACAGAATCAAAACCTCCTTTCCTGTCCCCATGGCTGAACTTACCCATGAGACCTCATGTTCCGCACCCCAAAACATCATTGATGACATTTAATTCCAAACGTGTCATCAGGTGATAGATTACTTTGCTATTCTCTTGTGGTTATATACTCTCTCAGTTAAGACAATTGGTTATAAAATGCAATAAATACAGAAGGAAATGAGCTATATTTTATATTTAGTTTTTTGTGTCTCTCCTTCATTCACTAGTTACCTTTTCTTTCACTATGTTATTCCTCTTTCTGGCCTTATTGTCCAAATATCACAAAAATGGCACCCGATCATTGCTATTGTGTAAGTACTTTGAGCAATAATTTCTAGACCCATGTTCGTACTGCCTTATGTAAATTTTTTTTTCCTTGCAGAAAATCTACAAATGTAATTTTTATTTATTTGTGACAAAGTTGGACAAAATAGGTTTCTATATTAAATATCGCTTCCTGGATATTAACAGCTCCTCCCCCGCCCCCGCCGGCTAACGTCTGCCATTTACTAGCTACATAAAAACAGAATATTCTTATATGTAATGCAAGAAAAGTAATACCTGAACTACTTAATATTTATGGTTCTTGTCAAGATCAAATAAAGGAATAGTGTAATTCTTTGAAACCTCTTAAGTTTGTTTCAGATGTTGGACATATTATGCTTATTTTAGTAACAATTCCTTTAATGATTCCCCTTAAAAGATAAATGAAACTTGTATGTACATCTTTTGGCAAGCTTTTGTCTATATTATTTCTTACCAGTGGACACCGTGTCTCAGTAGAAAAGTCTAAATTTAGCTTTTTGTGACGCTCATTGAGTTTAAGTAGGGGAACTGTAAAAGTAAATGACCTTGGGAGCCAAGACAAAAAAAGTTGTAAATAAATGACTTTTTTCAGTGATGATAAAGACAGGAGTACAAGTAATTCTTCATTTTTCTCTTAATACCACTATAAGAAAAACAGTGAAAAGGGAAAAATGAATGGCAAAGTACATTGCTTAAGTTAAAAAAAAAAAAAAAAAAAAGACAAAATAGATATACTAAAACAAGTATAAAAACAAAAATAGGGAATAGTGAAAATGTGGCAATTTGTTGAGGCTGTGCCTGGCTTTTGAAGATAGCTGTCATGATAGCGGTTGCTCAGTTCTAGGCAATTTTTCCATGCTGGAATAAACCTCTAATGTTAAATGTATAATTTTTAAATATTATCAACTAATACAATTTTGTTTTTAAACACCAAATGGACACACGTGGTAAGTTCAAGGAGCATATTTATTAACCATGACAGTGTAGCTCATTCATTTTATTTAACACCATACTTTATTTTTTTTTTAGGAAAGCTACAATTTTTGAAAATTTGAAGGTATATTAACAACATAAAAATATATTTCCCCTTAAATAATTTTGACAAACTAAGTAATATGTTACTAAATGAAGACAATTATATGTATAGTTAATATTAAGGACTTGCTAGGAAAGAATATTTCAAAGAGTGAAATATTCACAAGTTGTCACCTAACTATAATCAGAAAGAAATAATAAGTACTATTAAGAACTGAGTATGCTAACAGTAAGCTATTTCAGTTTTTACAATACTTCAGTCTAAATAATTTAAAAGAATAAAATAGTATGAACCCTGTGTCTCTATTAATAATCTCTTTGGAAGTCAATTTCCCCATCTATAAGTTTACTTTCAGTATTCCATTCCCAGGCTTTGAAAAATTCCTCTTTACTCATCTAGGAGTACACAATATTGAAAAATAATATTTACTTAGTAGTGATTCCATTGTAATATGTCATTGTTGGAATATATATATTTAATTGTGATTGAATCTTGAAGAATAATCACAGGTTAGCTGTAGAAGTCTTCTAATCCTGTATTTAGTATGCGGCTGCAATGAGGGACTGGCTGAACCCTGTCTGTCAGTAACAAAGGTTTCATTGTTTTATTTTCACTGAGGCTTCCTCCAGTTTTAGTAAGCACATTGGAATCTACATTTTGAGCGCTTCGTGAAACATTAGTTTAAACAAGGTTTTGCTCTTTGATGTCAAATAGAGTCACATAATGTATTATAATTGTGAGCTATAAAGCATCTTGTCATTTATTTATGATAAACCATATGTCCTTGTTCTTTAATGTATTTAATAAAAAATTTATGTACAAAAAAAAAGTTAAGATTTGGATCCAAGGCAAGAGAGGAATGCTCCTGGAAACACTGTGATCGAAATTGACACATACAACCAACCTTCCATTTCCAACACACGGAAATGTTAGCAATCATAACAAAAGCAAGGTAATAGAGCCAATCTCAACAGAAAGTAAGAGAAATCCTCACCTGAAAAAAAAGAGAACACAAAGTCAGAGTATTAAGGGCACAGTCTAATGCCACAGGTTCCAAATGTATATAGAGGCTATAGACTTTTTTTTTTTCATACTTTAGATGAAGGTTCACAGAACAAATTGGTTTCTATTCAAACAGTTAATACACACATTATTCTATCACATTGGTAAACAACCCCATGACATGTCAACACTCTACCTTTCAACCCTGGGTTCCCAATTACCAGCTTTCCTGTTCCCTCCTACTTTCCAGTCCCCGCCCCAGGGCTGGTGTCCCCCTTTAGTCTTGTTTTGTTCCATGGGCCTGTTCAATCTTTAGCTGAAGGGTGAACCTCAGTAGTGACCTCATTACTGAGCTGAGAGGGAGTCCAGGGGCCATACTCTCAGGGTTTCTCCAGTCTCTTAGGCCAGCAAGTCTGGTCTTTCTTTTTGAGTTAGAATTTTGTTTTCCATTTTTCTCCAGCTCTGTCTGGGACCCTCTATTGTGATCCCTGTCAGAGCAGTCAGTGGTAGTAGCCAGGCACCATCTAGTTGTACTGGACTCAGTCTGGTGGAGGCCATGGTAGAGGTGAGTCCTTTGGACTAATCTTTCCCTTGCAACTTTAGTTTTCTTCATTCTTCCTTGCTCCTGAAGGGGTGAGACCAGATGGCTGCTCACAGGCTTTTAAGACCCCAGATCCTACTCACCAAAGTAGACTGCAGAACATATTCTTTATAAACTGTGTTATTAGGCTGAAGTTTTGCTCCCAATACAGAGATTGGTGTCGTGGCCTAGAGCTAGTATGTAATGGGTAGAGGAAACTGAGTTGACAGAGGAAAACTGGGACCCTGTGAGAATCTTTCTCCCCACCTCAATGAAGATATGATAAGAAAAATAGTATTATCAGGGAGCAGCTTGGGCTTGTCTGCCTTGCTAGATTTCTGGCTGTTAAAATTAAACAAAAATCTCCTGTGATAAATAACAGAACTATATCAAGCATGGATTTATTTTTCTGAATTTTGAGGATCTGCTAGATGCAGGAAACAAAGATAACCACTTAGCATCTCATCTGGAATAAATGAACTCCTTAGGGACCTGGTGGTAGTAAATCCCAAAACCCTTAATAAGAAAGTGATAAAAGCATATAAGCTACATGAAGGAGAATAGCCCAACACAACATAGAGATTAATTAGCCTAGCACGAAAATGTAATAACAGAAACACATGAAAGAGACAATGGAGTCAAAATGTTTAACATGAAAACAAGTGAGGAAGAAAATAAACCAGGCTGAAGACCAACCAAAAAACCAAACCCAGTGCCGTTGAGTCCAACTTATAGTGACGCTATAGTGACCCTATAAGACAGAGTAGACCTGCCCCATAGAGTTTCCAAGGAGCACCTGGCGGTTTCGAACTGCCGACCCTTTGGTTAGCAACCATAGCACTTAACCATTACACCACCAGGGTTTCCAAAGCTGAAGACAAGATAGTGAAAAAATAATAGTCAGATTTAAAAGTATACCTTCAAGATAGGAAAATGTAGACATCGATGATAAATTTTAAACTGTGGGTTAAATAACACTTGACAGAGCAAGAACAAATTAACATGCGGAAGATAACACTGAGAAATAAAGAGGAGGGAATATTTAACAAGGAAGCAAAGATATATGAACAATGGAATAAGTGCAATACCACCTACATCTTGTAGGATATCCTAGAAACAGAAGAGGAAAAATGAAGTTGAAGCAATATTTGTAGGATAATAGCAGAGATATTTCCAGAATTAAAAAAAAAAAAAAAAGGCTGATCTTAAACATGAAGAGGAACACTGAGTCCTAAACAGGGTAAATAAAAAAATCCAAAACCTAGACATATCTTAGAAAAAGTGCAGAAAACCCAACACAAAAGAAGAAGACGAAGAAAATCGCAACCAGAGAGGCTAGAAAGATTATCTACAAAGAAATAAGAGCAAAACCACAGTAGATTTCATATCATAAAATTGTTGTTGTTAGGTGCAGTTGAGTAACCCTATGTACCACAGAACGAAACACTGCCCGTCCCGTACCGTCCTTAAAATCGTTGTTATGCTTCAGCCCATTGTTGTAGCCACTGTGTCAATCAGTCCATCTCGTTCAAGGGTCTTCCCCTTTTCCGCTGACCCTGTACTTTTACCAAGCATGATGTAATTCTCCAGGGACCGATCCGTCCTGACAACACTTCCAAAGTATGTAAGATGCAGTCTCACCATCCTTGCCTCTAAGGAGCATTCTGGTTGCACTTTTTCCAAGACAAATTTGTTCGTTCCTTTGGCAGTCCATGGTATATTCAATATTCTTCATCGACACCACAGTTCAAAGGTGTCAATTCTTCTTCCGTCTTCCTTATTTGTTGTCCAGCTTTCACATGCCTATGATACGGCTGAAAATACCATGGCTTGGGTCAGGCGCACCTTAGTCTTCAAGATGACATCTTTGCTTTTCAACACTTTAAAGAGGCCATTTTCAGCAGAGTTGCCCAATGCAATGCGTCTTTTGATTTCTTGACTGCTGCTTCCACGGGTGTTGATTGTGGATCCACAAAACCATAAAATTAATGGCCAAAAATTAGTATGATATATTCAGAATCTTTGAGGATGCACTTGACATATGAATTTTTTTTAAGTTAAAATTGAAGTGAAGAGAACATCCTTATTTATTGGAATTTTAAATCTGTGACTTAGAACATCAGAAAATGGGAAATTAGGTAGACCACTGAAAAATGATTCAGAGCACTGGTTTTATGAGTGCATCATATGTAAGTTTCCATTAAAATATCCATCATTAGGTTTCTTTTCTAATAATATGATATAATTTAATGTTATATTTAATTCAACAAAGTGAATAATAGAATTTACCTATTAAAGTGACACCTTTGAAGCTCTTTGGATTGCATGGTTAAACTCAACACCTTTCAAGCAGTGTGTTTTTGAGAAAATATGCTTTAAAGGAGCAACTTTTTTTAACTATTTTTAAAATCAAGAACCAATAAAAAGAAAAAATTGGGCTAAGAACATGATACAAATACAAAGCCAGATCTAATATTAAAATAGGAATTTTGATAATGAATCAATAATGGTAACTATCATTTATATAGCATATAAAACATTTTAAGCATCTTCATTTATTCTTCATCAGTTCCCTGAAATAGTTAATTATTAAAGTTCCCTTCTAGATATGAAATGGGTAAAATTAATCAATATAAAATTCTGTCATCAGATTTATATAACTAAAGTAATCACTCTAGAACAGTGGTTCTCAGCAATGAGCAATTTTGGCCCCACAAGGACATTTGTCAAAGCCGGGAGACATTTTTGGTTGTCATAACTGGGAAGTGGGGAGGCGACTGGTATTTGGTCCGTAGAGGCCAGGGATGCTGCTAAACTTACTGCAAAGCACATGAAAGTTTCCCTCAACACAGGATTATCTGGTCCATAATGTCAGCAGTGCTGCATTTGAGATGAAGCACTGATCAAATCGAATAATAAAAAAACTGCTCTATCTGTGTAACATACATGCAAACCTAAAATATAAACTATTTTTTTCCACAATACTCTCTGTGTTTTGAAACTGACTGGCATCTCATAGATGCTGGGTAGTTCTCAAGTAGCACAAGCTAGAGTATGAAAATTTCTCTCTCTGTAGTCAGTCTCTCTGGTATGATTTCTATAGCTGCTGGCGGTTGTCCCCTGACATCAGTTTGGTTCAAGGAGACAGTCTTGACAAGGTAGTAGATGCACAACTTGCCGACAGACTTCCACTTTGCTCTTTCCAGTTTCAGAATTCCACATGCATTTATATTGAGACAAAAATAATAAAATATATTGACACACTTCCCTTAAACTATTAAGGCCTGTCTTTTCCAACGTCAGCAATCCCTCACAAATATACCTGGCTCTTTTTTTTTTTCTTTGTGCTGATAAAGCCTTTATTTTGTTCTCTGTAACTTCTGTTTGGGGACTAACACATTTATTTTTAATTTATAATACTTTCCAGGATTATATCACATTGATGACTATATTTCAGATACCGGTGGTCTTGGACCATATCTCTGAAAGGAAGTTTACTGAAAATGAAAATAAAACTCTCTACAGTGGTAATTTACTCCTGTTTGATTACTTCTCAATTCTACCAGCATCTGCTATTCTGTCATTCTAATTCAGGGATTTCTTATATGCAAGTTCTAAAGTGATAAACTTGTACTTTAAGGGAAAGAATCCTTAATTACATTCAGAAAAATCAAAATGATATTGTTCAAAATGTTTTCATAATTTATCTTTATTTTAACTAGTGTTATGGAGGAGGTTTTTATTGGTTAAAATTAGGTAGCTTTCTCTTTAAAATTATATGAAGTACTATGTTGCCCTCGATTCCATTTTTCATGTTTTGCCTAAGAAAATATTGAACACAATATGGTTTGACCCTATTAATTATTTATGAATTGGGCTTATGAATCTCGAGATCTGTTTTTCTGATCTGAAATGTGCTACATATGAGTCTTTGATCAGTTAGTACATGAATAAGGAATGTTGTTTTTTAGAATTAAGAGGAAATAAGCCTAAGGAGGAACATTACAGAATAACAGAATAATAAGTACTAAATAAAATATAAAAGTCTTTAATTTTTAGATCTCATTGTATAAATATTGTGTATTTTTGGACTGAATAATTTGTATTTTCTGTTATATTTTTCTCACACTGCTAGCATACAGTACTTTTCTCTATAAAACCTTTATCCTAAATCGTATTTATCATCTGACAAATTAAAATCAGCAGGATCTCTTTTGCACATGTATATTAATGCTCTTCACAATATGTCCAGTGATCAAAAATATCAAGAATATTATCCTAAATTATCTTTAGGGTATGAAATGAAGCTTTAAATATTGGTATGTGGAAGCACCTTATCTACATCTAAGGATCAAAGCACATTTCAGTATACCTAATATTCCCAATATAGTATCAATGTATTCCATCAAATTTAGGTAATCTCAAAATTGGTACAGGAATATATTCAAAATTTTCTTAAAAAATAATTGTACATCTATCCACCTTCCCTTGCCTCTCATAGTTGTCTATTTTTAGATACCATACCTGGTCATTTTTGCCTCAAGATGTCATCTTAATTGTTATACTTTAATCATATCTTTGTCTTTCCATTCAAAACCCAAGGCATGAGTTTCATTCTCTACACTTGAACACACTTCTCATGCAGAGGAATGCCAGCTAATTTACAGGCTGTAACAGTCTTCACAAGGAGTCTGCACCTTCGGTGAAAAGTGTTTCATTTTTACCTGTTGGCAACCTGATGACACAAAGTATTTGCTCATAACACCACAATCCCTTGCCTGTGAATTGTCACCAGGCTCAGGAAATTGTCACTAGAAATGTCCATTCTGAAAGTGTAAATAGATGAGTATGCAAAACTAATGGGGAAAAAATAGCGGTTTCTGTTCTGCACTTGATATACTAAATTTTTAAAAAGGTATTTTTTTTATTCATTTCAATTATAAAGAACCCTCTGTCTTCAGACTGAGTTCTTGAAAAGGGCTTCCTCCATGATTAATCACTGAAACCCATCCTGATGACATGGACATCCATGTTGGGCCCAGATCAAGATGGAAATAATGGCCTTCCCAAAGATGTAGATACAAGACGCTCTCAAATGGGATGGGAAGTTCAAAGTTGTCCACTGAGGACTAACTCTTAGAAAAAAAGGAGTGAAGTCACTTGCTTATCTAGACACTTTGGGAAGCCAGTAAATGTCAGTACTGGCCCTGAGAACAACTACTATCATTATGCTTTCATTGTGATATTCTCCTTCTGTCTGTACTCTTCCAATTCTTTGGATTGGTCTTGCTCATTTTAATACTTCAAATAATTCATGCAAAGCAGTTTTTCCTTTTTTCCTTAGCTTTTTCAGCTCTTCTAACTAACTCGCCGTAGCACCCTTATTTTTAGAAAGTTACTTACACTCACTGTCTTCATTTCTTCACATGTTACTCAGTGTGCAGCCTGATACAATCTCTACCCCCTTCCACGTCACTGAAAGTGTCTCATCAAAGTCATCAATGAGTTATTTATGACTAAATTTAACAGAAATGCCTAAGACTGCCACTTAATTAGACTTCTTTTGGTAGGACTTAATTCTAAAACATTTCATTTTTTCCTGAAATATTCTTTTATTTTTCTTCTCTTTCCAGGATTTTCTTAGTATTCTTCCTATTTGTCTGAATACTGCTTTGTGGTCTCATGTGTAGACCCCACTTGTGCTGTGTTACATTGGTGCCTCTTCAGATTGTGTAATAGCTATCATCTCCTACCACTCAACAGTCAAGATCTCACTCATGACCAGTGTAGCACACTGCCTACTTGTCAATTTTGCTTGCAGGTTCCCCTGGGACCTTAAAGAACATGTGCAAAAGTAAACAAGATTCTGCTATTTTCTCTCCCATAGCCTCTGTTATGTAAGCCTCTCTCTGGATCCAATATTCCCTACCAGAAAATCCAATTATGAAATCATATCAATTCTACCACAGATATGTTTTTAGAATCTCTCTCTCTATATGTGGAGTCCTTGGATGGCACAAAATTTTAAGCATTCAGTTATTAACCAAAAGGTTGGCAGTTAGAATCCACCCAGAGCCATCTCAGAAAAAAACGCCTGGTAATCTACTTTTGGGAAAAATCAGCCATTGAAAACCTTGTGGAGCACAGTTCTTCTGTGACACATGGGGTCACCATGAGTCAGAATTGACTCAACAGTAACTGGTTTGTATTTTTGCTTTTACCTCTATTTCTGGAAAACAACATTTTCTTCTCAATGCTAAAACAACAGCATCATAACTAATTTTCTTTTCTCCAGTATTCTACCCATCAGTTCGGTATGTCTAGAAAAGTCACAGTGCTCTTCGGCAATAAATGTCTGATTAAGCCACCCTTCAATTCTTCCCGTGGTACTGTGTATATGACAATAAGCAGATAATGGTAGCTGGGAGAATAAGGTTGTTGAGAGCATCATATGAATTGATGTAAGAGCTTGCTGTATAGAAGATGCTGAGTTATATTGGCTGTGCTGCTGCAAATAAAGACAATATACCTATATATTTCTCTCTCTCCAAGTAGCCTGTCAGTACCAGGAGTACAGGGAACTAATCTATTGCATATATGCTTCACCTATCACAGTGTGGGCACAGAATTTAGCGCTCAAGAAATACTTTCTCAATAAACGGATAACAATTGAGATGTGTACAAGGCCTTATTGTTTGCCAGATGTGTTCATATTCTTTCCCTCTTTACGGCGGAGACATCCTTACCACTGATCCTATTGACATACGGGAACAATGAGACACCGAATGGTTAAATTATTTGTGCAAAGTTACACTGCTCTTAAGCAACACAAATGAGCATCAGCATCAAGTCTGCTGGGTTGTAAACCCAAAATGTTAACTAGCACGCTTCCACACACCACCTTGACTCTTTCTAATAGTTGTATCCATTACAGACCACTTCTGTTGAATCATGACTGGGACTGTGTGCGGTCTGAAAAAAAACACACCTAAAATAAACCATAACTTGTTGAGCCATACCTCTCCTGATAGGACACTGAGTTAAAGATGAGCAAAACTGCCTATTCTATAAAATTAAATATTCAGTAATTAAAATAAAGGATCTCTGGTGACACAATAGTTTAGTGCTCAGCTGTTTGAACCCACCAGCCACTTTGTGGGAGAAAAGACCTGACAATCTGCTCCTGTGAAGATAACAACCTAGGAAACTCTATGGGACAGTTGTACCCTGTCCTGTAGCGTCACTATGAGTCAGAATCAGTTTGGTGGCACACAACAACAACTGCATAATGAAAATACAGCAATTTGCTTACGTAACTTGTTCCTAGGTTATTTTAACTATAACCCCCTAAATATATCGCCTGGACATAATATTTTAAATAAGCATGACTCTTATGTTCAAAATAGGAATAGGAGCTTTATACACTCTCCTATCAAATTATTTTATATTTCCTCATTGCTCTATCCCAATTTACAATGGCAGATGTCTTCAGGGAAAAACATTCTGTGGGCATCTCCTCCTTACTGCTACTGTCCCAGCTTCCACAGAAATTGGAGCATCCAGTCTAGCCTTTGAAGTCAGCAGCAGTGTCACAGTCTTATTTCACATTAATTAAATGTATGCTCAGCTTGTCTCAACTTATTCTCCCCTGTCAGCTCTGTAAGACCTTGCTCTCTGTACCTAGCTCTGTACAGATCCAAAGTCTAGGTAAAATTAAAAATCAAAACCAAGAAGGGTTTTGACTGTGCCTGGTTTTTCTTACCTGGAAAAGAAGCTAGCAACACAGAATCGTTAACGTCCAGTGTGAAATAGAAATAGAATAAGCTGTCAAGAGAAAGATGTGGCTTTGAATCCTGGTTACACACTAGCTCTAACTTGGGGGAAATCTTGTAAACTCTTAGATTTTCAGGATTGTCTCTGTAAAAAGAAATAATGCCACTTCCACAGAATTGTTTTCAGAGTTAAATGAGTTCATTGAAAGTATTATCCTAGTGCCTGGCGTGTGATATACATTCATGAGGAGTTAGTTTATTTCTCTTTCTTTCTTGCTTTCTCTGTCTCCTGTGACATTTTTAGTAAATTTTTATCTTTCCAGTCTCCCCTTTATGACTTTTTGATATCATTGAATTATTTTTCTGAACTATGAGGAAGTAAATAATATCTACCTTAAGCACCTGGTTATTGGTTGGCCAAAAAAAAAAAAAAGTTGCAAGAAGAATTATTTTAAAATAAGTGCAGAAATATATTTCAAACAGCTTTCAATATTGTTAGTTGTGGCAACTAGAATAATTGTATAAGTTAATAGTATTATATATAAAATATTAAAATTTAATATTTTAATATACAGAGTTGAATAGGCACTTGAAACAAAAGCCAATTAAAGAAGATTAATTCAGGTTTTTAAAATTTCTGATGCAGAAATGAATTAGAATTTGTAATACATGATATTTTTATTTAAATAAGTATTTAATTTGGAATATAAAGAAACCATTAACAGGAAGTGCTGGCTTGTGTTTCATTAGCCAGTGTCATAACTTCCTCTCTGAAACCTGAATTATATGCTTTAACCCAATGAAAGATTAAACCTATTTTGAAATTCAAGTCAACAAATGTGTAGGTATCTTTAATATTTGTAACTTCTATAGTATCATTATTTAAAAAATAAAATTATTGTAGTCAAAGTTGGGATTATTTATCAAAATGAATTTACATTTGATCACTGAAAAGGTGCCAAAATATTAGTGTCTTTTAGTTTTAAATGCATTATGTAAAAGTTTAGTGCCCTCCTTTCACTGCCTGCCTCCCTCCACTTCCCCTATGTCCCTCCCCCCCCCCAAAAAAAGAGGCCTACAGTCTATTCATGTCCACAAGCTTATGCTCCTGGGAGAGTTCATCATTGGAAATGTTGGATTTTTATCAAAGTTTAAATACAATTATATGTTGGGGTTGTGGGTAGTGGTAATATCACACACAAATAAAATTTTGCTGGAGATAATTCAAAAATGGCTGGAGTAGTACATCAGCAAGGAACTGCCAGAGATTCAAGCCTGATTCAGAGGAGGGCGTGAAATGAGGATTATCATTGTTGATGTCTGATGGGTCATGGCTGAAAGCAGAGAATACCAGAAAGATGTTTACCTATGTTTTATTGACTTTGCAATTGGACTCTGTGGAGTATAACAAATTGTGGATACCATTGTAAAGAATGGAAATTCCAGAACACTTAATTGTGCTCATGCAGAAGCTGTACTTAGACCAAGAGGCAGTCACTTGGACAGAACAAGGGGTTACTAAAAAAACTGCAGAGTTTAAAATCAGAAAAGGTATACGTCAAGGTTGTATCCTTTCACCATACTTATTCAGTCTATATACGGAGCAGATAATTGGAGAAACTGGACTATATGAAGAGTAACAAAACATCAGGTTTGGAGGAAGATTTATTAACAACCTGTGATATTCAGATGGCACTACTTTGCTTGCTGAAAGTGAAGAGGACTTGAAGCACTTACTGATGAAGATCAAAGACTACAGACTTCAGTATGGATTACATCTCAACATAAAATAAAAATCCTTACAACTGGAGCAATAAGTAACATCGTGGTAAATGGGCAAAAGATAGAAGATGTCAAGGATTCCATTTGACTTGGATCAAATGAACGCTCAATCAACCCTCATGGAAACAGCAGTCAAGAAATCAAATGACACATTGCATTAGGCAAAAAGCTGCAAAAGACTTCTTTAAAGTGTTCAAAAGCGAAGATATAACATTGAGGAATAAGGTGCACCTGACCTAAGCCATGGTACTATCAGTCGCTTCATATGCGTGTGAAAGCTGGACAGTGAATAAGGAAGACTGAAGAACTGATGCCTTTGAAGTACAGAGTTGGTGAAGAATATTGATTAAACCATGGACTAGAAGAATCAACAAATCTGTCTCGGAAGAAGTACAGCCAGATTACCCCTTATAAAGGAGGATGGTGAGACTTAATCTCGTGTACTTTGGGCAAGTTATCAGGAGGGACCAGTCTCTTGAAGAAAGACTTCATGCTTGGTAAAGTAGAGGGTCAGCAAAAAAGAGAAAGACCCTCAATGAGATGGATTGACACAGTGGCTGCAACGATGGGCTCAAACATAGCAAAGATTGTAAGAATGGCGCAGGGCTGGGCAGTGTATCATTCTGTTGTACATAGGGTCGCTATGACTTGTAACTGACTCAGTGGCAGTAGATTTGGTATATATTTATGTTATATATATAAAGTAATCTTATAGAGTAAATTTTAAAACAATGCAAATAGTACTTTATGTAACTATAAATATATATAGATTTTGATTAACTTATTCTTTAGCAATTCGTACTGCTTCTCCTAATTGGGATTTAAAATTCTGTTCTGAAGTAGGTGAAAACTATTCCAAAGCATAGTCATTTGAAGGTAGATACTTGGCTGCTAATTTAGCCATTCACACAGACCTTTCTTACTCTTACTTTAACAGGTAAACCTTAGACATAATATTTGTTAAATTACGTAGAAATGTTTTCCTAGACTGCTGGGTGAATCTCTTGATTATTGTTGTAGTCAAATGGCTTCTTTGGGCATCCTTGAAGAGAGAATTTTTGCCTTCTCGTTATTATTTAAGCAATTATTTGAAACTGGGAAATTAATTGGTGCCATTCTGTGGTTCTCTGGTAACAATAATTTTGTTCTTATAACTTGTTACAACTCATAAACTCATATCTAAAAGGCTTTGTGTTTCTTACATGTCCAAAGTGTTGTGACCATTAAAAAAAAGTCCAGTGTTTTTAACAAAATAAAAAGGCTTTTATGAACATGCATGGTTCCAACGTGAGTTATGTTTTACAAGAAAAGGATAAGACAAAATAGATCACTATCACTTTAACTTAATTTAAATAAATAAATATTTGCTGTGTAAGCTGGAATTAAAATGAAAATTTCCAACTTGTTCTGCCAAGTTGCTTCATCTTTGCTGGGATTTTCTAGTACAATTTGGAATGCTCTGAAGCCCACAGCACTGCCAATGACAACTTTTGGGTAATGTCCACATTTCCAATTTGCACTGGGTACAGCAGGATGACCAAATCACCATAGACTTTTCTCTTCCAAGTCAATCAACTGTTAACACGAAGATTTCCTCAAGTGTCACAAATTCTGAAGTAGAATGGATTGAATTTTGGATATTGTAAATTCAAATCAGTAAATGGAATTGGATCCTTGAACATCTGAGTCAAACTATTAACATGTTTGGTGGGTAGACTGAACATTGAAAATATTAAAAAAAAAATAAGCCTAGAAAAATCTCTGCTTGAGATTTGGGAAGGTGGGTAGATACGTATTTACCAATTTATTTGGCATGCTTCTGTAGTGGCACAAAATTATTCCTATTATTTTGCATTATAATCTTATATAAACAGAACCCCACATGTATTCTAAAATTTCCAAAATATGTATGTATGTATATATTGTTAGGTACCCTCGATTTCGACTCATAGCAACCCCATGTGACAGAGTAGAACTACTGCATAGGATGTTCTAGGCTGTATTCTTTACTTGAAGGAGCCCAATGGTTAAGGCTTTGCTGTTAACCTAAAGGTCAGCAGTTCGAACCCACTAGCCACTCCGGGGGAGGTAACACCTGTGATCTGCTGTCATAAAGATTACAGTCTAGGAAACCCTACGGGAATAATGCCACTCTGTTGTATAGGGTTGCTGTGAGTCAGGACAGACTCCATTTTAATTCAAATAATGTGCACCTTCTACATCTTTTTGCCTACAGCTCCCTCTTCCCCGAGGGTGCGACGCAAATTTGTTTTTACAACAATGCTTATGAAAATACCTCCTGGGTAGAGGGAGCAGCTGGCAAACAAACATAGAAAGTGCACATTATTTTCATAAAATACAGTATAAAACCCATTGCTGTCCAGTTGGTTGGACTCATAGTGACTCTATAGGACAGAGCAGAACAGCCCCATAGGGATTCCAAGGAGTGCATGGTGGATTCCAACTGCTGACCTTTTGGTTAGCAGCCCACTGTGCAGCTAGGATTTCCTTAAAACACGGTATGCGTGTACATATATTATGTAAGCTAGTAACGTAATTTAATGCATTAATATATACAAATATGTTAAGTATATATTTGCACAAGTATTAAAACAATTAATGATTCTTAAACCATTTACAATTTTGTGTTTTTCTGAAGAATATTTTTGTGACCAAAAATGACAATGTTCACTTTCAGATTGATCATTTTTAAGAAAAATAGAAGTATTTGGGATAAAAAAATTAGTTTTCTGCTCTATTTACCAGCTCCTCTTAATCTTTAAAATTATGAAAATCAATTTATTTATTGCTATTTAGGCAATAACCCAATTTTCACAGTTTTTTTTTTATTAAATTCATCTTGAGGATAATATATTTCCTTTAATATATGGTAGAAATAAAGTCCTTCCTAGTGCAGTTTTATTCATGTCCATATAGGAGAAACCACACATTTCTAAAGAGTCACTGGAAGTTTTCATGATGCAAAGAATCATAAAGGACTTCTTATAGCCTAGAAATAGTTGAACCTTTAACCAATAGTCTGAACTTAGCTATATCCCTTAACCTTTCTGCATCTATTTTTTCTTTTATATAGTAGGATAGTTCAACTGGATAAGTTGCTCTTTATCTTTTGAACTCTCAGAGCACTTATCATCACTACCATAAAATAGCATAGGTCCTTTTTTGGTTATTACTTTTTTTTTTTCCTTTTTGGAAACCTTCTTAAACTTTTATACATTTTAAATTTTAAAATGTTTTTGAAGTATTCGTCAGGGCAAACATATTAAAAATTTTTATTAAAGTGCTCCAGCAATACTAACATCACTGCTGAGTACTTATTTTTACTTTTCCTTAGGTTTATTTCTGCATTGCTCAATGCATTTTTCCAGTATGAATAGAGTGGATAAATTAAGAGAAGTTATCCACTCTGGATTTTTCCCAGCCTAGAGATTATGTGTTTATAAACCTATCTCAACATATGGACTATTAAAAGAAACACTTTGGAAATTTTAGAGTAATTTGGGGTGATGTTATATGAAATTATAATGTTATACAGTAGGAATCTTTTTGTTTGCTACTAGAGAATTATTGCCAAACTAATTGTACATTTTTGTGAACAAAGATCAATTAATAAAACTTTACTAGAATAAGGTAATTTTATAAAACTATGGGAACAGATATATTGCAAGCACCTGAGATAAAACAAAGAAGACTATCAAATTCAAAGGCAACATTTTTAGAATGACAAGGTAATTTAAATATACTGTGAGAATCTTATGGTAGGCAAAGAGAGATCTTTTCAGTTTGGTGCAAAATTTTGTTGGAAGTAAATTATATTTCAAAAATTGTATTTATCTTTCTATTCTTAAGTAATATTATTTGACTCAGAACTTTTTAAGCTGTATATCTACTAGTATTTTTTTTTTCTTTTAAAGAAAAGTTGAAATCTTGGGATAAAAAAACCTGATAAATTTAAGACTTTGAAATTAAATATTTATCTTTTGGCCTTAGCTGGCACAGTGGTTAAGAGCTAAGCAGCTAATCAAAACGTAGGCCTTTTGAATCCACCAGCTGCTCCTTGGAAACCTTCTGGGGCAGTTCTACTCTGATCTATAGGGTCACTCTTAGTGGGAATCCACTCAATGGCAATGGGTTTTTTGTTTTTTTTCAGTGAAAATTTTACATTTTATTATTAATCAAGATGTTTTACAATGAAATGATAAAAAAAAATGGTTTTGGTTACATTTAATGTTCAATTAATTCCTGATGTAGTTGTCAATAAATATATGATCAGAAGAGATGGTATATTTTAAAAATTGCCAATATTTTATGCCTATTAAGTAGCTATTTATGCCATTATAATAATTTTAAAAAATATTTTAAGACAAGTAGTAAAATACTTTTTTTTTTTTTTTTTTACCATAAATTACTGCATTTAAGAATGGAAAACAATTTCCAAACATTCACTTTAAATAATAGACACAAATAGGCAAAAAGTTAAAAGGATGGAATACAATTTACTATGAAGACACAGATCAAAAGAAAGCTGAAGTGGCTATATTTATATCAGACACACTAGATTTCAGAACAAAGAATTTTACCAGAGTTAAGGGATGCCATAAAAAAAATAACCTTCTTGTCAAGTAGATTCCGATGCATAGCAACCCGATAGGAAAGAATAGCTCTGCCCCATAGGGTTTCCAAGGAGCAGCTGGTGGATTTGAATCTGCCGAACTTTTGATTAGCAGCCATAGCTCTTAACCGCTGAGCCACTGCTTCACTGTACCACCAGGGCTACTCAAGAACGCCATTACCTAAGTGAGTACATTCATAGAGAGGACTTAATAATCCTATATCTGTATGCACTTAACAACAGAGCTTCAAAATATATAAAGGAAAAACTGATAGAACTTCAATTATAGCTGGGGATTTCAACATTACACTCTGATAAATGATATAATAAACACAAAACAAAACATGTTGTCATCAAGTCGATTTCAACTCATAGTAACCCTCTCAGACAGAGTGGAACTGCCCCATAGGGTTTCCAAGGAGCAGCTGGTGGATTCAAACTGCATACCTTTTGATTAGCAGCCTAAAGCTTACCCGTTGTGCCAGCAGGGCCCTAACTGATAAATAGACAAAAAAAAACTTTAAGACACGAGCAATGCTTTATAACAATTTGACCTAACTGATGTTTATGGAACACCTCACCAACAACCCCATTAACGTGCTTTTCAAGTACACATGGAATATTTACCAAATTAGACTATATCTGTGTCACAAAACAAGTCTCAATTAATTTAGAGTGAATTAGATCACAATAATGTTTCTAGCCCTATTGGAATAAATTAGAAGTCAATATAGAAAAAAAAAAAAATCTGTAAATAACAAAGTTCCAAATAACCCATTTATTAAAGGAGAAATCAAAATAGTAATTAGATATACATGGAAGCAAAACTTAAAGGGAAATTTGTAACACTAAGCATCTATGCTGGAAAAGAAAAAGATATCAAATCTATGGCCTTCATTTCTGCTTTAAAATGAAAAAAATAAAAATAAACTAGAAACAGATGAGGGAATTACACTCAAAGTAAGGATAAAAAGGACTTAAAGACGAGAGAAGAAATCAAATACAAAACGGAAAAACACAATAGAGAAAAATCAATACAGTCATAAGCTGGTTCTTTGAGAAGATCAATAAAACTGATAAATCTGTCTAGTCAGGCTGATTAGAAAAAAGGGCTGGAAACAGAGCATGTCCTTTGGACCTAGGGCCCCTGCACTGAGAAACTCCTAGACCCAGGGGACGATTGATGCCAAGACCTTCCCCCAGAGCTGACAGAGAAAGCCTTCCCCTGCAGCTGGCACCTTGAATTTGGACTTCTAAGAGTGTGAAAGAATAAATTTCTGTTTGTTAATACCATACACTTGTGGTATTTCTATTATTGCAGCAGTAGATAACTGAGTCAGTTATATACCTGACATAGAAGAAAGATATATTCTTACAAAGATGTATACATACATGTACACTGTAGTTTTATTTGCAGTAGCTCCAAACTGGAAGTAATCCAAATGTTAATCAAAGATGAATGGTTAAACAAATTGTGGTTTTTCCATACATACAATGGGGTACTAAGCCAAAAAACCAAACTCACTGCTGCCTGACTCATAGCAACTCTATTGGACAGAGTAGAACTTTCCCATAAGGTTTCCAAAACTGTAAATCCTTATCCAAGTAGACTGCTACATCTTTCTCCTGCAGGGCAGCTGGTGGGTTCAAACCACCAACATTTTGGTTAGCAGCCTAGTCTTTAACCACTGCCCCACCAGAGTGCTAATGGAATATTAAAATATTACTTAGCTTTAAAAAGAAAATAACAACAACCAAAAAAATGAGTGTATGCAACAATCTGGATGAATTGAAGATTATTATTTTTGGTGAAATAAGCCAGGCATTTCCCTGCACAAAAGAGTATATCCTGTAGTATTCCAATTCCATAAAACTCAGGGAAATGTAAACAAACAGCAATAACAAGACACAGGCCAGTGATCACTTAAGGATAACGTTTGGGGAGGGGCAAAGAGAGGGTTTATAAATGGGCACCCAGAAGCTATTGAGAGTGATGGGTGTGTTCATTATCTTGATTGTGGTAATGTTTTCAGGGATATGTACTGTCATCAAAACTTATCAAATAGTGCAGTTTAAATCTGCTGTTTATTATGTTAACTATAGCTCAGGAAAGCTCTTTAAAAATAAAACTGAATTGCTATGTCTACCACTAGCCACTTTGTGACACTGCCTCTACTATCAGGGCAATTATGCACACAATAATGCCATAAAATCCTTTTTAACACGAGGATGGATTGCATTGTACTTTTATACCTGTGTTATTCGAAGTTAGGCCCCTGACTCCAGAATCAAAACTAGTTGAGACACTTATTCAACATGACATATTCTAGGTCCAAACCAAGTGGATGGATTCAGAATTAGACAGTCTGCAGTTTTAACAAGCATTCAAGGTGTCTCCTCTAAACACTTTTGAGAATCACTAATTGGAAACCCTGTGGGGCAGCTCTGCTCTGTCCTACAGCATTGCTATGAGCTGGAATCAACTCGAAGGCAATAGGTTTTTGGAATCTGGAGGAGGAGCCCTGGTGGCACAGTGGTTAAGAGTTTGGCTGCTAACCAAATGATCAGGAGTTCAAATTCACCAGGTGCTCTTTGGAAACCCTATAGGGCAGCTCTGCTCTGCCCTGTAGGGTCACTGTGAGTTGGAACAACTCGAGGGCAGTGGCTTTGGTTTTTTTTTTTTGAACCAGGAAAAAGGGAGCTCTAATTAATGGTGGTGTAGTGTTTAAGTGCTAAGGCTGCTAACCAAGAGGTCGGCAGTTTGAATCTGCCGGGTGCTCCTTGGAAACTATCGGGCAGTTCTACTCTGTCCTATAGGGTCACTATGAGTCAGAATCCACTTGGCGGCAGTGGGTTTGGTTTGATTTTGGGAATGGTGCAAGTGGTTAAGTGCTCAGCTGCTAACTGAAAGGTTGCTGGTTGGAAACCACCAGCTGCGCTGCAGGAGAAGGATGTGGCAGGCTGTTTCAGTAAAGATTTATAGCTTGGGAAACCTCTTGGATAGCTCTACCCTGCCCTGTAAGGTCTTTATGAGTTGGAATTGACTCGAAGGTGATAGGGTTTAACCTCAAGAAACTGACAGAAGAAAGCATCAAATTACCAAAACTCTTCCAAATTATTGTATTTATCAATTGAAATGTATGCTTTAACAGCTAATTGATTTGGTGGAAGATAAGAATTTTTTGTAAAAATTAAGCTGTTTCTGAATAAAAGACTATCTCACCTCAGTTTAGAGGATCACCAAGAGCATACCTTTCTAAAAAGAAAAAAAAAAAAAAGTGGAGTCCTACATTAACAGACACATGAATGGGTCATTTATTTGGGGAGCAAAATACTGTTCCATTATGAATGGTCTTAATAATTTTAGTTTAGTAAATATTTAAGTAATTAGTTTTTATAAAGTGAAAACTATTTTAGTTTAGAAAATATTTAAAGAAGTTATAACCAAAAATTCACTTTAGTTTGAAAATAATCTTTGCGGGCAATTGTAGAATATTTAATTTTGCACAGTATTACTTCCTGTTCTACCCTGCCACGCCCCCCCCAAAAAAAATTAATGGCAAAGTGACTACTTTGAAACAGAATAAGACAATTTAATAATAACAATCATTCTTCTTTCTGAAAATGCTGTCATTGAAGATCTGTCTCAGCCAGTCTATAAAACCAAGTTATTACTATTTTTAATAATATTGCAATGTCATCTGAATATAAGCAAATGCTTTTTGTTCTCTGTGGACTATAGCAGTGAATGAGAGCAAAAGGAAAGATCAGCATTTTTGCCAATAGCTTAGAAAGTAAACATACACCAACTGTATCACCCAGATATATTAGCAATTATTAAGGAGTAAATTGATAATAAAATATCTCATCTGTCAGAAGGTGTGTTCTCAGGAGCTTCTTCTCTTGGTAGTGTTCTAGTGCAGGTTCAAGTTTCAGTGGCTAGAATTCTACAGGAAGTTCAAGTTGTTAAACCTATCACTGACTCCTATCAATGGCAACAAAGACAGAAAGGGTCAATAAAAATCTCAAATACTTGTACTCAGTTTCTCAGAAAGTGATAACAGATATAAAACTGATCAGTAGTGGAATAGTGGATGCAAGCTTTTTTTTATAGAGCTTGGTCCTGAGAAATCTAAGCTCTCAAATTTTCAGATGAAAAAACAATAAATATTTTGGATGGGTTGTTTAATGATTTTAAGTATAAAATATAGGGGGAAACAAATATTCCCCTTAAAAGTGTGTTGCAATCAAGGGATATGTTAGAGAGGATCAAAGACGATGAAATAAAACACACTTAGAAGAGGGACCCTTGAAAATTCATCAAGGCAAAAATTATTCCCTGGGGACTTTGTAGTTCTTGATCTTTTAAGTAATGGAATAATATGGCAGAGAATTATTGGAATTCATTCAGGATGCAACCTAGGTCTATAATTTAGTGCAATTGGACTTAGTTATGGAGCCCCGGTGGTGCAGTGGTTAAGAGCACGGCTGCTAACTGAAAGGTTGGCAGTTTGAATCCACCAGCTTCTCCTTGAAAATCTATGGGGCAGCTCAACTCTGTACTATAGGGTTGCTATGACTTGGAATCAACTTGATGGCAAGGGGTTTGATTTGATTTTGTTTGGACTTAGTTGTATCATTTCACTTTCTATTAATATACCATATAACCAAAAAAATTCAGCTGCCATCAGATCAACTCTGAC
The DNA here is from genome assembly GCF_030014295.1 of Loxodonta africana. Lineage (NCBI taxonomy): Eukaryota > Metazoa > Chordata > Mammalia > Proboscidea > Elephantidae > Loxodonta > Loxodonta africana. The sequence goes on along the minus strand of NC_087361.1, from coordinate 26,476,209 downwards.
TCATGGCGACCCCCGTGTGTCAGAGTAGAACTGTACTATAAGCACTTGACTACTTGCTGAAAGGTTAGCTCTTTGAACCCACCCAAGGGTACCTCAGAAGACAGGCCTTTTTTGTTTGTTTGTTTTTTAATCTTTTCTTTTTTAATATATAATTTTTATTGTGCTTTAAGTGAAAGTTTACAAATCAAGTCAGCCTCTTACACAAAAACCCATATACACCTTGCTAACTCTCCCCCTAATGAGACAGCTGGGTCTGTCCCTCCACTCTCTCTTTTCGTGTCCATTTCGCCAGCTTCTAACCCTCTCCACCCTCTCATCTCTCCTCCAGGCAGGAGATGCCAACATAGTCTCAAGTGTCCACCTGATCCAAGAAGCTGACTCCTCACCAGCATCCCTCTGCAACCCATAAGACAGGTCTTTTGATCAGCTTCCAAAAAATCCTAGCCTTGAATCCCTATGAAATTTAACTCCCTCTCTCTCTATATATATAAAGTGAAAACTCCATTTCCTAAATATTATCTAAAATTCCATGCAAAGCATTCTTGGGAATCCCTCTGAATTTCATATACCTTTTAAAGAATTATGTGTTACCAAAAAGTTGCGAAAATTCAAACTTCTTAGGCAAATAATTTAAGGTAGATGAAAAAATTATTGCTAGTTTGCAAGTAACATTGAGAATTTTACTCAAAAATCTGTGAACAAGACTTTTTTTTCCCCGTATTAACATAATGCTTGGTATACAGTGACTGATAAATTAAGTTCATGTATAAGAGTTGTTTACATACTGAGTTTTGCTGTTATGATACTGAGCAATTTCTACCTTGTTCATTAAGACACATATGTACTTGACATTCCCTTTTGATACTTAACATAATGTCCCTGTGAGAATTAATCTGTTACCCACAGAAATATGTCTTACAGTAGAATAAACTTAATCACTATTTGTTTATAATTCCTTTATAATTCAGAATGCAACCTGGGTCTATAAACTTAGGGCAATTGGACTAACACTTTTAATTATAAAAGAATGAATGGATGATTGTATGAAATGACTGAATGAACAAACAAATGAATGGAATGATTATGACATACTGTAATGGTTATATACATGAAAGATTAACTTCTCAAAATGCCTACGTAATCATTCACAATGTTAGGGAGTCCTTTAAATGCTTAGTATAAGATAATGCCTCCACTAGAAAAATAAATGAGTAAGTAAAGGTTACATGATTTGATTACAGGATACATTTTTATATATATCATATCTATTTTTTTTTTTATAGAGCTCAGGAACACCCTTTTTTAGTAGTAAAACTCACTTCTGTGCATGCAAATTGAATAATTGTGTAACTAATTGACAACTTTGTTTGTAGTTGAATAATTATCGTAGTCAACTGCCTGTTTGCACATTAAATGAAGACCAGGTGAAAATGTTAATTAGGTTAATGATTTTAAATAATTTTTGTTAGTGAGAAACATGTTTTTCTGCTCTTGCTGCAGTTTTGAAATTACTACTAAAAATGTTTTTCACATGGCCTTCATCAACATTGAATGCTCGGATTACAAGCTAAAATTCAAGCCGTTGATAGGGTCAATACACCTCATTAAGAAATTATTTTATAAAGGCTCATCATAAACACATAAAATGATACTGTGCTTTGAGGTAAGTTAAGAAGAGCTAATGAGGTAAGTTAAGACGGGCTAGTGAATAAGGAAAATACAAATTGTCCTAGTGCTATATTGAGGAACATCTGTATTTATGGCCAGATTTTATTCACTTTCTTACCCAGAAAACCTTATGACATAGAAGTGTGTATGTCCGTGAAGGTATGTTTTTATTTTAATATCTAGATAATAAAATATGACCTTTATATTCCTTATACGTGAAGGAAAATAACAGTTTTATATAAACAGTAACAGAAATAATACCAAATATTTGCAATTGAAGAAAACAAAAATAATTTGAAGGCCTGGGTTTTTCATCATTTCTGCTAGGATAGCAAGTCTTCTTATGTAGGCTTGCTTAGTCAACAACTTGTAATCAGATCTCTCCTGGAGCAAATGCTGGCAGATTTTCTGTCATTTTTTCAGGGTATTGAAACTGCCTCAGGTAGCTGGGTCATTAAATAGCAAGAGGCATCAACAAAAAGTAGGCTCCCATCATTAGTACTAATGATGTCTCAGACTTAACATCTAAAAATGACATATGGACTTCAGAATACTTTAGGTTGACTTCAATGGGAGATATTTACTGCAGGATTTTTTTAGCTTGTAACTTAGCAATTACCAACTCAGAGGAAAGGCTCAATAGGGATAATTTTGACGAAAATATTTGTATCACAGTGTAATACTACATTCAACTTCATTTTATGATCGTGATAAATCAGCATTCACTATGTCTGGTAGCATGCATATATATTAGTATACCACCGATTTACCTTAAGTATTCATTTTACTCAGACCTTTCGGCAAAATAACTCTAAAACTATCCAAATTTTATGATTGTTGTAAGGAAGAAATCACTTTTCAATTGTTAACATACAATAAGGTCTTAAAAAATAAATAAATAAATAAAAGGGCCTTGATTATTAATTAGCTACCTAAATAGCCAAACCTTTAAACTTTCTTGGGTTGTAAATACTGACTTAGCTTCCCCTTGAATAAGGGCATTAAATTAAAAATAAAGCATAAAGAAGCCATTAGAGGATGTGACACCTCCCAATCATTAATGTGGTTTGGAAATTGAGAGTAAAAAGATAATATGAAAGGAGATTCCAGAAATAGATTATGCGTTATTTACAATAAAGTTAAAATTAATTTTCAAAAATCAATAAAAATAAAGCCATTAAATTAACCAGGTTATAGAAAAGCAATGTAGCTCAAGATAGAAATGAGGAGGAAAATTTTTTTTTTTATCAAAGGATTGTCTCGATGCTCGGAACATGTATCCAAACAAGATGCTAAAACAAAACAAAAAAATTTAAGAAATGTTCAAATCTTCATGAGAACAAGTTGTCCTCTCAAACCACAAACCATTTCTAACCTATTTTAACCCATTTACTTTCTTTTATCATCTCAACTCACTGCAGTCTGGATTACATTCTCTACCAGAATAGAAAAAAAAAAAAAAAGACATCAATTAATTCCTAATCTACAAGCTCAATTGCACCTGCTGTATATCTCTATAGTATTTTGCACTTTTAACCACTCCCTTTATTAAACACAGAAACCCTGATGGTGTAGTGGTTAAGTGCTATGGCTAGTAACCAAAAGATCGGTAGTTTGAATCCACCAGGCTCTCCTTGGAAACTATATGGGGCAGTTCTACTCTGTCCTATAGGGTCGCTATGAGTTGATACCAACTCAACGGGCAACGAGCTTTGCTTTGTTTGTTTGTTTTTAATTAAATACGTTTTATCAGGTCCGGTGGCGTAGTGGTTAAGTGCTGCAGCTGCTAACCAAAGGGTCGGCAGTTCAAATCCACGAGGCACTCCTTGGAAACTCTATGGGGCGGTTCTACTCTGTCCTATAGGGTCGCTATGAGTCGGAATGGACTCGATGGCACTGGGTTTGGTTTTGTTTTGGCATGGCAATTGTTTTTGTTTTTTTTTTTTTGGTTATCTTTTAATATCATTGATTATACTTCAGAAGACCAACATTTCTTTCTGAACTATTGAAATAGCCTCATATCTTAACTCCCTGCCTTCTGACTCAAACATAGCCCCACCCGTCCCTCACCCAGAATAGCATAAACATCTGATCTTGTTCTTCCCCTTAGGCACGTACTAAAAGTCTTGAGTACCACCCTACGGCAAAGTCGAATATCAAATTGTTTACAAATTTGTTTAAATCTACTTTTCGGTATCACCTTTTGACACTTTCTTGAATTTAATTGAAATAAAATTTTTCTTGTGGATATTAAGGAAACACTTTAATACTATCTTATGATAATTTTATTAGTTTTAGGCCATTGGAGTATAGCTAACCCACTGCCGTCAAGAAGTATAGCTAGTAATTTTAAAATTAACAATAATGAAAAATGTTATTTATGTATTCATTTCTATTTTATACCATCAAAATCAAATTGTGTATGTAAAGCTTAATTGAAATTGTTAGTCATTTTCCATTTCAGTTTTTTTAATAGTGCTTTTGAAAATAATGTATTTACAACAGAGCTAAAGAAAACACTTGATTTTTTAAATTGTGAAATGTAAGATTTTATTGTCAGCTATAAACTTTAGTCAACTAGAAGCTATTAACATTCAGCAACTGACATCAGTGATTTTTTGTAGAAGTAAATATTTTGAGAAAGCAGTATTTTATGTTACTGAGAGGCAAATATAAAATTTTCATAGCTTTCCTTGAGAAAGTTAAAAAGGAAAATTTTGTCTATGAGAGATGTTAGAGTTTTTAATCATTTCTTTCCATTTCAAGGATGGTTTCTCTTACAGTTGGTAAATGTATTAGAATCAGAATCAGAAAAGACAGTTGCCAAGAATAAAGTTTACACATGTGTTTTATTACCAAGTTTCAACTATTTAAATTAAATTATAATAAGTATTTTGGGCTTCTATCTCACTCCAATCACTGCACTGGCTAATAACAGGTGGCATAAAGGCCAAGAAAATAAAATGTTAAACTGTAGCATGTAAGACTCAGACTCTCCCCAACATTCATATTGTATGTGATGATTCATCTGATTTCTGATATGTGACAAGGTACAAATGATACGGCTTAAGTATAATTTTAATGAGGGATAAAGAGGAAAGCAGTTCACAATTTTCTGGATTCCTGTAAATACATTCACTCTCTGAAGGGATAGCTTTCTGATCCAAGTCATATTGTATTACTGTAAATTGGTGCTATGGAAAAAACATGGAAACAGATATTTCTTCATATTATATGTAATTGGGGTAAAAATCAAAAGCCTAGGGATTGAAGGACATAATCTAGTTACCCTTTCTGACTTTCAAATAACTGTTTATTATAGGATTTCTGCAGTTGGAGAACCTGCTATATTCTTGAAACGAAGCTTAACAAGAAAACTAAATCAAGCTCTCTCTTTCTACATACTAATTGCCACTTTGAAAGTCTAGCTGCAGTGTTAATGAACCAAATGGGTCAAAATCTTAGTATTTTTGTGTTTCCTTCTATGAAATTTCTAAATACCCAACGAGTAAGCCTAGATCCAGAGTAATATAGTATGCAAAACTGGCTTGCTAAATGAGCTTTGAAAATGGAATTCTCATTTTCCCCATCTTGCTTCTTTGATAATTTCTTTGTCTCATGAGTCCTATTTATAAATAGTGTTGTAACATTCATATAGTCTTGGATATTTTTAATCTCTTGGAACCATTTCCATGTTGCTATCTAGACATTATACTGTAGGGAGATATTTGCAGTGTTTGAAACATATTGCATTTTGTTACAGATATTCAAAACAGCTCCTTAAGCATTGTTGCCTCCGTCGGCGCCTCTGCATATGCCAAATATCTGGAAAGATCTATTAACAGATCTACTTACTCTAAAGTGATCTTAACATTCCTTATCAGAGTAAATTAATTGATTGAGTAGAGTGGAGGAGCGACTTGCATTGAAGATGTATGTGCCTGCAGAAATGGCAAACCTTATCGGCTGGTTACATATACGCTTTTTCCACGTTAAACTTGTGTGTCCTCTGCCACTGGAAGCATCTAGTGCTCTGTACACACAAAAGACTCATTAGATACGTGTTGATTTTCATCTGCTTAGAGGAGATACTTTTGTAACTGCTCAATCCAATCCACCTTTATATCTAAATAGATTCCTAAGAGTACAGCGTATAGTTTAATTTTCTTCAACCATTGTATTAGGCGCATACAATTCCAGTGTGATGTAAACAGCCAGTAATATAGCAATAATAGGTATTGTTCATGATTATTATAACAACAATTTATATTGCATAGTGCTAGAGTCCATGAGGTTTTTATATACACTATTTCATTTAATTCTGTGAAAAGCCCTGTGAGATAGGTAATATTTCCCGGTACATAGCAGAGTCTCAGTGAGCTAGATTATTGAATTGCCCAAAGTCAGGAACTAGGAAGTAGCAAAACCTGGATTCAGTTACAGATTTTCTGATTCACAAGGTCTGTGCTCTTTCCACTGACTGTCAGCTGACTGCAAATGCAATTGCTTTGAAAATGAAGAGTAAAGAATTCTGACTCTATTCAAGAATTCCAAACAACTTTGAGTTACTTAGATAGGATAAGGAGATCTACTTAGGTGTAGATCATAAGCGTTGCATTTAAGCCCACATAGTCGCCTGAACTAGATGAGGTAGTAAGAGTGGATGGTTATGTTTTAATAACCACTTTGTGACCCGTGGGACATGCCTTATCCCAACCACTTTTTAGGACTCTGGAGTTCTTTGGAAAGGAGGTAACAGGATTATAATGTGTTTAGCCTCAAGGTGGATCCTTTTGAAATGTGTGAAACTCAAGAACCCTGAGTCGGAGCTTCCTTTTTGTGTAGATTGAGCCTTAGGTGATGCCTTCTGGATGTGTGAATTTTCTAAACTTTTGACAGATTTGCCTTTATTTCTGTGAGATAAACCTCCTCACTATGTTTCCAGTTACTGTGTTCTCATGAGAATGTATTTATGGGGAGAATAAGCTATTTCCAGTCTTCATATAGTCACAGTGGCCATTTTCTCCTTGATGCCATTCATTGTTTCCAGGTGTTACTAGCTACTTGCTTTTCTAGCTTCTGAACGGTACATGATGCCTTTGCAATAAGGAATGATAACATTGCAGGGGTACTTTTCGAGAGACTAGAACTCCTATGAGTTATCCTTACCCTGGATTTAATCTTAGGGCCCAATCATTGCATCCACATGTAGCAGGTGGAATGCACCACTGTGAGCAATTCTGCAGTATTCCAGGGCAGCTTTTTCTGCTTTTGTTATAATGAAGAATACATAGTAGTGGTTATTTTCCTGAGAGTAAATGTCCTATAGTTGTATTTATTTGGCCTGTAAGTACTGCTTTTGTAGTGATAGAGAAAGCATTGTAGTGGTAATTTTCCAGAGATAAAAAAAAAAAAAAAATCCTTGACTTTATTTATTTGGGCTGTAAGTACTGTTTGTACAGTAAGGAAGAATGCATTGTACCACATTTTGAAATGTTTCATGAAAACTAATAAAAAGACTAAGAAGAAAGGAACTAGAATGAAATGTATGTGCAGTCATTACCAGGTGCCTTCATGTTTTACCTCATGTTTTGCAATTTTTTCAAGAAACAAAATAAAATAAAGCAATTTTATCATTGTTACATATCGGCAGACTTTACAATATCCAGGGTCCAATGAGACATATGTGATCCCAGATAATGGGTGTTAAAATCCATAACTCATAACAAAAATTCTGAATTGGTCCTTTAATCAACATGCCTTCCACTAATGAAAACACATAGTATCAACAAAATATTCAAAGGAGAAAATCATTGGGTCTTAGCAGGGTTTTAAATAAATTATTCTAAAGACTTGTGAAAATAGATGAAGCCAAACAGAATTTTACATGTCTGAGATAATTTAAAATTCCTTTGCACCACTCAGAAAAGTGTAAATCTGACCGCTAATGTTTGATATGGTGATAAGACTACGTAAAATATTCTGCTTTACTTTCCTGCCCCTTAGTTTCTTGATTTGTAAAATAGAGATACTGAGTCCATTTTGTAAAAATGTGTGCGAAGCACTCTACACTGTGCCTGGCACACAGTAAATATGAACCAAATGTCAGACATTATTATTATTTGGTAAGAAAAAAATGCTGCAGCTACATGAGCCACATGATTTTAAATAATAAAGATGACTTAAAAAACCTAGCTAAACACAAACTATATTTTAAAGGATATATTTAAAATGTTGAGAGGAGAATACACTTTTAAAACAGCAAGTATAATTGCATATGTTGTTGTTGCTAGCTTCTGTCCAGTTGGCCTCCTGACTCATGGGGATCCCATGCACAATGGAATTGTTACCGGAGAATAGCCTCAGCTCTTGTCTTTGGTGTAGGAAAGAATCAAACACTGAGACAAAGACTATCAAGCAAGCAAGGGGCTTTATTAGTTAACCAAAAAACCAAACCCACTGCCATCAAGTCGATTCCGACTCATAGCGACCCTATATAAAAAAAAAAAAAAATTTTTTTAGAGGGTTAATAGCAAAAGTACACTTGACTGGAGAGCGTCAAGGGGGCTGCTCAGAGGGAGAGTCTGAGAGCCCCGATAGTCATTTTCTTAGGGTTTTATTCCCTTTTTCTCTTATTTCTCTCTGTTAACATTTAACAACCAAGTCAGGGACTCTGTCAAGTTAGGAAACTTATGAAGTTAGGAACCCCTATAGGGACCATTTCCTTGGCATAATGTTTAATTACATAGGGACCATATTATTGAGGAATGTCACCACCCCTGTCCCTTCTTCCAAGTGCAAGCTCTCTCCCTCCCCCTTACAGAATCAGACCATTTTGATCCCTGGGTTTTCATCGACTGGTTTTTTAGAAATAGATTACCAGGCCCTTCTTCCTAACCTTTCTTAGTCTAGAAGGCCCACTGAAGACTTCAGTATCATAGCAACACACAAGCCCCCACTGACACACGGGTAACAGCTGTGCTTGAGGCTCATTGGCTGGGAATGGAACTTCCCCATGGTCCTTCAGATGGAAGACAAGAATCCTACCATTGAACCATGACTGCCCCAAGAGCACGTACCATGTATTTTTTTTTAATGGGAGTGGGGGGTATAGCATCCACTTTACTTTCTTTGTTTTCTAAGAGTCCTTTTTCATTAATTATTTATCTTTGTCCCCATTTTATTTTCTCTGTTTTCTAAGAGTCGTTTCTCCTTATTTATCCTGGTCCCCTTGGAGGTAGAAATTTGTACAAATAATTAAATCTCTGTTTCTCTGTATCCTTTGCCTCTTTTTCTTTCTTCCTTCCTTTCACTCTTTTTCTTCTCTTTTCTGTTTATCTCAACTTTCCTTCATTTGCCACAGATATTAAACAAAGGCATTAACCCCATGTCACTGGGTTAATTTTATTGGCATAATTTCAATTTCCAGAATACCTTTACTGACTTGGCATCACTAACCAAACCAAACCAAACCAAACCCATTGCCGTCAAGTTGAACCTGACTCATGGTAACCCCATGTGTTACAGAGTAGAACTGAGCTCCATAGGGTTTTCTTGGCTGTAATCTCTATGGAAGCAGATTTTCTTCTTCTGCAGCATCACAGAGTGGGTACAAACTACCAACCTTTTGGTTTGTACCCAAGTGCAAATCATTTGTACCACCCAGGGACCTCCAACCAGCTGCTGTCAAGTCAGTTCCGATTCATAGCGACCCTGCGTGCTAATTGTTCATAGGAATTCACTACAAATCAAGTTTACCTACTGTTTAGAATCTTATATGTGTGTGTATATATATATATATATATAATATGTATATGTATGCATGAATATGTTAAGGAAATCCTGTGACCTATTCCTTTGGGGCACTAAAAGTAGAGGAAAAAATATGGGAAGTTGTATAACCAATGTTTATTTGTGCTTTTCCAACTTTGATTTCTTACTTCGCCTCTGACATTTCTTAATCATTCTACCATTATAATCTTGGATACACCTGTAACACATACAATTAATAATTGTTGCTACCAAGGCAAAAAAATACACAATATTAAGTGGTTCTTATTTTTTTGTGGAGAAGTCAAGGTAATTGAATACAAGAAAAGCACGTGAATGTTTCTTTACCAAAGGAGTCAGTGGAGGTGGGGATATGAATTTGAATAATGGGTTAAACATTATCTGAAAAAGTACACTTCAGTGCTGCCTATTAAAAGAAAATGCATACAACTCCATGAATATAGCTTGGGAAATATTGGATTTCTAATAGTAGTATCCATTTGGCTACAACTCTTCATAAGGAAATAAAACCACTAAAAATTAAAACCTCTGCTATGTGATATTTAGCAGGAAATTTTACAACCACATAATGTTCTCTGTAATTTCCTCAGGAAGAAATTTTAGGGACTTTAAAGAACTTTTTTTTTTTTTTTTTTCCCTTGTGGTTGCTTCTAGATAAAGTGCTAATGCAGTAAAACTCCAGCATTTGCTTCACTCTTGATGGATGGATGGTTGGATGGAAGGAAGGAAGGAAGGGAGAGAGGGAGGAAAGAAAGACATGTGTACATATATGTATGCATGTATATGTTGGAAAAAAGCTGCATTTCTTAATTGATTGCATGAGTATTTAACATGTGTTCTGCAATGTCTTTTACATTTTGTTGTTGAGTTTATTGATAACAGGATAATAGAACTCTTCTGATCACCTTCAGGATGCATTAAAATGAGTAGAAAAATATTTGGTCTTTACTGCTTTAAAAATATCTCTGGCAGCTATGAAAAATGCCAATTTATATGATTATTATTTGAAACCCCATCTACAACATTTAATAATCTGAGATGATAAATTTTTGAAATCCCTGTAGAATAATCATCATTGCCTTTGGAGATTAATTATTGTGTTATTTGCTATCATTGATGACATTTTTAAACTTATCCTGAATGTATTCTGGAAACACTCTTCTTACCCTCAAATTACCTTTAGTTAAAAGCTTTGAAGGTTGGGGAATTTATCAGTAGAATGCTAGAATTTACATTTTTGTAGTACTAAAGTCTCAGTCATTGAATTGCAGGTCTCAGGCCCCATTTCAAGTATGATATTAATATTTATTGTTCAGGTGTTCTCTTGTTTTATCTCTTACATCTATGACCCACTTAGTTCTCTTTTCCTTCTTTCAGACCACCCCTCAAAGTGACAAATGAATTGACATACAGAATATAAAATGCTAAACAAAGTTGTTTAAACTGATAATCAAGAATCTGAAATTACTCTAGTTAATTAGAATTTTAGATCAATGTTTATATCAAGGAATCAAAGAGAGGAATGAGGAGAACATGAAATGCATTGAAAAATTAAAGGGTATTGTTAAAACTGATTAGTATAAAAACTCATGAAAGGAGTAGAATGTTTTATTGTTGAAAGAGAGGTTAATATATAGAACACTGGACTGTGAACCCCAAAAAAGTAGAACAGTATCTGTTTGGCTCACCTATGTTACTCCAGTGCCTGGTAAAGAACCTGGAAAATAATAGCTAAATATTTGCTGAATGAATAATATATAAATCCGATGTAAGATAGGAAATCAGAGTGAACAATATCTGCTGCATAGATGAAGCTTAAAATTGAACTAGAAAGTAATGAGTTATAAAGACAAGAGGGACAAGAAAATTTACATAAGATTTTATTTATTTATAGAATTGATTACATGTTTTGTTAGTGAGCCCTGTTGGTGCAATAGTTAAGTGCTCAGCTGCTAACTGAAAGGTTGAGTTCGAACCCAGCCAGAGGCTCTTCAAAGGAAATACCTGGCGAACTGCTTCCATAAATACTTAATATTGCTGTGGGCTGTCAAGATTGCTATTGTTGTGTGCCCTCGAGATTGTCGTTGTTATTGTTGTTTGCCGTTGAGTCCATTCCAACTCACAGCAACCCTATAGGTCAGAGTAGAACCACCCCATAGTGTTTCCTAGGCTGTGATGTGCAGTGGTTAAGAGCTTGGCTGTTAACCAAAAGGTCAGCAGTTGGAATCCACCAGCTGCCCTTTGGAAACTCTTTGGGGCAGTTCTGCTCTGTCCTATAGGGTTGCTATGTATGTGCTGGAATTGACTTGACAGCAATGGGTTTGGTTTTGGTTTAATCTTTGTGGAAGCAGACTGCCACATCTTTCTCCCATGAAGTGGCTGGTATGTTCGAACTGGTGACCTTTGGGTTAGCAATGGAATATTTAACTACCTCACTACCAAGGCTCTTTTTCCTTCCTTCCTTATTAAAAACTGAATGTGGGTTCTATGTCTTAATTTGTATCTCTAGCACCTAGTACAGTAATAAACTTGTTGGTGGTGGTGTCATTGAGTCAATTTCGGCTCATAGCGACCCCACGTGACAGAGTAGAGTGGGATAAGTTCTTCCCAAAATCTGTCTGCCCCAAAATGGCCAGCTGGAGGGTTTTATAGGGAAAGAAAAGCTAAGCCCAAAGAATCTGGAGAGTTTTTAATTCCCCTTCGAGGTGGTCTTGCAAACCGCCTGCCAGACGTGATGATCTTTTCAAGGTATCCTTAGGGTCCCTTCTGGGGTCATTGAAGTTTGGTCTTCTGATATCACGGTCTTCTGACTCCTCGGTCCCCAGATCCCATCACTTGTTTTTCATCTTTAGAGAGAAAACATAGGTTAATCTTAAACCTTTACAGCGTTAAGAGAGAATAATCAGACAGAAAAGAATTGCAAGGCATGCTATATTTCACAGGAGTTTCATCAGTTCCCATAAACATTAACTATTCTGCCATCTGGATGTTCAAGCAGTAATTTCCCATTTCACCATGTTTCAGGTAACTTTCAGATACTAAGAAAAATTTATTTTATGTCATGAGAATTCATGCGTCTGATTTGAAAGGACACGCCGCTTTTAAAGGGTTACATTTTATCTTCCAATTTTTATTTTACATTAAAATATCATAATCTTTTAAGCGAGTCTGAAAGCCAAAGAAGGTCTCTCTCACTGAGCTCTTTGGTCCTTCTGGGCTTTGTTTAGTGATTGAGTTTCAGTTGAAATTGAAAATCTGGCTTAATTTTTTTTTTTTTTTTTTGGTAACAAGGTTACACCCCCTTCTCCTTCCTTGCCTCCTTCACTGTTTCTTTTTTAATGGAGATATGCTGAAAAACACAATTATATTCTTACAACCAGTGTTTCACAAACATACACACATATATCTTCAACTGGTTTAAAGGAAGGGCTTATACATAAAATGTTGTTAGCTGCTGTGGAGATGGTCCCCAACTCATGATGACCCCATGCATAGCAGAATAAAATGCTTCCTAGTCCTGTACAGTCCTCATGATTGGTTGGTGATCAAACTGTTAGGATTCATAGGTTTTCACTGACTGATTTCCAGAATTATATCTCCAGGCCTTTCTTCCTAGTTCTCTCAGTCTTGAATCTCCACTGAAACCTGTTCAGCATCATAGCAACACGCAGGCCCCCACTAACAAATGGGTAGTGACTGCGCATGAGGTGCATTGGCCGGGGCTCAAACTCGGATCTCTAGCATGGAAGGTGAGAATTCTACCACTGAACCACCAATGCCTCATGTAGATAACAGAGACGGCTACAACCAGTGTAATTTAAGGGTATATCGAGGCCTTATTTCTCCTATGTCATTAAGATACTACCTTTATCACATAACCTGTGTCAGATATTCTCACTTTTTTTTTTTTTTTTTTTACATCCTTAAAAATGAATGTCAAATACTTAATTTAGGAGACAAATTCTAAGCCATTAAAGAAACTTTAGAACTTTCCCATCTCTTAACCAGTCAATTCAGAAGACTGTCAGTCAACACTACCCAACATGGAAGGCTTTGTGTGCCAGGAGCTGGGATGAGCGTTCAAGCAAGATACTGAGTTGACAGAGGAAGAGCCTCTGTGGGAAGTCTTAGACAGATTGAGACACCAGAAACATGCCTTGTTTGCTACACATTTTTATTTCCTACCTTTAATGCTTGCAATCAGATTGAAGATATTGTTATACTATTTCAAAAATGCAGACACTGAGAAGAAAATTAAAATAGCCCAATGCTACACAGACAGAAACTAGCAGTGCTAGAATTCTAAGGTAAAATTGTTTGATTCTACAGTTCACGCCATTTTGACTAAGCCGTGCTTCACCAAGCAGACATGGGACCCCATGTGCATATGGAGAAAGTATACTGTCAAAACTGAGAAGGGATGTTGCATAAAGCCTAGTGAAGCATGGAGAATAAACTTCAAATCTTGCCTAAAGATATTCCTGGATCTCAACACTAGAATTTCCCACAGTGCTTTAAATTTATAGAAGAAATTCTAAGTACTATTTTGCAGACACTATCATTTGTATGCAATGAGAAGAGGATACAAATGTCTATACTTACAGGCCCAGGTCCAGGAAACTACTAAGCTTGAAGCTAGAGAAAGACCTTTTACTCCAAAAGTGCAAAAGTATTTACTTCTGCACCTTCACGACAATTTCCCTTTCAGAGTCCATCCTACTTTATGAATTGCTGATCAAGTCAAGTGTCTGTTCTCATCTGTGTAACAATGCACGCTATGAAATGTCTAGACTCTATAAGGTTCAGTTAAAATTAGGCAATCAAAATCTAAAAGATGGGTTTTATCTGTAAATTTGAAGTATGATAAAGACTTGTTAAGACTAAATTCATGAAAAGCTGCTAACCCTACTAAACGGAGAATTTTAAGTAGATTTTAAAATAATTTTTTTCTTGAAAATAGTTTTATATGTATAGAAAATTATTCATTTTTTTTTAATAAGATGTGAAGTTCTTCAGATTGATTTAAGTACAAAGGATGTAAGGGAGGAAAAAAAGCTTACTCTATTACACACATAAGGATCCATGGTGATGCAGTGGTTAAAGTGCTCAACTGTTAACAGAAAGGTTGGAGGTTTGAACCCCCCAGCAGCTCGGCTCTGTGAGAGAAAAAACCTGGCGATCTGCTCCCATAAAGATTACAGTCTAGGAAGCCCAATGGAGCAGTTCTACCCCATCATATAGTGCTGTAAGTCAGAATCGACACAATGGCACACAACAGCATCAATACAAACTTGTTACTATTTGCTGTGATAACACAAGCCAATTCATATCCTTTCTCTTAATCTTAATTTTCTGTATAATCCTGTGTTTTTCAGAGTTACCTAGTATGGACTGTGTTCTAGAAATCTTTCTGAAGACATTCTTAATGGAGCCATTACCTACACTGTTCTAAATGGCATCTTTTATCTCCTATTCAGAGATTTCATTTGCTGTCTTCAGAGTCCAGCAGAGATTGTTTTCTCTGCACACATCCACTCAACCTTTATTAAGGTTCAGCGTCCATTTAAATAAAATGCTCAAAGTGGCATTTCCTACCTACTGCTATCTCTTCTTTCTTCATGTGTTCGTATGTGAACTTCAGTCAATCTGAAGCTAGGACGTTAAATATAAATGCTGTGGTTTTCAGAGTATCATTTTTCACTGATGTTTATTCTCACTTTTTATTTCTAACACTAAGACTTCTCACTTTTCATTCCCTCTTTCCTCCTTTCCTGTCTTCATTAACTACCTGTATTTACACTCAGCACTGGAGCAGGGGGAAAAAAAAAAATTCTTAGGAAGCTCTGAGAATTACTGCCATTTTAGTTCATTTTTCTACACTTTTTTCCTGAGGACAAACTGTTAAAAATCCATTTGAATATACAGCATAATTTGGATATGTCAGAAGTTTGCTGCCCAAATATCACCAACACAACTTGTTGATAAGAAGATAAGACAAAACTGGATTTATTGCTTACCACGGTAAGGGACAACAGAGACTTTGCAAAGCTTGAGTAGTGTCTTGGAGTGTTAAAAGAAAGGTCAGGATTTATTAAGAATTGATTGCTTGTTTTGAAAAGCTCTTTCAAAGATTAGCATGGGGTAAGGACCACGATACAAGAGTCTAGGATTGGTAGAAATAGCAAGGCAAGGATTTTGAGACAAGGAGTAAAAAGAATCTTAGGGCTAAAACTGCCTGTTGATATTTCCATTGAAAGTTGGTGGGTCTTTCAAGAAGATCTATAAGGAACCATCTGAACATTTGCTTGGCCGGAAGGCTCCTTGAAGAATAATCTTAATGAAGACAGAAATAGTGAAGCCACATTAACAATGAAGACAAAGGAATAGAAACAAAGCCTCATGTAAATGTCAAAGGGAGGTGTAGGGTTGCTTCTCAGCTTTGAGGTTGAGTGTGGGAGTAGATGGCTTCTAAACTCAAAAAAGGAGTGGAGTGGTGAAAAGCTCAGCTGATAACCAAAAGGTTGGCAGTTCAAATCCACCAGCTGCTCTTTGGAAACCTTATGGGGCAGTTCTACCCTGTCCTGTAGGGTCGCTGTGTCCTATAAGGTCACCATGAGTCAGAATCGACTAGATAGTAGCTGTTTTTTTTTTTTTTTTTTTTAACTCAAATAATAGCAAGCTAAATGCTTTCATACCACTGTCCTATGAACGTTTCATATCCAAGGCGAATACAAATTATTTTAATGTTGATGTAACCTGTTATAATACAATATATGTCTAGCAGCAAGGCTAGCTTTTATTAATAATCACAAAAATCAAATATCTATCCTATCTGTTTCAATAAGAGATAACCGTTTTCCTTGTGCAAATCAATTTATTCCTGCTTTATCTCCCAATTCCTCTGTAACCAGTGGTTCTGCATTTTTCCACCATGGACTTTTTCCCAATTATTATCCAATAAAAACTGTGGGTCTCTTCCCATTCCGGACCCTACTTTAAATTTATCTGAAAATTATCTGCCTTGTAAGTTTTCAGTTATTTCTTTTAGAAATTCAGAAACACTAGGATTTTAATATCAACCAGGGGCTGGGCATGGAGAGGGGAGCCTCACAAAGTATTGAGTTTGGTAGGGAGAGAATCACTGTGCGTGTAAGTGCGGTAAAGGGCTACCTATCCTTCAGGACAAGAAGGTAACTAGAAGAGAAAAGGGGAGGACTAGGTAATCCTTCCTGTCAAAAAAGACTTCATAGGGGAGCTAGCACTGTAGCTGAAGTTTGAAGGATGGGTTCCTTTTCCCCTACGGAACAAGGACGGATTTGAAACAAGGGATATTTGAAATAATTTACTCGAAGTATGAGTTAGTGTGGAAAGAATGTCGGTAATATCTTGCACATCGCTATGATCAAACTGAAAATATTTTCAAAGAAGAAAGAATGTTCTGAAATAGTCATTTTTGAAGGCAAAGCCTCAGATATGCTGTCCTGAGCATTTGCCTTAATTAGGCGGATTCTACCTTTTCACGTTTATTGCTAAGTACCTTCCTCTGGAAGGGTATGTGAACATTTGATACATATATACATTAAATCTGTTGATTATTTGATGAACCATATTCCAGATGCTTACTCAAAATATTTCCAAATTTGGCAAGATTGAACTGAAAAAAAGAGAGTTATCTTTGCTGAGTTAAAGTGTTCTTGACTGAACTGACAAGGTGGTTCCCACCAGCTGGTATTCCCACAGTGGAGGAAATCTTTCCTATTTTAAAATTTACATATACTCTGCCCAGTCAAACAGGGACATAAAAATGATGCCACATCAAAATAGGCAAAATGTATAATTAAAGCAAATAGCAGCTGCTTCTTTAAAGTTGTTGAAAGGGAACGAGTTGGAAAAAGGAGTAAATTCTGGTTGCTTTTTTGCTTACATTCACGGATTATTCCTTGAACTAGATTAAACTTTGTCCCTCAGTGACCTTGAATATTTAACCACCTGCTCAATTGAGCCGGGAACACTCAGGCTCTGAAAAGCTGCCTGCGTGAGACCTGACAAGAGTGTACTTCGCACATATGTAAAGTTTACTTCACAGGCTGAGGGACTGTGGGGATTGCTCAGCTGTTTGCAAATATGTCCAGTCCTGAAAACTTGGGAAAGTACTTCTGAGTTAGCTAAAGGTTTCTAAGTCCTGGGCCTGGCTATATTTGAATAATGGCATTTAAAATGAGATTTAGGCTATTGTTCTCTGAAATAGTATTTTCAAGGTAGTCGAGATAGACTATATAAGAATCGTGGAGACATTTTGCAGAACTTGAGTGTCACTGACTTCCTCCTATATATTCTTGAGTTCCTCTATCACGACGGCTCCTTGTTAGAAAAATATGTGTGTGTTGAGGGGGATATCTATATATATCCTAAAGTATATAAAATAGTAATTATTAGAAATACTGTTGTAAACCATGCCTTGAAGTTAACTTTTAACTACTTTCTTAGACACTTTCACATATAAAGCAGGTAGAAGATTATGACATTTAAAACCTTGATATAAAAATGTATGTAACTTACATTTTTTAAGTGATTTGAATGGTTCTTGAAAGGTTAATAATTAAATTACTATAATAAATCTTATAATAATATGTTATTCCTATATACCCTAAGCAACTTTATAGAATCTTTGCATAGTCTGTATTTTAAATATTCTATATTTATGAGTCAGAATTGACTTGATGGCACTGGGTTCTGGGTATATATTACATATTCTTATGAAATCTATAAAAAAAAATTTTTTTTTAATGTATTCTTTACTTGAAACTAATAAGTATTGTCATCTGTTGAATTGTGTAACACTCAAAGAAAAACACATTTAGAAAAGAAAATCAGTTTAATTATAAGTAAGATGTAAAGGAGTCCAATTTTAATAGGATTGTCTTATAAAATAAAAACGCAGGTATTTTTCTAAGTTAACAAGTTTACATTAATCTGTTAATGAAAAAACAGGGAATTTATCATGTGATTATCACAACCACAAAGACAATGTCATTTCTTAAGTCGTTAGAATTTCAAAAGTCAGAGGTACTGTTGGTTTTGATTGACAAACCAAGACAGCTCAGCGAGGGCTAGAGGGAAGGTTATTTTTAAGCGGTTTACAGGTAGAAAGTTCATACAAAGTATATCAGCAACATTGTTAAGCGTGTTACACAGGCACACTGGGGTTTGCATATAACTTCATGCATCCCAGGTTCAGAAAATGGCAGTTAAACTCCACCCAGAGGTGGGGAAGTTACTATGTATGAGTTTTAAAACATTATCCTCAATGTCAACACGGCGCCTAAACTAGTTTCTGCCAATTTCCTCTAGTTTTGGGTGGCAGTTAAGGAGAGAGGAACCAGAATTTTAGTGTAAAGCTATGGGGCGTGCCAAGCAAGGAAACCAGGATTCTAATGTAAACCTACTGGGTGTACCAAGCAAGCCGCTAGAGGCAGTGGAATTTTTCACAGCCAGGAGACCTCTGTCTTATTACATTCTGTGGACCTGTTGCATCCATGTGGCACTGCTTGTTAATACACTTGAATTGTTCTTCAAATGGTCAGACAAAACACTATGCTGCTGTTCATAGAGTCATGCTGTTTAGAGAGCAATTTTAATTTAATACCAGTGAGTGCTTACTTAGAAGTTTCTCAGTCTACCATGACTTTTTTTGTAAACAAATATCCATTCATAAAAGCATTTCTCTGTTTATGCATTTTGAAACTCTGAATTAATTCACTTGACCTTCTAATCGACTCGACGGCAACGGGCCTGTTTTTTGGTTTGGTTCTATTTAGTGAGCGGTAATATATTCGTAGGAATCTTCCAATATAGTGATTTGTTATAGCTCTTATTTATTCTGGAAAATAATATTTGGATGTTTTTACTTATTTTTTTTATTCCTTAAAGAACTGAGGAGAAAAGCATATCTCATTGACCAAGAGAATTCCAAAGCTCAAGCTACCCTTGTGTGCAATCGAGTCAATTCCAACCATTAACCCTATAGGACATAGTAGAACTGCCCCATAGGCTTTCCTGGGCTGTAATCTTGACATGAGCAGATCACTAGGTCTTTTTTCCTGTGGAGCCCCTGGTGAGTTTGAAACACAGCTCTTTTGATTAGTAGCCAAGTACTTAACCATTGCACCACCCGAGCTTCTTCAAGCTACCCTTAGGGAAGTTGGTGTCAGTGGCTTTTATAACTGAAAAGGAACACACAGCAGGATTCTGTTCTATTAGAACACTTTAGAAAAGAATCATAGGCAATTTCTCCTCTCTGAATTACAATGTAGAAAATTTTATGAAAATGACAGCTGGTTCTACAATTTTCATGTTTTCCTTAATCACTGTTCTTGTCCCTTTGACTTTATCCCTTGGTACTTTCTTCAGATATAAACACACATGGTACAGCTGTAGAGTTTGTGGAAATCCTTGTCTTTTTTTTTCCCAATTTAATGACTATTCTATGATATTTTTGTATTCAAGTTTTTTTTTTGGCGGGGGAGGGGAGAGGGGAATGAGTTATTTTACCATAGTAGGAAGTTTGGTTTATTTTTCCTAGATCGCTTTTTTTTTTGTCCTAAGCAGCATTTCAAATTCTTTTTACTTATGAGACTGTTACATAAATTAATTTCTGTATCAATGGGAAAAGGATATTAGTTAGGTATCTTGCTCCTCCTTTCTTTCAACTCACTGCATTTTTTTTTTTTTTTTTAATGTGAGCGATTGAACACTCATTTATCCCTGGTTTATAATGAAAATATGATGGTTTCAATAATACAATAAAACATTAACTTTGTTATAAAGGAAGGTGAGAACCTTTATATTTTAATTTCGTTAAGTATTGGATTATTATTTTTCCTTTGAAGAGATCTATTCAGACATAACTACTTACACATGTTTTTTTCTTAATTTAAATCTTAAGTACAAATATTATGCTTTACTAGTTGTCAATATGCTACATTTTTCAGAAGGAGATTATGGGTCGTGGATAAAATGTCGTTAGATGCTGTTGAGTTAGGTTCCGACTTATAGTAACCCTATCTGCAATAGAATGAAATACTGCCCAGTCCTGCTCCATTCTCAAAATCGTTGTTATTCATGAGGCCATTGTTGCAGCCACTGTGTCAATCCCTGTCTTTGAGGGTCTCCCTCATTTTTGATGACCTTCTACTTTACCTAACGTGATGTCCTTCTCCAGGGACTGATCCCTTCTGATAACATGTCCAAAGTACATGAGATGAAGTCTCACCATCCTTGCTTGTAAGGAGCATTCTGGCTGTACTTCTTCCAAGACAGATTTGTTCATTCTTTTGGCAGTCCATGATATATTCAGTGTTCTTCATCAGCACTATAATTCAAAGACATCAATTCTTCCTTGGTCTTCCTTATATTACTGGGAACTCTAGGTCCTGCTCAGCACAACTCATCACAGCTAGGAAACAAGGGGCTGAGGTGGAAGTTTAGAAAGACAGCTTTATTTAGTTGTGCAAGGAAAGAAACAGACGGGGCTTGGCCCTCAAGACTGCTCAGTGAGGGTGAGAGGGAAGGTTACTTGTATGGGGTTTACACGTGGGAAGTTCATACAAGTTACATCAGCAACATTCTTAATCATACTAAGCGGGTGCAATGGAGTTTACACATAGCTTCATGCATCATCGTGTGTTCAGAAAATGGAAGTTAAAATCCACCCAGAGGCAAGAAAGTTAATATGCATTAAGTACTTAACAAGCTAGAAGGTCACCTGGTGTGTCAATATGGCACCTAAACTGGATTCAGTCAATTTCATCTAGCTTGGGGATGCAATTAAAGGAAGGGGAACCAGTATGTTAATTTAAAGCTAAGGGGCCATGTCAAGCAAGGGAACCAGAATGTTAATGTAAAGCTATAGGGAGTGTCAAGCAAGCTGCTTGAGGCACTGGAATTTTCTGAAGCCTGAGGACCTCTGTCTTACTGATTCTTTGTCCAGCTTTCACATGCATATGTGCAATTGAAAACACCATGGTTTGGGTTAGGCATACCTTAGCCCTTAAAGTGACGTCTTTGCCTTTTAGTACTTTAAGGAGGTCTTAGCAGCAGATTTGCCCAATGAAATACATTTTTTTGATTTCGTGACTGCTGCTTCAATGGGTGTTGATCGTGGAGCCAAGTCAAATGAAATCCTTGAGAACTTCTGTTTTTTCTCTGCTTATCACTTTTTGGTCCAGTTGGGAGGGTTTTTGCTTTCTTTCTGCTGAGATGTAATCCATGCTAAAGGCTGTGGTCTTTGATCTTCATCAGTAAGTGCTTCAAGTCTTCTTCACTTTCAGCAGGCAAGGTTGTGTCATCTGCATATTGCAGGTTGTTAATGAGTCTCCCTCCATCCTGATGCCGTGTTCTTCTTCATATAGTCCAGATTCTCAAATTATTTGCTCAGCATATAGGTCAAATAAGTATGGTGAAAGGATACAACCCTGACACACACCTTTCTTAACTTTAAACTGTGCAGTATCCCTTTGTCCTGTTCGAATGAGCCTCTTGGTCTATGTACAGGTTCCTCATGAACACAAATTAAGTGTTCTGGAATTCCCATTCTTTGCAACACTGTCCATAATTTGTTATGATCCACACAGTCAAGTGCCTTTGCAGAGTCAATAAAACACAGGTAAACATCTTTCTGGTATTCTTTGCTTTCAGCCATGATCCTTCTGACATCAGCAATGATATTCTTCATTTCAAGTCCTCTTCTGAATCTGGCTTGAATTTCTGGTAGTTCCCTGTCAATGTACTGCCGCAACTGCTTTTGAATGATGTTTAGTAAAATGGTATTAATATTGAAGATGGATAAAATAGACTAATACAAGCTGGATAAAATAGATTAATAGAATTTGGCATGATGACTTTTGAAATATATCTTTACTTACATTCAACTACCTGGCATCATAAAAATTTTATTATTTGTTTTGTTTTTCTGTTTAAGAGGAATAACAATAAAATAATAAGTTAAACTATAGTCAGTAATTCAACCAAGATTTGGAGAATTCTTGACTCATGAAATTAAAAAAAAAATAGCTATTCATCTGTCAAAACATACTATGTCAAATAAAACTGTAAAGGCAAGGAAAGGAGTTTATGTGTGCATGTGTTTGTGTGCATATATGTGTTTTAAATTCATATGATATTGTATAAAGAATATCTAACATATAGAGAGATTAGCTTGGTAATAAGCCCCTTCTTTAGCTAATTTTGGAAACCCTGGTGGCGTAGTAGTTAAGTGCTGTGGCTGTTAACCAAAAGGTTGGCAGTTCGAATCCACCAGACGCTCCTTGGAAACTCTATGGGGCAGTTCTACTCTGTCTTATAGGGTTGCTATGAGTTGGAATCAACTCGATGGCAGTGGGTGTTTTTGGTTTTAGCTAATGTCAAAAATGTTATGGTGCCCTCTTACATAGATTCTTTCCCCTCAACCAGATTGGATTCTTTCAGTAAAAGTTAAGAGATTTTCATTCAGTCCTTTTTGTCATTCATTTATTTAACAACAGTTCATTGAGTAATTACTCTGTGCTATAAAAAAAAAAAAAAATTATGTGCTATTGTGGAAACCCTGGTGGCGTAGTGGTTAAGCGCTACAGCTGCTAACCAAAGGGTCAGCAGTTTGAATCCACCAGGGGCTCCCTGGAAACTCTATAGGGCAGTTTTACTCTGTCCTATAGGGTCGCTATGAGTTGGAATTGACTCAACGGCACTGGGTTTGGATTTGTTTTGGTTATGTGCTATTGTAGATGCAGACTATAACAAGTCCAAAACAATTAAAACTCACTTCACTCAAGAAGCTTACAATGTGGTGGGTATGTAGATAACAAAACATGATAAATGGGCCGTATATGTAGTACAGTTGATAATGTTGCATGCTAAGGAGAAAACTAAAACAGGAAAATTGCAAAGTTGCAGTTTTTTGTAGGGTAACATTTTGGAGATAGCCATGAGGCTATCTGGAAAAGTATTGTTATAGTTTCCTATTGGTGTTGTAACTAAAGCTACTGTTATGAATTGAATTATTCCCCCCTCCCCAAGAAATGTGTGTGTCAGTTTGGCTGGGCCATGATTCCCGGTATTATGTGATTTTCCTATATGTTGTAAATCCTGCCTCTATGATTTTAATGAGGGAGGATGGGTGGCAGTCATGTTAGTGAGGCAGGACTCAATCTCCAAGATTGGATTGTGTCCTGAGGCAATCTCTTCAGATATAAAAGAAAGAAGAGAGCAGAGAGATGGAGACCTCATACCACCAAGAAAGCAGTACCAGGAGCAGAGCACATCTTGTGGACCTGGGGTCCCTCAGCAGAGAAGCTCCTCGTCTAGGGGAGGGTAGATGAGAAGGCTGACAGAGAGAGAGAAAAAACCTTCCCCTGGAGGCGAGGTCCTGAATTTGGACTTTTAACCAAATTTACTGTGAAGAAATAAATTTCTCTTTGTTAAAGTCATTCACTTGTGGTAGTTCTGTTATAGCAGCACTAGATAAGTAAGACAAATACTGTAAGTGTGTGGCTTTAAAAGAACTAAAATTTATTTTCTTACAGTTTCGGAGGCTAGAAATTCAAATCAGTTCATTGGCTCTAGGGGAAGGCGGTAGCCCCAGGCGTTCCTTGGCATTCTTTGGCTTGTGGATGAATTATCATGTGGTCTTTTCCCCTGTGTATATATCTCTGTGTATATGCTACTCTTTTAACAAGATATCACTCAGAAGTGATTAGGTTTAGCACCTACCCTACTCTGGTATCACCTCATCAACATGACAAAAGAAAGCTCCATTCCCAATCAGGGTCACATTTATAGGTTCAGCAGTTAGGACTTCCGCGTGTCTTTTGGGGAGATAGGATTTGACCCATAACAAGTATTTCCTCAGGTGCCAAGGCCCAAGGAAGGAGTGGGTCCATTGTGTTTAGAAATAGTGAAAAAGCGAGTGTAGCTGAAGCAGATGAATGAGAGTTATTTTATTTATTCTTAATCTACTCTAGGCAAACATGGGTTACTGCTATCCATATTCCATCTTTGTTGTAACATGAAGTAGAAATAAGACATTCTGATCTTAGAGGCTCAACCATAAACCTAGAAAAAAAAAAATAGAGGGAGGTATAAATGCTATGATCCACTAAATAGGCCATTTCAGACCATGTTTTGAATTAGATAATGCATTCCAACTAATACTTCTGGAGCATGATTTATATGCAGAATAAAATCATTATTCAGTCACAGTTTGAACAGACGCTATGCTAGTCCTCAACAGCTGCCTACCTAATGGATAAAACAGATACCTTCTTGGATAATTTCCACAGATGATATAGTAGACTGAAAGTGCTAGCTAGGTGCAGGTGTTCTGGTACCACAATGTTCAGGAGTGTCTTCCTGTAGGACCAGTTGAATTTGCCATTCAGTCTTGAGGAATAATTAAGAGTTACCTGAAAGAAAAGCATAAAAAAAGGTAAGATACGATGGACAAAGAAGAGCTCTGATGGGATAGAACAGAGTGCCTCCAAGCAATTGAGGAAACTTGAGGGTAGTTGGTGCTCGGAGCTGCAGGACAAAGTGGGAGAGGTTGGAGAGCCAGCCAGTAGTCAACCAGGCAGAGTTAGCAGGATGTGAAGGACTCTAGATTTTTGACAATCGGGAGCCAGTTAAATATTTTAAGTAAAGGGATAATATGATGTTATTTGCATTTTGAAAAGACATTTAAGATACACCAGAAAGCTCTTGATATTCAGTAGGTATGGGAAAGAAAAGTGCGTACACACACAATGTAATTCTACAAGTGAAATTAATAAGTGCTAGAGCACGTGGCAGGAGTCCTGGTGGGTAGTGGTTAAAGCACTGGGCTGCTAACCAAAACGTCAGTGGTTTGAGCTCACCAGCTGCTCCACAGGAGAAAGAGGTAGCAATCTACTTCCATAAAGATTTACAGCTTTGGAAACCCAATGAGGCAGTTCTACTCTGTCCTATAGGGTCATCATGAGTTGGAATCCACTCCATGGCAATGGATTAATGGGTTAGAGCACATGGGGTTGCTGTGAGTAGAACAAGACTCACCAGCGCACGACAAAAACTGACCACGTACAATAAATAAATAAATAAGTACAACTATGAATGCATAAATGCTGTGCCTTTATTATTCTGTTCAATTTTCTGTTTGCATTTGGTTTTTACTTTATAATTTTAACACTCAAACCTTACTATTTTATGAAGCATTTAAAGCCATGACTGAATATGATTATTGATAAATGCAAAATTAAGCAAAAGGTCTGACAAAGCATTGAATGGCTTATCCAAGATAAAATTCTGCAAAATCTATTTGAAGACAAATTGAATCTGAAGATACATGATATCATCAGCTTTCCAGTTTCTCCTGATATAGAGGTACAGAGATTAGTACCAGTTCTTTGATTAATAAGAATACTGGAGTGTTTTTTTTTTTTTCTTTTTTTCATTTTATATTTGCATGTAGGTCACCTTAACTTGAAATTTTGTTATTTTTCTGTTTTTTTTTAATTAAATATTCAATTTTATTTCACATAGAAACTTCAACATATATGGAAAAAACATAAAAGTAAGATGAATCTAGTTGATACTGGCTTGATTTTGAAAATTGTTTTTAAAACTTTCCATCATCCTTAGTAACAAATTATGATAATCACAGCCAATCTAAAAAAAAAAAAAGTGTTTCTGAAACCTCAAAAAGTAACTATCACAGAAGAAGAAAAGTTTGGTATAAGTATCTCTCTGACTCATATTTGAATATATATTCCTTCTCCCTTACTTTCACAAAACTCTTACATTCCTTCCACCTAACTTGTACCAAATTTTTATGATTAGAATCATTCTATGGATTCATAGCATCAATTCTGACTCATAGCAACCCTATAGGACAGAGTAGAACTGCCCCATAGGGTTTCTAAGGAGCGACTGTTGGATTTGAACTGCCGACCTTTTGGTTAGCAGCCAAGCTCTTAACCATTTTGCCATCAGGGCTCTCAAAGGTAAGCTAGTTAACATTTATCGTTGGTACATATTATAAATTAGTTCTCTCTTTCCCTTTCTCTCTCCCTATATACATGTGTATGATATATAGTATTTATTATTACACCTCTTCTATTGGGGATGAATTATTTTCTATATTTTACAATTTGAAAATTCAAGTTCTGCAACATCACAAATGGCATAACTGAAACTTAAACCCTGTCTACTCTCAAATTTTTTCACCTTCATCAAACTTCTGTTCCAAGAATCACATATAAAATGTACTCTCATTTCAGAACCCAGAAGGCAAAACAGGGTAGGAAATTTATCATGCCTTCTTCCCCACGGAATACTAAGTAAATTATCAATGGCAATGAACCCAGAGCAGATATCATCTTTAAAGACTATTAACTACCATTGGAAAAGTGAAAAGATATTCTAAGGGAATGAGTCACATCGGGGAAGATTGATGAGGCAGGATGCTAACTAGGGAGGGATCTCAAGCAGGACCAACAAATGGAAGAAGGGGAATATGGCAGAGTGTGGACTCAGACAGATTTCTCTGACTTCACAGTGGATTCCATAGCCAGCCCTTATGTTATTCAAGTATATATATATTCATAGAATGCTGTCCAACAGGGTTTTTCAGCCTCAGTGCTATTGACATTTCAGACTGAATTATTCTTTGTTGTGGGAGACTGACCTGTACCCCAGCATCCTTGGCCTCTACTCACTGGTTACCAACAGTATTCCTCCAGTTGTGACCATCAAACCAGGTCCAAACAAACAAAAAAAAACCCCAAATCAATTGCTCTCTAGTCAATTCTGATTCATGGTGATCCCATATGTGTCAAAGGAGAACTGTGCTCCACAGGGTTTTCAACAGCTGATTTTCCATAAGGATATTGCCAGGGCTTTCTCCCAAGGTTTCTCTGGGTAAACTTGAACCTCCAACCTTTCTACAAGCAGCCGAGTGCTTACCCAACTGTCATCTTGGGAGCAAAATCACTCCCAGTTGAGAATTATTGTTGTAGACTAGTCTGAGCATGGCATTTGAAGCACTAATCTAAGAACTTCATCTTGGCAAAACTAAAACCCAAACCACTGCCTTAGAGTAGATCCTGACTCATAGAGAACCTATAGGACAGAGAAGAACAGCCCCATAGAATTTCCAAGGAGCGCCTGGTGGATTTGAACTGCCAACCTTTTGGTTCACAGACACAACTGTTAAGCACTACACCACCAGGGTTTCCAGGCAAAATTAAAGACAGTCTTATTAATGATAGAGTGTCCTATCAGTCCTTCCCAAAGAACTGGTTTAAATCATACCTGGGTAAAATATTTTACCAGTAGATTGTGCACTCAGAGGTTAAAAAGAAGTCATGTATATAGATGGTCAAAGAGTGTCACTGGTAGCTGTGAGTGGGGTTGCCTTAGGCTGGGTTCCCTAGAGAAACAATATCAGTGAAGTATAAGAGAGGGAGTGGAGAGAGGGAAGCAGGGAAGATAGGAGGGAGGGAGGAAGGGAGAGAGAGAGATTTATATCAAGGAAATGACTCATGCAGTTGTAGAGTCTGAAAAGTCCCAAGTCCATGGGTCAGGCATCAGGCTTGAGGCTTCTCTTGATTCACATGGATGCAGGGCATGACAAACCCAAGATTGGCAGGTCAGATGGCAAGCCGCTGGCTCATAGGCTGTGGAGGCTGACTGTCATGGACTGAATTGTGTCCCCCTAAAATATGTGTCAACTTGGTTAGGCCATAATTCCCAGTATTGTGTGGTTGTCTTGCATTTTGTGATTGTAATCTTATGTTAAAGAGGATTAGGGTGGGATTGTAACGCCCTTGCTAAGGTCACATCCCTGATCCAATATAAAGGGAGTTTCCCTGGAGCGTGGCCTGCACCACTTTTTATCTTACAAGAGATAAAAGGAAAAGAAAGCAAGCAGAGAATGGGGACCTCATACCACCAAGAAAGAAGCACCAGGAGCAGAAAGTGCATCTTTGGGCCTGGGATTCCTGCATGGAAAAGCTCCTAGTCCAGGGAAAATTGACAAGAAGGATCTTCCTCCAGAGCTGACAGAGAGAGAAAGCCTTTCCCTGGAGCTGATGCCCTGAATTTGACTGTGAGAAAATAAATTTCTCTTTGTTAAAGCCATCCACTTGTGGTATGTCTGTTATAGCAGCACTAGATGACCAAAACACTGACAAATCTCAATATTGGCAGGCAATATGTCAGGCAGCTGGCTCAAGTCCCAAGAACCAGAGGTCAGATGATGATGAGCTGAATGCAGGATTCAGAGTAAGCAAGTGAGCTTTGTCAGAATATCCGTATCTGTATTGAATGCAGGCCAAACTCCCAAAGAAACTCCCCTTACAACTGGTTGGCTGATCACAACAGATCATATCATCGAGTCTGAGTACATCCTTACATAGCTGCCAGATTACATCATTACCAGACTACATCATTACATGACTGCCAAATTACATCATTATGTAACCGCCAAACCGTTGAGAACCATCAGAGGAGAGGGGTCAGTTAAAATTCTTGACCTGAATATGCATTTTCATATGCCTAACGATTTCTGAAAATCTTTTGCCATGATGTGTTAGACTAGCCAATTAAAGAATGGCTGACCAAAGGAAAGAAATTGCATAGCCAATAGAACTGATAATAAATTTAAGAGAAATTGAACAGTAGTCTTAGAAAAACTGTGTGTAACATTCACAAGAAATATTCGTTATGAAGACATATTTGCTGCATGCTGTTAATTGTAAATTAAGAATATAATGTATGTGTGCTACAGAAGTGGATAACTTAAGTCTGAGAGACTATTTTAGTGCTTGGTTAACCAAACATTGATTTTGATGAGAAATTCAAGTTGCAAATAGGAAAGAAGCTTGTGGATAGTGGGTTGCACTGAATGTGAAATTGTACAAAATCCACCGTAGGTTAGCAGTTGGTCATTTCTGAAATACTTTATAGTATGACAGTGGAGTTGTATTAACTCAAACAAATATAAATCATTGTCTCAAGGGTCCTAAGGGACTTGGCACAATCTCTCCACCAGGATGTCTTCTTTTACAGCCTCATTGCACTTGCCAGTGATTCATGTGTGTTAGGCTTGACTGAGAAGGGTGGAAGGGGCTGAGGAACTCAGTATGCTATATTTCAACCACGCAAATGAGCATATTTCCCTGGGAGTAAGAGGCAGATTTTCTAAAAAAAATGGATTAATCTCTGTCTAATCCTATTACCCTTTGTTGAGATTTTCAAAGTAATCCAAGTCCCTGAAAATGTGTTCTCATTACAGCATTGCATTGCGTCTCAAAAACTGGAGAGAACAATTTTAAAGGTTATCAAGATGGTCTTTGACATGGGACAACCATAGATGTAACAAGAGGCAGGCCTATACACAAGGCATGGAAATGCATAGAAAAACCAAACCTGTTGGATATCAATTATGCCAAGATGTGTCCAGATCATTGTTTGTTTTTCCCCAAGTTATGGCTCCTAGTTAGGAGTCAGTGAAAGGAATTCTTCCTATTTTGACCAAATATTCACAAGAAAGCACTGTTTCCTTAGGTCAAGACTACCAATTCTTTCTCTGATTCTCTTTATTCTGCACCAATGTTGAACTGTATGGTTTTTAGAAAAAGAAAGGGCTAATACTCTCTAGGCTCCACTAGTGGACAGTAAGCAAGCGGGGATTAATCTATTTTATTTAAATTGGTGTCTGTAGCATTCTCAACAGTGTCTGGCATATTGCAGGTACTCCAAAAATATGATACAAGATCTGTTAAAAAAAAAAAAAAAAAACTATTCCTTTAAAAAATAACCTAAATGGCTATATTTCAGCATAGGTGGTATTGAATCAGGCAGATAATCAGAGGCTATTTAGGAAATCATATGGGCAACTCTCAAGCAAAGCATTTAAGTTCAGTTATGCTATAATTCCTTTGTCTCCAGGGCTTCTGCTAATATGATAATTATGTTATACTGTATATGAAATTAAACTGAAAAAGGTAAATATACACAAATACAAAAAATAAATGCAATGTAATTTGCTCATTTAAAAAATATCAGATAGAATTTCAGTTTCTAGAGTGCAAGTGATGTCAAGAATTCAAGCAGATTAAGTATTATGGATTATTACTAAAGATGGCATTGAAACCACTGGCAAACAAAAGGTAGCAAAGTTATCTGTATTTCTGACAAGCCTAAGAATTACACTAACAGTGATTTGTCTACAATGTTACCTTAAAAAAAAAAGTAAAATAATTTAAAACATACGTGGTCCATCTATTCAAAGATTTTGTTTCTGATATCAACATTCAAAACATAGCTCTAAAGTTAGAAGTAAGCAAAACTACAAAAGTGCCTTTCCATTAGCCTAATTTGCCTTTCAGGTCAGACCTTTATTTTTGACTTTTATGTATGAAACTATTGGTTAGTCATTATAACTTACCTAGTTAAAATGCAATATAATGGAAATTTAATTCATGATATTTCATCCTAAATTGGCTCCTCGTTTTACATTCAATTTTAGCCACAACCATTTAAAAAGTAAGTTAAATATACCTCACTTTCCATCTCAAATCCAATTCGTCACCAGGTCCTGTTGATTTCTCTTTCTAATTTGTTACCAAATTTGTTCCCAATTTTCACACCCCCTGTTATCACCAACCTGTTCCAGGTCTTCATTAAAACTTATTGGAGCATTATAGGGTATTGATTACTAACTGATCTTCTCAGCTCCGGACATGTTCACCTCAATACTTTTGTCCACATCTTGTAGAGGTCGCAAGGTATTCCCTTGCTTTAAAATGTCTCTTGGGAGATTCCCTGCTCTATAGTCATCCTGTAGCTACAGAGAACCATCTGCAGTTTAGCACCCTTACCATGCTATTTCTCACTCACTGCCTTTGCTCACACTGCTGCAGAATTACTCCTCACTCCTCCAGCACACTCCATATCATTTATACATCTGTATATATCTCTCTTTAGTAGAGGCCATAAGAACAAGCTTGGGTTATAGCCACCTTTTATCTTCAGGGTCTAGCACAGTGCCTTGTCCCTAGCCAGTACTGAATGACTCTTAAAGAATGAGTTTTCTAATCCGTAATTGGCAAGCATAGTGATAGTCCTGACATTTTGAGGTTAACACTGGCAACTACAGCAAATAATCTCCCAAATTACAGCAGTTCAACACAATACAAGTTTATTTTCTCTGTCACCTAATACTCCAATGTAAGTATTACATGTGAGAAAGTGGCTTTCTGTCATATAGGACCCAAGTTCCTTCTGTCTTGCAGTTCTGCCATTGTACATGGTCTTGGAACCTTCTGCTTCTAGCCAATAGAAGAGACATGATAAAATGAAGAAGTCCCACCCATTACTTAAAGCCCTGCAACAAAACACTCCTCTATTAATATTAGAAACACTCCTCCAGCCAATATTAATATTGGCTAATATAGTTAGCCCTCTCTACCACTCTACTTAAGACATCAAGAAAATATCTTTGGTATTATAGAAAGACTCCATTCAAAGGAAACTCAAGTTTTGTAATGATATTGGTAAAAAGAGTAAATTTCACCTATCTGAAAAAGGCCCTGAAGTACAACATTTTATTGCCAACTACTCTTGATGGGATTTGGGGTAGCATCAGCCCTGGGAAAGCTTTTCAAAAACAGTTAAGCCCATACAACTTTTTTTTTGGACCTCCCACAAATTACAGGACATGCCCAATGAGAGTAAGTATATGGAATAGCTCAGTTCCCTCTGCAGTAGTCACATCTCCCCTTCTTAAAACTGATGTTCCCTGGTACAAGGATAACTGCATGTCTGCTGAAGCAGGTGGAATGACTCCTAACAGTTCCACTTTTCAGATACTACTATTTGGGATGAAAAGGAAGTCTTTTTTCTTCTTTTCAAGATAGCTCCCAAATTTCACTAAAAAAACAAAACAAAACAAAACAAAAACCCTTTTTTGAGGAAATAGAATTCTTCATATTAATAATCAAGTAACAGGATCTGCAATTGCCCACACTCTCCAATTTGATGTATGTGAAATTAAATGAAAAATTTGCCCAATAGAGATGGGCAGGTGCTATATAAATACATCTGTAGGTCATTGAGAAATTACTATCATCACTCTTTTTCATTAAAGTGACATGCATATATTTAGAACCTGCTTTTGAAAAACCTAATGAAAGACTGCCCTTGATATCTTCTCTGTATGTTCACCAATAAATCAGCATTAAAATCCTTTACATAATGAGATACACATTCCTGGGGGGAGTGGAAGGAAGTTTCAATTTGTTCTCCCATGTTTTGAAACGTCTAGACTGGGGCTTTATCCTATTTGCTTATACAATTTATATGTTTATTACCATTGTTTGCATGTAAAGGTGTCGCCTTCACATTTTCAGAGTTATATGGTTATGAAGTTTCTAACATATTTCCGCTAAAGTTGAGATGATTGTATTACAATATGGAAAGAAATAACATAGTTAAGGGCATATCAAAATTCATACACTTATATCCATGAGGAGCATTAAGTAAGTTTTTCATGTTGAGATTTTCAGGGCACCTCTGTTGAGTTCACCGCACACTTTTATTAAATTATTTATGCTGACATGGTGTCATGGATAAAGTCTAAATTTGGATATGAGAGTTACAACAGCTGTTTTCTGCCTGAGTGCTCAAAGCCATGCTCAGGCTTATGTCTCAGTCCTGTGTTCATGGAATCCCTAGGCTATATTTTAACAGCACTGTCCAGGAGGTAGAATCAGAAACTCACTAAACAAATAATGAGTTTCTGTGAGCATCTCACACACAGTTTCCAAGTTTAATCTTCTTTGTATTAGAGTTTTATATAGGGTCATTTCATAGTTTGGCTATGTTCAGAAAGATGGCTAACCTAAATGATTTACTGAAACAGACATATGTCAGAGGTAAATCAATGAGGTCATTTTTATATTGAAAGCTGCCACAATGTCCATGGAAGCAAAATAAAATGCAAATATGATGGTATTTTCTGATAGAAACACCTATGGATTCATTTTTTTAAAAATAGTATCTCATATTGAACTACAGCAGAATAAAGCTCCCAACTACCAAGGAATCCTTTATGTGACAAATACTAACTTGGGCATCTCGTTTGAAAACCCAGTGTAGCCTTTACACAAAGCATGCACGTTTTAATATATGTAGCACAATGGTTAAGCACTTGGCTGCTAACCAAAAAGTTGGCAGTTCGAACCCACCAGCCCTGGGAAAAAGGACCTGGTGACTTGCTCCAGTAAATTTTACAGCCATAGGAACTCTACGGGGCAGTTCTACTCTGTCCTATTGGGTCGCTATGAGTTGGAATTAACCAGTGGCACAAAGCAACAAGTTTCTGAATATTTATCATCTAAAGGACCATGATGCTTTGTTTCTGTATTTTTATATGGACAGTAGAAGCATTGAGAGAGGCTTTACAGATTGCTGCTCTGGTCGTATTCATGCTTTTTACTTTATGGTTATAACATGAAATGAGAAAATGCTGGAAAATGTTAAAGGGATTCTTGGGGTTAAATATACCTCATCTGCCAAAATAGACATCGAACCTGGAGACTTGTTTATGTTAAGGCTTTCTTAAAAGAAATAACTTTTTCAGGGAAAGGTCATTAGGGTAGCAGGGCTGTTTTGTGAGTAAACAGGTAGGTTAAAAAAATATATAACCCACAGAAAACATCCAGTATATCAACTTTTCTTTCTAAAGCATGTTTATTTTTGCCAATTAAATCTGGCAGGACTGTTAAAATGATAACCAGACTATGACAAAAATGTGCATTTATTTCTCATTTTTAGTTGATCTTTCTTTTAAAAATCATGCTAGTTATATTTGAAGGTGAAAATGCAAGCTGTGTTTCAAGACGTATTTTTCCTCAGTAGAATTATGTCATGGGGAAACACTATGGATATCCATCAAAGTGAAACCTACAAGGACATAAGAGCTCGTTATTAGTGAACATTGTTTATAACCTTCAGGTGGCTTCAGCATTTCTGTCACAGAATAGCAAGCAGGAGAGATTAAGGCACATCATACCCTCAAAATTAACATCCCTACATAAATTATGGCTCTCATATGAATCTGAAAGGATCTACCTTTTACTTTAAAACATTGACTTATTACAGCCTCCAATCTTTGTAATAAAATGTTACAGTGAGTTCAAGCTCAGTTAGGTCAGTGCTGGCTTCAGGTTAATGTTATTGATTGAAACTTGCTAAAACATCCTGGCAGATACGACGTGATCACTTCAGTCAGGCTGCTAAACTGAGGAACGTAACCTTGTGGTTCTGATACTTGTTCTGGATTGTATGCTGGTTCCTACTACAAAAACCTAGAAGAAATGAAAAAGAATTAAGTTTAGGACTCTTTAGTATTGAAAAATGGCAGAATGTTATTGTTTGCATCCTAATATGAACTTCGGAAGGTAGTATGTTCATAATTAGATCTTTTATTATGTTCTAAAGAGATACGATAAATAAGTACTTTATTCTTAGTCACATTCTAAAATACGATGCTTTAAAATATATAATATTGTCCTGTTTTCAGTTTAAAAAATATAGTACTTCAGCATTCTTTGTAGGTCAAGAATTCAAAAGGTTTTTTTTTTTTCCTTCCTTTTTTTTTTTTTTAAATATTCTCTGTTTTAAACAAGGTTGATGAGAAGTATTGGAATGAAGGGTACAATCTGCTGTAATGGAAGACTGCTTTTCTCTTTGCCACCTTGACTGATACGGTTAATGTGTGCATCTATGACCTTGACAATTTTCAACAAATGTACTTAAAATGAAGAGAACTATACTTCAAGCAAAATATCATAGCAGTCAAAACCTTTGGTGGTTAAATTGACTAAAAATATTGGCCCATTATTCAATTTATTTCATTTCTGTTAGTAATAGCCTTGATTGACAGACAGATTACTGGGGCTTTCATTGAAATTTATGTTTGAATTTCACTGAAATGCAAGATTAAACAAAGAAATCCACTACTGATTTTCTGCAGGACATATCGTTAAGATGATATCCCTTCGTGTTGTTTATTTGCTGTTTGTTTACTCATGGAAAGGTTAGCTACAAAGATGGCATTTGAAAATACATAAATGGGAAAGTCTAAAAGATGGAACAATTTGCACTCTATGTCAAGCACACATGTAGATCGGAATATCCACGAAAATGGGTAAACTCACATTTACAATTTTAAATAGCACTATTTGAACTTTTTTTCTCTGTGAGCTGCTCTCAGGAAGATGAACATTCCTATAATTGAAATCATCATGTGCATTCTGACCCTAATTGGGGAAGTTTTATATTAGGTTCACACCAAGCAATCATGGAAGCAATTATGGGCACTTGTCCTAGGGCTGCCATCACACAGATGTTGCTGCCTGATTGTCATTTGGTAATTACCTTGGTACTCCCAACTACTCCTTAGCATCAGTTAAGCGATGCAACATACTTCAAGTAAGTGAAGTCTCCTTAGAAGTACAAGTAAATACTTATTTAGCTTGCTGCTTCATATAGGTGCTGTCTACTCACC
Organism: Loxodonta africana; assembly: GCF_030014295.1. Taxonomy (NCBI): domain Eukaryota; kingdom Metazoa; phylum Chordata; class Mammalia; order Proboscidea; family Elephantidae; genus Loxodonta; species Loxodonta africana. The sequence continues at coordinate 26,440,148 of NC_087361.1, read as the reverse complement.
TGGAATGCACAGATGCATAATGAAAATTGTCTTTGGAAGAGACTGGCACAGAAGTCAAATTGGAGCGTAAATCTTTGCAATTAGCTACACAGTTTGTTTTGAAATATGGAAAATACTTTAAATAATAGTGATGATGGAAGCATTGCCAACTTTAGAATTTTTTTTCAAGTCTTTGAAGTCTGACTTTGCAGAACAGATTGTAAATCTCTGGCCCATTACACACCTGCAGAGATTTTGGTGTTTTATTTCTCTTGGGTGAAACTGCGGAGGCCCAAACCATGTTAATCACTGTCAGAACCAGTTGTATAAAATGCCAAAATGCAGTGAACCAAGTGTTTTATAATAAATATGACAATGCAGTCAGAGTGTTGTTTTGTTAGGCTTGTTATTTGTGGTAATTTTTCATTTATAGTCTTTGAAAGGAGAGAGTTTTAAGGCTTTTATCAGAAAAAAAATTAACCACAGGGGAGAAGTCACCATATTGTATAAATAAGACTCTCAGTACTTGTGGAATAATTAATCCAGACAAAACTGAAAAAACTAATATAATTGTAACATTTGCTTTAAATGCCTTAAAATGCCTGTTTTTTTTTAATTCAGTACCACTACTAAATTTTGTATATATCTGTCACTCTATGAATTAGAATAATTAACTCTCTCATTCTATTATTTTATATCAGTCCTTTATTTTATTATCTTTTTGTTTTTAATTTAAACTGAATCTTATATTGTAGGAGATGTGAAAGTTGGGGTATTAAAAGGATAATTTTAATTTTCTACCCTTGGTCTCATTTGAAATGGACGTTAAATCAACTAGATTTTAAATCATTAAAGATAGCTTAACTAATGTTATTGACTCTTACACAATATTTAGCAAGGCTTTGAACCAGTTGGAACCCTGGTGATGCAGTGGTTAAGAGTTTGGCTGCTAAACAGTGGTAAAACAGTGGTTTTACTAAAATATTAAAATTTCTACATCTTACTAAAAATATACATTAGTGATAAACTATAAAAAATCAATTTCAAGGTACAGTGGTTAACAGCTACAGCTGCCAACCAAAAGGTTGACAGTTCGAATCTACCAGCCATGAAAGGCGAGGCCAAGACGGTGGAATAGTCAGACGCTTCCTGTGGTCCCTTTTACAACAAAGACCCGAAAAAACATGTGAATCGATTATAGATGACAATCTAGGGGCCCTGAACATCAAAGGCAAAGTTGAAGAATCAAAATGAGCAGCAGGGGGAGGAAGAGACTTTTCAGAAGCAGCGAGGAGTTTCCAGACCTGACCTGGCCGGGACCGGCACCCTGCAGACCAGCTCCACAGGCGAGAACATGATGAGGCAAGCAGTGGCATTCAGGATGCGTTTTCCACATCGGCAGAGACTGAGCAGTGGAAAGTCTATTCACACCTCCAGAATCAGCCAAAAATGGCCCTCAGTTGACAAAAGATAAGTACATGTGTCTAACATACTATGTGGATTAAAAAACACCCCACTAGGAAAAACTTCTCTCCCACTTACCTTGCCCCTTCCTACTCTGCACTGTGTCCAAGCCAGCTTCAGGGACTGCAGTGTCCCCTGGGCCAGAAGTAGTACCTGTCACATGCCCTGAGCCATTCTTCTGGCCTTGGAGGGGGAAAAAATTAACAAACAGGGAAAAAATTATCTGCCGGCTCCCGTAAGCTGGGAAATCAGGGCAGAAAGAGCTCCTTTGCCTAGATGCAGGCATACGGGATCCACAACCTTTGAATACCTTTCCCCCTGCATTGACCTGTGTGGGCCCATTTCAACACTGTTGGTCCTCATTAGCACAGCACAACAGGGTATATACCTGAAGTCTAACTTCAACTGTTCCAGCTATATAGTGGAGAGGTAGGTTCATGATATTTGATACCACTCTGCCTATTACACAGGGTCCTCACCTACCACATCAGGGCCCTGAGGACTGGTGGCTCCACCCATGACACCTAGCCACCTGTGACAGGGGTCCAAGAGTAAGTGGTGCCTCCCAGTCCTTACAGCCAACAACACTGGGTACCCATAGTCTGACTGCAAAATACACCCACCTACATGCTTTAGGGAACAGGGACATTCTTTTCTCTCAGACACTCAGGGGAGGCTGTCAGCCCCCTGCCTTGCTCAGTGCATGATCCTGACTGTAGCCAGATAGCTGTGCCTACACTAATCACCCCTGCTTGTCTAGGACTGTAGGTGAGAGTCTGTACCGCACATTTGATGACCAACTACCTGGACACCTGATCTGAATCCATATAAGAAGAGTAAACAGGCTCCTGGGCTCACATGTCTTGTAGCAACTCTAACCACTTGGTGACAGAACATTAGAGCTTCAAAGGTGCCAATAATCAAACTAGCTCACTTGAGCAGCCTATTTGGGCATATCAAAACAAAACAAAACAAGAAGCTAGGATACAGTAAGCAAACATAAAATAAATAAATACAATAAATTATTGATGGCTCAGAGAAAATAGTCAATATCAAACCACATAAACAGGCAGACCATGATGGCTTCAGCAAGCTCCCAAAACAAAGATTCAAGAAATCTTCTGGATGAAGAGAACTTCCTGGAATTACCAGAGGTAGAATACAAAAGATTAATATGCAGAACTCTTCAAGAGATCAGGAGGGAAAACAGGCAAAATGCAGAAAAAGCCCAGAAACACCCAGACAAAGCATTAGAGGAACTTAAGAAGATTAAAGAAGAACATAAGGACAAATTTAACAGGCTGCAAGAACCCATAGAGAGACAACAAACAGAAACCCAGAAGATTAACAATAAAATTTCAGAATTAGACAATTCAACAGAAAGCCTTAGGGGCAGAACTGAGGCAATGGAAGTCAGAATTAGTGAGATTGAAGATAAAGTACTTGACACCAACATATATGAGGAAAAATCAGATAAAAGGATTTTAAAAAATGAAGAAAGACTAAGAATTATGTGGGACTCTATCAAGAGTAATAACCTACGAGTGATTGGAGTCCCAGAATAGGGAGGGGGGTAAAAGAAAATACAGAGAGAATTATTGAATATTTGTTGGCAGAAAACTTCTCTGATATTGTGAAAAATGATCATCAAACCCCTCACAAGGTAGATCCCAAAAGAAGTCACCAAGACATAATTAAACTTACCAAAACCAAAGATAAAGAGAGAATTTTAAGAGTGGCTAGGGGTAAATGAAAAGTCACCCACAAAGGAGAGTCGAATGTACCAGCTGCTCCTTGGAAACCCTATAAGGCAGTATTACTCTGTCTTATAGCATTGCTATGAGTCAGAATCGACCAGATGGCAAGGGAATTTTGGTTTGGTTGAACTTGTTTGTTCCAGTTTGAACCCCTGCTGAGAATTTGCATTCCTAACAAGTTCCCAGGTGATTCTGCTGGTTAGGGGCTAATTTTGAGAACGATTAGTAAGGCATGGTTCTCAAAATTTAACATATATAAGTATCACCTGGGAATTTAACTGTAGCTTCTGATTCAGTGTGCCTAGGGCAGAAATGCAAAATCTCAGCAGGGGTTGTAAATGGAACTAACCAGTTTGAAGCCCTAATATTTAGGCATGCTTTTTTTTAACTGTTTTCTCAAAGGAAATCTATTTTGTGTCAAAGAGGATATATAGGCCATCAACTGATATGCTCAATTAATAATTGATATGAAGAATTTCAAAATAAAATTATATCCATATCTTTAAAACTTATGCAGTTTCTTCTCATAAAACAATGTTAATATCATGTTAAATTTGAGGGAAACTTGTCTTCCTATTGAGTACTTTTCTGTGTGTAAAATACTTGATATATACTTGTAGTAAAAGTTTTTATTTTCCTAAGCAACACATAAACAAAATGTCTTATGTTATTATTTCAGTACTATAAATGTTAATTTTGCAATGATATGACTCTAAAATAGTATAAAGAAAGCATGCAAAAAAAAAAAAAAGAATATATTCTGTAGGCTACAGAATTTGCTTAAATGTACAATAATGCCAGACTAAGTAACTCACCCATTCTTTGTGCTCCCACAGCATCAAGACACTCTTTGGCAACTGCCTGTTCACTTACAAGATTATAAGTTCCTTGGACAGCGATCATATATGTTCACCATTATATCATTAGCTCCCAGGACAGTGTCTGGCATATAATAAGGGATACATATATATACAGACCTGATGATCTGCTCCTGTAGAGGTTATGGTCTAGGAAACCCTAGGGGCAGTTCTGCTCTATCACATGGGGTACTGTGAGTTGAAAATCAACTCAATGGTACCTAACAGCAACAACATGCAGTTTATCTGTAGTAGGAACCTTGAAGACATGATGATAGGTATAGGTATAGACATGACCCAATAGGTATGCCACTACAATTTTTTTTTTTTTACTTTTCTTCCTTCACAATCAGGTCTCAGGGCTATAAATAGGCATAACAACATAGTTGAAAATACCTATCTACAGTTATAGAGACCACATGAAACTGAAAATATGACCTGCTCAAAAGTGTGATGAGAATTGGAATGGTATGTTTTCCTCACTGTATCTTGGGAATGTTTAGGCTACAACACTGAAAAGATAATTGAACTAAAAGAACACTAATGAAATTATGCACAAAAAATTAATTTGGATACCTTTCTATGGCCCCTTAGCAAAGATGTCTTTTCAATAATTTTAGCAATTACTGAAGCTATTATCAGCTGGATTTTGTGTATGACTAGAGCTCTTGAATACTTATAACATTTCAGTTTCAAGGCTCTGGGTTATACATCTCTAATTATTGTTCAGTGGTGATAGAGAGGCATTGTGTCCTTCACAGACCACTAGCTTCTGATGATCTAATTTCATCTTCAACAATAGTTACAAGGAAGAGCAAAAAATACAGTGTTGAAAGTGGTGTTTTAGCTATTGTACTCATAAATGATTAGAGGGGAGTGGGCTAAGCATTATGTGGACCAATATTATTTCCAGATATTTCCCTGCAGTCAATTGCTGCATATGCATGGTAATAGAGTAAGTAGTTAGTATTAAAACCAAAACCAAGCCCAGTGCCTTTGAGTTGATTCTGACTCATAGCTACCCTATAGGACAAAGTAGAATTGTCCCATAGAGTTTCCAAGAAACACCTGGCAGATTCGAACTGCCGACCCTCTGGTTAGCAGCGGTAGCACTTAACCATTATGCCACCAGGGTTTCCAAGTAGTTAGTATTACATAGAGGCAATGAACACATGCATTTCATACACATATCCCCAAAAGACATTTTAGCTAGCAATATAGAACTTTTTTTTTTTTGCTTTCTCCACATATTTTACATTCATATACACATATATAGCCTAGGAATGTAAAAGGAAAAAAAGAAAAAAAAAAACCTACATGGCCTTTTTTTTAATTGGAACATACTTATGCTGGCAAAAAATAGTGAAGTCCTAATTATTTTCATAGAGTTTATATATGTACGTATGATAAAGAATGCTATTATCAATATTCTGTCCTTACTTAAAGATTCCTTATTGTAACAATCATTGCCTCAGATTCCCACCATATCCATTGATGGAGTGAACTCTCCCCAAGCAGATCCTATCCCCATCAAGAACAATGGACCAGACCCAATGCAGATACATATCCTACTTGATCTTGGGGAAAATAAAAGCTCATATGAAGGAATAATATTTCAAAGAGTTGCAATTAATTTATCTCTGCACCTTAGTTCTTCTAAATCACTATCTAATGTTGAGTTTTTTAAGGGTCTAAGATGTTACTGAAGGGCAGCAGAACTTTTAAAAAATGTTAATTCTAATTAAAATAGCAATTTATTGTAGCAAAACCTTGCATATAAATTAAAGGTGAGATCCTGAAAAATATAATGATGGAAAATTGGACTAAAGTGCTCATGTCATATTTCTTAAAACACTGAAGCAATAAAGCTGTATGTATGTATATATGTATGTATGTGTGTGTGTGTGTTATTAGGTGCCCTTGAGTTGGTTCCCAATTACAGTGACCCTATGGACAACAGAATGAAACATTGCCTGGTCCTCTACCATCCTCACAACCGTTACTATGCTTGAGCCTATTGTTGCAGCCACTGTGCGAATCCATCTCATTGAGGGTCTCCCTCTCTTTAGCTGACCCTCTACTTTACCAAGCCTCATGTCCTTCTCCAGGGACTGATCCCCCCTGAAAATGTGTCCAAAGTACGTGAGTCGAAGTCTCCCCATCCTTGCTTCTAAGGAGCATTCTGGCTGTTCTTCCAAGACAGATTTGTTCATCCTTCTGGCAGTCCATGGTATATTCTTCGCCAACACCATAATTAAAAAAACATCAATTCTTTAGTCTTCCTTATTCATTGTCTAGCTTTCATATGCCTATGAGGTGTTTGAAAACACCATGGCTTGAGTCAGATACACCTTAGTCCTCAAAGCAACATCTTTGCATTTTACACTTGAAAGAGGTCTTTTGCTTCAGATTTTCCCAAATGCAACACATCCTTTGACTTCTTGACTGCTGCTTCCATGGGCGTTGATTGTGGATCCAAGAAAAATGAAATCCTTGACAACTTCAATCTTTAATCCATTTATCATGATGTTACTTATTGGTCCAGCTGTGAGGATTTTTTTTTCTTTATGTTAATGTTCCACCCATACTGAAGGCTTCAGTCTTTGATCTTCATCACTACGTGCTTCAAGTCCTCTTTGCTTTCAGCAAGCAAGGTTGTGTCACCTGCATATTGCAGGTTGTCACTGAGTCTTCTTCCAATCCTTACACCGTGTTCTTCTTCATGTAGTCTAGCTTCTCAGATCATTTGCTAGACATACAGATTAAATAAATGCGATGGAAGGATATAACCCTGAAGCACACCTTTCCTGATTTTAAACTGTGTGGTATTCCTTTGTTCTGTTTGAATGACTGCCTCTTGGTCTTTGTATGGGTTCTGCATGAGCACAATGAAATGTTCTGGAATTCTTGTTCTTTGCAATGTTTTCTGTAATTTGTTGTGATCCATACTGTGAATGCCTTTTCATAGTTAGTAAAACATATTGATATTCTCCGCTTTCAGCCAAGACACATTTGACATCAGCATGATATCCCTCTTTTCATGTCCTCTTCTGAATCCAGCTTGAATTTCTCTTAATTCCCTGTCAAGGTACTCCTGTACTGCTTTTGAATTATCTTCAGTGAAATTTTACTTGTGTGTTTTGATAATATTGTTCAATAATTTCCACATTCAGTTGGATCACCTTTCTTTGGAATGGGCACAAATAGGGACCTCTTCCAGTTAGCTGATTCAGTAGCTGTCTTTCACATCTCTCTATATATTTTAGTTGCGGTAAAGTCAACTCTGACTCGTTATCTATAACAGAATGAAACATGTGGTTCTGGGCCGTTCTTAAAATTGCTGCTGTGTTTGAGCCCGTTGTTGCAGCCACCATTTCAGTTCATCTCATGGAAGGTTCTGTCATTTTCGCTGACCCTCTACTTCACCAGCTGTATATATAATTTGTATGTATTTCTAATATAAAACTTAAACAGTGAACATTTAGACAAAGTCACCATTTCTTCTGGAATTAATATTCTATTCTTCTCCCCTAATCTGAATAACTGTGAGGTGGAAATATTGTGTAAAGGTAGAGGAAAGTGCTAAATAATCCATGGAATGTATCCCATCAGTCTTTGACAAATTCCTCAGGTGTTACTGTGCTTTAAAAAAAACAAACAAAAAATGCATACATCAGCCCTAAACTCTCCAAAATCTTTAAATACAAAAATGATGACTTTAAATGATTCAGAATATTTATTTGTAAATATATAACCCATGGAAACCCTGGTGGTGTAGTGGTTAAGTGCTACGGCTGCTAACCAAAGGATCAGCAGTTCAAATTCGCCAGGCACTCCTTGGAAACTGTGGGGCAGTTCTACTCCGTCCTATAGGGTCACTATGAGTCAAAATTGACTCGATGGCACTGGGTTTGGTTTTGGTTTTTATATAACCCATGGAATAAAATATTTTATTTAAAAAAATTGTAAAATCAAGAGAATTATACAAGAAGCTGTATTAATATTTTTTTAAAAGTCAAAAATTAGGTCTGGAAGAAAATATTTTTTTTAAAGTTCATAATATTAGTTGTCATAAATACCAAGGATCGTGTTCTATTTTTTTAAAACAACCACGCCTAATTTCAAGAGATCACTTGGGGACAATTTTACCTGGGTAGAGAACAAACGCGTTTAACAGGATCTTAACACATGGGAATCTTGACCCACATTTAAGATGTTCAGATAGTTTTTGGTATAACACTGGGAGTTCACATTTAGGGCTACAGTCGTATTTTCACTTCTTTAGTTGTATGTTGTTATTTCTCAGACCTTTGGGTTCCTTAGGTAAAAACACCATTTAGCCATTCATTTATTCAACAAACATTATCTTGAGGGCTTAGTATGTGCCAGATACAGATTGTTAACTATGTGCTTTGATACTTATTTTTTAATACTATAAATAACACATTTTCAAAGTGAGGAAATTCGTGTTTAGAGAGGGTGAGTACTGTACCAAATACATATTAGTAATAGGTCATAGAGTTGTAATTTGAACTTTATTTGATTCCAATTAAAGTTTTTTCCACTATAAAACTCTAGTTTTTATTACACTCTCTTGTTTCTGTTCATTTTTTTTTTCCTTCCCAATAAAGATAAATTCACTGTCTTCTCAGCTTCCAGAAAGGAATGGAAGGATGGTTTTCAGATTATATAAGCTGAAAATAAAAGGTTAAAAAAGAAAAAGAGAGGAAAAAAAATAACTGATTTTGAATTGCAGTTCAGGTCAATTGATATCTTGTTTAATAGAAATGAATGTGCAAAATGCTCTCTCTTTCCCCAATTTATATAAATGATATTTTTGAAAAATTGTTTCCAAATTCCTTTCTCCAAATAATCCAGCCTTCTTAACCGTTCTCATTATAAGCACACAAATAACATATTCCCTAGGCAATTATAAGATGTTTGTACAACATACATATTTGCAACAGTGAATAAATGCATTTGTGTTTATTCCCCTATTATTTCAAATGTTCTAATAACAAAATTTGAAGTTACCTAAATAAATAATAGCTAACAGTCACTGGGGAACACTGGTACATAGTGGTTAAGAGCTATGGTTGCTAACCAAAAGGTTGGCAGTTCGAATCCACCATGCACTCCTTGGAAACTCTACAGGGGCAGCTGTGCTCAATTCTCTAGGGTCGCTATGAGTCAGAATACACTCGCCAGCTGTCAGGTTTCTTTTTTTTTTTAAATAGTCACTGAGTACTTAGTATGGTCAGTTTTATACTAAGAATTTCATATACAATGTATAATTTACTCCTTACAGCAACTCTATGAAGTAAGTACTGTTATTATCCCATTTTACAGGTGATAAAACTGATGATTTTCAAAGAATATTTAAGCCCTTAGTCTTCAGATCTTCTATGCCAGCATGCTTTGTTCTTCAGATGTCATCTTAAAAAAAAAAAAAAAACTCCAGCTCTTCATATATGGCTCCTAACTGACATATATGCCACCTAATTATATTTGAGTTTTAGCATAACATTACTAATTATATCCCAATGGAATTTCATAACCAAAGTAGTAGTACTACTACCTACTACCCAATGCTGTCCAGTTGATTCCCATAGAGACTCTAGAGGACAGAGTAGAACTGCCCCATTGGGTTTCCAAGGAGTGGCTGGTGGATTTGAATTGCTAACTTTTTGGTTAGCAGCCTATCTCTTAACCACTGTGCCACTAGGGCTTCAAAGTACTAGTACAGGCTTTCAAACACAATCTTATAGCAGGGGCCATAAGACAAGATTTTTGTATAATTAGTAGCAGAATTAACTAATGGGTTGGTTAAGTTAAACTACTTGAACCATTATTTTATTAATTCCATTGCGAATGTAGTACAGGGAAAAAAAGAGTAAAACATTGTTAAGAATATAATATAAAAGAGGAAAAGAGTGAAAAAATAAAAGCATTGAACATAATGAAATTATTCAAGCAATTAGAGATTTAATATTCATACTTAGAAAGATGAAAAATAAACTGAAGACTATACAAATTTTATAGTCATATGCATATTGAAAAAGAACACATATTATGGTTCAATCTTTGTTTTGAACTTAGTGCTTCTTAGTTCAATAGTGATGTGCCTTCCTGTTAACATCTTTAAGGGAGAGCATTGTTTGGATTTCCTATACTAAATACCAAAATTACCACACATGATATTTGAACTTCATAAACAACATTATTAAGTTTATTTAGTAATGAATAGTTTACTTTTAAAATTAAAAAAATGAATTCTGGAATGTTAAGGGAATATTAGCATTTAAAATATCGTGCCACAAATGACAAGGTTTTCAATGAACTGGAAGAAGAATTTTTTTTTTTTAAATTACACTCAGTTTAAAATATTAATTTTAACTGAAAAATTCTTTTAACCAAATAAAGATTTCACAGCATTAAAACATTTATTAATGTCACCAGATCTTTAAATGGAAAATGCTTCCTACAGTAATAGAATCAGCTCCAGCTTTCATTTAGTTCTTTTCTGCGTTTTTCCCTCTTTTGTAATAAGAGCTTATAATAATGATCATGATATTTGGTTAATGAAGAATGCATTGCATATTTAGAGATCTACATATTTATGTGAACTTCTTTTGTTCATAAATGCTAATATTTATTGCTTCTTTGTTGAGATTTTATTTTGTGTTTTCTGACAAACAAAAGTACGATTAGTGGAGCTGTAAAGTTCTCACGGTAGCCACCTGTGTTCCCAAGATAGTGGCATTAGTGTCTACAGAAACAGTTAATGCTGTTTATCATTAGTGACAGAGGCTGGGAAGGACCTTCTGTGGCTTTTATCTTTCACCTTGCCAACAGAAGTTGATGAGCTTTCTGATTGAAATTCATAGGTGATGCTCCGGGATTTATGTGCACTTCACATGGACAAACACACAGGTAAACTAATCCTGCTCGTGGCTACTAATTAAAACCACTCTAACATTCTAATACTGGGCATCCTTGGGAAAACCATTACTTTATCCCATATTTAATGCCAAAATTATCCAATGGAAACATGAAACATAATACAGCTTATGGAGGAGTTATTCCCTTTGAACCTTTAAAGAGGGTTTTACTGCATTAGGATGTAACTTTTTCTTTGATGGATGCATACTAATGAATGTAAGGCACATTCTTATAATGAATGTAAGTTTCTATAAATTTAAATTTAATAGCTACTATAATTTTGAAACAAAATAAGACAATGCCAAAGACGTCACACTTTTCAACAATACCAATCACTTTTTTTTTTTTAATATAAATATTATTGGAAGTGAGGTCCCAGAGAGAGATGTCAGATATCAGGAAAAAAAAAAAAATAAGTTTGCAGTCAGATTTTTTTTTTGAAATTTTAGTAAATTCATTATAGGATTGCTCTATACCTTAAATGTTAATAAAGCTGTGATTTTCAAAAAGATAAAATGGTATTTCATATTTTCTAAAATTTTTAGGGATCATATTTATAACTGATTTCCATGGAACCATATTTGGAATGTTCTTCTCTCATTCTTGGTTACACAGAATGATGTTGGAAAATTTAAATTGGATAAATCTTCATTCCCACTGCCTCTCCTGAACATCTAAATAATTTTCTCTTCCTTGCAAAAATAAAACCCAAACTTCCTTCTGTAAAGTATGAAACCCTGCTTGGCCCACTTTCCTTCCTCTTCCGTCTTAAAGCACATCACTCTGCTCTTTGCTTATGACGCCTCAGCCACTTTGGTGTATTCCTACCTCAAATGTGCCAACACCCTTCTAATTTCTTTCCCTCTTGCAGGATGTTCTTTTCCCACCTTAGTGTCAATTTCAGCTCCTCAAAATGTTCTTGTCTGTCTTATCTAAAGTATACTGCTCAAAAAAAGACCAGACTTAATGGTCTGACTAAGACTAGAAGGACCCCGGTGGTCATGGCCCCCAGACCTTCTGCTGGCCCAGGACAGGAACCATTCCCAAAGCCAACTCTTCAGACAGGGATTGAACTGGACAATGGAATGGAGAGGGATACTGGTGAGGAGTGAGCTTCTTGGATCAGGTGGACACTTGAGACTATGTTGGCATCTCCTGCCCACAGGGGAGATGACAGGGTACAGGGGTTTAGAGGCTGACGAAATGGACATGAAAAAAGAGAATGGAGGGAGGGAGCAGGCTGTCTTATTAGGGGGAGAGCAACTGGAAGTACGTAGCAAGGTGTATATAAGTTTTTCTGTGAGAGAGTGACTTGATTTGTAAACTTTCACTTAAAGCACAATAAAAATATAAAAAACAAACAAAAACGACCCCATCTATGAAAAATAATAAATAAATAAAGTCTACTCCTCCACTGATACTTATCTCAGCACCTTGTGTTGTCCTTGGTGCAGTTTAAAATTTATTTTGTGTGTGTGTGTGGAAGGCTGCATAAGAACAAGCCATATCTTGTTCATCATTGAATCCCAGCACCTAGCATGATACCCAGTACAAAGTATCTCGTCTGTATATATCCTTGAATGAACACTCAGGATTTACTCATAAAAACTGAGCAAAATGACGGAAGAGAGGACATATGTCTCTTCTCTGCCATTCTATCCTAATGTAAGGGGTAAATACCAAAAAAAAAAAAAAAAAAAAAAACCTAAGAAAAAGTTATTTAAAAAAAATAAATGGTATTGGCTATTTTTTTAGAATCAGTAAATTAAGAAAGCAGTGTAAGGTATATTTGATGTGTGTGATATTTTAAATCCGTTACTAATGAAAATAATGGAGTTCAGTAAAGAGAAATAACTAAAAGTACAGACTTTGGATTTAAGCAGTATGGGCTGGCTGCATTTATAGTAATAGTAGTAATAATATTAATCAAAAGGTAAACAAGTAGTTTGAATACCCAGAGCAATGTTAATATTATAAGTTTATTAATATTCACCACAGATTCAGGAAACTTATTTAAAGGTTACTGACCAGAAAGCACACTATTAGCTTAATAATATAGTGAAATTTTTCACCCCAGTTAGTTTTGCATGCATCTAAAATGTATCTTTAATGTAATCCTTTAAATGCTATTTGTTTTAAAGTTTAGATGTCAGATTAAAGTAAAAATAAATGTTTTATATTTTCTTAAGTAACTGAAGAAAAAGAACTTTGAAAGTAGAGATGATGTGTTTGGGTTCCCTCTGGGAATTGAGTTGAGTTCATTCTGAAACTTGCCTGTAGGCTTGAAAAATTTAGATGGGGGAGGCGGCCTCTTTGACTTTCATGTCCAGTTCTCTAAACATTGCATTTTAATGTAATTTTGTTCTTTAATGATATCAGCTGCATAATCTCATTTCTTTTTGCAAGAGAAAGACATTAGAGAAAAGGAAATCACCTTTAGTAGTAACAAAAAGGCACCCCACAAATCAATATCATACCCTTCAAAGGGATCTGAATTCATGGTATCAAGAAATTGTGACCCACAAGATTGTTTTCTTTTTTCATCAACAAAGATACATTTTATTCAAGTTGTTACGTGTTTGGTGCTCCATCAAATTCATTTTGTACTGCGGAAACTGTTACTCTATAAAGACTGAAATAGTGGCTTTTATTCTATAACTGGAGTTGATGCCATATTCAGCCTTCATTCTTTCCGGTGACCCATCTGAGTCTCTGACATCTTTTGAAAAATGCACATTCTATGCAAGAAAGCCTTGGCAAACATTCCTATTTTTCAATCTGTTTGTAGAAGTCAGCAGCAGCTGAATGAGTATTTCTGAAATATATGATGTTCCATGATAAGCAAGGAATGAAGTCACCTTTCAAATAGTAGAGTTAAAATGTGTTTCTCATATTTCATACATCATCTTGGCTATTGTGTGCACATGAATATAAACTACTAAATACTGACTGCAACTATCAGTGGTCTTCACGTTTTCATGAGCATAAAGTTTCTCTTGACATAAATGAATAAATATAAAGTAGGAAATCATGAAGATGGCACAGGACCAGGCAACGTTTCTTTCTGTTATGCATAAGGCCTCCATGAGTTTGAGGTGAGTCTGAGGGCAACTAACAATAACGGTACCAACAACAAGAGAGAATTGGCAGATAATCCAGTATCAATAATTTAAAATCATGGCATTTTTGAAGATAACGTGAAAATGTCATATTAAATGTAATCATAAAAACCAAAAAACCAAACCTGTTGCCATCAAGTTGATTCCAACTCATAGAATTTTTTAATCTATATTAAATATGTATTGCTATTTTTGGTTTATATTCAGTGTAAATTTCAAGCTGAAATACCTATTTTGTGAATCAGAATAATATCTAGCATTTTAACACAGTTTTAGCTTGTATAAGTTAATTTGCATGTATTTTATGCTGCTATTTATACTCATGGCATATTTATGTGGGATCTAAATTACTAAGAATGTTAGTGTCAGTTAAATTTCACTGTTTTTGTGAAGTTCAAGTGTATGCTTGGGAAAATATCAATGTTTGGGAGTAAGTTTTTGTTTTTTTCAGTCTATTTTTTCTTTTATTAAATTGAAATGCAGTCACTCAAGTAATTCAATGAAAAAAATCAAACCATAATATATTCATATTTTAATATTAAATTAGTGTAAATAAGTGATTTTCTTAAGTATAGACATCCTTCTGTGTACAATTTTTCTGATATAGATAATTGATTACTTTTTCTTGAAAACAGATACCAGTATCAGAAAATCATACAGTTATCAAAAGCGTACTACAGGATTCACCCTAATTAATTAAAGGAAGTTAAAATAGCACAAATGACTTTCACATAATATCTACTCAGTAAGTTCTTATTTAATAAAATAGTGTAATCTTTAAAGTAGTAGACAGGAATGCGTACTTTCAACTTTAATCCTTGAGAAAATAAATACAAATCAGAAAGTATAGCTATGAAACCACCAAATAAGCACAGCTAGTTAGTATTTACTAGTAAATACTCATATTTACTGAAATACCTACATCCATGCATTTTATTCTCTTTACAGATCTAGAACTTGTGTTTGTTGGGAGGATGGTCTGTTGTGTGACCTTGCAACTCTCAGGCTGTCTGATCAGAAGCTTTGAGTCTATAATATTCCTTGATAAAGGAGGCTGGGCATCGAGCTTCCCTCTATGCTAGTTTCTTCTTCCTTATCAGGGAAACTTCTTCCCTGTTAAGTGTCTAATGAGTACCTTTCATTATACTTGTGTATGCATATCACATGGCACTTGGCCAATCTCAATACTATAGTTGTCCCTGAGGTGGTGGAATGGGCTCTTTCAACTGCGACATAAGAGGCTTGCGTACAGACCACCAGCTCTGCTTTGGCTGCTGAAAGTGACCCTCTGGCCATGGGGCATCTGTGCAAGATTGTTCTGTCTCTTCTCTGTGTGAGTAAATGTTCGAGTCATGTCTTTCTTGGTAACCTAAGATCTTAGCTTGATGTGTGTATTTGTGTGTGTGTATTATTTACCAAATATACAAAGAAATTACATAAATCATGAAAAGACAAATATGGTTGAATGGAACTGATTTCTGTAAAGACATATTTTGCAGGTTTGGGAATACAGGAAACAATACTGTGCAAAATTATCAACTTCGTTCTTATGTTTTCTGCTGATTAGGTATTCACATCCAGTACAAACTTTGTTTTTTACTGGATCTGTATGAGCTTGGCATCTGATCCCTTGGGAGTTGATTATTGGTGGTGGAAGAATCAAGCCAATAAGTCTGAATTACCTATACATTTTTTAAAAGTAAAAGCATTTGTTGGTATTTTGTTTTGCATACTATAATAACATACTCTAGTAAAGAGAATTATGTGTGTTCGTTTCTTTTCACTAAAAGCCACATTGTATTTTGCCAAAAGTTTGAAATGGGATATGGTTTTCATAATGAAGCATTTTTTCAATGCTTAAAATGTGTCTAAAACCAAACCATTGCCATAGAGTTGATTTCAACTTATAGTGACCCCATAGGACATAGCAGAACTGCCCCGTAAGGTTTCCAAGGAGTGGCTGGTGGATTTGAACCGTCGATTTGGTTAACAGCTGAGCTCTTAACCACTGTACCATCAGGGATCCAAAGTGTGTCCAACCAACTAAAATTGTAAGCTCCTGACTTTTATTCTGCCACAGGGATTTTCAGTTGCCCGAGTGGGTCTGAAGGATAGGAAGTGGATCTTCAGCATCTGGGGGTAGATGCTGCAGGGAGCCCCATACCCTTGGCCTTGAGACCTTTTTTTCTCGAAGTGTAGCTATCTTAGAAAGGCTCAGAATACCTGCACCTGAATTTCAGAAAGCCTAACATTTTTAGGAAGGAGTTACTCAAGTGTTGGAGAATTTGAGGCTTCCTATGTTTTGCCTTTCCTTGACTCTGAAAATGGTGGTTTGGACCACTCCAGGGTGTTTGAGGCAGGAAGGGCTTTCATAGATGATGATTTTGCTTTGTCACTTTGCCAAAATTCTTCTCAGAAGGATGGGGGTTTGCGCCGGGAACGCACAGTCATGTCAGTGTTACCGTTCCACTCAGAACCAGGAGCAGCAGTGCCCATCCCCCTGGATACTACCTACATGTGGAGGGGTTATGAGCACAGTTGGGTTCAAATCCTGCTCTTGCTAATTACTGTATTTGTGACTTTGAGAGTTAAACAATCCGTGATTCAAAGTCCACATTTATGAAGTGGGGATACTAATAATGCTTAGTTTATGGGTTGTTTGTCAGGATTAAATGAGTCCATTAATTCAGAATCCTTAGAATAAGCTTGACAAGCTTCAGAAGTCACTCAATAATTTTAGTAATCATAATCATTCTAATGAAGCTGGGAAATATAAATAAGCAAACAAACACAAAATGGACTCTCTAAAGCAAACAGCTTGCATTTCCTAAGGTGACAGTATTACAGCCATAAATAATTACTTTAAGAGTCAGGGCTACTCAAAGCATCAGGGATACAACTCACCCCAGAAAGAACAACACCTCTGCCACTATAAAAAAAATACCTGCTATTTAATCCCACCAAGCACACACATATATGTATATTGCTGTTGTTGTTGTTAAGTGTTGCCAAATTGGTTCTGACTTGTAGCGACTCTATGCGAAACAGAACGAAACACTGCCTGGTCCTGCGCCATCCTTATACTTGTTTTATGCTTGTGCTCATTGTTGCAGCCACTGTGTCAATCCACCTCACTGAGGGTTTTCCTCTTTTCCACTGACCCTGTACTTTGCCAAGCATGATGTCCTTCTCCAGGGACTGATCCCTCCTGACAACGTGTCCAAAGTATGTAAGATGCAGTCTTGCCATCCTTGCTTCTAAGGAGCATTCTGGTTGTACTTCTAAGACTGATTTGTTTGTTCTTTTGGCAGTCCATGGTATATTCAATATTCTTCACCAGCAACAAAATTCAAAGGTGTCAATTCTTCCTCAGTCTTCCTTGTTTATTGTCCAGCTTTCACATGCATATGATGCGATTGAAAATACCATGGCTTGGATCAGGCGCACCTTAGTCTTCAAGGTGACATCTTTGCTCTTTAACACTTTAAAGAGGTCCTTTTCAGCAGATTTACCCAATGCAATGTGTCTTTTGATTTCTCGACTGCTACTTTCCTGGCTGTTGATTGTGGATCCAAGTAAAATGAAATCCTTGACAACTTAAGTCTTTTCTCCATTTATCATGATGTTGCTCATTGGTCCAGTTGTGAGGATTTTTGTTTTCTTTTTGTTGAGGTGTAATCCATACTGAAGGCTGTGGTCTCTGATCTTCATTAGTAAGTGCTTCAAGTCCTTTGCACATTCAGCAAACAAGGTTGTGTCATCTGCATAATGCAGGTTGTTAATGAGTCTTCCTCCAATCCTGATGCACTGTTCTTCTTCATATAGGCCAGCATCTCATATTATTTGCTCAGTATACAGATTGAATAGGTATGGTGAAAGAATACAACCGTGACGCACACTTTTCCTGACTTTAAACCCATGAGTATCCCCTTGTTCTGTCTGGACAACTGCCTCTTGATCTATGTAAAGGTTCCTCATAAGCACAATTAAGTGTTCTGGGATTCCTATTTTTTGCAATGTTACCATAGTTTGTTATGATCCCCACAGTCGAATGCCTTTGCATAGTCAATAAAACACAGGTAAACATCCTTCTAGTATTCTCTGCCTTCAGCCAGGATCCATCTGACATCAGCAATGATGTCCCTGGCTCCATGTCCTCTTCTGAAATGGGCCTGAATTTCTGGCAGTTCCCTGTCAATATACTGCTGTAGCCGTTTCTGAATGATCTTCAGCAAAATTTTGCTTGCCTGTGATATTAATGATATTGTTCTATAATTTCCACATTCGGTTGGATCGCCATTCTTGGGAATAGGCATAAATACGGATCTCTTCCAGTCAGTTGGCCAGGAAGCTATCTTCCATATTTCTTGGCATAGCTGAGTGAGCACCTCCAGCGCTGCATCTGTTTGTTGAAACATCTCAATTGATGTTCCATCAATTCCTGGAGCCTTGTTTTTCACCAATGCCTTCAGAGCAGTGGTTCCTGATCATATGCTTCCTCTTGAAATGGTTGAACATCGACTAATTCTTCTTGGTATAATGACTCTGTGTATTCCTTCCATCCTTGTTTTGATGCTTCCTGCATCGTTTAATATTTTCCCCATAGACTCCTTCACTATTGCAACTCAAGGCTTGAATTTTTTCTTCAGTTCTTTCAGCTTGAGAAATGCCGAGCGTGTTCTTCCCTTTTGGTTTTCCATCTCCAGCTCTGCACACGTCATTATAATACTTTACTTTGTCTTCTCGAGACCCCCTTTGAAATCTTCTGTTTAGTTCTTTTACTTCATCAGTTCTTCCTTTTGCTTTAGATGCTCAATGTTTGAAAGCAAGTTTCAGAGTCTCCTCTGAAATCCATCTTGGTCTTTTCTTTCTTTCCTGTCTTTTCAATGACCTCTTGCTTTCTTCATGGATGATGTCCTTGATGTCATTCTACAACTCGTCTGGCCTTCAGTCGCTAGTGTTCAATGCATCAAATCTATTCTTGAGATGGTCTCTAAATTCAGGTGGGATATACTCAAGGTCATATTTTGGCTCTTGTGGGCTTGCTCTGATTTTCTTCAGTTTCAGCTTGAACTTGCATATGAGTAATTGATGGTCTGTTCCACAGGCGACCCCAGGCCTTGTTCTGACTGATGATATTGAGCTTTTCCATCGTCTCTTTCCACACATTTAGTCAATTTGATTTCTGTGTGTTCCATCTGGTGAGGGCCATGTGTATAGTTGCCGTTTATGTTGGTGAAAGAAGGTATTTGGAATGAAGAAGTCATTGGTCTTGCAAAATTCTATCATTCAATATCTGGCATTGTTTCTGTCACCAAGGCCATATTTTCCAACTACTGATCCTTCTTCTTTGTTTCCAATTTTCACATTCCAATCTCCAGTAATTTCAATGCATCTTGATTGCATGTTTGATCAATTTCAGACTGCAGCAGCTGATAAAAACCTTCTATTTCTTCATCTTTGGGCTTAGTGGTTGGTGCAGAAATTTGAATAATAGTCGTTTTAGCTGGTCTTCCTTGTAGGTGTATGGATATTATCCTATCATTGACAGCGTTGTACTTCAGGATAGATCTTGAAATGTTCTTTTTGACGATGAATGCAACACCATTTCTCTTCAAGCTGTCATTCCCAGCATAGCAGACTATATGATTGTCTGATTCAGAATGACCAATACCAGTCCATTTCAGCTCACAAATGCCTGGGATATCGATGTTTATGCTTTCCATTTCATTTTCGATGATTTCCAATTTTCCTAGATTCGTACTTCATACATTCCAGGTTCCAATTATTAATAGATGCTTGCAGCTGTTTCTTCTCATTTTGAGTGATGCCACATCAGCAAATGAAGATCCTAAAAGCTTTACTCCATCCATATCATTAATGTCGGCTCTACTTTGAGGAGGCAGCTCTTCCCTGGTCATCTTCTGAGTGCCTTCCAAACTGGGGGGCTTACCTTCCAGCACTATACCAGACAATGTGCTGCTGCTATTCATAAGGTTTATGTTGGCTAATGTTTTCAGAAGTAGACTGCTGGGTCCTCTTCCTAGCCTGTCTTAGTCTGGAAGCTCAGCTGAAACCTGTCCTCCATGGGTGACCCTGCTGGTGTCTGAATACCGGTGGCATAGCTTCCAGCATCACAGCAACATGCAAGCCCCCACAGTACAACAAAATGACAGATGTTAAATACAGATATTTAATGCTGTGATAACCAGTGCTAAAAAATTAACTGTGATCAATTATAAATGGAAGAGCCAATTCTGGCACATTACAGCATGACAGTTGAAGAACTATCACATAAATATACAATATTGGAGGCTTATTTTAGTAATAAGGAGCTCTGGTGGTGCAATGGTTAAGTGTTTGGCTAGTAACCGAAAAGTTGGGGGTTCAAAGCCACTCAGTGGCTGTGCAGAAGAAAAGACCTAAAGACCTGGGAATCTGCTCCTGTAAAGACTACAGCCTGGGAAACTCAATGGGTGATTCTATTCTGTCACATAGGGTTGGTATGTGTCAGAACTGACTCAATGGTACACAACAACAGCATTGTAGTGGTAACTCCTTATTTATGAAACAAAAATAAAATTAGCTAATACAAAAACAACGACAAAAGCAAATTATATTCTAAATCAATTCTGATCATTCTAGGCTAGAGAGTGTATTGGCCTAAATGTTTCCTGGATTGTATCAGCTAAAAAGAGGTCTCTACAAGGAGGCCTGGTGGTGCAGTGGTTAAATCTTGGCTGCTCACCAAAAGGTCAGCAGTGGATCCACCAGCCGCTCCTTGAAAATTGTATGGGGCAGTTCTACTCTGTCCTGTAGGGTTGCTATGAGTTGGAATCCACTCAACAGCGACTGCTTTTGATTATCAGGTGTAAACAATGAACATAAAGACAGGTCGAGGAGTCATCTCTGGCAGTAGGCAGAGGACAGATCTCAGACATAGACAGGAAGAAATAATGTTAAGATCAGCATCAGGTTCAGGCTGAGCTCTATTAACAGGCTAAAAACAGCTTGCTCTCTTATATTCTGCTTTCTGACTCATGGCTACTACATATTTACCTGGTACATAACGTACTTTATCTTATTTACTCAATAAAGTAAGGTGTTTAACTGCATTTAAGTATTGTTCCACAATGTATTTTGAAATTATCTGTTGATTTTTAATAAGATATGGTACTTTTTCAGAGCATAACAACATATATAATTAAGTTTGCTAAGCAGATCACTATTAAATTTAAAACGTAATGACAGAAAAGAAAACTTTTCGAATGGAATTATACCATTGACATCTATCGGTGACTGAAGTATAATAATAAAATAGAACCAAGAACCAAAATAATACCAAAAACAAAGAAACTGACAATATTAAATGAAAGGGGAGAAATTTTGAATTTATTGTACTTCTACATCCTTTTAAAAATTTCCCCTAAGAATTAAACCAGTCAAACTGTTAATAAGAATTAGTTCTCAAATTAGCATAATCATAGAACATAAAATTTTAGATTAGAAAAATACTAGAATAATACTAAAGCACTTCACATACAAGACGGAAAGAATTTTTGTTTTATAGTAAAAATGCTTTTAATAAAATGTTTTGTTCACATAGAAGTATATCTTTTTACCCAACATCCAGGTTAGGTAATTGACCATTAGTCATTGAATTATTCTCTTTATGCTTCTCTCCATTGTTTTCATTATCCAAAGGTTAACTGCTATTTTGAATTTTTAAAAAATCATTTGTCTTCATTTGATTATAGATGCATTACATTTAAGCTTTTTATGATTTTGAATTTTATAGAAATTATTTTGTATGTATTCTTCAACACCCACTTTTCCTCTCTCAATATTTTGGAGAGTCTCCCATTTCTTTATTCATTCATTGATAAATAGTATCTTGATTAATGAATAAAAGAACTTGCTGCAATTTATGTAACTATTCCTTCTTTGATGAATTTTTGAGTTGTGTCCAGGTTTTTTAAAAACTCTTTCTCTGTAAAGCCTTATGCATATCTCATTATGTACACATACAATAATTTTCAGGAATGAAATTGCTGCATTAAAGAATATGCAAATATTTAAATTTTCAAGATGAAGTTTAATTGTCTTTCAAGGAAATAATACCAATTTACAATTTCCCAAGTTGTATAAACCTTGTATGTTTAAATTCTTGCATGGTGTTGGTATGGTAGCTTTTAAAAATCTTTGCCCATCTGAGGACAGTAAAATGACATCTCATTGTGATTTGCTTTTCTCTGATTGCTTATAAAGTTGAACTTCCACCTGGATTTTTGGATGTAAGGCTAAAATATATGCATACTTTTTTCCACGTTGGTATTGTCTTTCCTTATCAATTTACAAGAATTTATTATTTCAGAATAATGGTCTTTAGTCAGTTATACATACTGCAGTTATCTTCCACAAGTTTGTGGCTTTTCCTTTTATGTTATAACCTTCACAAACAAAGGTTTTAAATTGCAAAGTCGTAGAATTTATTGATTCCCTCCTTCAGGAAAAGAAAAAGATTATATAGCCAGTTGCATGTAAATTTTTTTTTTTCTATTACTCTCTGGTAAAAGTTTTATTTCTTTGCAACCATGTTGGTCAGTTTAGAAAAGAGGCAATATGCTGAGTTTTCCAAAGCAAAAGCATTATCTGTTAGGTTTGTGCAAGAAGGGAGAATGTATAGATTAAGTGACAGAGCAGGAGAATCATAGCCATGGCCCACTTGTTAATGTTTAAAGTGCATGTCCTATGGCTTTACTCAAATAAATAAAACTTAATCATGGATGTGTTTTGGTAAATAACTTGTTCATCCTGGCTTTATGAGGTTGGGCTATGATGTAGTAAAATCTATCAAATGAATAATAGCACAGGAAAGAATTGATTTCTGGCAGGTTCACATTGTTAACAGCCTGCCATTTATTTTAGAAGTCCCCATTTTTTTTCTCCCCAGCAGAGAGGGAACGTATTTTTTTTAAATCATGTGGAAAATTAGTTATTTATTTTACAGGTGTTTCTCACATTTTGGGTAGAGAACATTTTTGATCAACTGGATGCCTTAAAATGCCTTAAGAATGTATAAATTGAACAACATTTCACTTTAACTTACCATTGGGTATGTTACCCTAAAAACGTTTCATACAGGGCATAAATACACACCATGATTTTGTCTGTCACATTTTTAATCACATTTAAGAACAAATGAAAACAATGTAATTTCTACAGTGATTATATTTAAAACAACTAATATAAATGCAGAATCAAATTTCATATAAAAACTTGTGTTGTGTAGAATTAGAATTTTTTTTTTTTTTTCAAATCAGGAGCTTTTGGTTGAAGGAATATCTTCTTTTTAACTACCTGATGCCTTATTTGTACCCTTTCCATTGTATTGTTAAAATGAAAATAATGTTAAGCCAATAATAGCAACTGATCGAAGTTTATTTAATATAAAATTTGCCATGGGGCAACTGTTCGGACTAGAGGGAAAAAAGTGTTCCTGAGATGGCTTGATTCCTGAAGCAATCTCCTTGAATTAGGATTACAATAACTGTTTTGGTTTAATTAGGCCGAGCTCTTGGAGAGAAGAACCGGGGTGGTGCACACAGTTAAAGGCTTGACTACTGGCTGAAAAGTTGGCAGTTCCCCCCGGAAGATAGTCCTGGCGATCTGCTTCCGAAAAGTCACAGCCTTGAAAATCCTGTGGAGCACGGTTCTATATGGGATCACCATGAGTTGAAATCAACTCAAAGGCAACTAACAGCTAAAGCTCTAGGACCCTGGATAGAATCAGTCTTGTCAACTGCAGGTGGAGCTTGCGTGTTACTGTGATGCTGAACAGATTTCAGGGGAGCTTCTAGACGGACACGGACTGGGAGGGAAGGCCTGGTCTGATCCCACTGTGAATGGGGTTGCCAAGGCAGCTAACGACAGCAACCGTATATTCAGTGTACGTGTCTGCAAAAGGGATTTTTTTCCCAAGTCATTCATATGGCTTGGCTATCATATTAATAGCTATTTTATTTTATACGGCATACTTTCTGTGGATCTTTTTGTTGTTAAAGGAGATAACATAGAAAACAAGTACTCTCAAAACAAACAAACTCATTGGCATCAAGTAAATTCCAACTCATAGTGATGCTGTAGGACAGGGTAGGGTTTCCAAGGCTGTAAATCTTTATTGGAACAGACTGCCACATGTTTCTCCCCCGGAACAGCTGGTGGGTTCGAACCACCAACCTTTCAGTTAGCAGCCAAGCACTTTAACCACTGTATCACCAGGGCTCCTGAAACAATTATTAGTTAGTATAAATGAAATAAAAAAGGTAACACATTTCTTTAAGCTGTCCATTTTTTCTCTTATCTTTTTGCTACTTAGTGATAAAATCCTATTACTATTCAACTATATGCCTTCTATTTAGCTGGAGTCGGTGTGCTCTTTTTTTTTTTTTTTTTTTTTAACGTGGTAAATACATTAGTGCAGATATATTTTTTTCTGATACTGACAAACAGCTAAGCAATTAAAACACTAAATTCATTCATAATATTCTGCAGACAGAACTCTCAAAATGGAAATTCATATTAATTGGTTCCATATTTTAACGGAAATTTATATATAAAATATAAAAAAAAATCAAATTTCATATTTTAGTATTTATGTACATCTCTATTATTTTGGACTACATTATATAATTGTAAAAATGGTGTGGGGACGTAGTGTTTGACCTCCTCCAACTTCACAAGGGGGAAGGAGAATCAAGATCAACAGCCCAAGGCTGATTCCTATGAGATGAAGGCCAGAGAAGCCTCCTCTTTCTGCCGTCTTTACTAATTCTAACACACAGCACTCTCTATTTCTCCGCTGCGTTCATAATTCATTCCAATGGCCACAGAGAACTCAAAGGCCATACTCATGATTATGGGGTTTATTATAAGGGAGTAACAGCTACAATTCAGGATCAAGAACACTCAGGATATAGTTCTTCCATCAGGATAGCTTCTCTCCAGCTGTGTTCACAAGCATGTCTCTCCCTGACCCTCAGTCTCTGCCCAAAGGCACTCAGCTTTCTATCCCTGTGGGCTCACCACACCATCTCTGGCTGCCAGGTCTCTGCTGCTGGGTCTCTGCTACTAGTCTCTTCTTCCTTGGTGTTGGTCGGCTCCTCTCTGCTCTGGAATTGGCTCTCTTTCGAGGCAAAACTGACCAGTTCCTTTGGCATGCCACAGTTACCGTATCACACAATCACCTGGGTGGGAGTTACAAGACCATGCCTAGAAAGGTCACACACAAAAGTAATTAATCACACCTCAATAAAAATAAATAAATAATTTTTTTTTCCCCAATAATATTAAGGGCATTTTTCCAAATATTTAAACATTCCGTAATTATTCCCTTTCTCACTTCAGTTTGCTGAAGCAACTATTAATGGTTTGGAATCAAACTGCCTTGCAGATAAGAAAAATCCAGAGAGTAAAAAATACTTTTTCAAGAGAGAAACTGCTCTGAGAGTAGACCACTTCCTCAAGATCCTAAGGACATTATTAGTTTTTTTTTTTTTTTTAAATAAATCCTTGAAGCTTTCATAAATGTAGTTTTAAAGATTTAAAAAATCACATTTTGAGGAGGCGGAGCCAAGATGGCGGACTAGGCAGATGCTACCTCGGATCCCTCTTACAACAAAGACACGGAAAAACAAGTGAATCGATCACATACATAACAATCTACGAACCCTGAACAACAAACACAGATTTAGAGACGGAGAACGAACTAATATGGGGAAGCAGCGATTGTTTCCAGAGCCTGGAGCCAGCGTACCAGTCAGGTACGGCACAAGCACAGAGAGCTGCTCCACCCCCCTGAACTAACCCCGGGAGGGGGCCCAGCCGGTTCCACGGGCAGCGTGGGACGCAGCCGGTAGGAGAAGTCCCCGGGAGACAGTGACTGGTCTTGGAACAGGGAGAGCAGCGTCCCAGCCAGGGAACCATCCCACCGGGGTTTGGACTGGACGCAGGTACGGCATAAACACGGAGAGCTGCTCCACACCCCTGAACTAACCCCGGGAGGGGGCCCAGTTGGGTGGCGCGGGCAGCGTGGGACGCAGCCAGTAGGAGAAGTCCCCAGGAGGCAGCGACTGGTATTGGAGCGGGGAGAACAGCATCCCAGCCGGGACACTCGGTCATGGCACAAGCATGGGGAGCTGCTCCACCCACCTGAACTAACCCCGGGAGGCGGCCCAACTGGTTCGCGGGGGCGACACGGCAACGCGGCTGGAGGGACGAGAAGTCCCTGGGAGGCAGCGACTGATTTTGGAGTCGAGAGTGCACCGTCCCAGTAGGGGAGCCTTGACGCTGGGCGTGGGGCTGGAAGCGGAGGATCTGACCTTGACTCCAGTGGGCCAGACCCCCCGGGGGCAATCTCCACTCAGCCAGCACATATAGGCGATGCGCCCCACGGGAATCTCAGATATAATAGTCATTCAAAGCAAGACAAGCAACTCTGGCTATATTCTGAGGTGCTACTCTCCTATCTCTCTGTTCCCTCCCCCACCCTCCCCAGGCAGCTTCATTAACATCCGAATAGCCTGAGCCAGAGGGATAACTCTGATAGGGATCTGACTGCACTTTTTTAGCGGATTTTCTGGAAAAACTAGTTTCCCAGTGATGGCTCGGAGACAACAATCCATATCAAACCACTTAAAGAAGCAGACCATGACAGCTTCTCCAACCCCCCAAACAAAAGAATCAAAATCTTTCCCAAATGAAGATACAATCTTGGAATTATCAGATACACAATATAAAAAACTAATTTACAGAATGCTTCAAGACATCACAAATGAAATAAGGCAAACTGCAGAAAAAGCCAAGGAACACACTGATAAAACTGTTGAAGAACTCAAAAAGATTATTCAAGAACATAGTGGAAAAATTAATAAGCTGCAAGAATCCATAGAGAGACAGCATTCAGAAATCCAAAAGATTAACAATAAAATTACAGAATTAGACAACGCAATAGGAAGTCAGAGGAGCAGACTCGAGCAATTAGAATGCAGAGTGGGAAATCTGGAGGACCAGGGAATCAACACCAAAAGCTGAAAAAAAATCAGATAAAAGAATTAAAAAAAATGAAGAAACCCTAAGAATCATGTGGGACTCTATCAAGAAGGATAACCTGCGGGTGATTGGAGTCCCAGAACAGGGAGGGGGGACAGAAAACACAGAGAAAATAGTTGAAGAACTCCTGACACAAAACTTCCCTGACATCATGAAAGTCGAAAGGATATCCATCCAAGATGCTCATCGAACCCCATTTAAGATTGATACAAAAAGAAAAACACCAAGACATATTATCATCAAACTCGCCAAAACCAAAGATAAACAGAAAATTTTAAAAGCAGCCAGAGAGAAAAGAAAGGTTTCCTTCAAGGGAGAATCAATAAGAATAAGTTCAGACTACTCAGCAGAAACCATGCAGGCAAGAAGGGAATGGAACGACATATACAGAACACTGAAGGAGAAAAACTTCCAACCAAGGATCATATATCCAGCAAAACTCTCTCTGAAATATGAAGGCGAAATTAAGATATTTACAGATAAACACAAGTTTAGAGAATTTGCAAAAACCAAACCAAAGCTACAAGAAATACTAAAGGATATCGTTTGGTCAGAGAACCAATAATATCAGATATCAGCACAACACAAGGTCACAAAACAGAACGTCCTGATATCAACTCAAATAGGGAAATCACAAAAACAAACAAATTAAGATTAATTAAAAAAAAAATACACATAACAGGGAATCATGGAAGTCAATAGGTAAAAGATCACAATAATCAAAAAGAGGGACTAAATACAGGAGGCATTGAACTGCCATATGGAGAGTGATACAAGGCGATATAGAACAATACAAGTTAGGTTTTTACTTAGAAAAATAGGGGTAAATAATAAGGTAACCACAAAAAGGTATAGCAACTCTATAACTCAAGATAAAAGCCAAGAAAAACGTAACGACTCAACTAACATAAAGTCAAACACTATGAAAATGAGGATCTCACAATTTACTAAGAAAAACACCTCAGCACAAAAAAGTATGTGGAAAAATGAAATTGTCAACAACACACATAAAAAGGCATCAAAATGACAGCACTAAAAACTTACTTATCTATAATTACGCTGAATGTAAATGGACTAAATGCACCAATAAAGAGACAGAGAGTCACAGACTGGATAAAGAAACACGATCCATCTATATGCTGCCTACAAGAGACACACCTTAGACTTAGAGACACAAACAAACTAAAACTCAAAGGATGGAAAAAAATATATCAGGCAAACAATAAGCAAAAAAGAAGAGGAGTAGCAATATTAATTTCTGACAAAATAGACTTTAGACTTAAATCCACCACAAAGGATAAAGAAGGACACTATATAATGATAAAAGGGACAATTGATCAGGAAGACATAACCATATTAAATATTTATGCACCCAATGACAGGGCTGCAAGATACATAAATCAAATTTTAACGGAATTGAAAAGCGAGATAGATACCTCCACAATTATAGTAGGAGACTTCAACACACCACTTTCGGAGAAGGACAGGACATCCAGTAAGAAACTCAATAGAGACACGGAAGATCTAATTACAACAATCAACCAACTTGACCTCATTGACTTATACAGAACTCTCCACCCGACTGCTGCAAAATATACTTTTTTTTCTAGTGCACATGGAACGTTCTCTAGAATAGACCACATATTAGGTCATAAAACAAACCTTTGCAGAATCCAAAACATCGAAATATTACAAAGCATCTTCTCAGACCACAAGGCAATAAAACTAGAAATCAATAACAGAAAAACTAGGGAAAAGAAATCAAATACTTGGAAAATGAACAATACCCTCCTGAAAAAAGACTGGGTTATAGAAGACATCAAGGAGGGAATAAGGAAATTCTTAGAAAGCAACAAGAATGAAAATACTTCCTATCAAAACCTCTGGGACACAGCAAAAGCAGTGCTCAGAGGCCAATTTATATCGATAAATGCACACATACAAAAAGAAGAAAGAGCCAAAATCAGAGAACTGTCCCAGAGAACAAATAGAAACTCAGCAAGAAAAGAATCCATCAGGCACCAGAAGAAAACAAATAATAAAAATTAGAGCTGAACTAAATGAATTAGAGAACAGAAAAACAATTGAAAGAATTAACAAAGCCAAAAGCTGGTTCTTTGAAAAAATTAACAAAATTGATAAACCATTGGCTAGACTGACTAAAGAAATACAGGAAAGGAAACAAATAACCCGAATAAGAAACGAGAAGGACCACATCACAACAGAACCAAATGAAATTAAAAGAATCATTTCAGATTATTATGAAAAATTGTACTCTAACAAATTTGAAAACCTAGAAGAAATGGATGAATTCCTGGAAAAACACTACCTACCTAAACTAACACATTCAGAAGTAGAACAACGATATAGACCCAAAACAAAAAAAGAGATTGAAACGGTAATCAAAAAACTCCCAACAAAAAAAAGCCCTGGCCCGGACGGCTTCACTGCAGAGTTCTACCAAACTTTCAGAGAAGAGTTAACACCACTACTTCTGAAGGTATTCCAAAGCATAGAAAATGACGGAATACTACCCAACTCATTCTATGAAGCCACCATCTCCCTGATACCAAAACCAGGTAAAGACATTACAAAAAAAGAAAATTATAGACCTATATCCCTCATGAACATTGATGCAAAAATCCTCAACAAAATTCTAGCCAATAGAATCCAACAACACATCAAAAAAATAATTCACCATGATCAAGTGGGATTTATACCAGGTATGCAAGGCTGGTTTAATATCAGAAAAACCATTAATGTAATCCATCACATAAATAAATCAAAAGACAAAAACCACATGATCTTATCAATTGATGCAGAAAAGGCATTTGACAAAGTCCAACACCCATTTATGATAAAAACTCTTACCAAAATAGGAATTGAAGGAAAATTCCTCAACATAATAAAGAGCATCTATGCAAAGCCAACAGCCAACATCACTCTAAATGGAGAGAACCTGAAAGCATTTCCCTTGAGAACGGGAATCAGACAAGGATGCCCTTTATCACCGCTCTTATTCAACATCGTGCTGGAAGTCCTAGCCAGGGCAATTAGGCTAGACAAAGAAATAAAAGGTATCCGGATTGGCAAGGAAGAAGTAAAGTTATCACTATTTGCAGATGACATGATTATATACACAGAAAACTCTAAGGAATCCTCCAGAAAACTACTGAAACTAATAGAAGAGTTTGGCAGAGTCTCAGGTTATAAAATAAACATACAAAAATCACTTGGATTCCTCTACATCAACAAAAAGAACACCGAAGAGGAAATCACCAAATCAATACCATTCATAGCAGCCCCCAAGAAGATAAGATACTTAGGAATAAATCTTACCAAGGGTGTAAAAGACCTATACAAAGAAAACTACAAAGCTCTACTACAAGAAATTCAAAAGGACATACTTAAGTGGAAAAACATACCTTGCTCATGGATAGGAAGACTTAACATAGTAAAAATGTCTGTTCTACCAAAAGCCATCTATACATTTAACGCACTTCCGATCCAAATTCCAATGTCATATTTTAAGGGGATAGAGAAACAAATCACCAATTTCATATGGAAGGGAAAGAAGCCCCGGATAAGCAAAGCACTACTGAAAAAGAAGAAGAAAGTGGAAGGCCTCACTTTACCTGATTTCAGAACCTATTATACAGCCACAGTAGTCAAAACAGCCTGGTACTGGTACAAAAACAGGCACATAGACCAATGGAACAGAATTGAGAACCCAGACATAGATCCATCCACGTATGAGCAGCTGATATTTGACAAAAGACCAGTGTCAATTAATTGGGGAAAAGAAAGCCTTTTTAACAAATGGTGCTGGCATAACTGGATATCCATTTGCAAAAAAATGAAACAGGACCCATACCTTACACCATGCACAAAAACTAACTCCAAGTGGATCAAAGACCTAAACATAAAGACTAAAACGATAAAGATTATGGAAGAAAAAATTGGGACAACCCTAGGAGCCCTAATACAAGGCATAAACAGAATACAAAACATTGCCAAAAATGATGAAGAGAAACCCGATAACTGGGAGCTCCTAAAAATCAAACACCTATGCTCATCTAAAGACTTCACCAAAAGAGTAAAAAGACCACCTACAGACTGGGAAAGAATTTTCAGCTATGACATAACCGACCAGAGCCTGATCTCTAAAATCTACATGATTCTGTCAAAACTCAACCACAAAAAGACAAACAACCTAACCAAAAAGTGGGCAAAGGATATGAACACACATTTCACTAAAGAAGATATTCAGGCAGCCAACAGGTACATGAGAAAATGCTCACGATCATTAGCCATTAGAGAAATGCAAATTAAAACTACGATGACATTCCATCTCACACCAGCAAGGCTGGCATTAATCCAAAAAACACAAAATAATAAATGTTGGAGAGGCTGCGGAGAGATTGGAACTCTTATACACTGCTGGTGGGAATGTAAAATGATACAACCACTTTGGAAATCTATCTGGCATTATCTTAAACAGTTAGAAATAGAACTACCATACAACCCAGAAATCCCACTCCTGGGAATATACCCTAGAGATACAAGAGCCTTCATACAAACAGATATATGCACACCCATGTTTATTGCAGCTCTGTTTACAATAGCAAAAAGTTGGAAGCAACCAAGGTGTCCATCAACGGATGAATGGGTAAATAAATTGTGGTATATTCACACAATGGAATACTATGCATCGATAAAGAACAGTGACGAATCTGTGAAACATTTCATAACATGGAGGAACCTGGAAGGCATTAGGCTGAGCGAAATTAGTCAGAGGCAAAAGGACAAATATTGTATAAGACCACTATTATAAGATCTTGAGTAATAGTAAACCTGAGAAGAACACATACTTTTGTGGTTACGGGGGGGGGGGGAAGGGAGGGTGGGAGAGGGTTTTTTATTGATTAATCAGTAGATAAGAAATGCTTTAGGTCTGGGGAACATGGTTTGAGGGGACTTCTAAGTCAATTGGCAAAATAATTCTATTATGAAATCATTCTGCATCCCACTTTGAAATGTGGCGTCTGGGGTCTTAAATGCTAACAAGCGGCCATCTAAGATGCAGCAATTGGTCTCAACCTACCTGGAGCAAAGGAGAATGAAGAACACCAAGGCCACACGACAACTAAGAGCCCAAGAGACAGAAAGGGCCACATGAACCAGAGACCTACATCATCCTGAGATCAGAAGAACTAGTTGGTGCCCGGTCACAATCGATGACTGCCCTGACAGGGAGCACAGCAGAGGACCCCTGAGGGAGCAGGAGATCAGTGGGATACAGACCCCAAATTCTCATAAAAAGACCAAACTTAATGGTCTGACTGAGACTAGAGGAATCCCGGCAGCCATGGTCCCCAGACCTTCTGTTGGCACAGGACAGGAACCATCCCCGAAGACAACTCATCAGACATGAAAGGGACTGGTCAGTGGGTGGGAGAGAGACGCTGATGAAGAGTGAGCTAATTAAATCAGGTGGACACTTGAGATTGTGTTGGCAACTCTTGTCTGGAGGGGGGATGGGAGGATAGAGAGAGAGAGAAGCCGGCAAAATTGTCACGAAAGGAGAGACTGAAAGGGCTGACTCAAGAAGGGGAGAGCAACTGGGAGTAGGGAGTGAGATGTATGTAAACTTATATGTGACAGACTGATTGGATTTGTAAATGTTCACTTGAAGTTTAATAAAAGTTAATAAAAAAAAAAAAAACATACAAAGAAAAAAAAGGGGATTAAATTCTGACACCAAAAAAAAAAAAAAAATCACATTTTAGGAAACAGCTACATATGTATACGTAGTATATCTATATATGTGTGTGTTTGTGTATGTATATATGTATGTATGTGTGTGTGTATATGTTTATGTATTGTGCGTGTGTGTATATATATATATATATATATATAAAACAAATCTTTTTGAGATAACAATCCTCTTTAGGTTTTCTCAGAAAACCAAGAGGAGCTGTGCAATGTATAGGAACTACAGCCCTATTATATGCTCTTTCTTATTATGGAGATCAACATTTGCCAGATTGATTGATGTTTTAGCTAGCCCAGCCTTACCCCAGCCAGGAAATTCTGGCCAATTAAGGAGGGAAATAGGAGAACCATCAATGAAATCAAAATTGACAGCCACCCTACCTCCACCATTAAAACACACAGAAAAATCATACTCGTCCATCTGTGCCTTTTTGAAAGGCATCAAGTACTATGATTTTTTTTTCCTCTGTGCACACCATGATATCTAATAAGTGTTAGAAAAGATTTTACAGTAAGTTGCCTTCTAAAAACAAGATCTATTTTAATGAAAGCACTTAACCTAGACCGCTGGGGGATCCAAACGAACGAAAGCTTCCATAGCCTGTCTCCTGTGACTTGAGAAAAGTGTTGAATTTCCCACTATAGTGGGCTATTCACCCAGGGGGTATTTAAAACAATGTACATTGACTGTTTCATAGGAAGCTAAACTTCAAAATATCTTCTTCCAGACATAATATATTACTTGGGTAAATTTCTATGATGTGATATAATAATTGGATTAATTGATTACTTCATTCAAAAATAATTATAGAAGGCCCAAAATGTGCCCATAATTTTGCTAAGTAAAATAATCACAATAGAGCATAGCAGAAGATACTGATGAATAGAATTTTACCAACAATATGGCACGATAAATAGTATAACAGGCAGCACTGAGTGATTAAAAAATGGTCTTTACCCAGGCTTAATGGTCTGACTGAGACTAGAGGGACCCTGAAAGTCATGGTCCCCAGACCCTTTGTTAGCTCAAGACTGGAACCATTCCTGAAGCCAACTCTTCAGACAGGGATTGGACTGGACTATAAGATAATGATACTGGTGAGGAGTGAGCTCTTTGGCCTAAGTAGACATATGAGACTATGTGGGCAACTCCTGTCTGGAGGTGAGATGAGAAGGAAGACAGGGCACAGGAGCTGGTTGAATGGATAAGGGGAATATAGGGAGGAGAGTAGGAATGTGCTGTCTCAATAGTGGAAGAGCAGCTAGGAGTACATAGCAAAGTATGTGTAATTTTTTGTCTGAGAGACTAACTTGAATTGTAAACTTAAAGTGCAATTAATTAATTAATTAATTAAAAAAGAAAAAAAAATGCAGCCATCCCATTGAAGGAAGAGCATTCAGAAGGTAACCATGAACAGCAGTTAAGACTTCCCATTTTTGGAGAAGAGTTGGAATGAAGCAAAGGGTTTTTCTTCCTGCTACCATCTAAGTGGCCACAGTAAATGAAGAGTAATGAATAAATAGAGGTAAATCGCTTTAAAAATGCCTGTCACGGTGTCAGAGCCATATAAGTGTTCAGTTAATAAATCTGAAAGCATATGCAGAAACTAAAAAGCTATTACTTCCAGAGACAGAACCTGGAAGGCTGCAGAACAGGAGGAAGGAAACTCAGATTTCCAAGGACATGTCATGTATTTTTAAAATTTTGCCTTAAATTTTGTACAAGTGCGTTATTCCTGTTGTTATTATCAAACTCCCCACCACCAAACAGTGGCCTAAAACAAAAATTTTGCTAATGGTTCACAATGTTAGGGATTCAGACACAGCACTGTGAGGATTGCTCATTTCTGCTTTTTGGTGTTTGGGGCCCAGAAAAACCTCACTGGTTGGGGTTGACTTGACAGCTAGAGGGTGGAATTATCTGGACTGGACTTCACTCATGTCTTTCAGCTACCTGTTGGCTGCAGGACTTACATGGTAAATCTCCATTTGGCCTGGGCTTCCTTGCAGGGGAGCGGTCAGGGCATTTGGACCTCTCACATGGTGGTTGTGGCTCCATAGGCAAGTGACCCAAATGAGCAAGGCAGAGGCTTATGGCCTCTTCAAGCCTAACCTTGGAAGTCATACAGGTCACTTTCAAGGCCTCTGTTAGTGACAAGTGAGCATTAGTGTCAGCCCTGGTTAACAAGGAAGGGCATAGGGCCCACCTCTATATGGGAGCTATGTCAAAGAACTTGAAAACATACCTCAAACCACCACATACAATATGGTGAAAGATGTAAAATTTTCCTCGTAAGATCAGACACAAAACTGGGATATCTACTCTCACCACTTCTATACAACATTGTACTAGAGATCTAGGCCCGGCAATTAGGCATGATAAAGAAATAGGTGTTCAGATTGGAGGGGAAGAAGTAAAATTATCTCAATTTGCATATGACATCATCTTGTATATAGAAAATCATAAGAAATACACTAAAATATTATTAGAGCTAATAAGTAGTTTCAATGACTGCAAGATATGCGATCAATATATAAAAACCAGTAGTCTATGGGTGGTAGAGTAGAGGGTCAGCAGAAAAGAGGAAGACCCTCAACGAGATGGGTTGACGCAATGGCTGCAACAATGGGTTCAAATATAGCAATGATTGTGAGGATGGTATATGACCAGGCAGCATTTCATTCTGTTGTACATAGGGTCACTATGAGTTGGAACTGACTCAACGGCACCAAACAATAGTGCTTTATGGGTAGTGTTTGCCTAGCATGATTAATGCAATTAATATCACTAAACTGTATACCTGAAAAATGTTGAATTGGCAAATGTTGTATTATATATATTTTTACAACAATAAAAAGAATCCTACCTGGGTACCTTCAAAAAAAAAAAAAATGGTGTTTACATTAAAGAATGTTAACACTTGAAAAAACTATGAGGTAAACTTAGGAGTTGTGGGTGATCTAAGAGTATTTCCAGGGGATAACTGACGTTCGGAGCTACCCCGACAGTCCAACAGAGGTAGCAATAGCTAGGCAAAGAAGTGGAATTCATCTGTGAGACTGGTACGAAAGCTGGAAACACTGACTAGAACAATAAAGCTTAAACAGAAAGTAGGTAATAGAAGTTGGAATTATCTCCTGAGTATCTAGAAGATGTGCATAAATGTTTTATATTTCAATTGCTGTCAAACTCAGCCATATGGGACAGAGATGAGTAAAACATAAGAATCTAGTGTGAACTTACAAGAGTTGTTTTGATGCAAAATTAATTTTTTTTCCCAAAAATCGTCTTTTGTGGTTGAAAACGTACTATGAATGCTTTTGAGTCAACCAAAAAATAGAATATTTTATTCTCAATAAAATTCATGGCCACTTTGAAATGTCCTGCAATGGGTATAAGTATATGCGCTCCTGGAAATAATAGAAATGTTCTTCTGGAAGAAGTGAGAAATGAATTTGTAGATTTAGGAGGTATGTGTATAGCATAAATAGTAGGTGCAATGGCAAATGGCCAATTATAGAGGAAGAAGAAAGGAAATAAGGGAAAGACCTTAAGAAGGCTTGTATTCAAGGAATGGAAAGGGAAAAAAATCATTTAAATGGTCAACCAAAGCATAGTTAGGAGGACAGCCAATGTGATGTGACATCAGGGAAGCCAAAAGAGGCCTCTCAAAAGCAAGGGGTGGTCAATATAGCATAATGCTGTAGTGATGGCAAAGAGCATGATATTAAGGAAACTTTATCTCACTCAATATAATGTAATGAAATTATGAAAACAGTTATGAAACACAAGTTTAGGAATTGTATAAATGCTAAATTATGAAAATACTATCAAGAGTTTGAATGAATGTGATATATATTTATTTACTTACATACTTAACGGACTTATTATGAATTGATGGATGTTAAAAAGAACGGAGATGCAAGGTACTTTGAAGAACAGAAGTGTATCAGAGCCACAGATTAATTTCAGGTAAACGCAATGGTAGGCAAAGGGAAAGGATATCATGAAGAAGAAGGTATCAAGCACAGCATACACTAGGGAGGGAAATAATTCCTTGAACAAATACCTGGAAGAAGAAGGAGAAGATAGCACTGTTCTAAGCACTTAGGCTACAGATGAGTAGATGTAATGAAATATATAGATAAAAAAAAAGATTAACCATGGGAAGAAGAAAATACATTAACTCCTATTTGTATTCTCAGATATATTCTTAAATAAAAATGTGATTTTCAATGGGATACTGATGTGTATTTTATTCATTTACATTCTTTATAAAACAAAAACCAAACCCATTGCTGTTGAGTCAAATCTGATTCATTGTGAACATATATGACAGCATAGGATTGCCCCATGGGGTTTCCAAGGCTGTAATCTTCATGGAAGCAGACTGCCACATCTTCGTCCCACAGAGAGGGCTGGTGGATTTGAACCACTGACCTTTTGGTTAGCAGCCAAGCACTAAACTACTGTTCCACCAGGGCTCCTTTACATTGTGTATACATTTGTATGTTTATCATATATAAACATATGCTTAATCACTGCTTATATAAATAGAATACTCTCTTTTCTTGGTGGTATTTTGTTAACTAATTCGTTTTAAAGATCTATCCATATATGCAGTACAGCAACTGACATAATGATGAGTCTGCTCAAATACAGTGAATAATAAAAATATATTACACATATTTGCTTTAAATAACTCCTTGGCTTATTTTATCAGATAATGATATCAGGTACAAAATATATTATTTTGTATTGTTACTGCTAGAGTATTCTAGAAACCAGAATTTTCTACCAAGTCAGATAATAATGAGCTTACTCTTATGTATATTTTTCTCCTTTCCACATTTGTTTTAAAACCTTGAGGTGAAGAACACTTTCCTGCCCGTATCCTTGTAGTCCAAAGCATTGATTCAAACTACATTTTCCACAATGATGTATCTTTTCTTGAAATTCAGTGCTATTCATCTTCCCTTTTACCTAGAGTTAGGCAAACTTAAAGATTAAGGGCACGGTTCTCCAGACTGCCACAACTCCCCAAGTCTTCTCACTCCAAGTCCAGGGAGTCAAGGTCCAACCACAAAATTAGAAGGAAGAGGACACACAGACCACCCTTCTGATAAAAAAAAAATATATATATATATTTTTTTTATCTGATACTACCTGCTTATTTGAGTTTTCCCTAGGCCACTTTCAGTTTCAATAGTTTGTGAGAAAGCCTCACAGAACTTATTGAAATCTATTATATTCAAAAAAAAAAAAAAAAATACTCATGGCAATGCAATGTTTATTAGAGGGAAAGGATACAGATTAGAGCCATCCAGAGTAAGAGATGCACAGGAGTCTGGAATTGATCTGCGTGCAAAGCTTCCCTTGTCTCCTTTATTTGTAACTATATCATTAAAAAAAAAAAAATACCATTAGCATGCTTTTATATCTGTAGCCCTAAGTGTGTTTCTTTTGATTGTCTTCCCAATATTTTTTTTTCCCTTTAAATAATAGATATTTGCTGGTCTTCATGCGTCTCAAGTTCTATGTTTCTAGCCATTTTTAGTGTGATCTTAGTATGTTCTTCCTTTCTTTCCATATTCACGTTATAATATTACTAATATTATAATTTTAGGAATATTCACATTACTAAGTCTCTAGTCTAACATATTTATCCCTGTATTTTTGTGAAGCTCTTAATAATGAGCTAGATGGTTCAATAGACTTCTTTTTTCTATATTTACTCCATACATTTCTATTCTATGCTCACTATTATGTATCTACCCGAGATTCTTTATTCCATTCTCAAATTCCAATCTTTCGTATTGGAATAGACCCTCAAGTTTTTCTTTTGCCAGGGTCTTTATAGTCACCAAAGATACTTTCTCTCTTTTCTGGTTCACCTTGACAACTATTTTTTAGTAAAATATTTGTCCTTTGGTCTCTTTATGATTTTATGCATTATAAAAATACTAGCTCCCATGTAATGTGTGTGCAACCAAATGGAAAAACAAACGGTTGCTTTCAGAATTTCAAGGCCAGGTATGTAGCACTGACTATTCATTTGATATTTGCAAAGTACTTTGACTATAAATGCATTTCATGTTATTTCTACTCTTCCTATTTAATGACTTTCTGAAGAGAATTGTTGATAAAAGGGCAAGTAAATGTTAAGAAATGTATGCATATTTTATAAATTCTTGTAGAGGAAAAGAATGAGTCAGCACTGTAATTTTGCAATGTTACACTTGGCACAGTAAGTCAAACCTGTGAAAACACCTATAAGAAAGAATAAAAGATGATATTATGAAAAATAGTTACAACGATAAACGAATTGCATATTATTGGATTGCACATTTGATTATCCAGAGAATATTTATTGAACAAATATTCAATGCAGGATATTGTACTACACTCTGAGAACTAAACAACACAAAAAAAGTTAAAATATAGTTTGCTTGTTTTCCCCCTGAAGAAGCAATCAGTTATAGCTGGTTTTACTTCTATTTCAAAAAGGCATAACCTTTAAACCCATTGCTTGGTTCTTTTCCAATGTTCTTAGCTTCCTTGATCAATTGCGTTTTGACCGTGGATTTTTCTGATTGTTTGCTTTCTCCTTTCCAAGATACTGATGAAGAAAATCACAAACCTCAGTATTCATTGACTTCACTATACATCCATTATCTCAGACTGCCCGATGCTTCCTTAGAACTTTGCTGCAACCTAAAATTTTCCTGTCCAATCCGCCTTCCTTCCCCTTCTCGTTCATAGAGGTCATACCTGCATCTGATCTGAAGCTCTTCATGCCTACTTCTTTTTCTTCCCCTTTTTGCTTTACAGACATATCCTTCAATAAATCTCTTATAAGTTTATTCCTGCTTTGGCGTCTGCTTCTTAGGGGACCTAAACTAACCCAGTATTGTTGTTGTTTGTTCTTGTTGAGTCGATTTCGAGTCATGGTGACCCATGTGTGTACAGTCATTCTGAAAAATGAAAAAGCATAATTTTTTCATGTTTTATGGTTCCTGGGCCGTAGATAAATAATCTCTACTCTACTAGCTCCTTTTTTAAAGCATAAAAAATTCTCAAGTCTCAACAGACTTAATTTTTTTTTTTAATCCTCTTTCTGAGCTCTACGATTCTATACTTAACTGTCTCCTCCATTGATAGCCAACTGTAAAGAGTAATTTGTTCTTGTATCAAGCTTGCTATAACTAACCATTTACTCAGGGCAGCTACCTAGTTCTGTTCACATAAAGCTAGGAAAAAGGGAAAGAAGGATTTTCCGGAAAGCTGCAAATACGTCTGCCTCTGAGCAACCTGGTCTGATTTGAATGTATAGTGCTCAAGGTTGGGGCTGTATATGCATCATTACTACTTACTGATTACCTTGATGAAAGTACTTATCATGCTCTACTGAATTTGCCAGTCATTTATTTCTCCTTCCCAATAGATTGAGAATTCATAGGGGACGTGGATTATGTCTCTTATTATAAAGCCACATCCTAACAAAGATATAATGAGCTCCATTAATATTAGTCGAAATTTAAAAAAAAAAAGACTAAAAACAGAAAGAACAAAAATGAAGGAAGGCAGGAAGAAAGATGAGACTGTGAAGCTTAAATATGAAAAGATCGCACAGATTCTTTTTTTAAGTAGACGACAACTAGTTCAAAAAAGACATAATAAAACAAAGAGGATTTTTAAAGTTGAAGGGGTTACTAAAGTTTATGCAACTATAAGAGATTGTCTGGCAGAAGTGGGGTTTAATCCAGATTTCCTAGGAAGAGGGGGCTGAGATGAATGAAGAACAAGATTGAGGGCCTTTTAGAACAAAGCAATGACTTGAGCCTCTTTTGTACATTGCATCCTTAAAGAAAAATGAATATTCCAGCTGAAGATACAAATGGGAATTATACTATACTAAACATTCTTGGAAACCCTGGTGACGTATTGGTTAAGTGCTACAGCTGCTAACCAAGAGGTTGGGAGTTCGAATCCACGAGGCGCTTCTTGGAAACTCTATCTGGCAGTTCTGCTCGGTCCTATAAGATTGCTAGGAGTCGGAATCAACTCAACGGCAGTGGGTGAGTGGGTTAAATACTTAGTTTTGATAGAGACATTAAAAGTCTCTTGGTAAATGCTAGCGTAGCAGGCAGTTCTACCAGTAAGCACACTCTTTTACCCTAACACACAGACTAGTTTTTTTTTTTTTTGGTACCCAAATGTGGTCTGCTCAGATCTTTTAGTACCTGCGCATTGAGTGGGGAGGGAGAAGGTAAGTAGTTTTGGCCAGATCACTCTTAAATCCAATTTTCTAAAAGAATTCCCTCAACAATGAATTTAAGAGAAAAAAAATTAATCTCTGTTTGTATACCAGAAAATGATAGAAAAGATATTACAAGCTGCCCATCACATTTTTGGAAGGGTATTAGAATTGGGAAAAGCACAAATTGGGAGTTGTGTGGCGGGGGGGAAATAGATGTTAATTTGTTGGTGGAACAAAAATAATATTTTTGCAAAATAACGTTAAGAAAAATAAGGCAATAATGATTCCAGAAACTTGAGCTGAACTGCTAAATATTCAGTGTGGTTGAATGGCAGTGAGCGAGGTTAGTGTGCCTTGCCAGGTTCTGACCTGCTCTATCATGGAGTGATCTTGTGTAAAGCTAAACTGCAATATCCAAAGTATAAGAGAAGAGATTGCAGGAATCCTTTTTACTCACATGGATATTTTCTTCGCTCCTAGTATAGCTGAAACAACTTTCATAATAGATATTAACCTGAAGCTCTTCCGTCAATGCATCCACATAACCGTACAACCCAGGCTATGAGAACCAACAGATAGTTACAATTATTAATTTTTAATTCATATTAAGACAAAAAAAAAACTTTTACCAATATCTCAGTTTATCCTCTGGAGTCTATGAAATAAGTTTAATTTGTCTTCTACAAGACAGGCCTTAAATATTTCAACAGAGTTATTACGAGCTTCCTGAGTCATTTCTTATTTAGAAGGAACATACACTGAATTTTCGTCCATTCCTCATAAGATGTGTCTCTAGGA
Source organism: Loxodonta africana (assembly GCF_030014295.1). Taxonomy (NCBI): domain Eukaryota; kingdom Metazoa; phylum Chordata; class Mammalia; order Proboscidea; family Elephantidae; genus Loxodonta; species Loxodonta africana. Next base: position 26,398,086 of record NC_087361.1, on the reverse strand, counting down.
TGCCTTCTAACTTTGATCCAGCTTTCAATCACTGAAGATGTTCAGTTTATGATTAGATTTTTAAAGCAGTCCCCCAATATAAATAATTCTCCATAGAAATTCTGGCCAGTGTAGAATAAAACGTTATTATTCTGGGTATAAGAATTCCGCTAACTCTCATTGTGGGCAACTTCATTACACAATGACTTTTCATGTGCATAGGATAAATTAAACCTCATGCTTTAAAAACAAAATAAAACACAAATTGCTCTTCATCCACCTTCCTTCTCCTGTAGATGTGTAGTTGATAATTTTTCTTACTTGTGTGGAGGCCTTCATATTTACTACTGTTAACTGTCATCGGTTTTAGTTTTGGCTCATCATTGTAGCTTACTGAGATCTATCTGGACCATGATTCCATTCTCCATTTAACTATTGGGACCAAATAAGATTTTTTTTTTTTTTTCAATTTCTCTTCCCTTCATCTTCTTTTTTTAAATTGTGTTTCGGTGAAAGCTTACAGCTCAAATCAATTTCTCATTCAAAAATTTATGCACATATAGTTTCGTGACATTGTTTGTAATCCCCACAATGCAAATAAGGTATTGATCCACTTGAAACTATTTCGGGAATGCAGCAATGCAGCATGCAGGATGAGTTAAAGCAGGGAGGAAAAAAAAATGAAGGCAAGAGGGACTGTAAGAAAATAATTACAGTAGTCCAGGTATTAGATGACACAGTCCTAGACCAAGATGGTGGTAGTGGGAAGGAATATAAAAAGACAGTGAACTAGAAAGAATTAAAGAAAATTAGTGACTTAGTGGGCATATGTAGTAAGAAAAAGGAATGAGTCAAAATATGACTCTTAGGTTTTGAGTTTGGGTGTTTGGAACCTGATAGTAAGTTTTGCAAGTATAATAAGGCCCAAAGGGAAAGGTGTGTGGGAAGAAGGATGACAAGTTTTATTTAGATATGTTAATTTTGAAGTGATGGTGGTACAAACAAGTAGAAATTTCCAAACAAGTGGAAAAAAGCTGTTCTGAATCTCAGAACGCAGGTGAATGCTAAAGATAGATACTTGATAGTCATCTATGCAGAAATGATCACTGAAACCTTGAGAAGGAAAACTCAGAATTTTCTAAGAGCCATAAATTGTAATAAAATTATAAGCTAGCAAATGTTAGAATTGTATACCTACCTAAGGGAAAAGTGTTAAGGAATCGCAATGGAAACACATAGAAGAATTAAGATAATAGAAAGAAATTAACGGAGAACAGAAAATATTGAACATGTCTTTCAAGTGCTCCTGTTAATGGTGTCCTCTGATTTTAATTTTAAATGATTCAGGATAAATTGTAACCTTCTTTTTCACTTAAATCTCCATTAAGTTAGTAAAAAAGTTATATATTTTCTCTTACATATTAGAATGGAGCTCTGGTGGCACGGCAGTTAAGAGCTCGGCTGTTAACCAAAAGGTTGGTGGAGTTCGAATTCACCAGCCACTCCTTAGAAACCCTATGGGGCAGTTCTCCTCTGTCCTGTAGGGTTTCTATGAGTCAGAATCAATCCAACGGCAATGATTTTAGATTTTTGGTTTTAATATTAGAACATTTTCAATTGTTTTCAAACTTTTATCTTTAAGTGGTTGAATGTCACACTATGCTTCTTAAATTCAGCATTCATTTTTTAAAGTTACTTTTAAGATGCATAATATAAATCGTGTTGATACATATAGTTTAAAATTGTAGTTTTGAAAGTCATTGTATTAAATTTGAATTATTTTTATATCATTCTCCAGATATCTCTTCCACAGACTGTCCATTCCAAGAGCTGCTTCTCTTGTCTTTTTATTACAGATTTTAATGACACAAAAAAGCATATTATAACTCCAAAATCATAAATTCCTGGCTGTCAGCTAATAAAGGAAAATCAAGATACTACCAACATTGTAATACAGTACAGATGAGTTTAAGACTTTGCTTCACATGGTATTATCGGTCACTCTTGAAAAATTTGTGGATGTTCTGTAGAAGAGTGAACATACAAGGGTGTATGTAAACTGTTCAGTGTAGTCCTATGAGAATGAGACAAACATTTCAGACGTTGTGTAGAAAGAAATCCCAGTGAAGCTAGCATTCTCATAACTGATCAATTTGATGTTTATATCAATCACGAGTTACATGCACTTATTTTTGTGTGCACAATTATACAAGTTGCACATCAATGGTTGTGGAGAAGAAACTTATGATTAATATCAACTTATTATTTTATATATAGTGATTATCTATAAAATACATATGCAATTATATTTTCAATCATAATCTGGTAGTACATGGAGTCTAAGCTTTCGAAATAAGTTTTTCTTATCCATACTGAGAATTGAACCATTATTGGTAAGTAATGTGGAATTTTAAATGTACAACTATTCATTTATTTAATAGATAAATGTAGGAGATGTTAAAACTTAAATGTTTTCAAATATAAAAAAAAAGTTTTCAAATATACGTGCTATTATTAATAGCAAATTCCTTTATGCCTCCTTCGCTTTGCATTTAACTATAATAGGATGAACAGCAGCCCTTGAGCCCCATTTCTTAGATAAAGTGATTAGTAACTTTATAACTTAGACTAAATATTTCCCATGGGACTGGCAGTGAGTGTTACTTTATTGGTAATTAAAATTACATAAGTGAATAGCGTCTGGGGTCTTAAAAGCCTGTGAGCGGCCATCTAGTATACTCCACTGGTCTCGCCCCTTCAGGAGCAAGGAAGAATGAAGAAAAACTAAAGATACAAGAGAAGGGTCAGTCCAAACGACTCATGGACCACATCTACCACAGTCTCTACCAGACTGAGTCCAGTACAATGAGATGGTGCCTGGCTACCACCACCAACTGCTCTGACAGGGATCACAATAGAGGGTCCTGGACAGAGCTGGAGAAAAATGTGGAAGAAAATTCTAATGCAAAAAGAAAGCCTAGACTTGCTGGCCTGACAAAAACTGGAGAAACCCTGAGAGTATGTATGGCCCCAGACATCCTTTTAGCTCAGTAATGAGGTCACTCTTGAGGTTCAACCTTCATCCAGAGATTAAACAGGCCCATGGAACAAAACAAGACCACAGGGGTGCACCAGCCCTGGGGCGGGACTGGAAGGCGGGAGAGAACAGGAAAGCTGGTAATAGAGAACCCGGGGTTGAGAAGGGAGAGTATTGACATATCGTGGAGTTATTAACCAATGTCATAGAACCATCTGTGTACTAACTGCTTGATGAGAAGCTAGTTTGTCTGTAAACCTTCATCTAAAGTACAATAAAAATAAATAAAATTACAGAAGTGAATGTACTTCTATTTCACCCTAGTAATTTGTATTATTGCAGCAACATATCCTGTAATTTTTAAATGTTGTGGTAGCCTGCATATCTAGAAATTCTATGTTATAGAGTCTGTATTACGGGGATATTAATTTTTAGTACTAGTCATTGTTTTTGAAAACTGAAAATGCCCTTCAGAATTTATTGTTTAAACTAATAACAATATTAGTTTAAACAATAAATATATTAATAATATATTAATTAATTAAACAATAAATGTATTAATAATATATTAAAAAGAATCTTTTTAACAAGGGATCCTTATACCTTACATTAGAAACACATTGTATTTTCCAAAGTATTAGGCACTAATACAAACAGGGTAGTATTTTATCATAGTAATTCTAGTTAGATTTAAAAATTACATAGGTAGAGTTATGAAGTGAAAGTCTAACTAATATTTATACTCCTTTTATACAACAATGCTAGTATTTGAAAGGGTACTAAACTCAGTAAGTGCACTTGTGTATTACTTATTGGTCACTTGCTTTATAGATTTTTTGCCTTAGTTTAATTTATTTTGTATATATTTATTTATTTTTAATGTGTATAGAGTATTGCCCTCTCTATTTTTTTTTTAGTAGGTCACAAAAGATTATTTTTCTCAATTAAATCCTGAAAGACCTAGTGTATTTAATATATAAAAAAATCCATCAACTTGTTATTAAAGGTATGAATTAGAAGAATTGATCAAAGCAGAGAAACAGGATGTCAGAACAAATTGTAACTTTGCAATTTGAGCCTGGGAGCTTACCAGAGGTCCTCCTCAAGACCAATTCATCTTAAAATGCACACTGTCTTTGAAGTAATACCTCACGATGCAGAAGCCTGTACTAGAAGCAATGATCAAAAACTGTAAATATTTTTGTCACCATGAATCGTATGAAGCAATCAATCTCAATCCCTTGGCACTAGAACTTTGCAAAAAAAAGTTTCACCCCTCTGAAGGACTAGTGAATTATTTTCAAATTGACATCTTGTGTGATGTTAATATATGTAGGTTAGATATATGCTGTATCTGTTTTAAAAATGTAATGAATAATTTAATGATTTGCTACAACCATATTTTTAGCATCATTATTGCCTCACAGTAAGCATATCTGAAAGGCTATTGTCTTACATTGGGTTCTCTCGAAGAGCAAAACCAGTGAAATATGTATATATTATGTATAAATACATAGGTATTTAATTTAAGGAGCTGGCTCACCTGGTTGTGGAGGCTGACAAGTCCACAAACCAGTGGGTCAGGTGTCAGGCTGGAGGCTTCTCCTGACTCAAGTGGTTGCAGGGACTTATGAACTCAAAATCTGCAGGTCAAGTGGCAGGCTGCTGACTCACATTCCAAGAACTGGATGCGGGATCCAGAGCGAGCGTGAGTCTTGCTGGAACCTCCATTTATATACCGGAGGCAAGCCACACACCCAAGGAATCTCACTTCTCAGCTGATTGGCTGCTCATTGCAGATCTCATCACAGAGATGATCACATTGTATCAGATCTCATCAGGGAAGTGATTACATTATATTACATTATGGAACAACAATCAGTCCAATGTCTGCCAAGCCACTGAGAATCAGAGCCTAGCCATGTTGACACATAACATTAACAATCACATCTATCATGAAAGTTTTCTTTTTGAGATGTTTTGTTATGCACTAAGAGTCATTCTGTGTTTGATTTTCAGAAGTACTAAGTTTTGAGAATAGATGCATGAATTTCCTTAAAACATTCTTGCCTTTTGTGTATTCTGGAAAATGTCTACATTTTAACCAGTCCTCCCTGTGCTGATTTTATGCTGAGTTGTTCCTATATGAATTAAATGACACTGTTTTCTTTAAATTTTTAAATATGTAGCTATTTACTGTATATTAAACACTGACACTGAGTCGAGAGTGCATTGCACCAAATATTTCATTCAATCCTTGCAGATCATTCACTTCCTTGTTTTCCATGTTTTTTTTTTTTTGCAGTTCTGTCTCTACCTACTTCTTCTGTAGTTAATGCTGTAGTCCAGTATGTCTGTGCATCTTCCTTGGAGCAATTTTATGGGAAAAAAACAAACAAACAAAAAACTCAACTTAGCCCTCTGAGTCAGTGAACATTTCTTCTTAAATTCAGGTGGCCTGTGACACGGCACAGAAACATTTTGGGGAGGAGTCTTGCTCTTAATAATAAAAGTTTTGAAAACAACAATGAATTGGAAACATTTTTATTAATTTAACCAGCTTAGGTATTTTTAGAGTCCTAAACACATATGCTTTAGTTTCTTTTTGTGACTACATATATATTTTTTGACATGAGACATAATCTCAGATTTTAGATTCTTAACTCTTGGAAGATTCTAGATAGACAAAGTATTTCTCTCATGCTGTGATCTATCACTGTCTCCAAAGCTGTCATATGTATTCAGCTGAAGAGAGCTGAGGTGGATTTGTATGTATGGATCCAAACCCAAACCAAACCCAGTGCCGTCGAGTCGATTCTGACTCAGGGGATCCTATCGGACAGAGTAGAACTGCCTATAGAGTTTCCAAGGAGCGCCTGGTGGATTTGAACTGCTGACTCTTTGGAAGATGCACAGACATACTGGACTACAGCATTAACTACAGAAGAAGTAGGTAGAGACAGAACTGCAAAAAAAAAAAAAAAACATGGAAAACAAGGAAGTGAATGATCTGCAAGGATTGAATGAAATATTTGGTGCAATGCACTCTCGACTCAGTGTCAGTGTTTAATATACAGTAAATAGCTACATATTTAAAAATTTAAAGAAAACAGCACTTAACCACTAAGCAAAGAGTAGCACTTAACCACTACATCACCAGGGTTTCCTGGTTATATGGATATGACATGTTAAAAATAGATTGGATTAAAAGATTGATAAACAGTTAATTTTTGTCCAGTTCTGTAACTAAATTATACATTGTGAGCAAACCAGTCAAATATTCATAAACTGGCCTGTACCATTTGAGATATAAAAAAGAACATAATTTTATGTGGGAGTGGGATATAAAATTAATAAATTTAGGTATGACCTATAGATAATATATATTTTATATATGGATATATGGCTTGGATATATAAAATGTAGCTCTAAGTTTTGGTTTTTCTTGCTAACTTTGAATTCTTTTATCAGATTGTAAGATTGAGTTTGCCTTGTTGTTGTTAGTTGTCATCAAGTTGATTCCTCTCATGTAGAATTTGAAAAGATCAAAGGATCTACATGGGAAATTTGAGTAGCATCATTAGGCATTTCTTCCCTTCTCCCTTCTATCATTTGACATAACACTTTTTCTCTTTGTAGTGTGTCTTTTTTTTTTTTTCTATTCAGTGTCATCTTTTTGCTCTTCAGAACCTAATGACCATTTTAGTGATTATTTAAGATTTGTATATTGTATATATGTGAGTGCATTTTATCTTCCTCATAAGGAACAGTCAATTATGAAAAGATGATTAGGTATTTTTAATAAAATGAGACCTGTAAAATGGTAAAGAAGAGGAGTTAGGAAAGGCATTTTCATATGCTGGAAAATAGGTTTAAGGATTATGAGAATTAATAATTTATTTTTGTTGAATATTCGATTTCCCCAAACTATAATTTTAAGGGAAAAATATTAACCTTCAAGAAAATATAAGTGAATGTCAACTTTCTTTTAATTCTCTTTGGAACTCTAACTGCTTGAGTGAAATATACCTAAAATATAAAAATACTCATAAATTTTCAGACATCTGTATCGAGTAGGATGTGTGAAACCTTTTTGTTTTATCTTGAGATTGCAGCAATACAGTCTTTATAAATGTAGAAAATTTGCTATCAGGCACAAAGTGTATTTGCTTACTTTGAATAAGCCCTAACTAAATTTCAGCTCTTTTAGAATTTGTTATTGCCAAAGTCAAAGTGGGTGGCAACAGTTTTGACAAATAAATTTTGGAGTGATTAAAAACCAGTTCAGCATTTTAGATCAGTCTTCTTATTTTTAAGTTGTTATTATATGCATAGAAGACATATTAAATGTATTGGGATATGTGTCTGCCATGGCAAGTTATCAGAAACTAGAACTGGTTTTAACAAGTTACTAACTATAGGGTAAATTATTAGTGTAAATATTCAGACATCTCCGGGTAGTTAAACATAATACTAAAGAACTGGAGAAACACCTTAGTTATTTAGGTTAGGTTTTGCATCTGCTCACTCGGAAAGACCTATCAGAATCTAGCATCTTTAGAAAATTTTTAAATACTTTTACTCAAAATCTCTGCATTTCTTTGTCACACAAGAACTTTGGTGGCCTGACCTAGTATTATTAACTGATAATAATATAAATAACAACTTAATTGAGCCGTTACCCTGTTCCTGACATTATGCTGAGAGGTTTATATCGTTATCTCATTTCATTCTAATCACACACACACACACACAATCAGTTGTCAAGTTGATTCAGAAACTTGGCGACCCATGTGCACAGAATAATATTGCATTCCATGGGGTTTTCATGGCAATGACCTTTTGGAAGCAGATTGCCAAGCCTTTTTTCTGAGGCGTCCCAGGGTAGATTTGCATTGCCAGCCTTAATGGTAAGTAGTCAAGCACTTAACTCTTCGTGCCACCCAGGGACTTCCTCAAATGACACAGCTATTATTAGACTGTACTGTAGAAAGAGATTGAGAGCCAGGGATTTGACCTAACCATTCTCAGAGAAAAACTCCTTGTGGTAGAACTTGTATTATAGTTCATGCAACTTACATCGTTAATATATCTGTGATACTGCTCTGACTCAAGTTCTTTAGCAAATTCAAGGATGCGTGCGTCTGCAGGCACACAGGCTGCATTTTGGCCTGACCAAAAAGTAATCATGAAACTAACATTCCTGCAGAAATTGACAGGCCTTTATTCTGAGCAAGTGCTTACTAAAAGCTCCTAATTTTCCAAATAGAATAAAATTCTATATCCCTGACCTCTATCACTCTTTATGTCTGGAACGCTGACCTTTATAGAGATATTGAGTCCTGAAATGTCCTCACAAGAAATTTATTAATTTACTACAGAAAAATCACTGGGGGAAAAAAAAAAAAACCTTGATCTTTTGGAGACTATCCAAGAGACAGTGTTTCTGCCTATGTCACTAAATTTTTAACCTCTGTTACTGTATGGATTGTAAGAATGTAGCATAGCTAGATCCTATCATCTCAATTCCCCAATGAAATTATTTCACAAAAGATTTCATCATTGCCTTTGCTTTGGAGAAGAGGTTATATCAGAAAGCTCTGTTTGAAGAATATTTATTAAATATGTTAAATTTTTACCAGAAGTTATCATTCATTTATTTATATCATAAATATTTATTTGAAAATTTCCTAGAATAATTACTGGAACGTTTCTACATAAGAAATTCTGAACTTTCTTTAGTTGAACAATACCTATTCAATACATGTATATTGTATTTTATTCTTTACTCTGAAAATGCTCAAAATTAAGTATAATCGTTATAATAATAGCCCTTGTTGTGCTTCTATGCATTATTCTCCATTAAACTTGAAAGCCATATATTTGACTGCCTAATTGAGTTCATTCCATTTCCAAGACTGAACCCAAGTCCTTTTCCCTCAAATCTGGTTCTCCTCCAGTGTGTTCTGTAATGGCACTTCCCTCTGATTACCTAGACATCATCCATAATACCTCTTTCTCCTTTATGATCCATCACAAAGCCCTTTCAATTCTACTTTCTGTATATTTTTCAGTCTTTGCATTTACCTCTGTCCCTCTCTGTCTCTCTCCCTCCCTCCTTCTTTCACACCATCATCTCTTGAGTGATCTGCACTCCTTTTACACTGGAATATATACGCCACCTTTCATCACCTTCCATTTTATTCTCTACAGGGAAGACATTATTTTTAATTAGAAATAAAATCCAGTTACACCAAGCCCTTGCTTAAAACTATTTGGTGGCTTCTTACTGCCTTTAGAATATGGACTCAAGTTGGTGATATGTCCCATGAGCTCTGTACAATCTATCCGTTGCCTGCCATCTAGCTCCATTTTGTGTCACTCAACATCACTGTCATAATTGACCAATATTGGCTTTATTTCTGATTTTCATATATAGCACATTCATTTTTTTTTCTAATAATCTTTAAAAATGTCATTAGTAGTGAACTCCTCTTCAGCTTTCAAAATTAAGCTAAAGCATAATTTCCAAAACCAATCCTTTCCTTTTGAGCAGATTATGCCTGGTTAACTTTCTAGTCAGAAAGGAAGATATTGAACCATGACAGTTTAAAGAAATTCTAGAGAGAAGTAATCATCAATACTAACTTCTCCACGTACTTAAGGATGTGAAAATTAATGAGAAATGGAGACAGTAGAATTGAAATACGAAAGTTAGATTAAATAGGGTTAAATGGACATATTTAAGTATAGATAGTAGGTAGGATTAGTCTTTTGGAAAATTTTGAAGACAAAGATGAGTCATATATTTTAGGCATGTTTTCATTCATAAATAGGGGACCACAACACTTTATTAAAGAGAGTGGAAGGAGCTAGTGCAGACAATGTAGGAGGCAGAATCAAAGTGCTTTACACATATGATAATGTGCTTTAAAAAAAGTGTTTAATTAGCTAAAAAAAAAAAAAATGGTATGAGAACCTACATACATAAACTACACAGCCAATAGCTGAGGTGACCCTTATATGTTTGTTCTAGAACAGATAACAAAATTAATTTTTAAAACTCACTGTATCTGTGCACGGACTAGTTATCCTATAACTCCTAAATTTGATGTATGTTTTGAATTTTGAGAAAACAGAAGGGGTGAAATTGTGTAGCAATTGTATGGTACTTCCACACACACAATAGATATGTCCTATTTTGTTTACCACTCAATCAGAGCTAGATTGCCCACAACCCAACATCTAGGAAGTACACGCACACACGTGTCTAATGATAAACCCAACCTCCCTGGACTGAGCAGTGCACTGAGGTCAGAGATGTTCTTTCGACACGGAGCTGGGCTTTTTCTCTATCCTAAAGTCATATTTTGTTTTGTTTCTTCTTCTTTTGTTTTCTCCTACATCTGATGAACAAACATTTGGATACCTGGAAACCCCTTCAGGAAGTACCATTTTCCAATGAGATATTCCCGTAGCCTTATCTGGAGGAATAAAGAAAAAAAATTACAACTAATAGTTTTTCCATAAAGTTTAAAAGTAAACACAAAATTTTAGCTAAAAGCCAATTTATGGCTTTCTCTTATAATCTAACAGACAATTTGTGGCTTAATCCAGAGACATATAAAAAAAAAAAATAGACTTATTTGTAAGCTCTGCAGAAGTCCTTTTGGAATCTCAAGTTAGAAATCTTTTACATCTTTAGTAAATATCCCAAATGTCTTTCTTTTGTCTTCCACAGGAAGTGTACCACTAATGTTACAATGTTTTATTCATTGCAATGGAGAGCATAAAATTTTTCTGAAATCCCATTAGAGTCTGCATCATGGTAAATCCTGGGGATCAAATGAAAGAGTGATGTTTGAGTTGTGTTTTAATGAATTAATTTCAGAGATGAGCAGAAGATTGCCAGGTTGTTAAGGAAAGAAATAGTACTACACAGGTGTAGTCAGGTACCACATTGTAAAAAGCTTTCCATGCTATGCCAGGAAATTTGGACTTTACCTGTCACGTGAAATTAATCACCAAGGAAGTTAAAGGAGAGAGTGATATGGTCAGACGTGAATTTTACAGGGTTAATTTGGAAAGCCTGGTAGAGGATAATAGGGATGAGAGAGACTAGAAGCAGGAAAGCCTGTTAGTAGAGTTTCCTTAACCGAGATGATATATGGTAAATCAGGATGAAATTTAAGGAAGACATATTTATAAAACTGAGTTGACAGAACCCTCTGACTAGTTGTGAGGGAGGCAGATATATTAGAAATTAGATGGTCCCAAATTTTCAACCTGAGATAACAAAACCCAAAACCAAACCTGTTGCCATTGAGTCGATTCCAATTCATAGTGACCCTATAGGACAGAGTAGAACTGCCATTAGAGTTTCCAAGGAGCGCCTGGTGGACTCTGACTGCCGACCTTTTGGCTAGCAGCCATAGCTCTTAACTGGTACACCATCAGAATTTCCCCTGAGACAGCTATATAAAAATAAAAATTATGAATTGTTGGTAGATTGGTAAAAAAATGTGTAGATACTAACACTCTAGACTAGTCATATCTCCTCAGTACTTTCTGTCATTACTTTTTTGCTCCTTCCAGCCCTATGATTCCTTCTGTTTACATCCTCCCTGGGTTAAGCATGGTGGCTTGATATGTAAAGAAAGAAGGGCAAAAAGAACACATAACCAGGATTGATCCAGCAGTTTAAAAAGAGTAGAATAGAACTGTTCCAATTTATTTGCTCATTTCCAACAACAGTTAAAATCATTAAGTACTTAAGTATGTGCATTTATAAGCATATTTCGCTTGAAGCTCATCCTATCCCATGATTTGTGAATTTCAATTCTTTCCACGAGATATTTAAAGAATGTTTATGTTTATGCCAAAGTCAGGCTAAACTAATCTCCTGTTTTTGCAGTGTTAGAGAAACTTTTAGGTAAATGCACCCTTGGACGTTGCACCAGATTTTATACCCATTTGCATTTTACTCCTAACCTCATTTGCTTTTTTCCGTATTATTATACACTGTTGCCATTTTTGTGCAATTTGTATATGCACCATTACTGAATCTCCTCCATAGCTTAATATTCCCCCCTTTAGGAATCGACTTGACAGCACTGAGTTTGGGTTTTTTGTTGCTGTTGTTGTTGTTAACTAAGGAAACTTCTTAACATTGTTTTAGAACAGGTAGAATGTATGAAACTGGCTAGTAAAATTATATGAGGTCTGAGTTTTGCAGAACAGTTAAAAACAGCTCCTTTGACATCAGGATATTTAAGCAACAGCCAAGTTATCGACTGAAGTAGCTCATTTGGAGAAAAGATAGGAAAAATTTTCTAAGATACTGAAGTACATTACTGAATTAAAGCCCTATGTTGGTGACAGCGTCACAAAAGAAACAAGTGTGGAGAAGAAACAGAATGAGTCTGAGAGAAAACCCATTGCTGTTGAGTCAATTCTGACTCATAGCTACCTATAGGATAGAGTAGAACTGCTCTGTAGGGTTTCCAAGGAGCAGCTGGTAGATTCAAACTGCCAACATTTTGGTTAAGTTGAGCTCTTAACCACTGTGCCACCAGGGCTCCATAAATCTGATAGAGAAGAGTATAAATTAGCTTGTAAATCAAGGAGTTGAATCATGAAAGAGTAACAGCCTCCAACAACAGACCTGATATACTACCCAAGGGCTTGTCTCCTCCTAATGGAAGTCAAAATTGGGTTGGCCAGTAGTCTAATTAATGCCAAATCACATGAAAAGGTGGCAAAGATGTTCTTTTTCAATACAAAGGATAGTTGCCCAGGTTATACTTTGACAAGGGCACCCTGAAGTACAATAATGCATTCTGCCTTTGAGAATGTGTTACTGTAGGTTATATATAGTTTGACATGGTACCAAGAAGACATGCTACTGTAAACTGATCTATTGTATTATGGCTGATAGAGTGAAAAAGCAATATGGTTCAGAAAAGAGGTTACTCTAGGAGTCTTATTAGAGTGTGTGTAAAGGCTTAGGAAGCTAACGCAGGACTAGGGAAAGAAGAATTTGTGCTGAGCTGCAATAGAATTCATGAACATGACTGGAAATCCCAACAAACTCTATGCACTTCATCTGCTAGGTTAAATGTTCATAGAAACTTCAAGATTTAGAACTTTTATATTATTGGTAACTTTTACTATACAGTTCAATAAAAGTTTAATATACCTTTAATATATAAATTGATGTGCTTTGATTAAAAACATAACTATTTAAATAAGTGAGAGCGTGCTTTACTGAGAAACTGATTACCAATTATATATTAGGATAAAAACACTTATGATATAAATAACATGGATTTCCCTACCGAATGGCATAATAACAATAGTTTAGGTCCACCCCAAGTAGTATGCTGATAAATGTCTAACAGCCAGCTCTCCAGATGGTAAAAAAAAAAAAAAAACTTGATTTGTAATGTTTGCCAATTTCCATGGTTTAAATACTTCCACCCTCATTGATTTCAAGCTAACAAATTGACATCACTGAACACTGAGTTGAAAAGTAATACATAAAATAGGGTCTCACAAACCGAGTAGGAGCCAGCTTTAACACACCACAGAATCTAGATTAAAGAAATCATTTAAAGAAAGATATGCTCATATCATGACTTTGTGTTATTTTAAGAATAGAGAATTTGGAATCAGAAAATTTGTTTTGGAAATTGGTTTCTTTGTGTACACTGGCTAAGGGACCTTGGACAATTCACTTAACATGTCTTGGGTCTTAATTTCTTCATCTCTAAAACAGACTATTGTAAACATTATATGAGCTGATGCATGGAAAAAAAATATTTATAAATAGGAATTTACCATGATAAATTTATTTTATTGTTATTTTATAATCATAAAACTGAAATTAGTTACATTGCCAATTAAGTGAAAACTGACAATATAAAAAAAAATATGCAATAGCTGAACTCTGGAATTTTAGAACTGGCAGAGTTTTTAGGGATGAAAGATCACAAATTAAAGCTCTAAGATGAATTCTTGTAATGGCACACAACCATTTTATTTTTAGATTACAACTGACATCTTCTAGACCCAGTCTAGTTCAATTTTTTATCATGCTCTTGTATTACCAAGTTAATGGAAAAGTCATAATTGAATCAACTATTTGCAGTCACTAAAAAAGGGACAAGTGGAACTCTAGTGAAGATTAGAAATTTTCTTTGCTCCAATGTTATTGTCCTGTTGAATAGAAAATAATGCACAAGTAAAAAATGGGGTTAATAGTAATAAATTTGTGTACGGTCACATAGAACAGGGGTTTGCAAATTGCATCACACTTCAGTTATGTATTATTTAAGAAAAATGCAGTCATGGACTTCAAGACTGATGTATTTTCTTTACTACAATGGTAAAATACTAATTAAAAAAAAAAATGGCCCTTTAAGAATGCCTTTCAAGACGAAGTGTAACTTTTCTGAACCAGGACAAAATTTTCATTGCTTTTTAGTAACAATAATTTCCTTTTCTTTTGGTATGTGTATATTTTATATAGGCAAATATTCAGAAATATGCATATTTTCCTTAGTTTGAAGGAAGTTGAAGAAAAGTAAACTTGGAAGGAAATAAAATGGGCAAAAAATAGTGAAGGCATTTTTAGGGGGGCTATCATTTCATGTTCATATGAGAAAAAGCCTCACACACATGAATTTTAAGCATTCAGTGTTTACAGCAACTATGTAGTTTTGAAACATACAGTAAAATATCTATTATATGAGTGGAGTTGGAGTTTGGGGGTAGTTTTCCCAAACTTCTGAAGCAAGTCTGGTTTTCTTTTGTCTCTTTCTCTCAAACCTATAAAAGTTTATTTACTATTATTATTATTTTTAACCTAAAGGTGCACTGTTCAATCCCCCAGTCTCAGCTCTTTCTGCTGGCTAAGCAATCCAGGGGCAACTTTGGATTTACAGTCTTATCATGGAATTTTTTAAGCTGATAATTCTAATAAGCTCTTTAGCAGTTCCCCTAAGGATTTTTGAAACCACCTCAAGCTTTTTACATTTTCTAATCACACTTTACATTGCCTGCCATTTCTCATCAATTTTTGACACTTTCTTCTTTCATATGTTGTGTGTGGTTGAGGGAAAGGAGCCCTGGTGGCACAGTGGTTAAAAGCGCTCCACTGCTAACCAAAAGGTCAATGGTTCAAAACCACCAGTGGCTCTGAGGGAGAAAGATGTGGCAGTCTGCTTCTGTTATGATTTATAGTCTTGGAAACCTATGGACACTTCTACTCTGTCCTGTAGAGTCACTATGAGTTGGAATCAACTTGACGACGGTGGGTTTGAGTTATTGGGGGAAAGGGTGGAGTGGACATTTTATTTCTTCCCAGTATAAAGTATTTGGTTGCTGTATTAGAGGCTTACCTTTGCTGGGAACTTTTTCAACTTTTTTTTTTTTTCAATGATTATGGGGTTTATTATAGAAGTAACAGGTTACAATTCAGGTTCAGAAGCACTCAAGGTATAGTTCTTCGCAGCCGTGCTCTCACGCACGCCTCTCTCTGGCCCTCAGCCTCTGCCCAAGGTACTCAACTTTCTCCCCCTGTTGGCTGGGAAGCCCACTACGCTGTCTCCTGCCGCTGCCAGATCTCTGCTGCCGGGTCTCTGCTGCCACTTCTCCAGCTTGCTCATCTCTGTCTCTTGGTTCTAGGAGGCTCTCAGCACAGGGATCCTGGGTCCAGACAACATGCTGGCTTCTATCTGTTCTTCCTTGGTGATGGTGGGATTCTCTCTCTTCCCCACCTCTGGTATGGCTCATTTCAAACCAAGCAGGATGGCAAAACTGACCAGTCCCTTTGGTGGGCCGCAAATACCCTATCATACAGTCCTGCCCAATCACTTGGGTGGGAGTTACAAGACCATGGCTAGAAAGGCCACATAAAAGTGATCCATAACACCACCAAGATCAGTGGGACAGTCCAGAGTGGGACACCAGTCTATGGTGTGTGGGTCAACTTGTTTTGAACCTTGAGCTGAGATTCTTATTATTAGATAGAAGAATTACAATAAGTTGTTTATGTTTTTTAGTTTTAAAAAATAAATCATGCCACTTTGATATGGGGCTGTTAAAGTTCAGATGTTACCACCATTTGACCAGTGTGGGTGTGTTCATTAGGTTTCTGGGGCTGCTGTAACAAATGACCCAGAGGTGAGTGGCTTACAATGACAGAAATTGACTCTCTCACAATTCTAGAGGCTAGAAGTCCAAGTTCAGGGTGTCACCAGAGTTATGTTCTATCTGAACATCTAGGGAGAAATCCTTCTTTGTCTCTTCCAGATTATGGTAGACCTAGGCATTCCTTGGGTTATGGTAGTGTAATTTCAATCTCTGTCTCCATCTTCTCATGGTATTCTCTCTGTAAGTCTTTTTGTCTGTGTGTCTCTTCCCTTTTTAATAAGGATACCAATAAGAGCACAGCTTACTCCAATATGATCTCATGTTATCTAATTGTACCTGGTAAGATACTATTTCCAAATAAGGTCACAATCACTAGAGATTAGAAATTTAACATTTTGGGGGTGGGGGGATATAACTCAGCTCGTAATAGTATGAAAATTTATTTTAAAGAATCTTATTCTAGACGACGGAGGGTTTGCTACATATAGTGTTGCTTCTACTATGAAACCTGGTATCTAACTCTAGATACATATTTTCTCACAAGACTCATCAGTTAAGGTTTATTCATTGGCTTCCGAAGACCCTAGTGTCCACTCGCTTAAACTTTTTTTTTTATCTTCAGAAAATGTAAAAAGAGAGAGAGATGTTTGATAATAAATATTTGAAAACATCTACCTATGTAGTCGCAGGACATGGTTCTCAAGTTTAATATGGATAAGAATCACCAAGAATGTTTGTTTACCATTAATTTCCAGAGTCCCCAACTCAGGAATTCTAATTCAAGAAGAATAGATCAACCTAGTAATCTGTATTTTCATTTTTAACATATACTCTTAAGTGAGCCCGATGCAATAGGGCCAAGGGACAGACTGCAAAATCTGCCCTAGGAAATTTGTAAATTCAAAAGAAAAAAAAAAACTCTCAAGAAAAGTATTTTTCTTTATTTTTTCTTATGAATAAAATGACTGGATAAAATAATTGATAAATATAATCCTTTTATACAGATTATTCAGGTATTTTTCTGCTGGAGTGCATGTGAAATTAGTGTTTAAAATAAATTTGAACATACTTTATTAGATTTTACCAATGTTACACATTTTATAGAACAATTTCATGAAAAGCTATTAATTGCACTTCTGAATACAAACTATGTACTTCTAACAGAATTTTAGCTTGATACATTAATTTTAATATCATGATTTACATACAAATAAGAGGAACCCTGGTGACAAAGTGGCTAAGCACTCAGCTGCTAACCAAATGATGAGTGGTTTCAACCCACCAGCAGCTCCATGGGAGAAAGAGGTGGCAGTCGGCTTCCGTAAAGATTTATAGCCACGGAAACCTTATGGAGACCGTTCTGCTCTGTCCTATAGGGTCGCTATGAGTTGGAATTGACTTGGCGGCAACGGGTATACAAATAAGGGATTTAAGACTCATCTTCAGGAGGATCAAAGCTTGTGAGGGAGAGCTGTGTTGTCAGCATCATACATAAATGTATTATACTTTCTCTTAGGAATAAAGCAACAAGAATATTTAATTATTGCAAATTTGTGGGGGGAGCAGTTTATAATATATTATTTATTGTGGCATTTCATGCTAGATTAAGCAACATCATAGTAATGTCAATGCCATTTAGAAGCTAAAATAAAACTCCCCAGAGGACAGAAAATCATCAGAGATCTATTCTTATGCTAAAGCATTTCTTTGCTAAGCATTTGACTTATCCTGTATATTTTTCTTTGTAAAATAGTTAGACGGCCCATGCATGTTGATAATCTTCACATGTTATTCCTATGCAATGTATAATTTTGCTCTGCTGCATAATCAGTGAAATCTACATGCCTAAAATCCCTAAAAAAAATGATACCCTGTTACCCTGTGGTACCCTAAAAAAGTGATACCCTGAACAAACATTATTATCAATTTTTTTTTATACTACAGGAAAACTTCTACTTGTAAAAAAAAAACTTGTAGCAGGGACTAAATATAATGCCTAGAAATATCTTCAATATCTGATTTTCCTTATTCTTTTGATGGTAGCCTTTCAGTTAAATTGTTCTTTAGTCACCAATAGGGTCAGTAGAATTATCTTTATTATCTCCATAACTAGATTTTGACTTTGAGATATTTAATATTATTAGAGGCAGAAAACCTGAGACCCATAGGAATAAAGAATAATTTAAGTTGCATCATCAGGGATGTTAAAAAATAGGATAAATTCCACATACTCACAATGATATACATAACAAAAAAAATGGTGATGTAACTGGCTCATGAATTTTAGAATTGGTCCTAAACTACCATGCTGATTAGGGCTGTGCTTTTCACTTAGCCCACCTACCTAAATGAGTAATCAGAATGCAGAAGCAGGCATGTAAAAAAAAAAAAAAAGTTTCACGGAAGTATGACAGCAAACTTTTTTTTTTTTAAATAAAATGGTACCGTATTATATTATGGAAAACCTAGTGGCATAGTGGTCAATTGCTATGGCTGTTAACCAAGAGGTCAGCAGTTGGAATCCACCAGGCACTCCTCGGAAACTCTAGGGGGCAGTTCTACCCTGTCCTATCAGGTTGCTATGAGTTGGAATAGACTCCATGGCAATGGGTTTAGTGTTTTTTTTTTGGGGGGGGGGGCTTGATATTATAACAATGAACACACACGCATAAACTGGGGAGAGGTTTAGGGTTTTTAAAACTATCATTCACTAACGGTTCTGAGTATAGTAACAGGAAAATGTCCTATATCCCAGGGCGTCTCAATAACTTGACTATGCTGAGTTAATCTTAATGAGAAGTGAAAAGTAGGTTGAAGTCTTTACTTTTGACTATCTCAGCTTTACTTTTCAATTGTTCTTTATTCAAATAAAGGGCCCGGTTATAAAATCTGTGATATGATTTCAAGTTTAAGATTCTGTGTAAGATGATTATATACTAACATACAGAAAAGCCTTCAATTGTTGTAGATAATTGAAGGGCTTATTAAAAAGTTCAGCAAATGTAATGAGTGCAGTAAGAAAAGAGCAAAGCTCTGAGTTTTAAATTATAAAGTCATAAGAATTTAAATTTTCTGTCCATATATTCTCTATTAGCTATTGGATATTGCATAGACTATTTAGAAAAAAAATCATCTTGGAAACAAACTAAACTCATTTGTCAAATGCCTGTTTACAGACCCTGCCTTTCATCTCACTCTTGTTTGTTCATGGTGTACTCCAGTTTCTGCACCACTGCTCTTCTCACTTCCGAAATGCATTCTGCACGTAATGCTCTTACATTTAAAAACTTGTAAATGTTAAAGTCATGGATGAAAACCAGTACCTGGTTGTCCTTTGTGAAATTTTCTCCTACTCCATTTTAAAAATATGTCATTTAGCTACATTGGGAAAGTCACAGAACTGTATTATTGGCGATCATATTTTAATAGACAACGTGGTTGTTGTTGTGTGTCATTGAGTCAATTGTGACTTAAAGTGACCCTGTAAAGACAGAGTAGAACTGCCCCCATAGGGTTTTCTAGGCTGTAAAAAAAAAAAAAATTAATATTAATAAAATATTAATTTAAAAAATATTATTATTATTTTTTTAATCTTAATGGGAGAAGAGGGCCAGGTATTTTCTTCCCTGGAGCTGCTAGTGGGTTTGAACCTTCAACATTCTGTTTAGTCCTGAGTATTTAACCACTGGGCCAAGAGGCTTTTTTAATGACAACAATAACAAAAAAAAAAAAACATGCCATTGATTCAATTCTGACTCATATCGACCCTATAGGACAGAGTAGAACCGCTCCATAGGATTTCCAAGGAGTGGCTGATGTATTGAACTGCCGACCTTTTGGGTAGCAGCCTACCTTTTGGTTAGCAGCTGTAGCTCCTAACCATTACACCACCAGGGCTCCTAACAGCCAATAAAGCTGTTAAAATTATTAAGGTTTAATTCCTTAATCAAATATAGAAACCACTTTGCCTCCAGGGCTCCACGAAAAAAGTTAGTATGGTAGAAAGAGGTGGGGATTCAACTCATAAATTTTAGATTAGCTAGCTTTGCAGCTTTTATCTATCTGTATATCTATCTATCATGATTCATTGATTGATCAATTGATTTTTTTTTTTTCCATCTAACATGTATTTAATGCTACTAGGTGCTAAAAGTGGCACTGGGTGGTTTTTTTAGGTGCTAAAAAAACCATTACTGTCAAACTGATTCCAACTCATAGTGACCCTATAGAAACTCCATAGAGTTTCCAAGGGGTGCCTGGTGGATTTGCACCGCCGACCTTTTGGCTAGCAGCCATAGCTCTTAACCACTGTGCCACCAGGGTTTCCGTTAGGTGCTAAGGATATATACAAAAAGATGACCTGGTATTTAAGCTTAAGAAGCTTTAGCTTATGAAGATCATATGTAGAGTCCTCAACCAAAAGTCAGGAAGGGTGGACTAGTTTATATCTGAAGTCTTTTAAAGCTCTACTATTCTGTCAATCCAAGGCAGATACTATCTTAGACTAGAATAGTGTCTTTATTTTAATTCGCAAAAGAATGATCTGGGGATCTTGTTAAAACGAAGCTTCTTACTTGATAGTTCTGGGGTGGGGCTTGAAATTCTGCATTTCTAACTTTCTTCTAGGTAGGACCCATGCTGCTAGTCCCCAAGCCACACTTGGAGTAGTAAGGTGCTGGGACCTTAGCTATATCGTTCTGTCATTTATTTTCATGTAAGTAATAAAAGGTTTACCAGAAACATTCTTTAGTTTTCAGCGAAGAGCAAGCCTTAAGTGTCTCCTATTCCTTTCCCAAGTGGATTTTAAACAGTATTTACCAGTAAAATGTAATTTAAAGCATAACTAGGTAAGCATTACTTATGTTACTTGTGGCAAGTGTTATAAGGTTGATTTCAGTTGAGGGTTTCATCCAGCAAGCAAGAAAACTGATAACAGTTCATTTATGGTACTTTCCTGGTATTATGTTTTAGTCTGTCTCCTGCTTGTCTAAAAGGCATTTTTATGTAGAATAAAAATAGAGGACTTGTTCAGATATCCAACAAACTGAGTAATTCTTGTCACAATTGAAACATTCAGACATAGAGTGAGAAAATAAATGTAGTCACATTTAAAATTCAAACTATACTTTCACTCCTTTCAAGATAATATTTGAGGTGGAAGCTGGACGTCACTGAAATGGTCATAGAAAATGGTGACTCTTTAACAAGTTCTCCCTCTACATTTTTTCTTAATGTTTGACCCCGATCCCTACTTTTACATCTCAATGGCTCATTTCAAGAGAGGAAAATGAAAAGAGTTAGAGAAACAAGTGCGAAGAGATTCCAGGTGAATACTATTGGCAATTTTATGGTCCACTATTTTAGATTGGCCTAGTATATGGACACTCATGTTTTCCCATTGTCAAGACTGGCCTCACTCATGCAGACCATCCGTCTATTCAGCACACAGTACTGATATGTTATGAATAAAACATGGGCTAGAGAAATGATATGTGTCATTAATTGATATGGGCTGCTATTCTTGGGTTATGCATATTCTTGAATACCAAGCCTGAGATACCACTTTGGGTCTTAAAAATTGAATAATAGAATCTTAAGCTGGATGGAATGAAGATGCCCATTTTTCCCTTCTTTCTATGCATGAGTTTCTCCATCATATCCACAGCAAATTCCTCTTAGGATTTCAGGCTTATTTTGGATATACATTGCATAACTGGCTTATAATATCTTAGAACCCTTTATAGAAAATTGAATAATAGTAACGATAATCAACTGCCTTTTGTAGTATGCAGTTTGGCATCTACTAAACTCCAAAAACAAACCAAACCCATTGCCAAAGAGGCGATTCCCACTCAGTGTAGAACTACAACTGGTGGATTTGAACTGCTGACCTTTTGATTAGCAGCCTAGATCATAACCACTGCATCACCAGGGCTCCTCTACTAAACTAAAAACTAAAAAAACTAAACCCACTGCTGTGGAGTCGATCCTGACTCATAGCAACCTGATAGGACAGAGTGGAACTGCCCCATATGGTTTCCAAGGAGCACCTGGTCGACTCGAACTCCTGACCTTTTACTTAGCAGCTATAGGTCTTAACCACAGCACCACTAGGGTTTCCTCAGCTATAGTACCCAGTACCACCCAGTGGCGTCGAAACCACCAGGTTTCCGCTATAGTAGTGATTCTCAAATCACCTGGAGAGATTGTTCAAACACAGTGTTCTGACCAGGTCTTCGGACCAGTTCCTTCTGATTTGAATCCCTGCTAAGAATTTATATCTCTAACAAGTTCTGTGTTGGGAATTTGCGTTTCTAAAAAGTTCCCAGGAAGTTATACGTAAGAATCATCTGGAAATCTTATTAAAATGTATATTCTGATTCAGTATATTTGGGGTGGCAATGCAAATTCTCAGCAGGCAAGTTGTTAGAAATGCAAATTCTTAGCAGGGGTTCAAACTGGAACAAACTGATTCGGAGCCCTGATTCTGACATTCTGCATCCACTGGCACTTTAATTCAGTAGATTGGTGTGGGGCTCAAGAATTAGCATTTCTAATAAGCACATGGAAACGCTGGTGACGTAGAGATTAAGAGCTACAGTTGCTAACCAAAAGGCCAGCAGTGTGAATCCGCCAGGCACTCCTGGAAACCGTATGGGGCAGTTCTCCTCTGCCCTATGGGGTCGCTGTGAATCGGAATGTACTCGATGGCAACAAGTTAATAAGCACACAGGTGATGTGCCAATGCTGCTGGCCCCAGGGCCACAACTTGAGAACCCATTTTCTAAACCAAATTATTGGTAACAGAAGCTGCAGGGGATAAAAAAGACTTTCACAGTGGGGAGAAGCCCTAGTTATGACAGTTCCACTTGTGCCAAGGAAATTTCTTCCTGGGATCTTTTTAGAGGAAGGCAGTCTAGGTGAAGAAGAATTCCTTGTCATTGATCATATCCACTCTGGTACTCCATTCTCTCTCAAACATATGTGGCCCTAAACCTCAACCCCAGTGCATACTATTTCGACCTTATGGATGCATCTACTTACCTAACTGCATGATGGATAATATTTTAGGAAAAAAGATATTCCCCCCAATTATTTATTTTTGAAAAAATTTTTTTTAATTTAGTTATATATTTCATATTAGAAAAGAACACATAAAAAAAAATGAAAGACGGAACATAGGTGGGTTACCTTCATTTCTATAGGGAATTTGTAGTAAAATATTAATGGGATTAAAATTTATAGTCCAAACTAGCCCTCTGCAGTCAACCATATATTGTGCTCCCTGACGAAAACAGGATCAATTTTTTTTTTTTTTTTTCCGGCCTCTATGGTTGGAAATTGTCAGCAATGGACTCTAGCTGAGGAAATATGCTGAAAAACTGAAAGAGGGAATCTTTGTACTTAGGTCAAGAGAGCCATGAAATATTCCTTTTAATCAGATTGCTGAATACTTACTTCAAAAAAAAAAAAAAATGAGGAAATTAAAATATGGTTAAAAAAAGGAATTTATCAAATATTGACGCTGGCTGGAGCAAATGAAATCTCTTTGGTTTCTTTGTCAGTTTGTGAGAGCTGATTCTCCTTGTACCTTCCATGTCTTTGAATAAGTGTTCAGTGTGGATTTCATTAAAGACAAGACAAAAATAGGATAATTCTTGAACCACATACTTCCTCCCAGCTTTGGTTTTACAGAATCTCACTTGTGGTAATATTGATGGTAAAGGCATTTTTGTTGGTGCTGCTGTTTAAGTAGCAAAAAAGTCACCCAAGGCTCAGAGTGAATACGTTTAAACCTAGTGGTTTAAAGAATTTCAGATCAGAGGCGGAGAGGTGATAATGAGACTTTGAAAAAAAAAGTGTATGCATAACGAAAGAATTTTGGGGTTCAAGACTAGCAGAGCCGGAAAATATTGGAGAGTTTTATTTTAGAGGTCTGCCTGCTTCTAGCCCACCTTCGATTATTACATGCTTTACTTTGTATTTGCTGCTGCTGTAAAAAAATGGAGCATTTGGTATTAAAAGTGAAAATCAATTATTGCTTCTTAGTATATTTCTATATGCAAGTGTTTCTATTTTTTAAGAGTATAAGCAATATTTAGGTGCTAATTTAAATTATGGTTGTCATCTCTTCAAATTAATTATTTAACATTTAGAAATTAATTCTTGCAGAAGAATCATGTTTTCAATGCCCAAGAAGGATGGGAAACATTTCCTAGCTTATGTTTCTTCTCAAGTTGAATACTGATTACTAAAAATTATTCTTGTGCAGTAAGTTTGCCATATGCCTTGCAAATGTGCGTGCAAACTGATTACCTATACCTGATGGTTTTGCAGCTTTTTTCTGTTCATTTCTAGTGTCAAATTTTGGAAATTCAGCACTCTATTTGTGCTTTGCAGATATGTACAGTAGGTTAGTTCATTTACCATATTTACTCATATATTGGTCACTACCACATAATTGCTGTGTGTAGACTGTGTATAGGTTAATTTGAATCAAGCAGCTTGCAAAGCAAGAAAGAAAAGGGCAGCAATTATGCAAGTAAATATGGCATATAATTCCATTTCTGTTTAACCAGTATGGTGGCATTAAGTATCAAAACACAGATTAATTTAATCTATTTCTTGACATTTTCCATAGCTATTGTTTCACAGACAAAAGGGGAGGAAGAAAAAAACCCTGGAAAGTTTGTTTGTACTTATCACTGATACCTTCAGTTTTTGTCTCCTTCATTCTTTCCCTAAAGGGTTGACATTAGGGTTCAGTGGGGAATTTTTTTTTTTTTTTTTTTTGGTGTGTGTGTGTGTATGTATATATTTAACATCCACATTTTAATTAAAAGGTTTGTTTTCACTTAGCCAATCTACATATATCAAACTTTTGGAATGCAAGTATAAATATGCATGAACCATGCATGGATTTTACTAACAATTGGAGATACTTTTAAAGTTTTGTAATTTGCTAAAATTTTTTTTTATCTAAACACACACACATATTAATATTCCTGAATGCCAGAAATAGGCTTAATCCTTAGCAATTAGAGAATACATCAATCTTTTAAAATGTTTTGGTATTATGGCTTTTTTTTCACAGTGACCTATATTAATGTTTAATGGAACTATCCATATATAAAGGTTTTTGTATATATTTTAGAGGTATATGACTAACTGATGAATATTAGCCAGTGCCTATTTTTTTTTTTTATTTGTAAACCAGGGAGAGAAAAGGGGAACAAATTATCGTGATAGGCCTAAAAGCGTTTAACTATAATCAAAAGGTCAGCAGGTCAAATCCACCAGCCGCTCCTTAGAAACACTATGGGGCAGTTCTACTCTGTCTTATAGGGTCTCTGTGATTCGAAATCTGTTCAGCGGCAATGGGTGTTGGTTTGGATAGGCCTAGAATGATCTAAGTTAACTTCCAAGGCTATGGAAGGACTCAATCTCCCCTGAAACACATGGTATCAGAACCAATTCATGAATCTGTTAGCAAGGAAGTAGGATAAGGTGAGTGGCAATTTGGTATTTAGCTCAATTAGCAACTCCTTTTTGTCAGAGAATTATATCTGGTACCTGTCCTTAACAGGGACCTAAAAGTGACTTGTTGTGGTGGTTGTTAGGTGCCATTGAGTCAGCACTGTCTCATAGTGACTTTACGTATAGCAGAAAGAAATATCACCCCAGTCCTGTGCCATTCTTAAATTGTTGCTATGTTTGAGCAAATTGTTGCAGCCACTATTCAATCCATCTCATTGATGGTCTCCCTTTTTTTTTTTTTTTTTACTGACCCTCTACATTACCAAGCACGATGCTCTTCTCCAGTGATTGGTCCCTCTTGATATCATGCCCAGAGTAAGTGAGATGAACTCTCACCATCCTCACTTCTAAGGAGCATTCTGCCTGTACTTCCTCCAGGACAGGTTTGTTCATCCTTCTGGCAGTCCATGGTGTATATAACATCCTTCACCAACAGCATAATTCAGAGTGACTTGACCACCTAAAGTTCAACAACATGCAGCACTTATTGCTTTGCATCCTTATGAGTATTAATTACAGCTACTGAATTATAAAATCCATAAGATTCTGCTTATGAATCTAATTTCATTGTATCTATTTACATGTCCCGACTTCAGCAGATTTGCCAGGTCTTAGACACTAATTCTTTTTCTGAAAGCTTTTATTTGATCTTCTCTATCAGATTCAACTCTTAGCTTTTATTTACATGAGTCTGTGGAATCTGCCTTAGCCCTGGTGGTGAAGTTCTTAAGTGCTCGACTGCTAACTGACATGTTGCTGGTTCGAACCCATCAGCCGCTCTGCAGGAGAAAGGTATGGCGGTCTGCTTCCGTAAAGATTAGAGCCTTGGAAACCCTATGAGGCAGTTGTACTCTGTCCTACAGGAGTGCTATGAGTTGGAATCCACTCAACGGCAATGGGTTTGGGTTGGTAGTATCTGCCAGAACCCACTTCCAAATCAATCTTTCTTCTCTGTCCTTTGGCACCAAGTTTGTGGTAGGAGCAAAATCTGCTTGTCCATAAATTATGTTTTAAAAACACAATAAAGACAACATATTAGCATTATAGTTTCATGTATAGTAGACTTTAAAAACAAAAACTGTAATTGTTAAGGACCTGAAGGAGTCCCCATCTGATGAAAACCGTTGAGTGCTTGACTTCTGTTCAGTGCTTGACTTCTAGCTAAAAGTTTGGTGGTTGAACCCACCCAGAAGCAGCTTGGGAAACAGGCATGGTGATTTGCTTCTGAAAGATGATAGCCTTGAAAACCCTATGGAGCAGTTCTACTTTACACACATGGGATCACTGAGTCCGAATCAACTTCCAACAACAACTAACAACAACAAAAAGGACCTGAAAGATCATTTTCTTTCATCTTCTTTCCTGTACTTGAATCTCCCTCTCTGTCTTAGTCATCTAGTGCTGCTATAACAGAAATACCACAAGCACAAATAACAAGTGGATGGCTTTAAAAAATAGAAGTTTATTCTCTCGCAGTCCAGTAGGTTAGAAGTCTGAATTCAGGGTGCCAGATCCAGGGGAAGGCTTTCTCTCTCTGTTGGCTCTGGAGAAAGGTCCTTGTCATCGGTCTTCCCTTGGTCTGGGAGCATCTCAGTGCAGGAACCTTAGGTCCAAAGGACTCGCTTTGCTCCTGGTTCTGCTTTCTTGGTGGTATGAGGTCCCCAACTCTTTGCCTGCCTCCTTTTCCTTTTATCTCTTGTAAGATAAAAGGTGATACAGGTCACACCCCAGGTAAACTTCCTTTGCATTGGATCAGGGATATGACCTGAACAAGGGTGTTATATCCCACCCTAATCATATTAACCACAGGTAGAGATTATGATTTATAACACAAAGGAAAAATCACAAAATGGAGGACAACCACACAATACTGGGAACAATGACCTAACCAAGTTGACACATATTTTGGGGGGATTCAATCCAATCCATGCCACTGTCTAATTTCCTGACAAGTGAGGAAGGATAATAGAATTAAAATAAAAAACAAACAAAAAAAAGAAAAATGAATCGCCATTTTTATAAAAGGAATGCTATAAATATTCCTCTCAATTTAAGGGAAATTAAGAGCATGTAAATGAGGCAAGCCGTAACACATGGAATGCACTTGAGGATGAAATAGCACTATTGACTTGATGGCAATGGATTTTGGATCATTGATGTCTGAGGAGATCCAAATATTGAAGAAAAAAAAAATCAGAAGATCAGATGTTCCTAGTGGACAAATCATATTACACTGTATTACCAACATTGGTGAGGTTTTATTAAATTTTTTTCTCTTATGTTTAATGGAAAGAGTAGAATAAAAAAAAATTAAAAGAATTACTTCAGGTCCTTGTGGAAAGGTTGACAGAGTTGAAGATGTTTAGCTTAAAGAAGAGTAAAGGTGGGCCATAGAGAACATCAGCTTGACTAAAGGTAATAACATGGACAAGACTAAAACAGCTTGGTTAAATGGATTTAACAGGAAGATAAAATTAGATCCCATTCTAAATATTTCAGACTCCAACTGAAGTTTGAAGAGTTAGCCAACACAGCTCTTTGAGCACTTGGATTTATTTTTTAGATAAAGGAAATCCAGTAATAATTAACTGACTACCAACCAACCAACCAGTTTACTATTCACATTAGTAAATGAATAGTAGTGGCTGGGAACACTGAATTAGCAAATTCTGAACTTTTCCTCCTAGGGGAAATATAGGATTAAGTTCCTGAGAGCCTGTGGTTTCCACATTTTCATCAACCAATTCATACATAACTTTGTTTTATGTACATTTCTGTTTAAAACAATATTTAATATATATTATTGATTCATTAACATTGAACTCATAGTCATAGGCAGTATATAACTTATGAGTGAATGAAACTTATCTAACAAACGTGTTTTCTGTGTAGGGCAAATCACAGCTTTCTTGCACTTGCGAACATTAGACAACACTTTAGCACTACATTTTTGGGTCATTTTAAACAGCAAAATCATCAATGGAAAACAGAAAAATGCAAAAAATGTGGCATTAAATAGTCTTCACAAAGGATTCTTGCCCACAGTATGACAGTTGGAACAAGAAGACAGAGGGTTGCCTTGTTTGACTTCAGCTGGAAACACGAGCATCATGCAACTCCAATTTTTCTCTGCAAATCCCTGCAAAAGAGCTACAAGTTGATTTGGGGGTTAATCAAATTTTAGCAAATAGGCAAATTCACAAATAAGAAATCATTGAATGATGAGCATCAACTGTATTTAAATAGAAATGTACACACATTCTTGATTGACAAAATTAATGGGATGGGGTGAAATAAAGAATAAAAGGGTCTGGCTCTCCTATCTCCTGTCCCAAACATCATCCCTTTTGTTGGCTTAGACTCATATGGTTTGTAACACCTGCTTGATCTATTGTTCTAGGAGAGTGTTAGCATGACCTATGAAATCTAATTACAAGAAAAATATCTTGAGTATGTTCAAATGTGCAACCTCTCTGCTTCTTACTGGGCTAATGTGCTTTCTCTATGCCTATTTAAAAATCTCTTTTACTTCGTATGGTTTCTAATGTTTAAAAGTATCCACTTTTGTGACTGAAGTTATACATACGAACCAAAAAACAAAACAAAACAAAAAAAACTCTGTTGCTGTCAAGTCAATTCCAACTCATAGTGACCCTACAGGGCAGAGTAGACCTGCCCCATAGGGTTTCCAAGGAGTGCCTGGTGGATTTGAACTGCTGACCTTTTGGTTAGCAGCCATAGCTTTTAACTACTACGCCACCAGGGTTTCCTTACTAGCCTATATAAAATGTTTTCATAAACATTTTGGTCACAAAAATAGAGTTAACTCCTAATTATTATTTGCCTATCGTATGATAGCCTAGATATAATAATATTTTTATTTAATTTGATAAAATATTGGGTCATTCAATGAGAACATCAAGACTCAAGGATAGGTGTACTATTGTATATATTTTTACTACAATTAAAGAAAAAAAAGCAAAACATCATCAGAAAATGGTGGGGATCCTCAAGGATAATATTGCAAAGAGTACTAGAATGGAAAAAAAATTTGAAATTCCTCCAAACAAAAGGGAAATACATTTCTTATTAGGATATAAATGTAAGAGATTATAAGCACATTCTGTTTACTCAAAAAAAGCAGTTGGTTCATTTCTAATCAGCTCCTTTGCCTTTTACTCCACCTTTTCCATCATGCATACTTAAACAAATTAATTCTAAGGAGAAAAAGTAATGTAGGGTTCAAATGAGAACGTTCAGCTACAAATTATCAGACTTAATGATTCTCTCTTGGGAATAGTAATGGCTAGTCAAAAAAGCTGCAGCAGTGAAGTGTTTTTCTCTCTTTCTCATGTTCTATTTTCACCCCTGCCATTTTTTTTAATCACCGTGTGCCAGCATAATGCATCAGTGATATCTCGATTTCAGAGTATCTTTTAAGAATTTAGTGTAAGAGGATTTTCCAGTAAGTTGTGCAACACACACAAAAAAAAAGTCTGGGAAAAGATCCAGAACTACCTGCTTATACTGGAAAGTCCCAGAGAGAAGCACATTGACATGCTAGGATTATTCAAAAGAGATATCAAGATTATGTGTTTAATTTGTGAGGTCTTCATGATTTTCCTCAGAATCATGTCATTAAATTATGCTTAATGTACCTATTTTTTTAAATATTACAATACACCTTTTTACTTATAAAATCATTTCTAACGGGAGATTGATCCAAAGAAGTTTTCCCATGTGTACTATACATTTCTATATCTAAAGTATATTTAATCTTTAGAATGCTTCTTGTCATTATGTGCCATCTAGTCAGTTTCAACTCATAGCAGCCCCATGCACAACAGAACAAAACACTGTCTGGCCCTGTGCCATCCTCACAATCATTGCTATGGTTGAATCACTGTTGCAGAGACTGTTTTAGTCCATCTCGTTGAGGGTCTTCCTCTTTTTCACTGACCCTCTGCTTACCAAGCATGATGTCTTTCTCTAGGGACTGGTCCCTCCTGATAACATGTCCAAAGTATGTGAGATGAAGTCTTGCCATCCTTACTTTTAAGGACCATTTTGTCTGTACTTCTTCCAAGACAGATTTGTTGATCTTCTAGCAGTCCATGGTATATTCAGTATTCTTCGCCAACACCATAGTTCAATGTCATCAATTCTTCTTCAGTCTTCCTTATTCATTGTATAGCTTTTGCATGCATATGAGATGATTGAAGATACCGTGGCTTGGGTCAGGCAAACCTTAGTCCTCAAGGTGACATTTTTGTTTTTTAACAACTTAAAGATGTCTCTTGTAGCAGTTCTGCCCAATGCAATACATCGTTTGATTTCTTGGCTACTTCTCCCATGCACGTTGATTGCAAATCCAAGTAAAATGAAATCCTTGAAAACTTCAATCTTTTCTCCATTTCTCATGATGTTGCTTACTGGTCCATTTGTGAAGTTTTTTTTGTTTTCTTTCTGCTGAGGTGTGATCCATGCTGAAGCCTGTAGTCTGATCTTCATCAGCAAGTGCTTTAAGTCCTCTTTGCTTTCAGCAAGCAAAGTTGTGTCATCTGCTATTGCCAAGTTGTTAATGAGTCTTCCTTCAATCTTAATGGTACATTCTTCTTCATATACCCTGGCTTTTTGGATTATTTGCTCAGCATACAGCCTGAATAAGTATGGTGAGAGGATACAACCCTGAGGAACACTTTTTCTGATTTTAAACCACTTAGTATCCACTTGTTCTGTTCAAATGGCTACCTGTTGGCCTATGTGCAGATTCTGCATGAACATAATTATGTGTTCCGGAATTCTCATTCTTCATAACGTTATCCATAATTTTTCATGATCCACCCAGTCAAATGCCCTTGTATAGTCTGTAAGACACAGGTAAATATTTTTTGCTTTTAGCCAAGATCCATCTGATGGATATCCAATGATATCCTTTGTTCCATATCTTCTTCTGAATCTGACTTGAATTTCTGGCAGTTCCCTGTCCATGTACCGCTGCAACAATTCTTGAATTATCTTCAGCATAAGTTTACTTGCATATGATATTAATGATATTGTTCTGATAATTTTTTCATTTCACTGGATCACCTTTCTTTGGAATGCACAGGAATATGGATCGCCTCCAGTTAGTTGGCCAGGTAGCTGTCTTCCAAATTTCTTGGCCTAGACAAGGAAGCGCTTTCAGTGTTGCATCTGTTGGTTGAAACATCTCAGTTGGTATTCTGTCAATTCCTGGAGCCTTGTTTTTCACCAATGCCTTCAGTGCAGGTTGTTCTCCTTCTTTCAGTACCATCAGTTCTTGATCATATGCTACCTCCTAAAACGGTTAAATGTCAGTCAGTTCTTTTTGGTACAGTGACTCTGTGTATTCCTTCCATGATCTTCTGATGTGCAGAGCATCATTCAATTTTTTGTTTACAGAATTCTTCGATATTTCAAGTTGAGGCTTGAATTTTTTTCTTCAGTTCTTTCAGCTCGAGAACTGCCAACTGTGTTCTTCCCTTTTGGTTTTCTAACTTCAGGTCTTTACACATTACATTATAATATTTTATTTTGTCTTCTTGAGCTACTCTTTGAAATCTTCTGTTCATCTCTTTTACTGGATCACTTTTTCCTTTTGCTTTAGCTACTTTACATTCAAGGGCAAGTTTCAGAGTCTCTTCTGACATCCATTTTGGTCTTTTTTTTTAATTTTTGTCTTTATAATGACCTTTTGCTTTATTCCTGTATGATGTCCTTGATGTTATCACACAATTCATCTGTGGGATGACATCAAGGACATCATACATATGCTTCTTTGAGTCTCCTAAAACTAAGAAACATTTATTAACTAATAGCATTATTCAATTATATTTTATAACTAGAGAAAAAATTTTCAGTTACTATAATTTGGGAGAAAATGGCAAAATATATAAGGAAATCCCAACTAACTAAGTGGTTGTTTGAACAATTAAATTGCACAGCAATTGGAAGCTAACGAGGTAGCTTGTTTTTATCCAATTCCGAGAATTTAGACTGTGGATACAATGTTACAGTGCATATGTATTTTGAATCAAAATTGTGTGATTAGGAGATAAGGTAATAAGAGTTAAAATGCTCACCAATTTCCTCCCTGAAATGTGTTTACTAGATTCTAGATTTTTGTTAGATGGGACATCTAAGATTTATCCTTTTCTTGAGAGTAGAAAACATAATAGCTGGTCGATCAATCTATAATAGTCTAAATGTCAACACTGTATGTCATAATTCCTTTTCTAAAAGCACTCAATATAAGAGTCATTACTTTCTGAATTCATACTAAAACATTAGGAAATGACACAGCAGGTATTGTTTGTGTTTTAAATCCTTCATTTAAAATGTAGCAGCTGTATTGTCAAATTGTCCTTCGAAACTGCTGTTATCTTCCAACATTTTATGAAAGTCATAATAGTGCCAGCATTATCTCCAACAAATAATTGCTTTCATGCAAAAATTTTTGCCATCATTTTGAATCTGTTTAAATCTCCGCGAATAGCCTGTTGAAAACATGTTCATACTAGTACTGTATATCTTTTGGTTAATTCTAACATTTAGGGAATAATAATTTTTCAGTTCTTAGAGATGAAACATGGAAACCTTTATTTTGTACTTTGTACAGCTATAACACCAATGGAATTGCAAGATTTGTGACATACCATTCAAAATCATGAACAAGTCGTTTCTATTTCTAGTTGGGTCGGCATTAGCTTTTGTCTTATTCCAGCTGTAGCTTGGTACTCACTGTCGTTTTTATGTCTCTAGTGCTGCTACATGAATGATTTCCAAATTGCCTTGTACAAAATGTACCATTATTAATGTAATGCTTACTATTTCACTATGAACTGTTGAATGCTTTTTCATTTGAATGAAAGAATTCATATTGACCAAAGGTGTGTGTTTGTGCAACATCTGCCTAAACTGAAAAAAGTTAAAAGGCACAGGATAAGATAGTGCCTGCAAGTACATATTCTTACATTGAAATAGTAATGTCTAAACTTTCACCAAAAGTAAGGTGTAAAAGTTGAAAAATTTACATCGGTCTTAACTAAATTAAATAATTAGTGATAAGACATCAATTAGTTTATTAAATAAATTAATTGAAAGGCATTTATCTGTCTACCTCCATTAACCATTTCTGTTTTCTCTTGCCCCTATGCAGTTATTTTCCTTACATTGTTTTGTCTTTTGTGGTTATTTAAGTTATGGACAATGTCAGGAACTACCCTGAAATTTAATCAAGGTAGTTCCTGTATTTGCTGACAGGAAAGCACTTTCAGAAATGTTAATAATAGTTAAATTCCTTGATCAATCCTTTAAACTCAAATAGCAATGGAATTATTCTTTGGCTGAAAAGTTTTAGTTGACTTTCATTTTGGCAATAAAAAATCATTTGAATTTTGAATAGACTTCATTCATGAATTCAACAAATATTTCTTTTTGGTATGTAAATACCAAATTTATTGTGAGAAGGTCCTGAATATTTGATGGGAAACTAGGTCTCTGTTCAGTCACCACCCTGTTCTAGCTGGGTTGTGTTGAGCTTGTCATGTAATCTCTTTATGCTGACTTTTATTATTTATAGGAATAACAATATCTCCTTCATAATTTTTATTTTATGATGAATTGATACAAAATATATTAGAAAGCATGTTTTGTACCACATGACAAAAGCAATTTTGTTTGCTAGTTAGGTTGCACAGTGCTGGGTTCTGTGCCTAGGATGAACAAATGAATAAATCATAACCTCTGTTTCAAGGAAACATATTGAGGCATGTAAGAAATATGCCCAATTGAGTATGAGCGATGTATAATGATATTGTTAAATATAAGAAGTATTATATTTAGAGTTACTATAACCTTAATTGGAGCCCTGGTGGTGCAGTGGTTGAGAGCTACAGCTGCTAATCAAAAGGCTGACAGTTTGCATCCACCAGCCACTCCCTGGAAATTTTTCGGGGCAGTTCTACTCTGTCGTATAGGGTTGCTATGAGTCAAAATCAGCTTGATGGCAACAAGTTTTGCTTTAACCTTAATCGAGATACTTTCAGCTTTTCCTTGATTTTTTTTTTTTAATGAAATGACATGGTTGCCTATATTTTTGGCATGAATTTATGATTAAACATCACATTACTTGTATTGTCTTAATTTAAAAAAACCCAGTGCTGTCGATTCCAACTCATAGCAATCAATTTGTTTCAGTAGTGTACTTGAATAGGCACTAAAGATAAAAAGATAAATGATATAGTCCCTGCGTTCCCATAATAAAATGGCTGAGAGAGATAAATTATAAAACACTTATAACCTAGAATGGGCAAACTGTGTCCCATGGTCACATTTGTCCCATTGGCTGTTTTTGTATGATCTGTAAGATAGGAATGGTTTGTACATTTTAAGATTTAAAATGTAAAATCACAGAGACTGTTAACCTTTCTGTGAAACCAATTGTTCCATTTTGCCTCTAGTCCCACGAAGTCTAAAATGCTTAATATCTGGCTCTTTTCAGAAAAAGTTTGCTGATCTCTGATCAATGATGATAAAAGTGAGTAAGTAAAGTACGTTGCTCGGTAAAGAAAGAGGTTGGATGAAGAAAATAAAAATGAGCATATGTGGATCGTAGTATCATAAATGAGAATGATGCATTGGGTTATTTAGGCAAGAAGATTGGTGTGTGTATGAGTGTGTGAGAGAGAGAAATGTAGAGAGGGAGGGAGAGGAAGATCTGTTGGCAGGGAAAGTGGAGGAAACATTCAGAGGTGGTAATAAGCTTGTGCAAAGACATGAAGCTGAAGCTGAAGCTGAAGATGGGCTCAGAAAACTGCAAGCAGTTCAGGATGGCTGGAGCAGAGGTCTTTTTATACCCTGCCTAGGGCTATTATCCCGAGGGTGGTGGGAATCGACTAGTGGATTTCTACGACAATGACTCATGATCATGTTCTGTTTTTGAAGAAACACTCTGAAGAACAGAAAAAAAGATTAGTGTATATATACATAAATATTGGAAACAGAGACTATTACTGTGATCTTACTGATAATTGTGAATGAGCAAATTGAGAGAGGGAGAGAGATCGAGACTAGAAGCAATCAGAAAAATAATCTATTGGGATCCAAGCTTAATCAAGGAAATTCCCCTACTTGCTGAGAGGAAAAGCGCTTGCGGAGGCATTAATAGTACTTATGTTGCACTATCAGTGCACTTTGGTATTGGATTTGTCTGGCAGTGAAAGGGGCATGGTGCAAAAACTCCACTTGGTAATAATACATGGAAAGTGAGGGAGGAGAGACCTAGATCTATTAAGGGAAGAGAATGTATTAGCTATGATTGGGGAATAAATCCTAAAGTTATACCAGGATATAGGCTCTGTTCTATTCAGGAATGTACTATATGAAGGCAATCTAAGAATAAGAGTAGTCTCTGGAATCAGACCTCTAGATATGATCTCAGGATTTCTACACACATTTCCAGTAACCCTGGGCAAATTAACTTGCCTGGTCTTCAGTTTCTTTAATTATAAAACAGGGCCGACTCTGGTATTGACATCATTAGATTATCAAAAAGATTTTATTACTTAATACTTCAAAGTGGTTTGAAATGTGCCTAATAGGTAGTAAGAGCTAAAATTATATTATTTGTAATGAATTGGATTGTGTCCACCCAAAATATGTGTCAGCTTGGTTAGGCCATGTGTGGTTGTCCTCCATTTTGTGATATCCTATGTGTTAATAATCATAATCTCTGCCTGTGGTTAAAAAGATTAGGGTGGGATGTAATACTCTTGCTTAGGTCACCTCCCTGATCCAGTGTAAAGGGAATTTTCCTGAGGTGTGGCCTGCACCACCTTTTATCTCTCAAGAGATAAAAAGGAAGTAGAAGCTAGCAGAGAGGGTGACATCATACCACCAAGGAAGCAGCACCAGGAGCGGAGTACATCCTTTGGACTTGGGGTCCCTGTGCGAAGAAGCTCCTAGTCCAGGAGAAGATTGACGAGAAAGACCTTCCTACAGAGCCAGCAGAGAGAGAAGGCCATCCCTGGAGCTTATACCCTGAATTTGGATTTGTAGCCTACTAGACCGTGAGACAATAAATTTCTCTTGGTTAAAGCCATCCACTTGTGGTATTTCTGTTATAGTGGCACTTGATAACTAAGACAGTATTATTACTAGATTGTACAAGTTTCTGAGCCTGATCATTGGATTCTTTCTCTATAAAAATAGGGTAATAATGCCCACTTTCTAAGGTTTTCATGAAAATGTTTGTAAAATTGGTGTTCAACAACAGTGTAGCCACATATGTACATGCCGAAAGGAAGCACTTGTAGAAGTGGTATAGACAGATTGAAGAGCAAATATGTGACAGCGTGGTTAATATGGAGAGGTTTGAGGAGATGATAGAATTAATTGAGACTTGAACAAACTAAGTGGTAGGAAACATGGTTACGGATAATAATTGGTCAGTTTTTTTTTTATATATATATATATGCATGGAGTTAAGTCTGTGGGCTCAGAATGGGGCTTGAGTTCTGGCTGCAAGTTTAAAAATGTCATGAAAATTTGGAAATGACTATTAAGTGGGGGAGGGGGAGTACTTTTGGGCTACCTGAGAGACCTACTGAATTTGAAAACCATGGATTTATGCTTAATTTCATCAGCCATGCTCAGTTTTCAGCAAAAATGGATTAAAAAATAGTTGAAGTTTTATATAGCAGGGGAGCAAGGAGGATATGGGAAATGGAATCCACAGCAATGTTTGAAAGCACTGTTGATGTGGTGGATGACATGGCCCCCTAGACGTGAATAAAAATATAATGCTAGGCTGTGGTGTCTCTAAATTTGGAAGAAAATAGAGACTCCAGGGGCTTAGAGAACTCTGTGAGGTTGACGAACTTAGATAATAGCAATAAGGGAGTGAGAGACCTGGATGGACTTAGTCCAAGAACTAGTAATTGAAATTGAAGATACCATTGGAAGTATCAGATGAGTTATGACTTGTGACATATTCCAGGTATGGCCATGGGAGTAAGATGGCAAAGTCTTCAGTGAGCCGTGGTGGCAGGAGAGTGGAGGATGAGAGGGGACCACAGAGCAGTGAGAGAGGGAGAAAGTCTCCTAAGAATAGGTGACTGAGGGCTTTGAAATTTGGAGAAGGGTCAAGAATTTCTGCAGGAATAATTAGATTCAAGTACGTAAATAAAAACCTCCATGAGTTTACTCTTCTGCCCTGGGATTGTGTAGAGGGGTTGGGTGGTTTAACTCTGGTGTAGTTTCTAATTCTAAGTAGTTGTAATAATTCCTACTAATAATAGTTGAAATTAGGGGGTTTTATAAAATTTTTTTTATTTTATAGGATACATTAGAGTAAGAGATTGGAACTATTTAGTGTAGCGGTATCAGAACTTTAGTAAACACAAAAACGGTCACCAAAAAGGTGTGCTAAAAATACAAATTCCAGACCCCAATATTGCAGAAACTAATTCAGATGATTTTGAAAGGACCCTGACATTTTATTTTTAAAAAAGTACTCCTCATAGCAATTGACAAGCTTTAGAAACAGGTATATAAAATAAAAAGTAAATTTGAGAAATCTAATATCATCCTAATATTTTATCTGTATGTTGAAAGTCATAATCATACTATTTAGCACTTTTTGACGCTACCCCAGATTTCTTTTTCCTGTGTTCCAATCATAGTGTTTGCTATTCATTTAAGAAGGAAAAAAAGAACAGCAAGATCAATGGCAACATAAACTAAGCATCTACGTACAATAAATATTTAAAGTGATTCATTTAATTCTATAGCAGTATTACTATTTGAAAATTTACATATATTTATCATATGCTTTTTTTTTAATTGAAGCCTAGATTTAAAATAAAGGCATGCATACATATCTTTCTAATTCTTTTATATTTATTTTTCCAAAATGGAAAATTTAAAGCTAATATTAAGTATGGGATATAATGTCAAAAAATTAGCAAGACTTTGAAGCCCAAATTTAGCCAGGACCTATAAAATATATCAAATGATCAGCATATATTGTCTATGACAACCTTATGTAGAAATAAGTTCATATGTATATTTATTCATTTTTCTTTCATTTTTAACATGAAGAATGAATTTGTGTTTGTATGCCTGTGTGTGTGTTAACCCTCCTTCGAATAGGCTGCTAGAATTACTTTTTTTTTTTCTCTTGTTGGAGAAAGAACTCAGGAAAACCATTTTGGATTGCCTCATTAAAGGATTCCTGAAATTGCTTACTTGTGACTACCCACCTGGGAAGCAATCTCTTGCTCCCTTGCCAGAGCACTGGAGAAATGGGGGCTATTGAACCCTCTGTCATTTAAAGAGCTAGCAAATAAAGATAGGTTGTGCTGAGAGAAATCATCGTGAAGATGAATTCTGATTTGCATACTGCCCTGTAGACCCATAGAATGGAATTGTTTTTCCAATTACACATTATATAGAAATATGGCTAGACTAGCAATCAGTCTTTTCTTGAATAGTGCTATAGAGCTACATGTTTAACTATTTCTCTGTGACTTGCATTATTTTGAATGAATCAAATGAGAACTTCTAGAAGGAAATGATGCTTAGAATCATCCAACATGCATACATCACAGCACTCTGAGAATACAACTTCAAGGGTTTCTAATTCATTCTCTGGATGGGGTCAAAATTATTTTCTTGGGTCAATGAGACTCACGCCTTTTAGTCATTGTCTTAGTTATCTAGTGCTGCTATAAGAGAAATACCACAAGTGGGTTGCTTTAACAAACAGAAATTTATTTACTCACAGTTAAGGAGACTAGAAGTCCGAATTCAAGATGCCAGCTGTAGGGGATGGCTTTCTATCCCTGTTGGCTCTGGGGGAAGGTCCTTGTCCCTTTGAGCTTCTGCTCCTCGGTGATCTTCATGTGGTTTAGTTTCTCTCTGCCCTATTTATGCTTACTTTCTTTTATCTCTTATAAGAGATTGACTCAAGACACACCCTACAGTAATCCCAAACGGGATTATAACCTTGGGGATAGAGGTTAGTGTTTACAACACAAATTTTGGGGGTACACAATTCAATTCATAACATTCCACCTTTGGCCCTTAAAAATCCAAGTCCTTGCCACGTGTAAAACCCATTCATCCCATCACATCATCCCAAAAGTCTTAAATCAACTCCAAGTCCAAAATCTCATCTTCTGAATCATCTAAATCCAATATGGATGAGACTCTAGGCATATTCCATCCTGGGCAAAAATTCCTCTTCATCTGTAAACCTATGAAATCTAGAATACAAGTTATCTGTTTCCAACTGACAGTGGTGGAAGAGGTGCACTTCCATTACAAATGGGAGAAATTGGAGGGAAAGAAGGGCTAACCAGCACCTAGCACTCAGAAAGTCCAAAACCAGGCAAAACAATTTACAGTAGTTCTCAAAGCTTGAAAATAATCCTCTGTTCTTTGGGACCATCTGGGCAACTGCACCACCCTCCAGACTCTGGGTGTTGGCCATGCCCTCTGGATTCTGGGTGGAGGCCCCTTGGCATTTGGCGGCCCCATTCTCTTAGTCCATCTGAGAGGTAACCCCTCCTGCTCGGCCCCGGCAGGCCCCATTCTTCTGCTTCTTGAACAGGCCAGCCCTATCCCCTCAGTTTTGAGTGGCAGCTACATCCTCTGGCACACCTTAATGGCAGCCCCACACTCTAGAACCAAGTTGGTGAAGACCCAATTCTTTGAAACCCAAGAGGCTGTTGCCCCATCCCTTGAGATCCAGGAGACCGCGGCCCTACCATCTGAAATTAAGATGCACCTGCTTCCCATGTTCCTTCCAACAGTTCCGCTGATCTCCAAGCTGCTCCAGGGACTTTTTCTTTTCTTGTAACACCACAGATGTAGCTTCTTTGGGCTATTTCCTGCCTGTAGAATTCCAAGAGACAGACAATTTTCTTTCCTTTCTCATTGTCCTTGTCTCTGACCCCTTCAGTCTAAGCTGATGGGTTTTCTGCTGTGATAGTTGGTTAGAACTTCAGTCACAGGCTTAATCTCTTTAACAAAAGATTGTGTAGCCACGTCCTTAGTGAAAATTCTAGAACATGTGTCCTTTGTACAACAAAATTTTCCAAATCTTTAGGTTCTGTTTTCATTTTGTGCAGTTCATTTTTAAGTCCATCTCTTTCCTCTAGTGTTTTACTCTAAGTGGCAAGGAGAAGCCACATGGCCCCTTTAAGATTTTGCTTATTAATCACCTCAGCCAGATATACAAGTTCAACACTTTCAAGTTCTCCGTTCCACCAAACATTTGAACATAATTTAGACAAGTTCTTTGCCACTGCGTAGAAAGCTTTGCCCTTCCTCCATTGTCCATTCACATGTTCATCATTTTCTTTTAAAGCCTCGTCGGAAGCACATTTACCGTCCACATTTTTAGCAACATTCTGCCGCTGGCGCCGTATGTATTTTATAAGACAACAAAGACTTTCTCTATAGATTTCCTCACTTCCTTCTGAGCCCTCACCACAGTTGCCTTTGACATCCATAATTCTACTGACAGTCTGTTCAAGGTGATCTAGGCATTTACCGTAAAAATAAAAAAATAATAATTTTTTTTTTTTTTTTTAGGCACCTTAAAACTCTTCCAGCCTCTGTGCATCACCCAATTCCAAAACCACTTCCACATTTTGAGTCTATTAGAGCAGCACCCACTTTTCTGGTACCAAATTCTGTCTTATTTATCTAGTGTTGCTATGACAGAAATACCACAAGTGGGTGGCTTTAACAAACAGAAATTTATTTACTCACAGTTTAGGAGGCCAGAAGTCCGAATTCAGGGCGTCAGCTCTAGGGAAAGGTGTTCACTGCCAGCTCTGGAGGAAGGTCCTTTTCTCTTTTGAGCTTCTGCTCCTGGGCAGTTTTCATGTGGCTTGACCATCTTCCCCATCTCTGCTTTTTCCTCTCTCCTTTTATCTCTTGTAAAGGATTGACTCAAGACACATCCCACAGTAATCCTGCCTCATTAACATGACAGAAAACTCTTTTGCAAATGGGATTTTAACCACAGGCATAGAGGTTAGGATTTACAACACATATTTTGGGGGAACACAATTCAATCTGTAACAGCCATCTTTGTATTTCCAGTTTCTTACACCTGTGGACAATCAATAAATGTTTGTTTAATAAATATGGTTTTGCTTGAAAGTATTAATTATTAAAGTTGTCAAATCTTTTTACAGTTTCAGTAGGATCACAATTATAAAGTTTTTCTAACATCTTCCTCAATTTAAGCAAATTTTCTCCTATTCTTTTCAGTAAAAGAAGGTAACTTCCAGTAATTGTTTTGTTGATGAGTTTATATGCTTAAAGCTTTTCACTACCTTGTCCTTCTACCAGCTAAAATCATTGTGTAATTTAACTTTTACTTTGATGTCAATTTCTTAATTTTATAATTTCTATTTCCCTTCTCTTAACCTGGCTTGATGTTTCACATTTATTTATTTACTGTATTTTGAGAGCTCCAAATTAGATACATGTCACAAAAAAACTATTGCACTGTTATTAAAATATTGTATCAAACTTAGGATTATTTTTCAAAATTTCAATATAGCAATGTATTCATTTATTCACTCATTTCTTCAACAAATAGTTTAGAAACTGTTATACACATTGAGGATACAGCTATTTAAAAAAAAAAAAAAAAGACATTTGCTTTATGTAATATGACCTTCACTTTGATGTCTACACTCACATAAGGGTTATTGACTGCCTAAATTTTGTATGGAGCCCTGGTGGCATAGTGGTTAAGAGCTTGGCTGCTAAACATAAGTTCAGCAGTTTGTATCCACCTTGGATCCTTGGAAACCCTATGGTACAACTCTACTCTCTCCTGTAGGCTTACCGTAGGAAACCCTGGTGGTCTAATGGTTAAGTGCTATGGCTGCTAACCAAAAGGTCGGTGGTTCAGATCCACCAGGTGCTCCTTGTAAACTCTACAGGGCAGTTCTACTCTGTCCTATAGGGTCACTATGAGTTGGAATTGACTCAATGGCAGTGGGTTTATAGGCTTCCTGTAGGGTCTCTGAGTGGAAATTGACTCAACAGCATCGGGTTTGGTTTTTAAATTGTATATTATCATTTTAC
Organism: Loxodonta africana; assembly: GCF_030014295.1. Lineage (NCBI taxonomy): Eukaryota > Metazoa > Chordata > Mammalia > Proboscidea > Elephantidae > Loxodonta > Loxodonta africana. The sequence continues at coordinate 26,355,242 of NC_087361.1, read as the reverse complement.
CTTGGTTTTGTGAAATGTCTCTTATTTTATCTATCTTCTTAATTTAATGAAATCTTATTCCATATACATTTGATAATATCTAAAGTTAAAGGTCACTCTGACACCTAATTTTAATATTATCCTCTGAGATTCTAGACACCCTGCTTAATTTAGTATTATCTAAAAAGAAAACTAAATTTGCTGAACCATGGTTTTTCAATACCTAAGTGACTTGCTCATGTTAGCGCGACCCATTTAAAAGTGAAGCAGGATCTTACTGTCTTGCTGAGGCTCCTTCATTGCCAGTTTTTGTTCATTTAGGGGTAAGATTTACTAGTAGATAATGATTGTTATTAAGTAGTCAGTAATTTACATTTGGGGACCATTTGCAAGCCTAAATCCTATACTTTTATTTTTTTAAGTCCTTGTTCTGAATAATTTAAAATAATAGGTGACAAATCAGCAGAGTATTCCAGTTTGTGTGCCATTTTTACCTAAGATTTTTAGTTATCCAGCATGCTTTTTGCTATAACAAAGTGCTGAGAAGTACAGGCTTCGGAGTCAGGAAGACCCAGATTTCAGTAGCGGCTCCTTAACTTTGTAGCACTGTGACCTCAGGCGAGTTATTAACTTTTCTGGGTCTCAGCGTCGTCCATCATACCTCATAAAAATACCACCTCCCACCCCTTCCCTCACAGGGTAATTGGGTGAATTGTACTGCATGGTGTTGGCACACTGTCCAGGACAGTATTATAGATTCTTATTTTTTAAATCATTAAACATTAAATGTTTTGTGGGCAAGTAGGTCTCCGCAATTCAATAATACAATGAAGAGAACTGAGGTAGCTCACTTTGGTTTAAGATAATGAGATAATGTGTGATTAAACTAGAAGAAATGGAGAGTCTTGGTAGTTTTGAGATTAGGCTGGTCCCGGTGTGCGCAGACACCATGCCTAATCTGTAGTTTAAAGCCTAGTTTCTGAAGCCTGAGGAATTGGAACTATGAAATACGTGAGATTAATTTGAAGACATTTAAAAGCCAGGAATAAAATTAGATAATTTATCTAGCAAATGAATAAGCCATATAGTTTGTTGTTGTAACCTGATTAGGTGTTTTAAAGTTTTTATAAGCTGAGAGAAAAAAAAATTAACAATCTAATGGATTTTATTTAAGCTTTAATTCCAACAGAGTATTAGAACAGTAGAGGCTACATTTCTCTCTCTTTTTAACATGTTTGTAATAAAAAGTGTAATATATATGTATAGGTAAATATATGCCCAGTGGTTAAGAGCTACAGCTGCTAACCAAATGGTTGGCAGTTCGAATCCGCGAGTTGCTGCTTGGAAACCCTGGTGGGGCAGTTCTACTCTGTCCTATAAGGTTGATACGAGTCATAATTGACTTGACGGCATCAAGTTCAGTTTGGTTCTATTTATATAAATATATGTAGACATAAAACCCTGGTGGTGTAGTGGTTAAGTGCTATGGCTGCTAACCAAAGATCAGCAGTTTGAATCTGCCAGGTGCTCCTTGGAAACTCTATGGGGCAATTCTACTCTGTCCTACAGGGTCGCTATAAGTCAGAATCGACTCGACAGCACTGGGTTATACACATGCATATGTATGTGCACATAACATACATATATATGTACATATACACACTAACAAGTTGTCCTTGAGTCAATTTCAACTCACAGCAAAGCCACATGTGTCAGAGTAAAACTGTGCTTCATAGGGCTTTCCATGCCTTATTTTTCAGAAGCTTTAAAAAGAGAGAGAGAGAAAGAGAAACCCTGACTGGTACAAATGGTTAATGCACTTGGCTGCCAACCTAAAGGTTGAGGTTCAAGTTCACCCAGAGATGCCTCAGAAGAAAGGCCTGGCAATCTACTTCCAAATAATCTGCCATTGAAAACCCTATGGAGCACAGTTCTACTGTAACCCACATGGGGTCACCCTGAATCAAATGGACTTGAGGGCAGACCGATGTGTGTGTGTGTGTGTGTGTGTGTGTGTGTGTGTATCAGAAACCCTTCTGTCAGCCTGGGACATATATCATGTGATTACACTTTTAGTAAAGTAAATAATTATTCAACTAAAGCTCACTTAAAAAGTACGTTACAGTAAGATCTCTCTGGAAAAAAGTGTTCAAAGAGTAAATACTTAAAACAAATTTGTGATGATAATGAAAAAATCAAATATGAAAGAATTGAAATAAAGGTAATCATTTTATAAATTCAACATTTTTTCATTTAAATAAATATTTTTCCATTGGCTGTGGATATCACTATTAGCTAAATGAGGTACACACCATCCTCTTCACGTGTAACCCTTCCATTCCTTCCTTTCTTCTGAATTTCGTCAGATTCATAGGAATCTTCTTGCTTCTTAAATCTTAATGTATGTGTTTAAATCACTATTTAGTAATTAAGCTCACATTGGCTTTTAAACTACATTTTATTATTTTCTAATTATAAAAAGAATGTATTGTCATTACAGAAAAAATATACTCAAAGAGAGAAAACTCAATCTTTACCTCATAGTGCAAAGAATTAACAATTCACACATAATATAGTATAATTTTTTTTTTTTTTTTTACTCAAAATTATGTGCTAGCACTTCAGTATGTTTCTTGACACGTTTTCTTTGAGGGGTTTTTCAGTAATAATTAATAATTGAAATCAAAACAGATAAATGACTCTGAATTCTACTTTTGCTTGGTATTATTTTTGAGCATATTTCTAACCACAAAATATTACCAAAAATATGGTTTTGATTACCAAAAAAGTTATATAATTTTAACTAAATTTATTTACCTATTCTGTTTTATGACATTCAGTTGATTTCAATATTTCATTATTATAGAATATATAATGTTGCAGTGAATACCTTTGAACATACATAACTATATGCATCTTAGACCTCTTGTTTCTGACTCTTGTCTTTCACAACAACCATGCTTAAAAATTTTCTATGAAAATATGTAAAGAAAGAGGAGATGAGCACTTTTTTTGGTAATTAACATAGTCAAAATTATGCTTACTGTTTTCCTCCTGCAGGACACCGTAAAGTTCAATCCCAGTTCTAGTTCTGATGCTAAGGAATAATAACTAAGGGTTATGTACCATATTTGAAAGAGAAAGTGTTTAAATATTTTGCATTTGAGGGCAATTTTTATTACAATTTTTATACAGGCTCTGTATACAAAGATAGTCATAAAGGACAAATGCATAGATATTTTATTATATTTCTCATAAATATGATTGTGTTTTAACACCTGCTGTTCACGTACTCATAGTTCAGTAGATAATTGATGTTGTTGCTTTTGTTGTTGTTAGGTGCCATCGAGTCGGTTCTGACTCATAGTGACCCTATGCATAACAGAAAAAAACACTGCCCGGTCCTGAGCCATCCTTGCAATCGTTGTTATGCTTGAGCTCGTTGTTGCAGCTACTGTGTCAATCCCTCAATGTGTTGAGGTTCTTCCTCTTTTCCACTGACCCTGTACTCTGCCAAGCATTATGTCCTTCTCCAGGGACTGATCCCTCCTGACAACATGTCCAAAGTATGTAAGATGCAGTCTCGCCATCCTTGCTTCTAAGGAGCATTCTGGCTGTACTTCTTCCAAGACAGATTTGTTCATTCTTTTGGCCGTCCATGGTATATTCAATATTCTTCGCCCACACCGCAATTTAAAGGTGTCAATTCTTCTTTGGTCTTCCTTATTCACTGTCCAGATAATTGATATATATGTAGCAGGAATGTGAAATGAATATTGGGAACCATAATCAGGAGGGGGTAGAAGAAAAGCTTGCATAAGACTTAGTAATGAGCTGATTTTAGTTAGTCTGAAACTCTAGTTGACTATAAATTAATTAACCATCTTCTCTATAGGTTGCAAACAAATGCTTCCCTTTTCTGTTCTATAATGTCTCTGTGTAATATTGAAACTATTTAATGATTTAGCAGAAAGTTGGCATATTTTTAATCATTTTACCATCTCCAGCCAGAATGATCATAGTCAATTAACTCAGTCAACAATTTAATTATCTAATATGCCATGCATTTGGGGCCACTTAACTTTCCCCAATATCCTCATAGACAATATATTCAGGCCAATAAAGAGTATGCATTAAAAAGTACAATGTGGTGATGACATTTACCTTCTGGAAATTTTCTAATCAAAATATTCAGTTATCAGGAACATAAATTAGAAAGTTAAAGCAATTTAGAGTCAGACTCAAAGCTATCTTTTTACCTTTATAATGTAAAAGCAAGGTGGTTTTATTTAATATAAAAGATCTTTCTAAGTCAAGGAAACCCTTGTGACCTAGCGGTTAAGAGCTACAGGCTGCTGACCGAAAGGTTGGCAGTTCAGTGCACTGGTTACTCCTTGGAAACCCTTTGGGGGAGTTCTACTCTGTCCTAGGGTTGCCGTGAGTTGGAATCGACTCCACAGCAACGAGTTTGGTTTTCTAAGTCAAAGTAATTATTTCATTTTGATAAATCATTTTTGGAAGCATTTGATCTGATGCAATTCCATTAGGAAAATGTCTTACAAGCAATGTATTTGAAGATTAAATGTGAGACTAGTCAGGTTGTGATAATGAGGCATAGTACCTAAGCATCACTGTATTTTTTTCTGTATTTCTTCTAAATTCATAAGTGGTAAAACTAGAAAAGATGGCAGAAATGCATGACTGTATGTTTGAGTTTGAAAGAGTTATATGGTGTCATTTGATGTGCAACGCAGTTCAAAGAAGGTTCTGTTTTAATTCGGGGTCATAATTAGGAAACCTGGTGGCTGCACAAAGTCATTAAATCCAGAGCCAAATTGTGCCCCACATTATTCTTCAGTTTCCTCTTCCTCTTCGGAACATGTATTCCTTACCTTCTCCAGATCTCTGGTCTCTCTCTGTAAAATTGGTATTTGAATTAGTAGTTTTAAAGAGAGTCCTTAGAAGACTTCCTTAGGGCCCCTTCTAAATCTAAAATTCTATTGATCTACCTTTCAAAAGCATTGTGAGAATAGAGACCTACGAAAGAGGCAGGTAGCTACGCGTAACAAATTCACTACCAGTTTAGAGGCTTAGTTAGGTTGCCTTTGAATGATGATCTCATGGTCTCTAAGATTTATTTCCTGTCTTGCACTGCGTGAGGATAGTATAAGCACTTTGGGTATATAGCGAGAAAAAAGGGAGCTAAGTGAAGCCTTGGTGGCGTAATGGTTATGTGCTATGGCTGCTAACCTTAACGTCAGCAGTTCGAATCCACCAGGCGCTGCTTGAAAACTCTATGGGGCAGTTCTACTCTGTCCTATGGGGTCACTATGAGTCGAAATGAACTCGACGGTAACGGCTTTGTTTTTTGTTTTAACGTGAATTCTATGTAGTGACATTGTATAACATAAAGAAAAAAGTTCCCATCATTTTTTAAATTACTTTGCTTTCTGATAGTCAATACTGTAAGCAGTTATTCTATTTTAATATGCATAAGCACATATCATAATTTCCACATATTGTCAATTATTTCATATATTTTTCATGTTTTCATTGTTTTTTTCCTGTGGATCTTATTATCCCTATTTTTAAAATAACTCGAATAACTTTCATAGTAATTACACACTCCCATTTGCAGTATTACATTATTGACAAAATGAATATTTTAGACACAATCTAATTCATAATGCCACTTAACATGATCATTAGGATTCATGGATCAATACAATTTTCACATTACAGTTCAAAATTGTACGCTTACTTGTAAATAATGCAGTGTTAATATTATAAATATGAATAAACAGAATAATTATAATTTTATCTATTCCCATATCGATGCTGGCGTTCAAAGACATTTATATCTGTAAAATGTTGAACATCTTTTAGTTGATTCTCATATGAGATAGAACCATATTTGAAATGTAATCTACAATATTTAATTTTTCTAATCCTTATTTTGTCTAACACTGCCCACAATAATAAGTATGTAACAGATTTTTATTCCAGCTTTATTTGCATCCTGGAGTCATAATTTGCTGCAGGATTTAAATTCCCCAAATATGGCAATATTGCCTAACAACCAGTAGAAAACAAACATACACACCCCAAAATATTTTTACTTATTAAATAAATAAGCCATGATCCTGCAATGATTAAAGTGCTTTGCTGCTAACCAAAAGGTTGGGGGTTCGAACCCACCAGCCTCTCCATGGGAGAAAACATCCCGCGTTTTGTTCCTGTGAAGATTACAGCCTAGGAAACCCTAGGGGCAGTTCTACACTGCCCTACGAGGTCTCTATGAATCAGACTCCACTTGACCGCACACAATAGTCAAATATCTCTCTTACAGAGAGGCAGAGTGGTGGCAAAAGAAAATGACATATGAAAGAGTTCAAGCAAATTAACTTCGTAAAGCTGGAGGCCATGGCAGAGGAAGTGAGGGAAATGTATAAAGAACCTCATGAAGCTCATAGGAAACGTCAGAGTTAAACAATGCAGAGTTGATAGGATTGATTAGGAGAAATAATAAAAGATGAGGAAGTGAGAAGCAGAGAAAAACAAAAACAGAATAAAAAGAATAATAAATTAACTGAAAATATTCAGAAACAGACATACTGTTAAGTCTAATTTTATATTTTCCTTATTTAGCATCCTGTAAATATTAATTTATGCATTTATGCATATAATCCAGAGCAAATATGTTGCGGGAAAACAATCTGTTCATCAACCAGGTTTTCTCCAGGTGATAATATACAGTTGCTTCAAGAGAATGTTTGTGCTCTTAAAAGGTGAACTACCTTTCAAGTCTCCTAGTTACAGTAGCTTTGTCCTCTGTCTAGACTGACAACTTTAACAATTGTAACGTTGTTGACTTATGAACGCCTTTCCCCCAAAGTTCGTTTTCTTGCATACTTATATAAGCTCCCCCCCTTTTTCTAATGAACTTTGAAATAATTCACTCTAATTTACATTTACATGCTAACTGATTGAATAAAGCAGAACAAAGGACAACAGAATATCAAAAAGCCTGCAGAAATGTCAAGGACAGACTTGTATATTAACAAATGTATATAAACACAGTAAAAAAGAAAGTAATTCACTTTTGCTTCGAAGCCTGCTGTCCAGTCGATTCTGACTCATGGTGACCCCATGTGTGCAGAGTGAAACTGGACTCCATAGGTTTTTCCAGTCTGTGACCAAAAGCATTATTTTGAATAGAATGTGGGTTTTTGTTTCACGATTTTTATGTTCTTAATCATTAGCAAGAATATAAAAATTGTGAAACAAAAACCCACATTCTATTTAAAATAATGTGTTTTAGATAATAAAAATATATTTATTCAATTATAACTATGGAGATTTTAGTTAATGATCAATAACATTTTCTGGGCAATTGGCAGCGTGAATGTTCTCAACCAAGAGGTCAGATATCAGAGTTTGGGAGTTTAAAGTTTCTTTTTATTTTGCATTCCTTTAAGTATTAAAAAAAAAAAAATAACAATTAACATAAGGATATATTTATAATATTGTCAAAGAGCTGCCTGAATATTTTGAAGAGATCTTTCAGTGAGAAATAGGAACAGTAAGATAGGAATTATTCAAATAATTGCTGTATCAGGTATGGCTTAGATAAAGATAAATATAGGTGCTATTTTATATAAGAGTATTTTCTGGACATTTCTTTTTATTATTGTGATGCAGTTGACTTGTAATATGAAGGTATATATGAAGATATTAAAAAGCTTTTCAATTTATCTCATGAAATATAGTTACCACCGAAATTGCATTAGTCAATCTTAAAAATAGACATCGTGCATCTTATAAGTAACCAATGCACTTAATGGTTTAACAAGCTACATTAAAATAAATGACCATGAGTTGATTTCGTAGCAAGGTATTTTTCTGTATACCTCAAACAGCATATACAAGGCAATGTGTTTCACAGTTATGTCAAGTAGTTTCCTTTAATTAAATCATAAATTGTTTAGAAAATTTAAATCACATATATCTACTGTAAATATGCCCACAAATTATTTGGAAACATATTTTCCTGAATTGACCACATAGATTAAAATATAGAGAAACAATACTTACCAAGCAAATATTTAAATTCAGTTCAATAAACCTTTTGAATGGCTGTGTGACCCTACTATTTACTTAGCATCTCATTTCCCTGCAGCAATTTACATAAAAAATCCTCAAAAGAGATTTTCAATGCTTCCTCCTCTATTTTATCCAGCCTCCTCCAGTAAGACTAAATTCTGCTATCCACTATTTTGTTGAGATGGCTAATGCTTTCCACACTGCTCAATTCATTTTGTCTATTCTAATTTTTCATATTACTTGACCTATCCATAGCTTTTGACACCACTGATCACCTATTCTTCCCCCAGCCCAAAACCAAAACCAAACCCAGTGCCGTTGAGTCGATTCCAACTCATAGCGACCCTAGAGGACAGGGTAGAACTGCCCCATAGAGTTTCCAAGGAGCGCCTGGCGGATTCGAACTGCCAACCCTTTGGTTAGCAGCCGTAGCACTTAACCACTGCGCCCCCACACACCTATAAAAACTTCTGCCTTGCCTTAGGTTCAACCTAACTGGCTGTCTCTTAACTGACTCTTTGTTAACTCCTTCTCATTTTACTGGTTAGTAGTGGTGGAGCAACCGGGATCTGCCCTTGGACTTCTCTCCTTTTTATCCCACCCTTCTCAGCATCTCCACTTGATTGGCTAATATAAAAAAGAAAAAAAAAAAAATGTGGTGGAATCAATTCTGACTCATGGTGTTACAGAGCAGAACTGCACCATAAGTTTTTCTTGGCTGTGACCTTTATGGAAGCACTTCACCTGGCCTCTCTCTCATGGAGTCACTGGTTGGCTTTGAACTGCCAACCTTTAGGTTAGCAGCCAATTGCAAACTGCTTGCACCACTCAGAAACCTTTAATTGTCCAGTAAACCAAAACCAAACCTGTTTCCTTCAAGTCAATTCCAACTCACAGTGAACCTATAGGTCAGAGAACTGCCCCATAGAGATTCCAAAGAGCAGCTGGTGAATTTGAACTGCTGACCTTTTGGTTAGCAGCTTAGCTCTTAACCATTGTGCCACCAGGGCTCTTGATTGTCTGATAGGCATCACAAATTCAACGAGTTCAAAAATTATCTCTTGATTCCCATTCCTGTAACTTATTCCTCCGACAGTCTTCCCTGTCTCAGGTATTGACCACATTCTTCAGTTGCTTGGATCCGAAAACCCGGCAGAATCCTTAACTTTTCTGTTTCACACTCCACATGCTAGCATTAAGAAATCTTACCAGCTATACTTTGAAATATACCTAGTATATGATTTTATCTTGACACCTCCAGAAATTGTGTTATGGTCCAAGCTACCTCCATGTCTTTTTTGAATTAATGCAAAAGCCACGTTATTAGTCTGTGGCTTCCACTCTTGACCTTATTTTCAACACAGTAACAGGAGTGATCCTGTGAAAAACATTAAGTCAGAGTAAGGTCACTTCCCTTACTAAAAGTTTTCCAGTGGCTTCCTATCTAATAAAACAAAATACTTTCAATGGCTCAAAATGGCCATGGATATACTCACTTTTGAAACTCATCTTCTACTTCTCTTCTGCCTTGCTTCACTCCAGCCACACTGGCCTCCTGGCTTTTTCTGAACATCCGAGCCACCTGCCACCTCCACCCCCATCACCAACACGTAATCCTGCCTGAAGGCTTTCACACTAACTCTTCTCAGTCTGGAATGCAGTTCCCTGAGGTATCTTCAAAGAGGACTCCCTCACTTCTTTCAAGTGTCACCTTATAAATGAAGCTTTCATAACCACCCTACTTAACACCACAGTCTCTGCCCCGTACTCCACAGTTCCTACCCTCCTTCTCTGATCAGTTTTTTCATAGCATCCATCACCAACTCAACAGCATCTTAAAAACAACATTGCCCTATAACGTTCAACAGGACTTACCTGTTTTGTTTATTATCTCTCTCCCAAATTTAGAATATACACCCCATGAGCATTACGTTTTTGTTTGTCTAAAACCAGCTGTATGATCACATCTAGAAGAGTCACTTGCATACGTTTTTAATTACATATTTTAATTTATATAGAGCATTGGAAGAAGGAAATACACAGTCCCTGTCCACCAGATTTCAGTCCACCAGGGAAAAGATTCTTGCAACATCCCTGTTGCATCTGAGTTATAGATAATAAACTTTTAGAACAATGCCTGGAGCATAATGGAAGTGTTAGTTATCAGTATTGCTATCCTCAGGCTATCACCAAATATCATCTTTATGATTATCATAACTATTATTAAATGAATACATATACTGTGTGTCTAGTCTTGGCAACAGCCCTAGAAAAATATTTTTTGGTATCTTCATTTTGATGATGAGCAAACAGAAACTTAGGGAATTTCAATAACTTGCTTAAGGAAACAGAGCTAGTAAGCTTCAAATTTAAAATGCAAATTTAGAGCTGCCTGCATCTAGCATTTGCAATGATTCATTAATTTATGCTGCTTCCCCTTAACTTTTGCCTCAAAAATCTTTTAATTTACTAATAACATGTTATATGCAGTACATAGTTATGATTATGTAAGCTATGCCACGAATGTAAAATATAATCCCTCAGAATACTTAAAATAGACCTTGTCAAATGAGATATTAATGAGTTGCCCATAGTGAGGGTTAAGTCTGTGTGTGTGGCTGGGAGGGTTGTGGGGAAGCATTGGTGTGTAAAAATATAATGTTTTAATGTGTACATTTCTAAATTTTTGTGGAAATTTTATCCAATGAGTATTTGTTAAAACACAATGGAAAATATGTTTCCTTGCCTCAAGGAACTCCCATTATTTATCCAACCTTTCATTCCGTTAACAAGCATTTATTGAATACCTACAACATGTCAAGAGTGCATTCTAAATTTTGGAACTAAGAAGACAAAATGAAAGAATCCCCTATCTCAAAGAGTGCAAAGTAGATGAGCTAGAAATAAAAAAAGATTGCACTGCATTTCAATAAGGGCCATGACTGAAGTACCAGCACCATACTCTGAGAGAACAGTGAGGTCACATGGCTAATATCTGGGGTAAATGGCAGGAAAAATTTCTTAAAGATGGTAACCCTGAGTTGAGGATTTTAAAAAGCCTAGTTACAGGGTTGCCAGAGTCAATTGACTCAACGGCAACAGTAGCTGAAAGAAAGCAATTCTTTTTTTTAAAATAACTTATAACTATGTTGTTGTCTTGTGCCATTGAGTCGCTTCTAACTCATGGTGACAGGAAGTAGAACTGCTTTATAGCATTTTCTTGGCTGTATTCTTGGTGGAAGCAGATTGCCAGGGACTTTTCTTTCACAGTGCTGCTGGGTGGGTTCCCGCCACAAACCTTTTGGTTACTAATCAAGTGCAAACGCTTTGCTCCACCCAGGGACAGTGTCAAACATTAAAAAAAAAAAAAAAACCTACAAAATATCTGTAGCATAAAAAAAAACCCCACCTAGTGCTGTTGAGTCGATTCCGACTCATAGCGACCCTATAGGACAAGAGTAGAACTGCCCCATATCTGTAGCATAGGAACTATGTTTCAAATGTATAAGTCCTTGAACGTTCAGACCAGATACTAAACCTTTGCCAATCTTTTTCTGATTTTAATAATTGCAAGTGATGTCTATGACCTGGAAATAGTCATCAGATTTTATTTTTACCTCGTGAGAACATCTATTATGCATTACCTTGAGATGTAATGATTTGATACTTCTTATTTTCTCTAGTGCAGACTTGGTAGTGCAGTGGTTAAGCGTTGGACTGCTTTATCAAAAGGTCCGCAGTTCGAATCCACCATCCCCTCCTTGGAAACCCTATGGGGCAATTCTCCTGTGTCCTCTAAGTTCACTATAAGTAGAAGTCAGCTCGATGGCAATGAGTTTTTTTGGTGTATTTTCTTTAGTAGACTGTAAGAGGACCAATGCCTAGTAGAAATTGAGGACAAATGTTTGTTTCTTTTCCCTTCTTTGTATTCCCATTGTGCTTACAAGAGTGTTTATCATGGAAGTCAGTCAGTAATGAGTGAATTAACAAATGAACGGAATGATGAACTGTTAATCGGTGAAACAGAATAAAGGTGGGATCAGAGCCAAAGGCATTAATTTAATAAACATTTACAGAAGACTTACATATACAGCAAGCTCATTATGAAGACATAAAAATGCCCTTAGTTGTACATTCAAAGAGTTATTAATGTCACAGCAAGTCCATGGTCAATAGGATCTTCTTGAATAACGAGCCCCTCTGATTTCAGAGCAGTTTTCCAGTAGCATCATTTAATCACTGACTCTGGCAGAAAGTTAAACATTTGCTCTGCTTTTTAGCTTTTTTTATTTGAAAAAGAATTAGCGTTTGAAGATAAGGATGAAAAGATGATTAGAATATTTTATGAAAGATTTTCAGTTCCTCTTTAGTAATATGTTTATACATCATTTCTCGCAGCTAAATATTTAAATAACTTAAGCTTAATATATGTTTTGTCAATTTCATAGTTATAATACATGCCGTAATAAAACTGGAAACCAGGCCTAGGGTTGAATTGGTGTTTTAAATTGCCATATTGGCCCCAGAGGACTAGCTCTATGATTTAAGGTAAGTGTGTCAAATCTTGGGGACAGATGCCACAAAACAGAAATCTACATCATCTTAGAAACTGTTGTGGTAACTGAAAGTGGAGAAACGGAATGTGACATCTGAGAGAACATTGTAGAGTTAGTTGTTGTCACATATATTTTGGATATTGTAGTTTGAGATACCATTACTATGATTTTAATTCTATGGTAAATTTATTTGAGTTTAGATTCCATTCAATATATTCCTTCTGGTAAGCTTAATATTTAATTTACTTTGAATGTTGTTTTAAAATATGGTTGCACAGTTGCAAATAGTAAATGTTAGTCCCTTAGATACATAGACAAGTGTCTCATAGCCTATATGAGGAATGATAAAGCAATGGTTACCCTTCACTTCATTCATCTTGTTTATTTGAGATTGCATTCCATCTACACCACAAGTTGTAGCTGCAAAAAATTGCTTGAACATTTATATTTTGCAAGCACGCTCGTGCAATTTTGTTACCTACATGCCCTGGTGCTGTGACTACGCAAGTGACACTCAGCAGTACATCACAAACAGCTGTGCTGAATGAAGGCTTTTTAATATTTGTTTATGATTAAAGAAATGGGGTGAATGTATTTTTCCATCATCTCTATGAGATTCTATTCAAGGCCACGATGTAGTAACTAATTTTACATTGGCCAATTTATTTTAAATGCAGTGGTTTTTAGTTATCTTTGACAAAGACAAGGTAAAATTTTATCAGATATCCTAAGCTTTTCTGTGTGTCAGGTATCATGTGAAAGAAAAGGAAAAAAAAAAAAAAATACAAGGTGGCTAATTGTACACAATCTTAGCAAACATGTCCAATGCCATTTTCACACATAATTGGGATTCAGGTTCTTAAGATTTTTCATGATGGTAATTAAATTTTAAGTGTGTGCCATTTACCTTGAGTATGTCTTCATATTTCTAAAAAAATAACTGAAAAATTCTGTCTAACTTGGCAATGTGTATAACATAGCCAGACTTATGAATTGCTTTTTAAAAGCTGACTCAGTGATGCATGTCTGCGTGTGTGTGTGTGTGTGTGTGTGTGTGTGTGTGTGTGTATCCCACATGTTCATCATTGCTTTTAAGGAGGTCTGTGAGCTTGTCATAGTCCATCACTTAATCTGCATAGATCACAGTTGTCTTATCCAAAAAGCGAGAAGTTTGGATTAACTGAGTGGTCGGGCCTCCTTTGGTGCAATTGCGATAGTAATAATCTTAAAATTTTACTGTGTTCTCATCAAATGCTCATCACCATGAACTTGTTATAAATAAAAAGCTACATCAGTCTTCAGTATTTCACTTTGTAATTTTCAACAGGGCCACCAAGTGCTATTTAGAAAAACAAACAATTTTTATTAAAAACACTAAAGAAATTCATGATAGATATAATTGGTTCATAAAGGTCTGGATGGAGGTTTCTTTAAAAAAAAAGAGGTGACTTTCTCCCAGTGAAATAGTTCACAGACATAGTATTTAGGAAGGATGCCTGCTATTATGTACAGGTACACTTACACAAGTTCAAATTGTCAGGAGAGATTTCCCGGGCATTCACACCGATTTGGGGATAATTAATTTGAATGAAGTTCCCCTGAGTGCTGAATAGTTTTAAGTTACAGAATAAAGTTGGAGAATATTTGGCTGGATAACCTCAATCTTGATTATAAAAGGTATTTTTTCAGATACCATATCTTCCTTTAAATAAGAAATATATACTTTTTCTGAATTTTAAATCCTCTTTAGCACCAAAAGGAGCATTGTAATCTGCTCCTTACTTCTACTATTAAAGTTATATAAAAACAGTGATTTAAATATTAGACTTATATTAAGGTAAGTGTGGAAAACATTGTCGATTTTTAAGATTATCATCTTTTCACCAGAATATCGTAGGGGTAAGAAAACTTAAGACATTAACTAATCCAGATGATTCATTTTTCAGATTGTGAAAAAGTGAGGAAAATGGATAAAATTAGCATGCCCATGGTTTCTTGTTAGAGGGTAGAGGAGCTGATTGTAGACTTTCCTGGCCAGTCCAGCAAGCTCTCTAGCCCAGCTGACTGCTTCACTTTCAATGCAAATTAGTTCCAGTGGATTAATTTTCAAATGAATACTTGCCTTACATATAGCAGGTAAAGGCCTAAGATGTCAGAACAAGGTTAGGAAATGGGTAGACAGAACAAGACTGCAAAGTTGTTCCCATCAAAATAAATAAGCTGAAAGACCTCAGGTTTAACCCTTCTGTACCAAAGAAACTGAAACATCAAATCAGTGAAGAAAAACCTGTCACCCAAAGGCTAACCCATTGTGTACTTAGATAGCATGGTGTAGGGAAATAATAAAAGCCTTTGAAGTGAAATTAAAAAAAAAAAGGCCTCACATAATCATAGCTTAACGTACAGGACCCATAAATGCATCTTATCAAAAAAATGTATTACCAAATCTAACTACTGAAACCCAGAGAAAAGCTTAATTTATTTGATCATATTTATTATTTTAACACTATACCAATGCATACACACACACAAATGTGTGAATTTCAAATTCAAATTATAGAAAATTGTGTAGAGCAATAAGTTTAGGTCTGCAGTTTAGGCTTAAAAATAATTCAGATTTAGGTTGAAAACAGAATAAATGATAAATAGAAGAATAAATAAAATATGTGATAAATGCCTCATTTTACCAAGTTGAAGGAATATTTCCATGCAAGTTGGTACTTTGCTGCTCTGCAATCTTTGATTTCACTGGAAGTATGATAATAAAACCTCCAATTATAAATTTGCCAGATCCTTTATGTAAGAAAATCATCATGTCTATATAAAGACATTCTATTTATTAAAATTTCATACTTTAGATTGTTCTCTAGATAGTCTCCAGATATTTTTCTCTTGAAGTGAATTAATTGATTCTCATCTCCCCAGAGAAAAATATAATATCATGGGAAGAGTAAGGACCTCAAATTCAAACAGATTTGAACTTGAACCTTGCCTGTCCCAATTAGGCAAGTTTCTTAATCTCCTCTATTCTTGTTTAAACATATTTAATTAACTGGAGTAGTTTTAAAAACTTGGCAAGATAAGATATAACCTGATAGACTAACCTAATATGATTTTTAACTTTATAAAATAACCTCTAACTCTTTTTCAGTGTATTTTTCCTATCCGTAAATTCAGGCTTACAAAGACACGTGGATAATAAAAAATTAAATTAAAGTTTAGGATTCCAGGTTCTTAAAACTAAGCAGCTATCATATTTCTATTCATTTAGAGAAAACGAAAATATGGCTTTTTTAAATTTATGTTTAAATTTTATTTAAACTTAGTATGTTGTCAGGTGCTATCCAGTCAATTCAGACACATAGCAACCGTATATGATCAAGTAGAACTGCCCTATGGGGTTTTCTTGGCTATAATCTTTATGGGAGCAGATCTCTATATCATTTTTCCCACGGGGCCTCTGGTGGGTTCAAATTGCCAATCTTTTGGTTAGCAACCAAGCACTTAACTGTTGTGCCGTCAGGTACTCAACAGAAAAATAACATTTAAAATGCAATCATTAAAATATTATGCAGTTTTATTATTCAGAGTGTATGTGTTTGAATCTCTCTTTGTACATTTTTTAATTTTATTCTGTTTTAGGTAAAAGTTTACAGCTCAAGTTAATTTTTCATTCAGTCCCTGTCCCTTCCTGCCTTCTCGTTTTGCATTTGGACAGGAGTTGCCCATTTGGTCTCATGTATTTGATTGAACTAAGAAGCATGTTTCTTACATGTGTTATTTTTTGTTTTATAAGCCTGTCTAATCTTTGTCTAAAAAGTGGGCTTCAGGAATGGTTTCAGTCCTGGGTAAGCAGAGTGTCCAGAGGCCATAGTTTCAGAGGCTCTTCCATTCTCTGTCAGACCAGTAAGTCTCGTCTTTTTTCATGACTTTGAATTGTGTTCTACATTTTTTCCCATTCTGTCCAGGACTCTCTGTTGTGATTCCTGTCAGACCTGTAATTTGTGGTAGCTGGGCACCATCCAGTTTCCGGGCTCAGATTGGTGAAGTCTATAGTTCATGTGGCCCTTTAGTCCTTTGGGGTAATATTTCCCTTACATCTTTGGCTTTCTTCATTCTCCTTTGCTCTGCAAGGAATGGGACCAACAGATGTATATTAGATGGCCATTTGCAAGCTTTTAAGACCCCAGGTGCTACTCACCAAAGTGAGATGTAGAACATTTTTTTTTTGAACTATGTTATGCCAATTGACCTAGTTGTTCCCTGAGACTATGGTTCCCAGCCCCTAGACCCAGCTACTCGGTCCCTCAAAGTGTTTGGATGTGTCTAAGAAACTTCTATGGTTTTGCTTTGGTCTAGTTGTACTGACTTCCCCTATATTGTGTGTTGCATTCCCTTCACTGAAATTGACACTTACCTATCTAGTCAGTGATTTCTTCTCTGCCTCCCTCCCTACCCTCATAACCATCAAATAAGGTTTTTTTTTTTTTTTCCGTGTATAAACATTTTCTTGAGTTTTTATAAAAGTGGTCTCATGCAATATTTGTTCTTTTGTGAACAGCTGATATTTGACAAAGGGCCAAAGTCCATTAAATGGGTAAAAGACAGTCTCTTCAATAAATTATGCTGACATAACTGGATACCCATTTGCAAAAAAAAAAAAAATGAAACAAGGTTCATACCTCACACCATACTTAAAAACTAACTTAAAATGGATCAAAGACCTAAATATAAAATCTAGAACAATAAAGATCATGGAAGAAAAATAGAGGCAATGCTAAAGGCATCTGTATTTTAAGAGTTTTTAAAAAATTAACAGCATTGGGGCGGAAAAAAAGAGCCCCAGTAAAGCACTGAACTGCTAACTGAAAGGTCAGGGGTTTGAACTCATCAGCTGCTCCGTGGGACAAAGATGTGGCAGGCTGCTTCAGTAAAGATTACAGCATTGGAAATCCTATAGGGCAGTTTTACGCTGACCTATAGGGTCACTATGAGTCAGAATAAACTGGATGGGAATGGTTTTTGTTTGGTTGGTTGGGTAATAAAAAAGTAAACTGCACAGTACTCAAATTGTTTATGGTCTTAATAGTGGCTTTTTCAGGAAAATATATATATATATTTGATGGGTTTTTAATATCAGTCTATAATTTTCATTTCTCCAACTTCCCCAGAGAACTTTCCCTGTTGATGCTAATTAGAAATAACAGTACTGTCTCTGAACACCCACAGTGGTTTTGTTGCGTATCTCTCATAGCATACCTCACTTCCTCCCTTGCAATAAAGGGGTTTCAGACACATTGTATGTTCTCTTCTCGTCCATAAACTCATTGTCTTATTTATCTTTGAAATCCTCAGAGTGTCTGTCTAGCACAGTGACTTTCACACTGTAAGCTCTTGACAATTTGTTAGTTAGTGAATGAATGAACTACCAATTCAGCATTTGCTATTCTGAACGCAAGACTGTTATTTTTAAAATGACATTTCATTTAAATTATTACCCCAAAATGTTATTCTAAAAATCTTTAAATCCATTTTGTATTTAGGAACGCATTAACAGTGGTCAATAATTTAGCTATTAATGTGAAGTGTCATTTCACCAGGGTTTCATCCCGTGAAATGGATGATATGAAAGCATTTATTTAGAAGAGTTTTAAAGCACTTATGTGCAGTCCAAAGCACTCAATTTCTAAGCTAAATGCTTCACTAGTTCACTCTCTGGCAAGTCTATATGACTTTGGCTTTAAATTAGAGAGCAACACTTCCTCACTTTCTAACTTGAGATATCATTTACATTCTGCACTGCTTGTCCATGTGCTTCTGTCTTTCAGATAATACATTACCTTTCCTGGCATATGGCAGTTTCAAAATGTTCTCACAAGTGTTATTATTATTATTATTTTTTGACTCTTAGAACAGTTCTGGTATAGTTAGAAAAAAAATTATAAAGCCGATCTTATAATAAGCATTCAGTGCTGGAGGAGTTTTAGCTTCTTTTCCCAATTCTCATAGGCTGAGTGAGTGGTAGAATGAGGGTTGGTATCCATGACTTCTAATACATTGCCAACTGCTCTTCCCTTTTCATTTCTGTTCTTTGAATTGATATAATATCAACGACTACTATAAAAACAACAACAATGAATATTTGAAGGTAAAGTAGTCAAGGAAGAAATTTGCATTGAAGAACTTTCTGATGTCCTCAAAGACAGCAGAATCACAAAGAGCTGGTTCTGTTCTGTTTTAATCTATTAATTTTTTTGCATGTTTTCCAATGCATTTAACACACACTGCTGTTGTTTAGGGCTATTATTCAAAAGAGAGACAAACCGTTATTTCAAGCCATCAGTCTTTGTTCTTTGAAAGAGCTTTTTAAAAATCCTCTTTTTTTGGGACTCTGTAGAATTTCTCCCCTAGTTCATCCCCAGAGATAATCCTCAGATGAAATGTCAGGAGCAGTTCCAATTTTGGAAGTTGTCTTGTTGCAGCAAATGTGATTTACTGTGCATGGTTCTCCTTTCAAAGGTGACCATTTTGGAAATGTAATGAAGTGTTTACAAAAAAAAAAAAAAATAGCTTAAGAAATATGACAGCAGGAACCTCACCTAGAATTTTAGGAAAAGGAAGACTCACAATCATACAGAAACATACAGACCTGTAGCACACACACACACACACAAATAATTTTTTAAATTTAAAGTGCCCTTAAGTGTAATGTTTATAGATTCCAAAAATGGCAGTGTTAAACACACACACATTTAACCTTTATTTCTTTATTACAAAATAATTCCATTAGTATATAGATAGATAGATCTATATATATATATCATATATATGTATATAAGGTCTATAAGTTTCAGTTCAAAAACACAATTTTCTTTTTCCTTTCGTTCTGTGCTCTTTTCTAACGCACAATGAAAAAAGTAAATACATAATGTAACAATGTAGATATTTCTTTTAAAGATGATTTCAACACTTCTTTTAACTCCTCTGGAGCCCTGGTGTTGCAGTGGTTAAGCATTAGGCTCGTAGCCAAAAGGTCGGCAGTTCAAATCCATGAGCAGGCCCTTGGAAACCCTACTCTGTCTGGTAGGGTTGCTATCAGTCAGAATTGACTCAATCACAATGGTTTTTTTTTTAAGTTTTTTTTAACATGGATTCCATATAGTAATATTAGTTTTGCATCTATTTTTTAATTTACTAAAAGCACTTCTTATTTCAATGGTAATTAGTAATTATCATAGTCATTTTTTTTAGTTTTACTTGATTACAGGCCAACTTCAATCCATATATTTCATGTATTTGTCATAAACATGTATTTTCCCTGCTACACACATTAGTACTCTACAATTGTTATTGTGTTAATCATTTTTACGGTCAATTACATAAGTTTCTATCCAAAGTAATTCACTACAGAATATTTTTAACCAAAGATTTTCATAAAAAAATAAAGCATGGTCACCAGCCCAGGGGCAAGGACTAGAAGGCAGGAGTATACAGGAAAGCTGGTAATAGGAACCCAAGATTGAAAAGGAAGAGTGTTGACATGTTGTGGGTTGGTAACCAACGTCACAAAATGGTATGTGTACTAATTGTTTAACGAGAAGCTAGCTTGTTCTACAAACCTTCATCTAAAGTACAATAATAATAAAAAAAAAGTGTGGCATCTTAGTTCTAAATAATAATAAAGACAGCATGCAAAATGATTATATCTGATTCAAAATAAAATAGAATATTTTATCATTTTGGGGGGGTCAAAAAAATTTTTTTTTTTTTTTTATTTACCTAAAGAACTATTTAATGTACAATGTTGGAAGTTACAGGAGCTTCATGAAAAAAATGGTTTAACGTGTAATAAACTAACCTTAAATGACAGAGCAATCCTGAAATATCTAAAAGGAAATACTTTGAGTACACTATACATTTAGATTATTAGGCTTTTACCCATTTCATTATAATATTACAGGTAAAAGCAATTATAAAAATAGCTGCACTTTACATGGTAAAAATTGTCTTGTGGAGGGATTTTTTTTTTAAAAAAAAGGACCCAAGGGGGAAAATTTAGACGGACATAATTATCACAAATTAAAACTAAACTTTGCAGTCTTCATTAAAAAATAATAATAATAAATTAAAAATTACTAGAAAAAAATAATACTTTTAGCAGTCAGAATGCCCGTAAGAAAACAGATGGCACACTGAAAGAGTGTAACTGGGGAAATGAAGGGGCTATTTAGAGTGTAAAGCAGAGGGGTGAACAGCGACAGGAAGTCATTACCACTCCTTAGGCCTGAAGGGGCAAAGAAGCATCTTTAAAAGGTGCTTAAAAGTTTTCTTGTTGCAGCAGGTGTGATTTACTGCAAATGGTTTTTTAAAAAATGGTGAGCATTTGGGGAATGTAATAAATTGTTTTAAAAAAATGCTTAAGACCTATCACAGCTATGTCCTCAAATAGAATTTTACTAAATGAATCACACTTGCAAACACAGATAGGTCAAGTTTAATGTTTAGTATAGAATTCATGTATAGATTCAAAATGTGCATTGGGGTCAAAATTAAGGTGTTAGTTACCCCATTGTACCAAATGGCACAGTCAAAATGCTTTGCCAATGAGCTGAATGTTCACACTCAATTTAGACGTGACAAGCCTCACTCAGTGATACATACCCATTCATTCAAAAAATATTTGTCAAGCACCCGCTATGAACCAAGCTGCAGGGCTAAAGCATTGAATTCAACAGCCACTGTCTTTGCTGTTGGTGAATTTACAGTTGGTTGGGCAATATTAGTCATTAAACAAACATTAACATAAATATATGTTTAACCACAAATTGTGACATGTGCTGTGAAAAACAATAGCAGAATGTAGTTTCTATCCTCAAGATGCTTCCGTGACTTAATGCTGCACACCTTTGATGGTTGCATTGGTCTTTGTAAGTCATTGTGGACTGTGTGATCCAGATTCATAATCAAAAGAACTTTCTCCTACAGCAGATGGACTTGCTATGGTCACCTCTCATCCTACAAACACTTACAAAAATGATATCCTGAGTTAATTAAATCTCAATATAGGCTTTCCCAAAAGGATTTTTTGCATCAAGAAAATCTACCTTATTAAATTAAATTAAATTAGTTTGGCTAAAAAAAGAAAAAATATATATTAAAAATTAAAGCCACAATAAAGCATAAATGCAGAAGACTTGAAATTCCCTTTGAATTCAGAAGTAAAGGGTATTTAGGGAAATATTTCTGAGTAACTCAGTACATGTCACTAATTGCACTAATTATTATTTTGTCACATTTATTACCTTCATCTTTCATAGCATGACTAATTAAGTGACAAAAACAGGTTTTATATTGTGATCAAACAAATTCTGTTACATCCACCCTACTGATGTCTTCAAAGAAAGTGCTGTCACAGTTTTTCCAGTAAAGAACTTGTAAGTCGGTAAGTAGAAAAATGTCTCAGTTTAAAGAACATAAGCCTAAGGCCTGGATGGACTTGATAGCAAGGGTAAAGATATGCAAAGAAAGACTTCCAGCAGAAACTAATTTAACACAATTCATACTGTCTGGGGCATACGAATGCTCTTTTTTAGTACGCCCATTGTAACTCTTACTTAATATCACAGGAGGCTGTTAGTTGCAACTGGAAGCTTCACAAAGGATCTTCCCGGCAGAAGGGGAATTCTATTAATGACTGAGTTCTCTTTTAAGTGCTGGACAGAAGCCAGAAGAAACACAAAGCCCATAAGCCTCCAACAATAATGTAACAGACTTTGACACAGGAATAAAATTGTGTGTGTGTGTGTGTGTGTTTGTATAAAAGATATAGTAGCTCATTTCTGGGAATATTATACCTCATGATGGCAAAGGTGGGATAGATAACATAGCCAAACTAGACCAAAATCATCTAAAAATACATGAAATAAAAATACATGAAATAATGACTACAGCAGACAAAAGTCACAAACTGACATCAAATGACCTTCTTTTCCATGGTACAGAACTTCGGATCTATACCTAACTAATTTTTGACCCGCAGGGAGGTCAGAAATTGCTTTCAAAAGAGTGTGCTGGTTCTGCCTGCCAGTGCATCTGAAGCACACCTCTGCTCATATTGGCTCACTTTCTGATTATAAGCATTTTTTTATAACAAAAAGCCCGCGTTGTCAGGTATCAGCAGACACCATTTTGAACCATTCGTTATCTAGTCAGTCTGAAGCCTGGTTGAGACAATTGATATTTGAGATTGATGGTCTATTTGGCAGCCATCCCTAGACATTGTCTAAGCTCTGACCCTATACTGAGTCACTACAAATTTATATTTCCAGACCACACAGTTGGCTATTAGGTTTCATATGACAGTAGAAATGGCCATATAAAGAATATTCATGTATTTTTTTTTTGTAAAATTAAGACATTGCATACAATATCATTTAATTTTCCTTGTCTCAATATCAACACAAAATTAGTTATTTTGGAGTTTTAATGCTAAGAAAATACTAGTCTCCCCTGATGAATGGTGTGCTACCATTTAATTATAAGAGAGAGATTTCTCATCATGTTTCCCTTTTTCTCGGACTTCCAGAACACAGATGTAAATCTTGTACTCAACTCTTTCTCCTATTGTGTCTTAATATGTTTAGAGTTTAGATGACTTTACTGGGAACTGCTAAATATTCACTTTAACAGTTGCCAGAGTTTATATAATAAAGAAGTAAACTAAAAAGGAAATGTGTACATATTAAAATGGTTAGCAATAATGAATATAAATTGTTAAGCTTCTACCAAAATTTAACAGTGACAATGAAACAGAATCAACTTATAGTTATAGAACTTTTTTTTTAACTTTGTTTACCTTTATGCAAAATATATTCCCTAAAGGTTAATGTCTAGCTCCCCTAAATCTTTAGTGCTGAAATTTTATTTATTGATTACTCCATGGTGAATAAATTTTATTTTGATTTCTAATATCAACTCCGTCATGATGCTGTCCATTACACCCAATAAATAGCTCTAGAGGATAACTGTGCAGACAGAGCCCTAAGTTGATATGTACAAATTAGTATAAACATTTGGATTCAACAGTGCTAAACCTTTTAGTGCTTGGGGCCTAACTGAAAGGTTGACAATTCAAACCCACTCAGCATCTTCACAGGAGAAAGACCTGGCAATTTGCTCCCATAAAGGTTACAGGGTAGAAAACTCTGTGGGGCAGTACTACTTTGACACATGAGGTTGCTATGAGCCAAAAATCCGCTCAGTGGCACCAACTGGCAACAACATATCTTTTAAGAAAAAACCATGAGAAAGTTTTTCTCACAAGACCATGTTGGTATTAGAGCTTCCCTTTTATAAGAAGTAGGACTCAAGTTGTCAGACTGTTTAATGGGAAACATAGAGGTTTTCACTTTAAAAAGAATTGAAACTATAGTGTACAGGGAAATCAGATCAATCTTATTCCCACAAGAATATGAACAATTGTTGTATTTAGACATATACCAATTAAGATTCAGTATTGATACTTTAAATTTATTGGGCATTGTCTTAGCTGGGTTCCCTAGAGGAAAAAAACCAGTGAGATGCATGTAAATATATACAGAGATCAAGAGGGAGAGAGAGATTTACTTCAAGAAAATGGCTTACTTCGAGAACTGGCAAGTCCCAAATCCTTACAGAGCCAGGTGGCAGGCTAGGCACCTGTAACTCAGGGGATTTTAAGGCCTGGCAAATTAAAAATGTGCAAGTCAGGAAGCTTGCCAGGGACTTATGCAGGCTTATGTCCCAAGAACCGGAGATCAGGAGACAAGAAGAATGCAGGGTCAAGAGAGAGAGAGCTTCCCAGAATTTCCGTTTATATTTTGGAGGCAGAGCACACACCCAAGGAAACTCCCCTTTCAACTGATTGGTTGATTACATCAGATCACACCATGGATGCTGATTACATTACACTACACAACGGAACAGTGATCAGTCCAGTATCTGGCCAAACCACTGAGAATCATAGTATAGCCCAGTTGACACATAAAATTAACCATCACCGGCATTATTTGGAATTACTTACAAATTTTTTGTCAGATTCTTTAAAAGAAAATACCTATTATTAATCTTTTACAGTAAAACCTGCAAAAGCTGGAAGTGATGTAAGGTGGAAACTTATCAGAGAAGGAAAACTCAAATATTTTCCACTGTTAGAGAGTGATAGAAAATTAGTAAGACTTCACCTTGTCAAAGGCAGAAACCTTGCAAGACCCAGAAAAACAAGGCAGTTCCTTTAAGTTCTGGCTCTCACAGGGTTCACGGTGTATTTAACGTTTTAATGTTACTATGAAAAAGATTTGAAATATCAGTAGTATGTCTTACTTTACCCTACCTTCCTTACTTTAACACCAAGTTTGAACTTACATAAAAATAGGCATCATATGATGATATTTTTTTACTGGAACTTACAGTATATAGCCATATCATCTATTCTCTTATTCCTGAGGACTGAGATAAGTAAGGTAATAGAAGACTCAATTATGGCTATTTTAAATTGAAGCTTAATCCAAGCTTAGCATTTATTAGTGTTGTTGTTTTGTTGTTAGGTGTTGTCCAGTCAGTTCCAATTCATAGCAACCCTATGTATGTACAACAGAATGAAACATTGCCCAGTCCTGCACCATCCTCACAATCATTACAATTTTTGAGCCCATGTGTCAGTCTCTTTGAGGATCTTTTTCTTTTTTGCCGACCCTATACTTTAGTAAGCATGATGTCCTCCTCCAGGGACTGGTCTCTCCTAATAGCATGTCTAAAGTAGGTGAGACGAAGTCTCACCATCCTCACTTCTAAGAAACATTCTGGCTGTACTTCTTCCAAGACAGATTTTTTCGTTCTTCTGACAGTCTATGATATATTCAATATTCTTCACCAACACCATAATTCAAAGGCTTCAATCCTTCTTTGGTCTTCCTTGTTCATTGTCCAGCTTTCACATGAATATGAGGCAACTGAAAATACCATGGCTTGGGTCAGCGGCTCCTTAATCCTCAAAGTGGCATCTTTGCTTTCAACACTTTAAAGAGGCCTTTTGCAGCAGATTTGCCGAAAGCAATACATAATTGATTTCTTGACTGCTGCCACCATGGCTGTTGACTGCGGATCCAAATCCAATAAAATCCTTGATAACTTCAATATTTTCTTTGTTTATCATGGTGTTGCTTATTGTTTCAGTTGTGAGGATTTTTGTTTTCTTTATGTTGAGATGTAAGCCATACTGAACGCTGTAGTCTTTGATCTTCATTAGAAAGTGCCCCAAATCTTCTTCTATTTCTGCAAGCAAGGTTGTGTCATCTGCAAATTGCAGGTGATTAATGAGTCTTCCTCCAGTCCTAATGCTGTGTTATTCTTCATATAGTCTAGTTTCTCAGATTTCTTTGCTCAGCATATAGATTGACCAAGTATTGTGAAAGGATACAACCCTAATGCACACTCTCTTGATTTTAAACCATGAAGTATCTTCTCGTTTTGTTTGAATGACTGCCTCTTGGGCTATGTTCAGGTTCCATATGAGTATAATTAAGTGTCCTGGAATTCTCATTCTTTGCAATATTATCCATAATTTGTTAGGACCCTCACAGTTTAATGCCTTTGTACAGTCAATAAGACACAGGTAAACATCTTTCTGGTATTCTCTGTCTTCAGCCAAGATCCATCTGAAATCAGCCATGATATCCCTCATTCCACATCCTCTTCTGAATTCAGCTTGAATTTCTGGCAGTTCCCTGTTGATGTACTGCCACAACCATTTTTGGATTAGCTTCAGCAAAATTTTACCTGCATATAACATTAATGATATTTTTGATAATTTCTGTGTTCTGTTGGAGCACCTGTCTTTGGAATGGGCATAAATATGGATCTCCTTTAGTCAGTTGGCCAGGTAGCTGTCTTCCAAATTTCTTGGTATAGATGAGTAAGTGCTTGCAGTGTTGAAACATCTTAACTGGTATTTAGTCAGTTCCTGAAGGCTTGTTTTTCACCAATGCTTTCAGTGCAGCTTAGACTTTTTCCTTCAATAGCATCGGTTCTTGATCACATGCTCGCTACCTGTTGAAATGGTTGAACGTTGACCAGTTCTTTTTGGTGTGGTGCTTCCTGCATTGTTCAATATTTTGCCCATGGAATCCTTCAATATTGCAACTCGAGGCTTAAATTTTTTCATCAGTTCTTTCAGCTTCAGAAATGGTGGGCATGTTCTTCCCCTTTGGTTTTCTAACTCCAGGTCTTTGCGCATGTCATTGTAAGACTTTACTTTGTCTTCTTGTGCTGCACTTTAAAATCTTCAGTTCAGACCTTTTAAGTTGTCATTTCTACCATTCACTGTAACTACTGTACTTTCTAGAACAAGTTTCAGAGTCTCTTCTCACATTCATTTTGGTCTTTTCCTTCTTTCCTATCATTTTAATGAACTTTTGCTTTCTTCATGTATGATGTCCTTGATGTCATCCCACTATTCATCTGGTCTTCTGTCACTAATGTTCAATGTGTCAAATCTATTCTTGAGATGGCCTCCACATTCAAGTGAGATATGCTCAAGTCATACTTTGACTCTCCTAGACTTCTTTTAGTTTTCGTCAGCTTCAACTTGACATACTTATGAGCAATCGATGGTATGTCTCCCAGTCAGCCCCTGGCCTTAGTCTAACTGAGAACATTGAGCTTCTCCTTTGTCTCTTTCCACAGATGTAGTCAGTTTGACTCCTGTGTATTCCATCTGGTGAGGTCTATGTGTAAAGTCATTGTTTATGTTGTTGAAAAAGTTATTTCTAATAAATAGATTGTTGGTCTTGCAAAATCTGTCATGTGATCTCTGGTGTCATTTCTTTCTCCAAAGCCATATTTTTCAAATACTGAACCTTCTTTGTTTCCAACTTTTGGATTTCAATCACCAGTAATTATCAATGCATCTGGATTGTATGTTTGATCAATTTCAGACTGCGGAAGTTGATTAAAAATTCTCAATTTCTTCAGCTTTAGCATTAGTGGTTCGTGCATAAATTTGAGTAATAGTCATATTAACTGGCCTTCCTTGTAGGCATAAGAATAGCATCCTATCATTGACATCATTGTACTTCAGGACACATCTTTAAATGTTCTTTTTGACAGTGAATGTGGTGCCGTTCCTCTTCAGTTTGTCATGTACACCGTATGATTGTCTGATTCAAAATGGTAAGTACTGCTCTTGTCTGTAAGTTTGTTGTACTGTGGTGGCTTGCTTGTTGCTGTGACGCTAGTAGCTATGCACTGGTATTTCAAATATCAGCATTGTCACCCATGGTGGATAAGTTTCAGTGGAGCTTCCAAACTAAGACAGACCAGGGAAGAAACACCTGGCAATCTACTTATTGGTATTAGTGTGCATTATTATAGAATTTCATAAACCCAGAGAATATTTAATCAATCAATCTACCTATCTAATTAACTTTCTGATTAAATGCTTCAAATAGGCTGGCGTCTTAGTTTCCTATGACTCTCGTAACAAAATAACACAAAGTTGATGACTTTAATGAATAAGAATTCAGTGTTTCATAGTTTTGGAGGCTAGAAGTCTGAATTCAGGGCATGGCAGGGCTATGCTCTCTTTCTGTTTCTTCTAGAAGGTCTTTCCTCATCTATTTCAGCTTCTGGTGGTCCCAGGCATTTCTTGGAGTTCCTTGGTGTTCCTGGACTTGTAGATGGATTCTCACACAGTGTGCCCTCCATATGTGACTCCCCCTTTATAAAACGCCACTTAGAGGGGATTAGAACTAGGAGCAATTCTACTCTAGAAGGACATAACTAATGATATCTTCAAAGAAATATTCTATTTCCCTAAGCAAGAGCACATCCACAGTAAAGGGGCTAGGACTTTAACGTATCTTTTTGGACAATACAATTCAATTTTAAATTGATTTGGGACACAATTTTGTTGCGTGTCCAGATATGACATAAGTCTTTTTGGCATTCAAAGATTCCCAATATATAATCCCCAATACTTTTCTATTCTTATCTCTCACTCCTCTGTTTATGTTTTCTAAATTTAAGGGAAACCAGGCTACTGAAGCTTCACAAGAATACTTCCTCAGCTTTTTATCAAAAACTCCTTCTTGTACACTATTCCTTCAGGAATTCAATCCCTCCTTTAAGGACTATCTCAACTGTCTCTTTGTTTATGCTCCTCTTTACTTGGTACAAACACTTGCTCTTTTGAACTTCTAAACTGCTTTATGCTTATCTTGTGGCATTTACTTCTGCTTTGTATCTTGTGGCCTTGCATATCCTGTGACTCCTATTAATAAGATGGTCCTCTGTGGATTGGACTGAATCTTATATATTTGTTGTTCCCTGGCAATACCGAGCATCATGCTCGCACATAGCAGGCCCGTAATAAAAGATATGCATTTATTTTCTAAGTTATACCATTTGTTTTCCTGTTGTAAGGAGATCTTTGCATAGTGGAAAATGCTGGAGCAAAATCAACAATAAACCTGGGCTTATTCTGTAACACAGAGGCCCAAAAGTTTTATTCATTCATTCAACAAATATGTATTGATCCCTTGTGGTTATCTATATACCACCTGAGCTGGAAAGTAGAGTAAATGGTCATATTGACTTGCATTTTGCCATTCTTTTCCAGATGCAGGTAAGATTGATTTGGTTTGTCTTCTCGTTGCCTTCTTTGCTTGCACTGAAGGACTGGAGGAGTGGTTTTGAATGAGTGCTTTCCATAGTCTTTTAAGAGCTGTAGAAGGAAAGAAGATTGGTGTCCAAGCAGTGGCAAGCCCTGACACTCTCTCTGCTTCTTCTTTCATCAAAGCAGCTTTGCCAAAATTTCTCTTGTATTACTCATTGGAATCCTGAAAAAGAAGAAAAAAATTCTGCATGTGACGACTGGAACAAAAAATATATTTGATAATCATGGTTGGAGAGAAATACTGTTGTAAAAAGAGGGCAATCTTGGAAAGGTGAATTATATTGTATTGTTGTATTACATTGCTTTTGTGATGAATCTCTCTCAGTATTCAAAAATGGAACTTTTTTTTTGTTTTTTCTTTAACGGCGTCCTGACAATTGAAGGGGAATTGTATCACTTATAAAAAATTGGGCATGATCATGTAGGGTATAGTGTTCCTGTAAACTAAATAATTTAGGATAAAAGTGAGGCTGAATTTCTTAAAAGGTAAACTGGCTCTCAGGTAGTTGTTTTCTGGTATAAGAATATTCCAAGTGAAACAGCTTCGACAATTAGGGTTCATGGTTGGTTGAGTGGATTATCTTCTCTGAGCCTCTCTGGATCTTTCTCTTACTGAAGCCCTATGGCTGCAGCAGCTCCACCCATGAAGTCCTTTCAGGAACTGGTCAAAATCAAGAAGGCAAAAGAAACTTGTTCCTCACATTTCTCACTCCTTTTGATAGGCAACAAAATTTTCCCAGAAGCTCTCAGCACGCTGCCCCAGGTATACATCCCTTGACCATGGTCTAACAGTGAGAGACTGGAAATCGGAGTGCCTGGCGTTTTTAGCCTCTTCGAAGGGCAGAGGGCCCTATCAGCAAGGAGAAGGGAGTGAAATGACTGACTGATCTGTGCCATAGAAAAAAACAGCAACTGAGAAATGTTGTCAAAACAGATGCTTAAAAAAAAAAAAGCCAGATTCTTCCTGCATTAAATTAGTGTGGTCCTAACCAGATGCTGAAATAAACAATATTTAAAGCAGTTACTTTAAGTGAAACTGCATGACTTTTAATTCATGATATTTCTTGTTATGTTAAAATTACAAACAGTTAATTGTGTGCCACTGGTTTTTATTTCTGATTCATTTTCAGCTTATTCATATTTGATTGTCATTCACTACTTTGCCTTTTGAAGAAAGATTAAAAAGCAGGTTTGTTTGAACTCCTCATGCGTTTGCGATTGTTGATGCCATTTGTCTAGTGTGAATTAAAGTGCACTTGTGTGCTTCCTTCTTTGATGCTTGTCTTTGTGTCCACCAAGCACAGCCCTTTGTTACTGCATTGTTTCATCTTTTATGTCTGTTTTATACTTTCCAGAGAAAAAGAGTTTAACAAATTTTAAAAAGATTTACTTAACCAAAAGTTTTTTTTTTTTTTTTAGAATTGCAAGGAAACATTAGATACTGTGGACCATGTTTCTATCTTTTCTACATGAACTGCTCTCCATCATATCTTGACACCTTAAAACTACAGAAAACCGGTTTGCAAAATTACAGCTCAGCATTTGCCTTTCTCCATTTAAAGTTTATAATGCACTTTTACAATTATCAAAACCCAGGGTTTTTCCAACTAACTCAGGGTCTCTCTGACTGATGAATATTTCTTAACATAGTGTAACACCAGAAGTTATGAAAGATTATATTATCCTTTTGATTTGTTACCAAAAAGCATGAACCGCTCTGAAGTAAGGACCAAACTTCATAAAAAAATATATATATATTTTTTCAGCTTGCATAAATTAATAATTGATTTTGCACTCAGACACACTTATTGATCTATAATTAAAAGGCCTCCAAAAGCTATTTTTAAGCTGTCTTGCATTCAAAATATAACTAGAGTTTTAGGATGCAGAAAAACCTTAAGGTTTGCAGAAGGTTTGAAAGGATGTAGGCAAACTCTCGAATCCTTGATTTTAAATGCCTCTAAATTTCTGTTGTGAGATTTTTGTATTTTGTTATATCATTATAACTGTTTTTATGTAAAAATAGTCTCGATAATAGTACATTGACAATTGCCTAAAATGAAATATAAATTTTTAACAACATTTTGAATTGCTGTAAATTTAGTAAAATCTCTCTTTCCCTCTCTCTTTTTCTACCACCCAACGACATATAAGGAAAATGCCTATTATAAAATTGCTTTTACTGTACTTTATTCACATTTGTGATATGTATTAAGAAAAATGAGACTACTCCATTAGGAGTCATCTTCACAAACAGCAGAAATCGAGGGGAAGAGTGAAGGTTCAGATAGTTGGGCGATCCCAAGTCAGAGCAAACTTGTGCGGTAGTTTCTGCGAAGGCAAACCGCCGACGCTCCTGTCTAGAGAAAATAAACAAAGCAGAAGAGAGAATAACGTTTTCTTTGATGCAGTGAATATGATTTCTGTCCTCATTGATTCAGGATAGAAAGGTCTAGGAACGAAATGGGGAAAGACTTTATTCTTTTTGTGTGTTAATGTTAATCAAAGAAACATTTGCTCTTGTTTTGGCATGAGAGGGCTACCCTTTGAAGAAGAGTTTAAACACGGCAGGTTAGCACATAAAAAGGCTTGCGCCTTCACCCAGTCAACCGAACGACCTGTAATATTACACTTTGTTAGATAATATCTGTAAGATTTCAGACGCAAGTCAGCAACTTTAGCTAAAGACAAGCAGAGGTCATATTAAAGGGGAAGGTAGTGAGAAGTACTTTAAAATAGTTTGAAATAATTTTTCCACGTTCTGTTTCTTTGATATGAATTACTTATAGCATGCACTTTTATTGATCTTTTTACTGGATTTTTTTTATTGATATTTTTGTTTAGGGAAAAAAAAAGCTAGCTACAATGAGTCTGTGTCTCTGAGTACTTAGCTATGCTATAATTCAGGAGAAAGAATTATAACTTTCTGGTTGCAAAATGTTTCTTTCACTTGTTCCTTTATTTTCATCCCTAATTACCACAATAATCCAAGTTTCAGTTGTTAAGCCTTTTTGTCTGGGCTTTTGTAATAATCTTTCCATTTCCAGTCCTGACCTATTCAAATCCAGTCTATTTAATACCACTAATGAATCTTTGGAGATCACACATTTTACACTACCAATTCTCTGCTTTGAAAAAAGACAGAACGAATAAAACTTTCAGTATCTGTCTTCCTGTCCTCTATTGCTGTTTAATTAATACCAAATCCTATACTCTGAAATATTAGACTCAGATAAGTATAGCATAATAAATGATAACAAAGCAAATTACATTATTGTACATGTTGAGAGGCTGATGACCATCTAATGGGCTGGAGTTTCCACTATTTCTGCAGGGCTCAACTGGAGAAAGGCACTGTGATTCCACAGTACCTTGGCCCAGATATTTAGATAGAAACATCAGAAAAGCAGGAGAGAAGGGCAATTAATCAGGTTACTACTGTCTGATAAAATGATCCCTTAAGACCATCTTACTCCCTTTGTTCTAATTCCGTGCTCTCAGGAGAAACGTCTAATCTATAATTTCCTCTCCTCAGAGAACCCACCCACCCAGCAGGGTATGCCCTTGCAGATGACTTGTCCCAGTTGCCAAGCCCCAGAATATCCCTCCAGTAAAATTTGAAACATTGGCATTCGAGCTTATGCATTAGCCTCATGCGAATTTAACTCTAGTGACTCGCTCCCCCAGGACTTGAACACTTGCAGGGCACTGACGAAACCACATTTATAAACCTAAAGAAAAAGGCTGCGGTAATTCTATTAAACTATATTTCTTGAGGCACATACCAAAAAAGTAGCATAAGTCACCCACATTATCGAACATCATTGAGAAGCTAACTTGGTTTGACACAAACCTATTAAGCACCTGCTTGATACACTCGTGTGTGATATATTCTGTAATGGACTTTATTTGAAATTTGTGTTAGACATTGGGTCATGCTGATTTCAACGAAATAATAATTTTCCTATAATTAGGTTGGGGTACTTTTATTCTAAATTATTCCAATGTCTGTACTTTAAAGATACGAAACACTCGCATTATACCTTGTTACCTTCTGGAGTCATATTATTTCAGAGAAACTTTGATCCTATTAGCAAACTTTCGTGTAGGAAAACATTCCAGGTTAGTCCTGACATTAAATACTATTTACAATTAGAGAGCAATAAAAGCTTCAAAAGCGCTAACACCAAACTCTAACATCTTTAATATGCATTGTTAACTCCTCTAAATAACATCAAATCAGGTACATCTTTTGTATTTTGAAAGTAACATGACTACATTGCTCAAAAATTGTTTCAGTGCTAACCTCATCTATGTAGTTCAACAGACATTTGTATTTGAAGCCTGGGTTGGAGTCTCACTTCTGGTTTGGGACAAATTATTTTTTTTAACCATGCTGTGCCTCAGTTTCCTCATCTGTAAATAAGTTGATGGGTTAAATTATTTAACACATATAGATAGAGTGCTTATAACATTACAAATAGCATATTTAACTCTTACTGTTGATGTATTAGCAAACCCTGTTTTAACATAGTAGTTACGGAAGTCAGAAAGGTTTTGCTCTACTATTTTGTGGCTCTTCTGAGTTCGCCCGGAGATGATAGGCCCTGTGAATGTGAAACAAGTCCCAGGGGTTGTGGAGTGCTATAATAGTTCTCCATTGTTCTAACAGACTTTGAATGGCACGTTCTCTTAGAATGGCCCCTCTCAGTTCTCACTGCAAGGCTAGAGTGTCTGTAACTTTACCTGATTTGAGCAGGATTTGGATGGTCTGAACATATCTACCCCTCACAGAGGAGTGCACTTCCACCATTCTGGTGACCCTTGGTTATGAATTTGCTTGTAACTCAGGGCCTATTGAGGCTCCAGAATAAACTTCAAGATGCAGTGTTTTTTAGCCCCTCTGTATTGAGTTGGAATTGACTCAACGGCATTGGGTTTTTTGGTTTTGGGTATTAACATTGTCTTAATGCCCTGTTTTCTTTTTAATAGGAGAGGATTCTGTTCCAATGTGTAAACATTATTTATACATCTTCAAAATGTATATTAATAAAAAATTTATCTAAGAGTAAGATAAAAATATCTTCTCTACAAGTGAGTGCATAAACAAGGTATTTAACTAGGAAATGTAAATAATTTGCTTTA
Source organism: Loxodonta africana (assembly GCF_030014295.1). NCBI lineage: Eukaryota > Metazoa > Chordata > Mammalia > Proboscidea > Elephantidae > Loxodonta > Loxodonta africana. The sequence continues at coordinate 26,320,748 of NC_087361.1, read as the reverse complement.
AAAATGGTACAAGTTTTTTTTTCTGGATATTTCATTAGTAGGATTAGAAACCCAAAGTTCAATGTTACTTCACTCCTTTTTTTGTTCTTCTTCAAATCTTTTAGGCTTCTAGGCTCTTCATAATTTTTCAAAGGAAATAGCAAGATTTACAAATTGCAATAAATAGCATGTCAGCTCTGATCTCAAATTTTTAAATATATTATGTTCATAGGCCTAAGGTTAAATGGGGTATAATATCTCATACAAATTTAAATCTGACTCTGACTTCGGTAGATCACACATTGCCTTTCGGAACTCCAGTGATCAATATGTAATTCTTCCAAGATGCACTGTGAGCAACGAAGCATAAGATTTTACTTTCGTCTAATAATGAGTATATTCTGAATATGAGGCTTTGAAAAGATCTTCGGTGAGTAATGAGACCTAGTTACTAAAGCTCTTTAGATATTTATAAATCACCATGACATGCTAAAAAGCTATATCTTTTCACATGCATATAAAAAATAGATGGATCTGATAGGAGATGATATTTTCCTTGTTAAAAACCGATATTTTCTTTGCTATTCTGATCCAAAAATGATCACTTCAGATCAAGCTCCTAAAACTTATTTTTTTCGCTTTTCATCTTGAACTTTTGCTTGGAGAGTTTTAATGAAAAGGACCAAAAGAAAAAAAAAAAATCCATCTGTACGTCTCTTTGGAAATTCAGTTTTCTTGAAGATCAGCGACAGCACTCAAAAAATCCCTGAATGTTTAAACTTTCTGAATATGACATGATTTGTAATATAGAGAGTAAAGGCACATCAAAGTTGGCAATTCAAAAATGTGACCTGTCTATTGTACTTACCTTTTGGGTAAGTTCATGAGTTCCTTCCTGCTGTGTCTCTTTCCTGTCCCATTTTCTGCAGAGGGAAGAATAATGGCAAAGATTTTCCTCTATGTTTTAACAGTATATTTTATAGTAAGATACTATTACTTTTTGTCATTTGAAAAACAAAGTACAATATCTGGATATCAGAATTTTTAAAGATCTTTATTAAAAGAAAATATAGTTACATTTTAAAATTTTTAAATAGGTATGTTTAGTTTGGCTGATTAAATCTTCTAGTATTCTCAATTTGTTTCACTAACCTGGGCTTCAACACCAATAATTAATCAATTGGCTTAAGACTTACTATTTTTTTTTTTTTGTATGTGTATACATAAGACCATATCAATAAGCAAATCAGGTGTTGTCACATAAGGGATGGAATACACTTTTGCTTAAATAATCTTTCCCCAAAGACTTAGAGCTGTCTAGTTTAAGGTGTAGAAATCATAGGAATTGTTACCGACACCCACAATTCAGTCATGTAGTGAAATTGATAAGTCAATTTTTATGATCAAAAAAAAATAAGTAATCAGCAAATGTCGAATATTGATACCTATTGCATATAACTATATAACTTTTAGTATGTAATACCTCTTTACCAACAGTGCAACTTCATATAAAATAAGTTCCAAGTCATATCATTATTTTTTGTGTGTTAAATTGGAGAAAAGAAAAAAAAAAATGTAAATATTGGGTATTTTATATTTTACAGAGTTGGGAAGGAAGGTAAGAAAGTTTATGATTTTAACTGTGTATTAACACATGGACACGAACATTAGAGGCATATACTGCTTTGGGTTCTTTATTTGTACCCTTTCCAAGTGCTTCCTATTGCTGGTCATAATTAGAACTACAAGGAATAATAACGGAAGGAAAATCTTAAGAGAGCAAATGAGCACAGTTGCTCAGCGTAACATATTTAGGCTGTCTTTGTTGATTATTTGAAGGATATCTATCTGCGTAAAGATTACCTGAAGACCCACCATCACAGGGGCCAGAGAATGAGGTCTTTCCCGAAAGCGAAGAATTGTTAACATCTGAAGTGCTTGTGTTTATTTGTTCAAGCAAGTAACAGCATTTTCTAAAGGAGAATATATTTGATATTCCACTCAACTATCTTATATCCTTGCAGATAAATTCTTTTTCTGTATGAATAGATATAATTCTAAATACCGTGTGCTTGTCAGATCCATGAAGTGACTTGGAGAAGGCCTTATTTTCAAAATTATCTTGTCAATTTCATTGTGACAGTAACAGAGGCAGGTAGCAGCAGTTTTCTTCTGATTATGTTAAAATCTCATCTATTATTTAGTTTAAAGCTGACAGCATATATTAAGGCTTAATGAAGGCTTTCGGTAATTTCAGACTAAATTTATCTTCCCCAATTTTATAGGTTTTCATCATTTGAGGGTTATAATTTGATCAGAGGTTAATTTCAGGAGGAGTTTTTCAAAATTATTTCCACATTAAATACTTAACAGCATGAGTTTTTGGGTCATGTAGCTATGAGAACCTATTTTTAGAAGTGCAATGATAAGATATGCATTAAAAGGAAAAAAGATCTTTGACTTTTTTTCTGGGAAAGGAATGAAGTAGTCACCATTTTTGTCCACATTTTTATTAGCAGTTATCAAATCTAGTTCGTCCTCTCCACTCCAAGCTATTGATTTTATTTCATAAGGTATGAATGGTTTTAATCTCAGTGGAAGACATTAGACTTTAATGATATATGGTATATTATCAGATTAATTGCATAGTTTTCTAGGAGAAGAAAAATATTTAGAAGATAAATATGTAGGTGAAGATGTATTTAGGGACTAAGAATTTGGCAAATAGGAATAATATGAATTTAGTTCTTTTATTTTTTAGCAAACATAACATTACTCTTCTGTAAGTTCCTTCTCCAACAGTTTTCTCCCATTGGATGTTATCAGCTGATAGAGAATATTTTCAGCCACTGTTGGAAAATGTGAATTCCTAGAGCTCAGAAGAAAGAGAAATTGCATTTTCTTTCCTCTCACACTCTCTCCTGGAACTAACTTAACATTTTGAACCAGCAGAGAATTGGCCTCCTGTAGCCAACACTGTGAATAACTGCCAGCTTCAGTTTTTCTAGAATTCTCTATTATGTGCAAAAGAAGGTCACAGCACATGTGTTGGGGTTAAAATCTTTCCTGGACAGACGTACCATCAAAACTCTTGTAACATGTGCCCTGTGTTGGCAATAAGATGTATATTCTCCTTTTAGTGGGTTAAAAGCAAACCTGAACTCTAAACACAAATGGTAGGAACTTTGGATATTTGTAAATCATTTGTTGAGTAAAAAAGTAATTTATCATTTAGTGTGTACTTTCAATAAATTAACAGCAGTCCTATAGTTTATAATTCTTAAATGATGTATTTATTAAACATTCTTTTTACATCAAATCATCAAATAACTAAATAATAGGAAATAGTTCAGAAATGCTACTTACAAGGATTCTAAGAAATGCATTCTATCTTATAATATTGCACATCTCAAATACTGGAAATTTAAGATGGTTGCTATCTTTGATTATTGCCACAAAGCCACCATGCAGATTATAAATTTATTTCATGTTTTCAGTGACCATAAAACATGACACAAATCTTTGAGAATTGTTAGCTATATTATTAAAGTTAAGCATACATACCAAAACTATGTAATAAAAAAAAAAAATAAAGGCCTGATTTTTTTTTTTTTAACATTCTATTCACTTATCTTCAAGTTTAATTTAGAATTTTGAGAAATTACTAGTTGTAAGGTAAAAGAATGTTTTCTTCAGTGTGGAAAAAAGGATGTTGAAATACTTGATAATCTATTGCTCTCCACTTGACTCCAACTTATGGTGACTCCACGTGTTATAGAGTACGACTGTTGCATAGGGTTTTCTTGGCTGTACTCTTTCTTGGATCACCAGACCTTTGTTCTGTGAAATACATGACACCAAAAAAACCCAAGCCCATTGCTGTCAATTCCTACTCAAAGCAACACTATAGGACAGAGTAGAACTGCCCCATAGGATTTCCAAGGAGTAGCTGGTGGATTCAAACTGTCAAACTTTTGATTAGCAGCCATAGCACTTAATCACAGAACCGCCAGGTCTTCTGAATACATGATTAAAAAAATTAAAACCCATTGCCGTCGAGTCGATTCCAACTCATAGCAACCCTATAGGACAGAGTAGAACTGCCCCATAGAGTTTCCAAGGAGTGCCTGGTGGATTTGAGCTGCCGACCATTTGGTTAGTAGCCATAGCTCTTAACTACTACACCACAAGGGTTTCTGAATATATGATAGGACTTGTCAAATACGTCCACATACGCTTCCTTTCATCTTAACCCTTGTCTTAGTTTGGGTTTCCCAAAGGCAGATCCTGAGATAGAGATATGTATATGCAAGTGATTTATTTAGGTGGTGAGCTCAGCAGCATTAGTAAGAGAATAAGAAAGTTACTCAAGTAAGGGAAGAAAGTTAAAATTAGATATGTTAAGGAGATGGTTACCGCTTTGTGAAAATAACATTTCACCTTGTTGGCAACCTGTGGGAGAATGTATACAACCCAGCTCAGGGCTAGGGAGCTAGGGGTGGCGAATATTTATTGACAACTCCTCTACTGTTACTGGTTGAAGGCTGTTTCCAGTGAGGTATATTAATATTAATATTAATATTAATATTAATATACCATGCTACTCAGCCCCACAGAATAGTGTAGGCCTAGCATACTCCCAAGTGAGAGAAAGCCTTCAGATGTAGAAATGCAAGAGTTTGCAATGAAATATGCTGTGTAAAGGGTCAGCAAGTACCACAGGTATATGAGCTGGGCTCATAACTTCTATATATAAATGAAGTTTTTGATATGTGAGTAGGTGAAGACAGAAGAAAACAAAAAAGAAACAAAAAAAAAAACTTCACAGGTATTTTTTATCATATACCCTGCAAGACAGTATAATAAATTATTTGTCAGTTAAATTGAGAGTAGGTTAAAGTGGTATAATAACATAAATTCAAATGCTATATGTAATGTTACCTCAGACTGTGCCTATTAGGAATGTGAGTGAGCTAGAGTAGACCAGGAAACTGGTTATAAATACAAGCAAGAAAGATTAGTTGTATGTGGACAGCCAGGCCATTCAGGCATGGGTGTCCAAGGGGACCCAAAAGGTCTGGAAGTGGCATATCAAAATCTAACACTGCCTTCAAAGAACTCACAAACTTTTTTTTTTTAATTTTTATTGTGCTTTAAGTGAAAGTTTACAAATCAAGTCAGACTTTCATACAAAAATTTATAAACACCTTGCTATATACTTGTAATTGCTCTCCCCTTGATGAGACAACAGTCCTTCCTTCCTCTCTCTCTTTTCATGTCCATTCGGCCAGCTTCTGACCCTCTCTACCCTCTCATCTTCCCTTCAGACAGGAGATGCCAGCATTGCCTTGATTTTGTGATATTTTAAAACAATTAAAAAATGACACGAAAACCTCATGGCTCTATGCTCCGAAAGTATCGTTTTTTTCGTGGTGTATTTACTTACCGTGATATACAATGGATACCTGTATCACTTAGGGCTAGGCTAAAGCTGTCTAACAAAGACGTTTCAAAATATAGTCATTTAATAACATAGATTTTGATGTCTCTTTCACATAATAGCCTTAAACAGTTTGAGCATTTTAGGCTGTAGCGGTAGCTCAGTTCCGTATTGTTATGGATTGAATTGCGTCCCCCCCAGAAACATGTTGAAGTCCTAAGCACTGTACCTGTGATGGATCCTGTTCTTGTTTAGGGAAGTAGGACTTTTCTTTGCAGTTGTTATCAGTTAAGTTAAGGAAGTCATACTGGAGTAGGGTGGTTCCTGCTCCTAATCCCTTCTGAGTGGCATTTTTAAGAGAGAAGGACTGACATGGATACAGAATCACAGGGGAAAGACACCAAGTGAGGATCCCTCTATAAGCCAAGAAAAACCACGAAACTACCAGAAACTGAAGGAGATAAGGAAAAATCCTCCCCTACACCCAACAGAGAAAGAGTATAACCCTGGTAACACCCTGAATTCATACTTTAGCCACCAGAAACTTAAGATAATAAGTTCTTGTTTTTTAAAACCACCGATTTACAGTAATTTATTATGACAGACCTATGAAACTAAGGGGAGTCCTGGTGGTGCAGTGGTTAAGCACTCACTGCTAACCAAAATGTTGGAGGTTAAAACCCACCAGGCACTCCATCAGAGAAAGACGGGGCAATCTGCTTCTGTTAAGATTACAGTCTTGGAAACCCCATGAGGCAGTTCTACCCTGTTCTATAGAATCTCTTTGAGTCAGGATCACATTGATGGCGATGGGTTTGTTTTGTTTGGTTTATGAAACTAAGACACATATGATCACTCAGGAATCCAGGTCTCATCCAGGTTACTCCATCATTTTCCAGGACTTTGTTGTGGTTCCATAGAGTCCAGTTTGGGTGCATCCATTGCTCCATCTTTTACAAAGTGGAAAAGACTTAGAATATAAGATCAAAGTGTTAAGTCCCAGACTCAGAAGTGATACACTGCACATCTGCTCAATTCTGTCAACTGAAACTTAATCACACCTAATTGCCAGGGAAGCTGAGGAATATACATTTACCTGGAAGCCATCTGCCCTGCTACAAATACATTACTAAGGACAGAGAAAACCAACTTTTAGTGGATAATAAACAATGTGTGCCAAATACCCAAAAGAAAAGGCAGAGCATGAAATGTCAACCTGATCAAATCATCAGTGTTTGAATTTTTAAAGATAGATTTCCCTGGGAGCATGAATCTTTTAGTAAACCAAGAAAAATTAAAAATTCCACAGCTAATTTACAAAAAAACTGTTTCCTTTTCTTGCTTATATCTTTAATTTCCTTTTATGCTTTTACAAGGGAAGTTTGCTCTGTGGCTGACAAAGGGAGATAAATTATAACTGCTCAAATATTGCTTTTAACTTAATGTCTATTATATATGTATGTATATTTTCATTCATTGCTTGCTTTATACTTTAAAAACTTTAGCTGAGTGTTAAAACATTTTCTTTTTAAATAAGGCCAAAGGCTTGTCTTGACTGTATTAATTTGACCTGTAAAAAATGTATAAAAATTAGATTTTTACACATGCATAAACACGTACACACAGATAGATATATTTATAGGTAGAAATAGATATAGACATACACATAGATGCACATATAGGTAATCCCGTTATATGTTTCTGTATCATATTTACTTGAGCATTACTACTGGCTCTCATTTATCTTGGCCAATTTGGAACTAGTCTTATGTTATCTATGTCTCTAACATTGATTCAGAGCTTAGTATGTCCCATATGCTTTGCATATGTCTTCTTATTCACTCTCACAGGCTACATTGTAAATACTATTATTTCTCTTTCTGTCTCTCTCTCTCTAGTAGATGAAACTTTAAGTAACTTGACAGCGTTACAGAGTTAGCAATTGAAAGATTATCTGACTTTCAAGGTTGAGCTCTTCCATTCTATCACGATTTGTATATTCCCTTTGTAAATTCCTGCTACATTCCCATTTGGCTGTTGAACCACGAATTTCTTATACAATAATGATGGTAATTATCTCAATATTGTCTCCCAATCATATATATGTAGTTAATACTGTATCTATATCATATATTCAAAAAAGACTCTTACCAATAAACTGAACAGTTAAGCTGATTAACTATAAATTTATTTCATTAGATTTATAAATTGTCAGTCATTACAATGAGTGTTACATTTCCAGTAAAAATGAACATTGTTCTTCAAAAAGTCTACCGTTTAAAATGGAACTTCAGTGAATGACTGGATTAATTATTTTACTGAGCACAGTGAGAGATAATGAAGGAGGTAGCAATCATGGCAGAGATACATTAATATTAAATATTTACTGCATAACTCATCCTTATTGGACACAGCTGTCGATAAAATATGCCCTTACTCTTGACAAGTAGCTCCTGTGTTTTGCTTGTAGATTAGCTTGCAGCCCTGCTCTGTATTCTTTATCTTCATCACTGCACCAGTCCTTTAATTAGGCAGTGAAATCTTCTGCATAGTGATTAGGAAATCACACTTAAGAAGGTGTTACAAAGAGATGTTTCTGGAAGCTACTCAAAATAGCTCTCAGCTTCAGAAATTACTTCATGTACAGTATCAAGGAAACATGTTCAGATTTCAAAAGCAAGTGACAACTGACCGTCAGTAAATCAGGTTTACCAAATTTTGAATCCCCGATCTGAGCATATTGGGTATAACAAGAAAAAGCCTTGAACTATGGCTGGCCAAGAATAACAACTTCATTATTGAACCTGTGAAGTAAACGTGATGAAGCACCTTTGTGTTGAAATTTAGACTGTGTTTAGATTCTAAAGATACATATAATCTTATGCAAATAATAGAATTGTATTTTAGAAGGTCGGAAACTGATCCAGTCTCAAAATTATCCTGATAGAAATGTTTTAAATTATAATGTCTTAAAAGTAGTAATGATTTTCCATGATTTCAGACTTCAAAATATCACTGATTAAGTTAAACATGACTTGATAGTACTTAAATGACTAAAGAACATTAAAGACAGGTCACATTCACTATGTTTTATCACTATGGAGAAGCTGTTTTTACTAATTCATCAAATGTAACATTCAAAGTTATTACTGCTACACAAAATCTAGGTATGAAAAATATTGATCTTATGAGAAGTGGGTTCAAGATATAATCTAATAAAATGAAGGAAAACAGACATGCTTTTAGCATACAAATTAACATCTTTTATTTTTTCATCATTGTACTGTTTAGATTTGCATTAGAGAGGGTTTATTTATTCCCAGGTCCCTTTTCTGTGATTTGATTGGGCTTCTAGTGATGGTAAAGGTAAGAAAAACTAGATCATGTTATGGGGGGGTTGTGCACATGTTTGAAAAGTTTTCATTTTTTGACAAATACATATCAACTGTCTATGATTAACACATGGCAAAAATAAACATGTTGATATCAGTACCACCATATATTTTAAAGTAACTCAAAGATAATATTATAGAGAAAATTTTTAATGAAAAGAGGCTACAGGTAAGCATCTTTTCACCTGCATAAAATGATTTTGATCTAATTATTTTTTTTTCTTTTACATAATGAATGAAATATTTTTTTGGTGGCTGAAATTTTATCTTGTAGTTAGTCAATTTCTGAAGATAAACCTTGTTCTTCAGGTCTGTTTTGATTCATAATCCCTGGGGTAGTTTGTTCATAATCTTCTTGTTTCTCACAAGTTTTTTCTCTGGATCAATTTTAAGGCATATATTCTCCTACTGGGCAGTAAGTGGTAGTGCTTTAGCATAAAGACTGTGGATCTAAACTTCCTGGATAGAAATCTCAGTTTCTACCACTTGGACATAGTCCGTATCCTCTCTGTGACCTAGGTTTCTCATCTGAAAGATGAAAATAATAATCTGTTTCTTATAAATTTACTGTGTGCTTATGTTCAAACTTCTCTCTAATAGCTTTGGTTAAAACCCAAACCAAACCCAATGTCACTTAGTCAGTTCTGACTCATAGAGACCCTATGGGACAGAGTACAATGGCCCCATTGGTTTTCCAAGGCTGTAAATCTTTACTGAATCAGACTGCCACACCTTTCTCCCACAGAGTGGCTGGTGAGTTCCAACTACTGACCTTTGGGTTAGCAGCCAAATGCTTTAACCACCGCGCCACCAGGGCTCCAGTATTTTGGTTAATGTCAAGTTTAATCATGTGCTGTAACTTAACTCTATGTAAAACATTCTTCTTTTTTTTAACCAGAGAGAAGAAAACAAAATACAAATATTAGGTATCATATTTTTTTAGCTCTGCTCACAAACTTCCTTTATTTGGCAAGCAAAAGTCACAGGAATTGTATTGAAGGGGGGCTGCTGTATTATTGCTTGTGAACGTCCATTTTGGTTAAAGAATTGGAAGCTAAAAAGTGAAAAAAAAAACAAAAACCAACTGCCATTGAGTCAATTCCAACTCATAACGACACTATAGGACAAAAAAAATTGCCCCATAGGGTTTCCAAAGAGTGGTTGGTGGATTTGAACTGCTAAACTTTTGGTTAGCAGCCAAAGGCTTAACCACTACAACACCAGAGCTCCAGTAAAAAGTGAAAGGGGACCAAGAAATAGGTAAATTAATCACTTATATAGGCCAAGACCACCACTCATCTGTCAGTTTGTCATGCTGTGGTGACTTGCATATTGCTGCGATGCTGGAAGCTATGCCACCAGTGTTTCAAATTCCAGCAGGGTCACCCATGATGGACAGGTTTCAGCAGTTTCCGGACTAAAACAGACTAGGAGGAAGGACCTGACAATCTACTTCTAAAAAATATTGGCTGGAGAAAACCTTATGAACGTTCTCTGATATAGCTCTGGAAGATGAACCCCTCAGGTTGGAAGGCTCTCCAAATATGACTCGGGAGGAACTGCCTCCTCAAAGTAGAGTTGACATTAATGACATGGATGAAGTGAAGCTTTCAGGACCTTCATTTGTTGATGTGGCAGAACTCAAAATGAGAAGAAACAGCTGCAAACATTCATCGATAACCTAAACATGGAAAGTATGAAGTATGAATCTAGGGTAATTGGAAATCATCAGAAATGAAGTGGAATGCATAAGGATAGATATACTAGGCATCAGTGAGCTGAAATGGACTGATACTAGCCATTTTGAATCAGACAATCGTATGGTCCACTGCGTAAGGAATGATAAATTGAAGAGGAATGGTGTCACATTCATTGTCAAAAAGAACATTTCAAGATGTATCCAGAAGCAGAACACTGTCAGAGATAGGATAATATCCATATACCTACAAGGAAGACTAGTTAAAAAGGTTAATATTTAAATTTATGTACCAACCCCTATTGCCAAAGATGAAGAACTTGAAGATTTTCACTAACTTATGCAGTCTGAAATTGACCAAACGTGCAATCAAGTTGCATTGATAATTACTGGTGATTAGAATATGAAATTTGGGAACAAAGAAGAAAGAACAGTAGTTGGAACATATGGCCTTGGTAATAGAAATGACTCTGGAGATTGCATGATAGAATTTTTCAAGACCAATGACTTTTTCATTGCATACACCTTTTTTCAACAACATAAAAGGCAACAATACACATGGACTTTGCTAATGGAACGCACAGGGATCAAATTGACTATGTCTATGAGATGGAAACCCTGGTGGTGTAGTGGTGAAATGCCACAGCTGTGAACCAAAGGGTTGGCAGCTTGAATCCGCCAGGCATTTCTTGGAAACTCTATGGGGCAGTTCTACTCTGTCCTACAGGGTCGCTATGAGTAGGAATCAACTCGACAGCACTGGGTCTGGGTATGGAAAGAGATGATGGAGAAGTTCAATATCATGAGTCATATCAAGGCCAGGGGCCGAATGAGAAACAGATCACCAATTGCTCATAAGCAAATTCAAATCAAATCTGAAGGAAATTAAAACAAGTCCACAAGAGTGAAAGTATGACCTTGAGTATATCCCACCTGAATTTAGAAATCATCTCAAGAACAGATTTGACACATTGAGCACTAATGACCGAAGACCAGACAAGGTGAGGAATGACATCAAGGACATCATACATGAAGAAAGTATAAGGCCATTAAAAAGACAGGGAAGAAAGAAAAGACCAAAATGGATGTCACAAGAGACTCTGAAACTTGAACATAGAGTAGCTAAGCTGGGCGATGAATACGGATGACTGAAATGGAATTGATGCCTTTGAATTATGGTGTTGGTGAAGGATACTGAATACACCATGGACTGCCAGAAGGACAAACAAATATGTCTTAGAAGAGGTACAGCCAGAATGATCCTTAGAAAGGAAGATGGTGAGACTTCCTCTTAGGTACTTTTGACATGTTATCAGGAGGGACCAATCCCTAGAGAAAGACGTCGTGCTTGGTAAAGTAGAAGGTCAGTGAAAAAGAGGAAGACCTTCAATGAGATGGATTGACACAGTGTTTGCAACAATGGGGTCAAACAGCAACAATTGCAAGGATGGTGCAGGAAGGACTGGGCAGCTTTTTGTTGTGTTGTATGTAGGAGTCACTACAAGTGGGAAATGACTCAATGGCACCTAACAACAACAACAAATAGGCTAAGATGGAAAGATCATCTATGAGCTATCACAAAGCCTGAGCTTAAATCCAGAAAATGACTGTTATTAACTTGTGACCTCAAATATTTTATCCAAACTCACCTGTTTCCTTATTTAAAAAATATCACTAAATATGATCAGTTCATTACATTCCCTAAGTATTATTGTAAAATTAAGTGAAATTTTACTCATGAAAGTAACAATTTCTTAAGTGATCACATATAATACTAAAAGTTATTATTATTATATCCTAATTACCTTTTGCATAATTAAAATACTCTTATGAGTATTTTAAATATTTAAATTTACATGTTCGAAGCTTCAAATTACATGTTTGAAATTTCCACCTTCAAAGATAGAAACAGCATCATTTATATCATAATTTATATGGTAACAGAAAAGCATTTAAAATGTGAATGAGAGTGTGTGTGTGTTTTACAAGTTTAAACTGCTTAGGAGTAATAGCTGGGTTTCAAGTTAAACTGTCCCAGGAGTATAACTTTAACAATTTACTTCATTTCTCTGAACATTGATTTGGCCATTCTTAACATGATGATACCCTGTGAGAGGGCTGTTGTGAGCAAACTTAATGAGTGGGGCTGTGTAAAGCACTTAACAAATTTTAAGGGCTACTCAATATATGTTACAAATTTTTATTATCTTAAAACCACCTAGTCTACATGTGCCATGCTTGTAAATGTTAGCCTCTTCCTGGCCAACAAAGGAGTTCCAACTTGTGATAATCTTCCTAAACTGCACACTCACCATCCTTGGAGCCCAAGGGAAGATTTCACTCCAAGTGGCATGGCAATAAATACCACGTGATATACAGGCACCCGAATCTCCGAGACCCAAACTGATACTGAGACAATGAACTTTCTTGACAAGAGTAACAAAGCAGAAAGAGAGGCAGGTAGGTGCTGGTTAGATGCACTGGATGCTTTCTGCTCCAAGTTTGATTTTCTGAGGTCCATTTTCCAATATGTATGGCTAAAAGAAAAAAAAAAAAAATTTTATGGCTTAGGAAAATGTTCAGATTATTTTTAGGCAAGTTTTATGTTAAAATAGTAAGTAGGGAATTCATGCACTTGACTTTTCCACAGGGTGAACAGGTTTGCTGCAATTATCTAATTGCAATAGGAAGATGGAGATGTTTACCTGGGCGTTATCCTTTTTCTTACTAGTGAGAACCATGTCTTCCATCCATACTCTCCAGCTCTGTAACTTAACTAGCTGATTTACTGTGTCATGCTACATTTTATATCCAACAGTAGGATAATCAATTTCTACAGTTATATTGCGTTATATATAATCATTGTAATAAGAAGATATTTTAGAAAGATTCTCATCTTCCCTCTTCGTATTTTTAAGAACCTATGTATGATAATGTACCTATTTATTTAATTTCAGTACATTCATAAAATGTAATCAGTATTTATGACGTGTCCAGAATAAGTGTAAGACGTTGTTAAATTATCATGGGTTTTATTTGATAATACATTGACCCCTAAGGACTAAATTGATCTGAAAATAAATAAATGCAGTCACATCCAATTATTAATAAATATTTTGAGTGCTATAACATTTTAATCTAATCATGTAAACTGCTTAGATGAAAAAAATGAATTTCTAAAATAAATGGAAGTTTGCAGTTATGAAAGAAATTTTAGGAACCAGCTATCATTTCTAGTTGTTTTGTGTTTATAAATTATTATTATTTCATTACCTTAATTAAAATCAATTGAGAGAATTTATTATTTTGTAGAGATGGAAATATTCAAAATATTCAGGTTGAAATGTCTCGTATTAATTGCAGACAAGGAACTCAAAAAAGAAGTAGCAGAATCTGAGTTCCTTCCTATCATCTAAATAAGACAAAATAATGAATCATTGAAGGGAAATCGTCTGCAGGTTGTCTGTATTTCAGTCTAATTATACACTACCTCAAATGATTCACCATTCCATTGAGATGTCTGATTTTTTCCAAGCAGCGATTTGCATTAGCCGACTTGACAAACTGAAAAATAAATTGCCTCTGTTGGGTAAAGCTGTATAGGTAGGCTCACACACAAAGTTTTGAGAACTGTTGAAAAGAGAGAGCTTCTTCATGAACCTTTGGAAAATGGTGAAGAGACAGGACAAATTGAATTTTTATTCTAGGCATACAACTGCTTGTAAACATTTCGCCTAACACACTCAGCTGCTAACTGAAAGGTCTGAGTTTTGAGTTTGCCCAAAGGTGCCTGAAAAGAAAGGCTTGGAGATCTACTTCTGAAAAATCACCCCTTTGAAAACCCTACTGTGACACACAAGTCGTAATTGACTGCTCGGCAACTGTTTTTTTTTTTTTTTTTCCAGCTATCTGTATATGCTAAGGAGTTTAGCTGACTACCTCTTCTTAAATAATATATAATATTGGAAAAATATTTTTCTATTTTAAATATACGTGTAGATTTAAAGGAGTATAGGATGATTGTAAGGGAGAGTGTAGACATGTCAAACTGAAGAGGGCAGATGAATGAACTCAGAGGCTGTTTTGTTTCTTAGTCACTCCTTTCTTTAAGACTTTTTCATGTTGTATGCACCTTATCTATCACAATTCAAGGTCAATGTTTGCCATCACATTACAAAGATAACAGAGTAAAGCGAATTCTGCCAATCGTTTGACCTGTTATAATCCAGCTCTTCATTTTTATTAATCAATTGCCGTACACAGAGTACACTATTATTCTTAGTGCATGGCTTGCAAAATCATTTAGACCCACAGAAGCAGCAGAATGTATTTTAAAACTCTGTGTTCTTGAAAAATATACTGTACTAGTTTTACCTGTCCATGTGTCTGTCTATCTATCTATTACCTACTTATCTATGAACATACCAGTAAAACCTTAAGAGTTTGGACTGAACTCTAAAATAGCAAAGATTTTAGGTACACGCACACACACACAGTATCCATTTTGGGGGCAGTCACAACATTTGTGCCTAACAATCATTTTCCTCTGCATCGTGGTATTCTGAATGACTTTATAGAAAATCTCTTTCATGACACTCTATTTTCAGCTCCCATGGTCTGTAGCATGTTACATTGGACAGCAGATTAGTAGCTTGATTAGTTAAGACTTTTGCCTGAAGGCATAATAACCATTAGGTATGTGTTTCTCAAATCTCAAGAGGCAAGAATACCACGCTGTCAAAAATCCGTCAGTGTCTTTTCTCTTAATGGTTACAAAACTTTGAAAGTTTGCTCGTCAATGGTCTCTTCCCCCCCCCCTTACATAGCAGCACTAGTTATTTATAGAGAATTCCCCATTAATCATTCTTTACTTCAACACCTGGATTATCAACATCTGTATATATCTGAGGTGGAAAACGATTTAAGCGGAAAATGAATGTGAGAATAATAACAATGTGTTCAGTATCTTAGATATGAAACTAAATAGTGTGAACTGTGACTTTTTAAAGTCTTTCAGGATATATATAGCACCTTTCATAGATTATGAAAGTCTGGAATAGCCCTTCTTTACATCTGTGTTGTATTCTTCCTGTTTTCATGGAGCTTACACGTTAGAATAGACAAGGCAAAACAAACAAAATAAAGGAATTAGATAATGTCATGTAGTGTTAAATGTAATGATGACAACAAAACGATAGAATGAGATAGAATGACTTAGTTAGGCTGCCTTTTTCTGAAACATTTATCTTTCTCTAACAGTTTTTTTTTTTTTTTTAATGATCCCTTCTGGGTTATTTAGATATTGCATTGGCTTTCCTCTTCAGCAGTGTACAAGCATGGGTCAGACAGTCTGACCACTGAATAATTTAACAGGTACTCCATCTGGCTTTATCCCCATAAATTACCCCACTGGAGCTTAGCAGCAAAGTGTTACAATTCTAAGATATTTTAAGGATTTATTTATTTTAAAAACAAAGTTGGAGAACTTACTACTATCAAGACACAGTACTCTGAAGTAAGAAGTATTTTGAAATATTAAATCATGGCAACATTAATATGAGGTTTCTAATAAGCCTTTAGTGTCTTCTTCAATTGTATGATAATTTAAAATGAAAACTCTCGATATTATGATTAGAAATATTCCACGGCTGTGTAGACCAAAATTTCCTATAACATTTATTTATATACGTCTTTCCCATACCTTTGATAAGGCTTTTCTACAGGATAATATCTGGCAGTCAAAAGGCAAAAGGTCTTCATCTAGTCTGGAATTCTCTATTTTGGGATCTATTGAGTAAACGTAAGATATTGACAATGATGCTAAAAATTTTGAGATTTTATAATGACAGAAAAACATCATGCTAAGCAACATGAGACATCTTTTGCTTATCTGATATAAAGAACTAAGCCTTGCTATTAATAAACTTATTTTAAAATCTTGGGTGGTTGCCCAGCTCTACAATGTCTCTGAAAATACAAGTATGGTGATAAAATGATTGAACATGATATTTTAAAGTGATATTGAAGGTTTTTGGATTAAGAGGCAATGAGATTCAGCACTTCATTTCATCTTCACAATTGGTTGGAGGGATTCGCCAGAAAATGAAATAAAAATATGGTCATTTATCCATCCCCTAAGTTAAGAAGCAACCTAGGGAATTTAATAATTGCAGAAACAAGTTGAATAAGGGATGAACCTTATAATGTTTTATTAAAGTGAAACTCTTTCATTTTCCTAATGCCTTGAGATCACATTGAAATCTGACGATTTATAAAGCTAGAGGGGCAGGATGGAGGGGAGGCGGGAGGTGGAGTAGGGAGGAGAAGTTAAATGAAGCTGAGGGGAGATTCACAGTAGGAACTGGTGTCTTTTTATTATTGACGTTGTTAAACACTTCTGATGTGCCAGGCCCTGTGTTCTGTCTTTTACAAGCACTTATCACTCCTATCATAATATCTGTAAGGTATGAACAATTTCATCTATCATAGAGAAGTTAAGATAGCTATTGATTGGGGAACCACCATCTAGAGAATCAGTTCCACAAGTTTCATATAAGGGGAGTGATGAGGGGACCTAGCCTGCTTTGAGTGCCTATGATATGTGTGACTACGTTAAATACTCCATATAATTTCATCCCGTGAAATCTTGACAACAACCCTTCAAAGGTGATATTTTTTCCCCTGATTTTACAAATGAGAGAAGTTATAGATTGTAATTGATTAAATAACTTTCCTTAGGCCACAGAGTAAGACAGTGCTGCTATAGGAATTCAAATCCAGATTTGTCTCCTCCTCAAACCCATGGGGTTTTATGACATCTCATGTCTCTCCACCATTGTTTGGACTGAACCTTTGAAATCATTTATCTGAACTGTTGGTTTCTGGCTAACTTGCAAATCGCTATAAAGGACAAAGCTGTCGGGGTTCTCTGTAATGTGGATCTGCCCTAATTACTTAGCTGAGTGGCACTGCAATAGGCAGTAACCAACTTAAGGTTATGTTACCAGCATCCTTGCCTCCTAAACTTGGGGAATCAACTAACTAACTTAAACTTGGGGAATCAAAGGGGAAATAAAATTGTACTTCGAACTCACGAACTTTTTATCAAAGTCTAGTTGAGTGTAGAATGTAAACAAAGTATTTGTGTTGTTATTTGATTTGGGATCTTGCTATATCGGTTTACCATGTAACTTTTAGTGTAAAGAGGATGTAATCTTAGAGGATATTTATATATTTTATGCAAATATATTTAAAACCCTACAAAAAGAGCAGAGTTTTAAAAGATAATATGAGTTCATAGCTTTGAACTACAGATCATTTTATTATTTTGATAAGAAAGGTGACCAAACTGCTTATAAACTGCTGAGATTGTGAGCAGATACTGTTATTTGGGCCATTGTTTGTATCACTGAGATCTTACCAACTTTAACTGCATTTTTCAAAAAGAAAGCTTAATTAAATGATTCATAACTACTTCCCATTATAAATTTAATTTTGCTGTAAACTCTGTAAGTTATTTGTTTTATTAACCTCATTGTTTGCCATTGTGTGGTTATATATCAAGACCATACTTAAAAAAATCAAAGTAAAGGCTACATAATGAGCTGATTTAGGGCAAGTATTGGGTGGATTCACATCCAGGCTCTGCCATTTTTCTAAGTGTGACCATGAGCAAGCTACTTAGCCTGTAAATTCCTCAGTATCTTCATCTGTAAAATGGGCAGAATAGTATTACCAAATTTATAAGGTTATTGTGATGATTAAATGAGGCAATACCTGTAAAGAACTTAGAAGGGTGCCTGTCCAATAGAAAAGATAATAATTTCCTATTATTACCTCTGGGTATTTTTTGAGTCGACTGACCTGTAAAACCTTATCTATAGCATACAACGTAAATGAAAGTCCTCTGCAGAATCTCATGAGCAAGTCATTCTGTCTTTAGAAAAAAAAAAAAAGAGAGAGAGAGAGGGATAATGCTGTAAGTAATTTACCATAGGGTATTCATTTGAATGTCCTCAGTTATATGATGAGCAATATATAGAACAGTAGTTTTTTAGAACAGGTAGATACAAAAAAAAAAAAAAATTGTGTACTATATCTTGGATTGGTTTGGATTGTTTTTATTTTTTTCTTAAAATATTTATATCAACAATTTCCATTATTTTTGGTAGAATACATTTTTTCTTAAAAAACACAAGCTTGGTATATTTTCTCAGCACAGTTGAAGTTTGAACTTGATCCATCTTATGATCTATGGCCTATATTTCTATACAGGAGAAGGTAGCAAAATAGAAATGAACGTAAGATTTTAATGGTTACTTTCATATATATTTGCTTGTGAATTTTGGAAATGATAATAGGTATATTAATGTTTTTAGTGGCTATGTAAACACACCAGAGATATATATATATATATATATATATACGGTTTATAATGGCTATAATATGTACATGTTTTATGTGTTGAACAGAAGCAACTTTAGTATTTATATGTGTGATCAAAATAAATCAAAGCACATATAAAAAAATTAACATATAAACATGGTTAATTCGTCACCAATCATCTAGGAATGTGCTCCCATATTAACAGACAAGTAATTATTTTTTGGGTTTCTGGGTTTAATTCTTTTTTCTATTCATATTGCTCAAGCTTCATCTGTGAATTATATCAGAGTGAATAGATTTTTGTCTAAATGGATAGCATTTTTAGTTAGATACAGTCTTCTAACAGCATGACTATTAAGGTGGTGAATAAAAAGACTGGGATGGTTTCATTAACAAGTCAGAAAGGGCATTCTGGTTTGTTTCCAACTTGAGAAAGCTTTTGTGATTCCAACCCATAAACAAAGAAGAGTAGGAATGTTTTGCTCCATAATAATAAAGAGAATTGCCACTGAGGTTTTAGAAGAAAAAAAAAAAAAAAGACTTAATATCCCTTAGCACAATGTCACATTCTTTCAAAGATATTTAAATTCTTGTGCTAGGATTTCTGTCAGCAAAAGACACGAATCAAAGTAGAACTTTCTTCTTTGACGTATTCAGAAAAACTTCATTTTTTTCTTCCATCGTCTTAAACTGTAAACACCCTGATGAACACTCTACTGATATTATTCGTGTTCTTTGTGAGCTGGAAAGAAAGTTGCACTGTAAAAGAAGCCAGAAAACATTGACAATACAAAACAATAAACAGAGACCAGTGGGAAAATATACACTGCTCTCCTTCCTACTGGGCAATTTTATGTGCTACAAAGGTAAAAGGGGTAAGGGTAAATGATGGATAAATAAATAAATAAATAAATAAATAAGGCACGTTATATGGATTTTATATATATGTCAATGTATTACATATGTATCTAAAGTCTTATAGTCAGAGAGATATAGAAATAGAAGGACATTTCTGTGATTTTATATAACCTTAAGAAAAATGTAATATATCATATTTGAAGCTATGATGTTCTTTTACACAAATGGTCTTATATGTTAAAATTCTTCCTGTGTTGCTATTTTATAACTCATCAATACAAGTTATCATTATCTTCTGGCATTTTCTGTCTTAAAAAACTCTAAGATATAATTTCCCAAGATATTGAGTTACTGAATTTATCCATTTCCTTATTGTTAATGTCTATTATTTTAAATCTGTTCAATATTCTAGGTTTTTTTTTTTTTTTCTCCTGTCTCTTCTATTAAAGTGCCTGCTCTGAGAACATCTAAGTCTCTTCCTGAATGGTGTAGCGTAGCCTGGAAGCAAATCTAGCCTATATGTAAGGTATGGCTTCTCCTTCTACACTAATAATTTTATTTTAACAAAGACAATAGGCTATACACATTTCTACTTCTCCGTAGGTGTTTGGGCAATGTCCTTTGAATGGGAACTCAGGTGTTATTGTGCATCTCACGATACTCCTAAGGTGACATTGACTTTACCACCAAAACTTTTTGAGTGTTTGTGCTTCTTGTGCTTGGTGTTAATACATAAATAATGTTTTCCCTAAAACAAGGCCTTCTGCTTTATATACATCTTAATGGAAATAGATTTCACAAAATTCTGTAAACCTTTAAGGAAGAATACTTCATTCATAAAGGAAAGACGTCAACACCCCTTGCCTAGAAACTTACCCTTTTCCCTAATTAAACTGTATAACTTTTCATTATTCTTAATTACCTTTATTTTTTCAGCTCTATCAGCTATGGAAATCCTGGTGGTATAGTGAATAAATGCTATGGGTGCTAACCAAAAGTTCCGCAGCTCGAATCTGCCAGGCACTCCTTGGAAACTCTGTGGGGCAGTTCTACTCTGTCCTATAGGATCGCTATGAGTCAGAATATCCTTGACGACAGTGGGTTTGGTTTTTGGTTTGGTTCTATCAGCTATATTCATGCTGACAAGATTTTTCCATTTTAGGGGCTCAAACATACGACCAAGAACCACCTTTCCATTTAACTTCTGTTTCATGTGTTCAAATCAAAAGTCTAGTTCTCACTACAATGCCTTGAAAGACACATCCTGGCTCCAACACTGACCCTCCCAGGGTAAAGACAATTAGTTTAATTTCACATCTGGGAAAAAAAAAAAAAAAAAAACTACTGTAAATTATTCTGACACTCTTCTTAATTCCTTTATCGGCTTCACTCATCCTCTATCAGACCATTTTTTAAAACTCAAATTTAACCTAAGTTATAGTCTTATGACTCCCGTGAGTTTTTGGGAAATAGGCTTTGAGGAAACAGGTTTTATTGTCCTTCATGCATTTTGCCAATGGAGCAGAGCAGCAACTGTATGGATCTGAACACTCGGAGGTTTACTCTACAGAGGAAAAACAAAAACAACAAAAAGGCAGAGAGTCTTCATGTAAACATTATAACAAACCAGAGTAATTTACTAGATTAAAATTTATATGTTACAGAAGAAAAAATGGGATTCACTTTCGGTATATTTGTATGCCCTCAGAATTAACAATAAAACCATGCTTTAATATTCTTTTTTTTTTTTTAATGAGAATATGCTACATGCTGAGCACCATCACAGGTTAAGGAACTCAAAAAGGAATCAGACATGTCAGAATGTCATGTGTATTACATTCAGCTGTGCAAATTCCTGAATATCATATTTAAAAAAATTAAAATTATTATCCTATATTTTGAAAAGTGATCACAATGAACTATGAAAAAAAGACATTCTGAGACTCTATAACTCTTTAGATTTGTCATTTCATATAAATTCATGTTTGAAAATTGGCCCAAAACATCGTTAACTTCCATTCCTTCATGATTCACTACACATATTCAGACATAGTCCTTAAATTATTCCTTAAAGAACACCAGCAGGTGACTGATAACTGGGAAGAGTAACCATATCCATAGGAATAAATCAAACACATCAATAACCTGCATGTACAGTAGGCCACAGTTATTTGAGCAACTACATGTAGCAATAGCATCTATGTATTTTATTGAGCCCCTAGAATTCAAATTGACATCAGCAAAATAAAAATTGTTTATAAAATACCCTCTTGTCAACATAATTATATTTTACTAACATGAAAAGTAACCATTTATTGCATTGAATAAAACCTATACATTAAAAAGCTTTCTGATTCATTTTTTACGCCTTCTCTAAGAGTCATTATAAGAAAAAGTAATAAAAGGTTTTACCCTAGGGGTCATGTTTAACTCTGTGCCTATGGGTAATTCATTGGAAATTTCTGTGAAGTTTATGGATAAAAGATGATGAGTATGTAATAATACAAAAATCTCATAATGCACTGTTTCAGAATTCAAAGGCTCTGCTAGCATCAGGAACAGCATTTTACATTCAGTACAGTGTGCAGTTGGAGTTAACAATGACCTTCAAAACTTGCTCTTATTTATTGCTGCTGAGTTAAGAACAGAGTAGCAGAGTAGAAAATGATGGCATCAGGGCCACAGCAGGTAACTTAGTCTCTTTGAAAGTAAAACTCATTTGCTTCTCCGTGAAGCATATAATTTATAATTTTTTTGTATTGGAAAACATTTAAATGATCTAGACATTAAACAGCTATCTTTAGAGAATATTTTTTTGAAATATTCTTTCATCTCTAAGAGTTATGAAAAGAAATGCCATTTTAATTTTTATAGTGTGTATCATTTACATTGTAAAAGTACGAGATTTTAAAGGCAACTGTATGTGTGTTTGGTGGGGCAGGGAGCAGGCAATAATAAGAAATGGAAACATTCCTGACCAGTAATGAGAATGCTTACATAAATCCACATTATGAGCCTGTTATAATCTTATTTAAATAAATATGTTTGATTTCCATATAGAAAAATGTGTTATGATAGCTTGGGAGGAAAGACTTTATTAATGTAGTTCAGGCATAAATGCCTGAGAAATCTAAATGTAATTCTCATTGTTATTTTAAGTATTTGGAAAACTTTAACGATTATGGAGAAAAGCTATACTTTCCCATTCTCTATTTTGTAATATCAAACTGTTTCCTAGCAATTGACTATAAATTATTAAACATTTTCCAATAGTCTCTATTAAATGGATTTCCTACAGGTTTGATTATCCTGTTGGATTTACATGTTCAATAATGAGACTGATTGGAATGTATTTATCTTAACATTCTTTTATGATGGAAAACTCCAGTAGGCAGAGAGAACTGTGTCTGAACCTGCAGCTTGCTACTGCTGTTAGTTGTTGTAGCGTCAGCCCGACTCATGGTGACCTTTTTTATAACAGAACTAAATGTCGCCCGGTCCTGCGCCATCTTCATTATTGTTGTATGTACCTTACAAAACTCTAAAAGAATAAAGCTAACAAATGCCAGGGCCTCAAGCATTAATTTCAATTAAATGTGCCAAGTTCAAAGGAATATAGGTACAAAAGTTCTCCTTCTTATAATTCTTAGAGACTTTTCTTCTGAAAATATAACATAAGTCATAATGGGCTGTCCCTTCTATATCATTGAATGGATGTTCCTTGAGGTCAGGACATTATTTGTCTGGATATAAATTTACAGGGCTGAAAATCTCTTCTGAAATAACCAGTCTTTTTGGCCTCAATTCCTTCCATTTCCACAGTTCTTACCTGAATTC
The DNA here is from genome assembly GCF_030014295.1 of Loxodonta africana. Taxonomy (NCBI): domain Eukaryota; kingdom Metazoa; phylum Chordata; class Mammalia; order Proboscidea; family Elephantidae; genus Loxodonta; species Loxodonta africana. The sequence goes on along the minus strand of NC_087361.1, from coordinate 26,297,161 downwards.
CATGTTGGCATATGTTGGTAATCAATGCAGCCACCAAACCTGGGCTTCCATAAGTATTCTGATATTCCTAGTTTTTTTGAACTATGCATAAAAACTCCTTCCCCCTTTGTTTCAGAAGATGCAAGATGGGAAATTTTCAAAAGGATATTTACTAGGAAATAAACCGTACTCTGGGTGTGTGTCTGTGAAAGAGGAAGAGAGATGGGAATAAATACATAAAGAAAGTATTATGGAATCATGCATTTAATGCCTAACAAAACCTATCAGACAGATGACCCCATATTCTTTTCTTCTATCATCTAACCCTAACCCTTCTGTCATCAACGCTAAGATATAATTTTTCTATCATTCTTACCTTATTTAGTCTAATATTGTGCTTCTCTTGTTCCCTCAAGTTTCATACCACATTTTACGCTAGACATAATTCTCTTTTATTTGTAACAATTTCAGAGAGGTAATTTGCAGAATCTCATCTATATAACAGTTTAAAAATACTTTACACAAAAATAATAGTTATAGAAACTTAGTACAAATACCCTTAAATTTAGACATCTACAGGAAAAATAAAAGAGGAAAACGGTATACAGATTCCAGATGAGCAGCTATCAGATCAATTTTTATTTTAAATGCATTTTTAGATATTTAAAAAAAAATTATGTTTCTGGCTATGAATTTTTCTAAGAATACTTCAGATTTACCATTTGTCATTTTAAATCAAAGCATTTTCTTCAGACTCTAAAGCTCCTGAAAGCATGTACTGCCTCACATAAACTAAGGGTTGTAGAGCTTACCCCAGTACCCTATGCAGATGATAAATGTGCTTGACGATTGAGATATTTTACTCGTTTTCAAAGCAAACTTGGAAGGCCACCATCTTATATCAGAGCAAACATGGAAGGCCACTGTCTTAGAGCAATAAAACTGTGGAGTATGGACCAAGCATACCTGCAGTTATATGACAGTTATGTGAGAGGTAAACCTGTGTCATTATGAATGAATGCATGTATTAGGGTTGTTTGAATTTAGAATTTTTTAAGTAATAAGTCAAACAGAAAAAAAAAAAGATAAAAATATCAAGGAAGTTGCTCACTTTTCTTAACTTGCACCTGTTTCCGTAGGATTATAGTTTCTGATTTTAGGAAAAACTATTTGGTTTTGTAGATTTTTTCCAATAAAATCACAGCCTTAAAAACAACTGTCTTAGTTATCTAGTGCTGCTACAACAGAAATACCACAAGTAGAGGGCTTTAACAAAGAGAAATTTAGTCTCTAAGTGTAGGCTAGAAGCCCAAATTCAGGGTTCCAGCTCCAGGAGAAGCCTTTCTGTCTGTCAGCTCTGGAGGAAGGTCTTTGTCATCAATCTTCCCTTGGTCTAGCAGCTTTTCAGCACAGGGACCTGAATCCAAAGGATGAGGTCTGCTCCTGGCACTATTTTCTTGGTGGTATGGGGTCCTCCTGTCTCTCTGCTTGCTTCTCTTTTATACCTCAAAAGGGATTGACTCAAAATACAATCTAATCTTGTAGATTGAGTCCTGCCTCAGTAACATAACTGCTTTTAATCTTTCCTAATTAACACCATAGAGGTAGGATTTACAATATATGGGAAAATCACATCAGACAACAAAATGGTGAATAATCACGCAATACTAGGAATCATGGCCTAGCCAAATTGACACACATTTTTGGCAGACACAATTCAATCCATAACAACAACCAAGAAAGGAAGTATCACCTCATGCAAGCATTTTTGGAATAAATAACTTTTGGAGTTACGTTTTAAAATCTTTTATAACATTTATTTAAGTTGTGTGAAAAACTTAATTGTGTCTCTTCCTTTGCTTCACCTGTTCTTGTCAATATACCAGTTGTGGCCACACAACCACTTTTCCAATCTTTATGGATTTCTTCTGCATAACTCTTTTCTAATTATCTAGAAAAGCTATAAACCGTCTTCACTAGAGAGAAATAAAATTGCTCTTTTAATCAGAGTTCAAAATTTAATACTTATTCATTACTTTCTTTTTATTAATAATATTTTATTGTGTTTAAGGTGGACATTTACATAGCAAATTAGATTCGCATTTAACAATTTCTACTCATATTGTTCAGCAATATTGTTTATATTTTCCACAATGTCTAATCATTCCCATTCATTCCATTGTGGTTGTACCATTTTCAGTACTCTAGTTTCTCTCACCACTTACCTTCACATCTTTGCTTTAGGGTAATTTTTTTTTTTTTTTTTTAACATTTTAGTGATTTTTACACCACTTACCTGTCAGTTTGTCATACTATCATGGCTTGAGTGTTGCTGTGATACTGGAATCAACGGCACTGGTATTTAAAATGCCAACAGAGTTACCCATGGTGGACAGGTTTCTGTGGAGCTTCCAGACTAAGACAGCCTAGGAAGAAGGACCTGGCTACCTATTTCTAAAAGGAATTATCCAGTGAAAACCTTATGAATAGCAGCAGAACATTGTCTGATATAGTGCTGGAAGACGACCCCTTCAGGTTGGAATGCACTCAAAACACTACAGGAGTAGAGCTGCCTCCTCAAAGTAGACTCAACCTTAATGAAGTGGATGGAGTCAAGCTTTTGGGGCCTTTATTTGCTGACGTGATGTGACTCAGAATGAGAGGAAACAGTTGTTAACGCAGAATGTCTGAAGTATGAATCTAGGAAAATTGAAAGTCGTCAAAAATGAAATGCATAAAGACCGATATCCTAAGCATTAGTGAACTGAAAAGGACTGGTATTGGCCATTTTGATTGAACATTTATATGGTCTACTTTGCTGAGAATGACAAATTAAAGAGGAATGGTGTCATGTTCATCATCAAAAAGAACATTTCAAGATCTATCTTGAAGTACAATGCTATCAGTGATAGGATAATATCCATATGCCAACAAGGAAGACAAATTAATAGGACTACTATTCAAATTTGCATACCAGCCACTAATGCCAAAGATGAAGAAATTGAAGCTTCTTACTAACTTCAGTAATTTGAAATTGATCTATCATACAATTAAGGCACATTGATAATTACTCATGAGTGATACTCTTAATTTTATGGGTTCATCTGTTATTTAGCTAAAAGGTGACTTCGAGCGATAATTTTGGTTTAAGGTTTAAAGATTATCTCAGGACGACAGTCTTGGAGTTCTATAGCCTCAACCAGTCCAGTAAATCTGAACTTTTTAAGAGTTTGAGTTCTGTTCTACATTTTTTTCCTGTTCTATCAGGATCCATCAATTGTGGTACTGATCAGAATAATTGGTAGTGGTAACTGGGCACCATCTATTTCTTCTGGTCTCAGGGTAGATAAGGCCATGATTCTGGTAAACTGTTGGCCCTGTAGACTTCTTTCTTCTCTTTCTTTAGCCTTCTTTCCCTTTTGTCCTGGATGAGTAGAGACTAATCGTTGCATCTTAAAAAAGTAAAAAAAAAAAAAAAAAAAATAGTTGCATCTTAGATGGAATTATTTATTGGTTTCTAATTATAGGGCATATTTTTTAAAAGATACCAAATCTTTTATGGCAATAAGAATGTGCCCACATATTATTTTTAAAAAAGGATATATTAAAATTTAATACAGGAATAACTTATTTGCTCTATTGAACACTTTATATTTTGTATACACTTTATTTACTTTTTTCCTCTCTTGACACAAAAGACAAATTTTATTCTTGTGAATGGAAATTTCCCATGTAAAAAGAAGTTATATTTAGAATACAATTATCTGCATATTATTTTTATTAATGCTATAATCTAGTAAAATATTGTTCATCAATGGAAATTATCGTATTTGAATTAATAGGTGCAAATGGTTAAGCGCTCAGGTGTTAACCAAAAGGTTGGCTGTTTGAATCCACCAGCTGCTCCTTAAAAGACCTGACGGTCTGCCTCTGCAGGAATTACAGCTATGGAAACCCTATATGGCGGTTCTGCTCTGTCACATGAGGTAGCTATGAGTTGGAAACGACTTTCTGGCCCCCAACAACAATGACAAATCATTAAGTAGTGTTCTGGGATTACATCCAGAAATTAGAAAAAAAGAAAGAAGCGATATATTTTCTGCCATTCCTAAATGTAGTATTTTGCCAAACAGAATGGATAGAACTGTCAGGAAAGACGTTATTATGGCTCATACCTCTTCTGGTACTAACCTATCGCCGTTGAGTCGATTCTGACTGATAGAAACCCTATAGGATATTTATAATTCTATACCTTGTATAAATTAGAAAATACTACATAATCCTGAAGGATCTAGAAGGAAGGTTGGTTAGGAGAAACCAATTGCTGTCTAATCAACTCCGACTCATGGTGACCCTCTGTGTGTCAGAACAGAACTGTGCCTCGTAGGGTTTTCACTGGCTGATTCCCAGACAGTACATCACCAGGCCTTTCTTCTGAGGTGCCTCAAGGTGGATTTGAACTTTTTGGTTAGCAGCCCAGAATGTTAACCATTTAGACTAATTGGATATGCCCCTAGGTTATCCCGGCAAAGTAATTGTATCCTGTAAAAAAAAGAAAAAAAATGTTTAATATACTTAGCCACTGAGATTTGTGATTAAAACCTTGTGATTAATTCCCACTCTCCTTTCTCCTTCCTTTTCCTAACTTATTAGGGACAACTGGAGGTGAGCGTAAACTTAAATATTCCCTAAAGCTTCTAAGTACGTAGGAAAGAGATCAAAGCACAAAATTTTTTTCTATTGATCTGGGTTTACCTGCTTCACTGTTGTTCACACTGCTACTCAAAACAGGACAATATTTACTGAAATCCCAAACTTGTCCTTTAAAACAATAATATTAGTACTGCTCACAAATACAATCATTTTAATAAATGTTAGTATGCTATAAAAACAGAATAGAGTAAATAAGCTTAGATTTATTTGAAGAAACATCATGGTTTTAAGCCTTTTCCAAATACATTTTTGATGATTACCCACTATGATTGAGAGACCCATTTCCTGGTCCCCAACATATTCAGGTTCACTCTATTGTTCTGACATAACTATTAATTAAGGCCTTCTAAAAATGCCTGGTTTAAACTATAAAGATGTTCTTCCTGTATGTTTTCTTGAATTTCACATTTCTCATCTGGCACTGCACAATTTTTCCCCCATGTGACTTTATTGGAGTTATCTATGAAGGAATATTGTCTCATGTTAAAAATAGAACTTTCTTCACTGAAATGCACACAGGTGTTAAGTTGCCAATTAAAGTGAAGTAAACTGTCAAATGAAAAATTTCAATTATAGGCAGTCCCCGGGTTACAAATGAATCTTTTCCTAAGTCTGTTTTTAAGTTGAATTTGTATGTAAGTCGGGACAGAAATGATTCCTATTTAGCATCAGTCAAATGTTTGTCTTAGAATATAGTATATATTTTACCTTTCTATGCACATAAATTTTTTTGATGCATATAAAACACTTAAAAAAAACTTCCAAACTGTGCAATGTTTTTATGAGTGTCACGAGGTAGTACATCTGTTCATTATTAGGAACTATTGTATTAACTCAAATTTTTAATAGACTTTATGACAGTCCATTCTTAAGTATGAGTTGTCCATAAGTTGGATGTTTGTAGCCTTGGGGATGGCCTGCATACTTTCTTCATTTTGAGTTTATGTTTTTTCATTCAACTCAAGCCCCAACAATGTCATTTTGGGCATGCTGCTCAAAATGCCTCAGCTTCAGAGCTCCTGGAGGATTCTGGGTTGCTCACCCCTCATTAGGAATGTACTCATTGCATCAGATGCCTATTGGGTTGCTGCTGTGACAAAATTAAACATTTAGATCTCTTGTCAGCCCTAAGGTTTGTACTCTGACAGGAATAAAAGAAAATGTTATGTAAACATATCGCCATGTGAGGTTTGGTTTTTCCTAACTGATAAAAGAGTAAAGTGTCATTTTTTAATATAAACTCCCATTTAAATACTTATAACCAAAACAAAAAAAGTCATTGCCTTCAAGTCGACTCTGACTTACAGCACCCTATAGGACAGAGTAGAACTTGCCCCATAGAGTTTCCAAGGATGAGATCTTCATGGAAGCAGACTGCCACATCTTTCTCCTGAGGAGCAGATGGTGGATTTGAACCACCAACTTTTCAGTTAGCAGCTGATCTCTTAACTACTGCACCACTAGGACTCTTCTAAATACTTAAGACAAGTCTAATTTCTAGGGAAGTCCTGGTATGTAACAACACATCAGCAAGACTGTAAAGTCTATAGCCTAAAAATGCCATGAGTTGGAGGTTTTAGTGGTTTTAGGAATAGAGGTATTTAAGTACATTGCAAAATCCACTTTTTTGATAAGGTTTGAGAATTGGGGAAAGTGAAGTTATACTAATGAAATGAAGTAGATTCAATTACGTAATAGTTTTTGTGACAATTAAAAAAAAGGAAGGAACAAATTGCATGGGTTTACTTTTAAATTGAAAGATGAAGTTAACAAACTGTCCCTTAATTTGAAATTGCTGGGGATAAATCTGACATTTCACACTTTTAAAAATACCATTGTCAAATGTTTTTGTTTTTATATCATGGTTTTTATTCTTTTGTTTATGCCATCTTATAATTCTACTTAAGCTTGCACAAAAGTAGTCTCTGTTTTATTAGTAACTTCAGTAAAAAAAAACTTCAGTAGCCACCAAAAAATATGATTCTAAGCTCCTAAAATATAAAAAATTTTTATATCCATTTCAGAAGGTTTGTGCTTAGTATATAGTGTGCACTCCATAATCATATACAGCAGTGTCTCAGGCAAAAAGTTAATCTCTGGGTGACCTTGAGGTCTCTATACTTAAAAGGTAAGAAACTGAATACAAGCATTAGACATGGCTGTGTTACACAGACAAGAAAACGAGGTGCCACATTAAGCCATCATTCCCACCAAGGACTATATTGACATACCGCATTATTTTATTCTTAATTAAAAATAATTGTGCTGCGTGTGTTCTTTCTTAGCCTTTAATTAACATAAGCTCCTCAAAACCAAAGTGGCAGCATAATAATGCATTCATAATTTATAGTATTTCTCTAGGTTGCCCTAGGGAAAATGCATTGCTATAATGCCCTTGTAGGTCTCTACTGATGTCACTCTGCTGATGAGAATGCCAATCAACCAGAGAATGAACAGAAAAAAAAGAAAGCCTTCCATGATTTAGGTTTTTAAAAGAATTCCATTTTCTTGGTTTACCATCATGCCTATTAATTACCAGTTGATAGTGCCTTTTTTTTTTTTTAATGTGTGTGTGTGTAACTTTTTTGTGTGTGTGTGGTACACAGTGGCATATTTTACAATTAGGTAAATCTGCAGGTGACAGTCAAGTGAGTTTCAATTCTACGGGCTTTATAATACTACCAAAACAAGCCTCCAAGTAGTTAAAGAGAAATGGATGGCACACTGTGGAAATGCAGACAATGACAGACTCTTCAGAGTTACAACTAAGGTTAATTTTATTTTCTTTCACGAATATCTTCATTCAGTTCATGCTTGGTGATGTGCGTTTTTGTAAGAGATCAGTGGGGCAGATAATTCAAAATAACAGACAATCCTCCACATCATTTATATATGACCTTGGAAAGCTTTATAACACTTGGGTGGGGGGGATAAATTCACGTATTTGATTATTTCTTCCTTAAGCTAAAAGTGACAGGTGAGGTAGCCCAAAGGAATGCAAGGTGAAAATGAAAAGTTCTAGAATTATCAGTTTAGATTATGTATTTGTGGATTGGTCTCAGGTCATTTGGCTTGTTTCTTTAACTAAAAATCTAGTTCCTGCTGTTTTTTTATTCTACTAATTTACCTTACCCTGAGACCAAATACAGGATTATAGGCCAGGAACTCCTGGGTCATCCATAAATACCAGAGGAAATGCTAGTTTGCATATAAACCATCTTGAAATGTTTCATACAAAATACAAGATGCAGTCATCAAAAGAGACTTTTTGATCCCTAGTAGGTGAACGCTCTCAAAAAAAAAAAAAATTTAGACCAGTATTGTACTTTCACTGATTGGTGTAGGAATATTTTAAAGTTGCCTGTTCAAGCAGTTATGAAATGGTTGATCTCTTTAGGAATTAGGTTCTTTTTTGCTTTTCTCTGCTTTATATTTAAACAGTATGTTGCAAAACATGAGCTAAGTTAAGTGGTTGCTTCACTTGTTCCATGAATATGTTCTAGGAATTAAAAACAAGGCTGATTTTATTTCTGGACTTAATATCATAAAATAGAAAAAAAAATTTATATTAAATGCTTATTTTAATGTATCGTGTTTTCATCTAGAGAAATAAAAATATTATCTCTTCTATATATACTTTATATAACAACTTTGAGGGTTTTCCTTTTATATTCGTGAAAAGCTAAGAAATAATTACATATGATTTGTCTGAAAAACTTTACATACAGGTAATCAAATCACTTCATCAATAATTAGAAGATTTGTTTAAAAATATTCTTTTTGACTCTCAAATTTTCAATCAAATGAGAAGTTTTACCAACATTTGTGTGTTTGTTAAAAAGAGACTATTATTGTCAGTTGCGTCAAGTCAGGCTCCGATTCACAGTAACCTCATGTGTAAGAGAAGAAAACGTTGCCTGGCTTTGTGCCATCTTCATGATCATTGGTATGTTTGGGACCACTGTTGTGGCTATTGAGGCACACATGGAGCACACTCATTTTTAATTAAGATTAAAATAACGCAGTAAGTCAATATAGTCTTTAGTGGGAATGATGGCTTAAGGTGTCACTTCATTTTCTTGTTTATGTAACACGCCGTGTCTAACTAACTCGTTTTTAGTTTCTTACAAGTATATAGATCTTATTGAAGGCTTCTCTCATTTTTGCTGATCCTCTACCGAACATGATGTCCTTTTCTAGCAACTGGTTTTTCTTGATGACATACCCAAAGCACATAAGCCAAAGTCTTGCCATCCTCACTTCTAAGGGGCATTCTGGTTGTATTTTTTTTAATACTGATTTGTTATTTTTCTGGTAGTCCATGGTATACTCAATAGTCTTTACAAACACTGTGACTCAAATTCATCAATTCTTCTTATGTCTTTATTTTTCATTGACTGGTTTTCACATGCATATTGAGTGATTGAAAAGACCATAACTTGGGTTAGGTGCACTTTAGGCGTCAAAGTGACATCTTTGTTTTTAAAACTTTTAAGAAATATTTTGCAGCAGATTTGCCCAATGCAGTACACCTACTCCTCACTTATCGACTGTTTCGTTATCTGACATTTCACATTTACAAAATAAAAATTCTGTTATCTATTTTGTCATTAATGATGTACATCCAGCAGTAACGAATGCTGAGGTGCAAACTGAGAGTAACTTTGGCTGGGCCATGATTCTCAGTGGTTTGGCAGTTATGTAATGATATAATTTGGTGGTTGTGTAATAATATAGTCATCTTCCATTTTGTGATCTGATGTCATCATCCTTCATTTTCACATAATGCTGATTTTTGTATAATGACCTGCTCTTCGGAACCTAACCATGTCAATAAGTGAGGAGTGGATGTAAGTCAGGTGATTTCTGGACTGCTTCTTCTATGGACATTGATTGTTGATCCAAGTAGAATGAAATCCTTGACAACTTCAATTTTTTTCTTCATTTATCAACATGTTGTTTATCAGTCAGGTTGTGAGGATTTTCATTTTCTTCACATGCAGGTGTAATCCAGACTGAAGGCTATAGCCTTTGATTTTCATCAGTAAGTGCTGTCATCCTCATTTTCAGCAAGCAAGGTTGTGTCATCTGCATATCATAGGTTGTTAATGAGTTTTCCTGCAATCCTGGTGTTGCGCTCTTCTTCATATAATCCAGCTTCTTGGATTATTTGTTCAGCACAAAGATTGAATAAGTAAGGTGAAAGGATACAGCACTGCCACACACCTTTTCTGATTTTAAACCATATGGCATCTCCTTTTTTTGTTTGAATGACTGTCTCTTGATCCATTTATAGGTTTTACATTAGCACAAATAAATGTTTTGGAATCCCCACTCTTTGTATTGTCATCTGTATTGTGTTATAATCCACACACTCAAATGTCTTCATGTAGTTGATAAAAGACAAGTAAACATATTCCTAGTATTCTCTTCTTTCAGCCAAGATCCATCTGATATCAACAATGATATCCCTCATTCCATGTCCTCTTCTGAATCTGGCTTGAACTTCTGGCAGTTGCTTGTCAGTGTACAGCTAAAGTCATTTTTTAATTATGTTCATCAAAATTTTTCTAGCATGTGATATTAATAATAATTGTTTCATCATTTCTGTGTTCCATCTGATCACTTTTGCTTGGAATGGGCACAAATATTAATCTCTTCCTGTTGCTTAGCCAGGTAGCTGTCTTCCAGATTTCTTGATAATGGTTAAGTACTCCCAGCATCACATCGGTTTGTTGAATCATATCAGTCAGTATTCTGTCAGTTCCTGGAGTCTCACTCACCACAAATGATTTCATTACTACTATTACAATTTGTAAGATAATACTAATTATAATTTTTATCATTCTGGAATTTATAAATCGTTATAACCATCCTAATATTGACTACTCTCTCTGAAATGTGTTTATAGTCTGAAATATTGTGAATAACAACTGAAGAATATTTTATTAGATAATAAAATAACTTCAGATTGCATATATTTTGGAAATGATACTTCGTTGCTGTAAAGCACAACCTGCTGAGGGCAAATAAACAAAGCAAACAAACAAAAAATAAAAATGAACATTTGGGGAGGTTTAGAATTCATCCTCCTCATGGCAGGAGTCCTTTTGTGTCATCTAACACACAGATCATTTAGCTCTTCTCCTATTTGTCTATTGATAAATAACTTACTACTCTGCCAGGTTGTCTAATCTCTTCTTGGACACTAGTGCAGTTAAAAATTCCTTGTAAAATAGAAGAGCAACCTATATTTTAGTATAATTTGTCCTGGTTATACTCTTAGGACGAAAGTCTTTCTTGATTCTCCATAGGAAAACCTTTTAAGTATTTGAGGAGTATTTTCATCTCTACCTAAATTTTAATTAAAAAAAAAAAAGTATCACCAGATTCTTCAACATTTTTCTTCTTTCCTGTCTGTAAATATAAAGATTTATTTTTTCAATACAGCTAATGAGAAGACACCCTGTAGCCTTCCCATCACTGACAATTAGCATTTGGATCCTTCCACCTCAGTAAGTTGTGAGTAATCATATATCTGCTTTGGAACTTGCCCAACTGAATCCACTTTCATTTCACTTTTGTCTTACTCTGATTCTGTCCAAGAAAATGTAATGATTGTGCCTTTTTTATTTACTTAAAATAAGAAAACCAAGGCCTTCCTTCAGATTTGTATGAATGTGGTAATTTATACTTTTTGCTGGAATTGTTCAATTGCTATGGAGTTTCTTTAGTTTACTACATTTCAACTCACTTCAGTTTTTTCACGGATAAAAACCCATTGCCATCAAGTTCATTCCAACTCATAGTGACCCTGTAGGACAGAGTAGAACTGCCCCATTGTGTTTCCACAGATACCAGAAGATAATTTTTTTTTTTTTAAATAAGAACCTTCTGTATTGTACTTCTGTTAATGGCAGTCTCTTTAAATATTAGCTTACTATACAACCAAATGAAGGTGGGAAAAATAGTTTGAGGCATGCCTTACTCCTTAAATAATCTAATGTGACACTTAGCAATTACTGATTATTTTCAGAGTGTCTTAAACTTACCATGTTTTCCATTTTCAAAATGGGAAAAGCCAGTCATGTAAAATATCTGACTATAATTTTTGAATTTTAGTTTTTAAAAGACTGTCAGTAACTACATTGTATTTCTTTTAATGCTTTACGATGTGTCTGAGCTAACCAAAAAAACAAATCCATTGCCGAAGAGTTGATTCCAGCTCATAGTGACCCTACAGGACAGAGTGAAAATGCCTATTGTGTTTCCAAGGAGTGGTTGGTGGGAACATGAAAAGAATTTGAAGTATCTGGGGGATCCCCCACCTATCCAGAACAGAATTTATCCTTTTATAATGACTTGCCTCACTATATCTGCCTTAAAATTCTTTTTAATTGGGAAAATTGGAGCAAGAATTAAGCAACCGCGTCTTTTTTTTTTTTCTCATCTGTTAATTCTGTGCCCTTTCTGAAGTCTGCAGAACCTCTAATTTTTTTATTCATTCTTTCATTGACTTTTTTTTTTTTTTTATGCCAGGCGTCATCTTTTAGTTTGAGGCAATCAAAGATAAATAAGACCTAAGGGAGCCTAATATCTCCGTTAACCTTTTGTATGTTTTCTTGGGAACTTGTACTGTAGTATAAACATATTTGTTTTCTTATATTGCATAAGGTTTATTTATCTCTAGAATTAAAGTTCATTTTTTACATTCTCTTATACTATTAAGGTCAAATCCCCTGCTCTATTTTGAGTTGTGCTGATTTCTCTTGACCTTATTCACTTTGTTTGAGTCGGAGTGGGAAGATTCGGATCTGTATACCATCACATTTACTAATTTTATGTCAAAATACAGAATGCCTATGAAACACCTATTTTTGCCATTGGGACAACCAATATGCCTGTAACCTGAAATCATTTTTCCACCTGTGCATCTGGTGAACAGAGGAAATAAATTTATTCTCATCAAGTGGCTTGCGTGTACATGTACAAAAACATGGGGTGTAACACATTGACGAGTGTGTGAGCGAACTCAAAGCATCATACTATCGCATCGAGTATGAGGAGGGACGGATACAAAATGAGGCTAAATTATTTTACCTCTCTTATTGTTTGATAAAGCAATACAGTTCCAAAGAATTATAAGCTTTTATGTCTATTCAAAGGATGAACTTCCATTTAGATGAATAAATGAATACAGAAAAATACATTTTAAATAATTGATTTATTTTTGAAGATACTAGGAGAGCAAAAAAATGCTTGTTTAAAAAACTTTAATTTGCAGCTTTCATCATGTCATTGAATGAATGAATGTAATCTCAAAAAAACACTAATATAATTTATAAAAGCACAGTAGGATTTTCTGAAAACCTATCATATTTGACACTAAACTTTTTCCTTCTTTTACAGAGGGTATATCAGCAAGGTCATGGGCTGTGAGACAGATAGGAGAATAGCCAAGATCATTGGTCTTTTAATATTATCTTCAATTTTTGTGAATAACTTTAGTGATTATGCCACACTCATGCATTTTTTACTCAGTTTTATTGACTTTTTTGAGAGTCCAATATATCACTTTCAAAGAACTAATGCTAATAACTGATATTAGTATGTTTCACAAGCTAAGAACTTAAAACTATAATCAGAACTCTGCACTTATACATTTTAATTATGCCACAAATTCTGTACTGTCTCGGTTGCTTCTTCCTTAGAACAACAAAAGCAATAACAGCAAGGACAACAAACATGTTGTTATTCTCCAAGGAGGCAGTGTGATGAACAGAGTGTCAAAAACAATTAAAACTAATGATGGAAAACTCTCACAGGAATTTTAAAATGGACTGTATTCTTCTTGTACTTTGAATTCTTGTTTAGTGAGTTTTTAATCTGACAGCGTTTCGTTTTTCGGGCATCTGATTTATCAGGGCAAAGAGGTCAAGTATTTACAGACCTGCTCCTGGGTAAGCTGGTCTAAGATTCCCTTGGTGGTTTTACTCTTTGGAGACACAAATTGCCTCACCTTCAATATCTGGTATTCTCATTGACAGCCTTGCCCAAATGTGAAAAATTGGCATTGATCTTAGTTTGAACATTAACATACTTCTAAAAAAAGGTGAATGTCTTTTTTTTTTTTTTTTTGGCCTGGGCACAGGTAGCTTTTTTCTTTTTGTCGTGAAAAGAATGTAGGGTACTTAAGCTTTCTTTTCCTGATCCTTGTGGTCATAGGGGCCTGTTGATGGACAGTCCCTGGTCCCATCTATGAATTTATTATTTTACCGATTCTTCTAACAAGCTACAAAATTAAGGTTGATTTTCTTGATATCCAGGAATTCCTTACCAGTTTCCAAAACATACTTCATGTAAATTAACTTTATGAGTTGAGCTAGTAAAATTTTTCAAAATCAGACAGATTTCAAGTTTTTAATAAACTGATATAATGAGTGGAATAATGCTTCTTTCTCCAAATAGGCTTCGTCAGTATTTTTTAGAAATAAAAAATAAAATTATGTCTGGTAGAAAGACTTGACTTGTTGATTCAACTATTAATTTACTGGCCAGTAAGCATATTTGTGAATTGAGTCATAATATAAGGATATTGGAGATAGCAGCTATTGCCAAAAGAAATAGTTTTTTACCAGTACATGTTTTCCAATTTCAGTTTGTCCCAAGGCTCTATGAGAAGCTTGATGAAAAAAATTGTAGCAACTAGCCAGTGCTTCTCTATTTTTTTTTTCTTTCGCAAAAGTGAAAATGCAGAATATTTAATCAGCCATCAGGAAGGGTTCCCATTATAAGAAAATCATATCACTAGACTAGTGTAGCTGATCAATCTAGGATACATATGTTTTCAATATTTTAACAACACTGAAATTGGGGATGTATTTGATTATAGATGATATGTTATAATTGGCAATTTTTTTTTCTTTAGTGAGAAATAAAATAATGGCATGTCTTTTATAATTGATAGTACATTGGTTTTGATGAAATACACCACAGTTCTGGGAAATTTTGATACGTGTGGTGAATATTATCATTTTCAGATGACTTGAGGAGTTCCTACTGTTGGGATTAAGTTTGTTGTCCAGTCGTCTACATTTCTCAAGGTCTTGCTTGTTTTTCTTTCAAAGGGAGTTTTGCACTTAAGCTCTTGAGAGAGCAAGGGCCAAGAATGGATGATTCTTTCTGGGTGACTCTAACAGTAATATCAAGGACATAACAAAGCTTAGAATCAAGAAGAATATTCCATGGCAATTGCAATTTATGCAACTTAGCTTTAAAAAGTGACATTTTATAATACAACAGTACTTGGCTCTTTGTGGTTTTTCTTTTTTAACTTATTTATTGACATACAGTCTTTGAGGAAAGAAGAGGAAGTAAAAATCATTGGCTATTATTAATAATTGACAAAGTTATTTTTTCCTGAGACTTCAAGATTGCCAAGAAATACTGTGAATATCCAAGCACTTTTAATAATATCAAAAAGCCTTATTAGGCAGTTGGGAAGGAGGAAAGAACAGACGGAAGAAAAAGAATAAAATGAGGACCAAGTTAGCTTCAAATTTTATAGAGCTCATCCATCCTAATAACTCGAAGTTTAAGAAATGTCGAAGAAAAATTTATGTGTATGTTTGCACACACGTGAATATTTAAAACATTGAACATTAAATCAAGCCTATACTAAACAGTATTTAACATTACTTTTTTAAAAAGACTTTGTACATTTTTACGTTGTTTTAGATTGTATACCCTGGAACACTTCAAACATTTTTGGAGGCATTAACTAGAAAAAGAAGTTTCATGGAGTTGGTCACCAATAAGAAATCAAAGAGTTTATATAGTTACTTCAATTGAGTTTTACTTATTTTCAAATCTTTGTATCATGTCTTAAGATATTTGCTCAATGCAAATATAGAGAAATTCTAAAATGTGATGAATTTAACATCTGTTTTACCTCAGAAGGTCAATATTAAATCCCAATTGCTCAAAAAGTTTGAATATCTTTTCTTCTTTAAGGGACAGGAGAAAAGATTAGGAATGACAGTGATGCCTTAGATACTATGTCAATGGCTATTTGATTCAGAGTAGACCACGTTCACCTCTGTTTCCTTCCCCTGTTAAGTTGCAAATACTACTATTTTTTAAAGAAGTTAACAAGCTTCTCCTAGACATGAAAATAGTACTGTTAGCCCACCAGGTACTCAATAAATATTTTTGGGTGAGAAAGCAAATAATCACCCAAACACTAGAGCTCTATGTTTATTTGTTTTCCAAAATTTCATTGACTGTTAGCTTGGAAAAACATGTAAGCTAAGAGACAAAATCAAATTACTAGATGGGAATAAAAATATGTATTTATAATTTTTATGTTTATTTGAATTTATTGTTTATATTATTTTTGTATTTAGCAGAGTTGTTAAATACTATCTATCTAGTGGGGAGGTGCCCTGGTGGTGCAGTGGTTAAAGTGCTTGGCTGCTAACCTAAAGGTTGGCAGTTGGAACCCACCAGATAATCCATGGGAGAAAGATGTGCCAGCCTGCTTTCATAAAGATTTACACTGTGGAAACCCTATGCGGCAGCTCTACTCTGTCCTCCTGTAGGGTCTCTATGACTCAGAATCAACTTGACAGCAATGGGTTTATCTAGTGGGGACATCGGTAGTTCAGTGGTAGAATTTTTTTTATGAGGGAGACCCGGGTTTGATTCCTAGACAATGGACCTCGTGCACAGCCACTACTCTTCGGTCAGTGGAAGTTACATATTAACGTGATGGAGAACAAGTTTCTGCAGAACTTCCAGACTAAGAGAAACTAGGAAGGAAGTCCTGGCAATCTACTTCAAAAATCAGCCAGTGAAAACCCTGTGGATCACAATGATTCATTCCACAAGTGATCATGGGGATAGCACATGATCAGGCAGCATTTTGTACCTTTGTGCATGGGGTGGCCGTGAACTGGGGGCCGACTCAACATCGGCTAGGAACTACCTATCTATCTGTCTGTCTGTCTGTCTGTCTATCCATCTAATTATCTTGGCAGTACTTTGCCACCAATAGGACATGATTCTTGAGTTCAGTAATTACTTAATGATATAATGTATTAGATGTGAGTAATGAAATGTGTTTGCAAGTGCAATTAAAACACATTTATGATGTCTCCTTTCTTCTCCTTAATTCAAAATCTATTTCTAAGGTAGTACTTAAGAATGGTTTACAGCTGGCACAAGAAAGATTGATACATTTGCTCTATGAAAAAGGCATAGATTTAAATACTGAAAAGAAAGAAACTAGTTTTATAACAGAGAGGATGAGAGAAAGAGGAAAATGAGATTTTAGGACTCAAAGTGCTCATCACAACGGAACTTTGTTGAATGTGGTTTCTAGTAAACGACACATGTAGGGTAAGTAACTGAGGAGGTGGATTGAAGGGCAAGAAATATGACTGAGATATAATGTGCTATACCTTGGCCAAAGGAGCCCTGGTGCTGCAGCAGTTAAAGCGCTCAGCTGTTAACTGAAAGGTCAGCAGTTCGAACCCCTCAGCTGCTCTGTGGGAGAAAGATGTGACAGTCTGCATCCATAAGATTCACAGCCTTGAAAACCATATGGGGCAGTTTTACTCGGTCCTACAGGGTCACTGTGAATCGAAATCCATTCGATGGCAGTGGGAGTTGAAAAATTCATTGCCTGTCATGTCGATTACAACTCATAGCAACCCTATAGGACAATGTAGGACTGCCCCATAGGGTTTCCAAAAAGTGGCTGCTGGGTTGAAACTGCCAACCTTTTGTTTAACAGCTATAGATCTTAACCACTGTGCCACCAGAGCTCCTGGGTATACCTTGGCCGAGTTTATTTATTTGTTCTTCAGAAGTTATCAATTCACCTAGCTTCCTGGTAACTACTGTTTCGTGCCACCTTAGTGAATGTACTTCAGAGTGTTGTGATTTCAGGTCTTGCAAAGGAAAACAAAATTGCTCAATTAGACTCCTAAGAAAGGCTTCATATGTCATTGTGAGTTACATTGGTCATTGGCTACTGTTAGGAAGAAGAGGGATGAGAACATGCTCTGTGAACAGGTCAGATTAAACTAGCCAGATGGGTTCATGGTATCACATATATTACTGGAAAAAAGAAAAAAAAAGAAGCTCTGATAGCTGATAACTTAATTATCTGCCACTATCAGTTTGGAAGGGCTTTTAAACATGTCCAAAATGTCTACCAAATTTTCAGTAGGAGTGACAGCAGATTTTTAAGTATGGTTAAAAATGCAGCAGTCTTTCTAGAATAAAAGTCTGACAGACTATGATGAATTACCTTATTATAGTTGCTCGCATGACAAATGTACTTGATCAGTGTTTCTTCTTGGGAATAGTTGAGCTTATCCAGAGGCAAAAGTTGAAAGGAAATGAGAGCTAACTAGTAATCCTAAGTGTAATACATCAGCATTTCTCTAAAAAGTATTCAAGAAAACCTTATCAATTATTGTTTATGTCAACAGAAAATACTTCCCCTGTTCCCTCACGATATAACCTCTCTTTGAGGATTTATTTAAGTGACTTTTTAAGAAAGGGAATATAGATCATAGTGAAATTTGTCAAGTTATCCAGCTTTTGAAAATGTGCTCCGATATAGTCCCAACCTGAGTTTTAGCGAATATGGTAGCTACACATATTTAACTATACCACTAATACAAACAGTTTTGCTTATTCAAATATTCCTATCTGGGCAAATTTGGCCACTGGGGGAAAAATAGATAGATTTGAAAAGCTGAGTGGATTGATAAAAATATCAGTCACCTAATAATGCATTTCTTCATGTAGTTTATTTACAGGATCAGTCATTTCAAAATATCTGGTCGTGTACAACCTTGTTTTTGATGGAAAGCACGATCAGGAGATCAAAGGCATTGCCAAGACAATTACATGAAATTTTACGTCACTACTTGAGGACATTTTGTAAATATGTTTCCTGGCTTTTACAGTTTTAAATAAAGCTCTGTGCAAAGTTAAGTTTTGTTGTCATTACTTAGAAGAAAATGGTTTAAGGCTAGGTGTCATTGTTTTATTTATTTTTCACTTCATGTGAACTAAATACAACCTAGATAATGCAGGTGTCATTTGGAGTAGTTTGAGTATTTTTGCTTTACTGTTAGGCAGTGTGTTAGTAGTTGAACACACAATTGTGTATTGTCAATACCACCTTGTGTATTTCTTCATACACCTAATTTTGATAATTGTAGTTAATCACCTCAAGTGATAAATATATAAGTAGATCCTTATAGTCTGATTTCTGCCTTCAAAAAATGTCTGCTGAGTCCGGATGACTTGTGGCACAGAGTGAGTCAGATATGGAACGTCTCAGCCACCTGGCCAATACACACGTGCCTTGAAGCTGAAGCTGCATTTTGAAATATTATACACATAAGCAACACAGTTTATGACTGTATTCTGGAGCCTACCAACACATTATCTCTCCTGCATTTCTGTCATTTTCCTAGAGTACAGTGTGTTCATGAGAATGTGTTACATGTAAATAAGTGCTGAGCAGTGCTTTTCAAACTGCACATTGTGAGGCCAATGAGTAATGTTAACAATTTAAATGTTTATGACCAGCATTAAAAAAAAATAGAAAATATCATGGTTAGAATGACTACTGTTTTATAATACATGTTTCAGTTAAGTATATGCTTGCATAAAATCATATATAGAAATGTGTTCACAGTGCTCATCACGTAAAACATGACTTGCTATGAACTGCAATGAAATGTTATGAACGATCCTAGTGGGATGATTAGAAGTGGAATAAATGATTAACACCGTATTTAGTATGGAAAGTGAACCTGCATTTGAGACGGTTAAGACCTTAGACCTCGGTTTTTGCCTCTGCTGCTCATTAGAACCACCTGAGGTGTTTTGGAAAAATACAGATGAATTGGTTCCTATTCAGACAAATTAAATCACAAACACGGTGTGGGGAGATAGAGATGCATTTGGTTTTTGTTTTTAGAGCTCTCCAGGTGATTAGGATTTGTAGTCAAGTTATAAAACATCTACCAGAGATAAGCAATCAGGGTGTGTTGTTTTTTATTTGCTTTCATATTGTCATTTTTGACAGTGGATGTCCTATCTTGGAAAATATTTTGACATCAACGACTGGAAATTAGTAAATAAAAAGGGACATTTGATACACAGTATAAAATTTGTTTAAGCAATTTGTATATGTTTTATACTATACTTACATTTTTATTTTTGTGCCAGTCACTGAAAGGACATGTTAGAGACATGTGGTACAGTTTCTTGATCAAGAGTCTAGGTATTGGAAACAAAGAATGCTGTAATACATTTTCCATCCTCTTTCAATTAATTATATGCTAGCTGTAGGCAAACTCAGTAATTAAGGGAAGATTTCTTTGTTGTTATTTTAAGCTTGCAATTTCATCTTTTCTTTTTATTTTCCTAAAGTGTACTTTCTCCATTACCTAAGGTATTCACAGTACTTAAATGCTCTCCTTTCTCTTTTTTTTTTTAAAGTCAAATCTGCTCTATTTTTCCACTCCAAGGTGAATGACAGTTATAATTTTTATTGTGATGGATTTGACTTTTCTAGCATCCATCTAGAGGTGTGCACAGATTAGGGGCGATTGAGCATTTGGGAGAGATTCTTCCTGCTTTTGTCCTTGATCATTGCTGTTTGCTATCTATTGTTCTGTATATCAACCGTATGAAGTTCAGAGAGAAGAGCAGCACATGCTAGATGAATGAGTAGATTTGGACCTGAGTATTCATTTCACTTTGTGCTGTTTGCTTTGTTCTGCTTAATTTAGCTGCTCTTTAGCTTGTAACTCTCAAAGTCAGTGGAAAGTCAAATTCAGAGAAGATCTAAATGATATAAACAAGTTTGATCCGCCCAAGTGATATGAATAAGTTTGACATCTAGTTAGAATGCGTGAGTAGGACCAGGATATACAACAGTAACTTTCCAGTATCAGTCCTGATTGTTTTCAAGAGCAGATCAAAATTCAGCGGAACATGTTGAAATGTAAAATGAACACAGCACAATATTTAAAAAGAAGTAGTTTTTCAAGTCTGCATTATAATTTGACAAAATGTTTCCAATATCTAATCTATGCTGTGTTTAGGTTTTATGATTTGGGGTTTATGCTAACTATACTTTAACCAAAGAAAAATTGAGGTCTTTGAATTACTGTGTTGGCAAAGAATATTGAATATACCATGGACTGCCAGAAGAACGAACAAATCTGTCTGCAAGAAGTACAGCCAGAATCCTCCTTAGAAGCAAGGATGGCAAGAGTTTGTCCCACGTACTTTGGATATGTTGTCAGGAGGGGCCAGTGCCCAGAGAAGGACATTTTGGTAAGATAGAGAGAGGGTCAGCATAAAACAGAAAGACCCTCAATGAGATGTATTGACACAGTGGCTGCAACAATGGGCTCAAACATACCAATGATTGTGAGGATGGTGCAGGACGAAGCAGCCTTTTGTTCTGTTGTACATAGGGTCACTAAGGAGCCAGAAGCAGCTTGACAGCACCTAACAACTTAACAACAATATACTTTAACTTATATATACTTCCTGAAAATTTAATTGCCTAATTTCTGTAAGAATACTGTGATTTTTTTTCAATAATTGTTGCAGAAGTCATTTTTTTTTTTTAAAGTAAAATTATCCTTATAGAATTAAGTGCTAAAATTGTAATTTTTAGTCTAGGTTTTTTTAAGTTAACAGACCCAAGCATGGGTATGCTTATTACTCAAGCTCTTTCTCTTGAATTACTTTGTCAGGTAGTCATTTATCCAATACAAGGGTTTTAAGTGTGGAAAAAAAAAAAAACAACTAATTATAATAGTAAGGTAATACAAGTATAAAGGTAAGCAAGAGGATTTTTTTTACAAAACTTGTATTTGAGTCACGCTGTTCAGGTATATTTGTAAACTTATTATTGTGAAATGACCTATATTTCTTTATTAAAACAAAACAAAATAGGATAAATAATACCTTTGTTGTGAACAATTTTCATATCCAAACATTATTTAAAATCCATATGATTTGTCACCTTACAAATCTGGCTCCTCTCTTAAGCAATGATCTATTTTAAGGAATAGAATCTTAATAAACAATATTATATTTATTGATTCATAAATATACATATCAATAGCTTCTCCTGGTATCCAAAAAGTATGTGTTACTACAAAAAGTTAATAAGTAAATCTGTCCCCCAGTGATAATTTAACCAATTTTATACTCATGACACCACCCAGATAGGTAGTTACAAAAAAAATTTCCTAGCATTTTTTAGAAGTACAATTATTGTTTAGCTGAGGCGTAGATGTCAGCTAACTTTTGCCCTTTGTATGTATTTTTTCTCCTATATGTACAGAGTGAATCTCATTAGCAATAGTAATGATTTCTCGCATTTCTAAACATGTCCCACAGTGAAAGATCTCTGGAGATTAACTAATCCAAATGCTTCAATATATGGATCAAGAAATAAAGCACAAAAAGATGAAATCCTGGGTTTCTTCATAAAACTCCAGAAATAGGCCTCCAGGAGACCTATTACTTCTTGTATTATACCCTTTTGCTGTTTACAACAGATATTATTTTAGTTTACTTAAAACACATTTATTTTAACACAAATTCATAAATCGGCAAATTAGGTATATTTGAATTTTTTCTTTCATAAGAGTTTGTTGCAGAGGGCAGCAAACTATAACTCTTTGCAGAAAAAGTTTACAGACCCTATGTTCTAAATTGGAGCCCTGGTGGCACAGTAGATAAGAGCTTTGTTGCTAAAAGAAAAGGTCAGCAGTTTGAATCTAACATCTGCTCCTTGGAAACTATGGGGCAGTTCTACCCTGTCCTATAGGGTTGCTATGAGTTGGAACCAGCCTGAAGGTTTATGTTCTAAATAATGCATATTCCATAAAGAGAAAGTCAATTTATCTGCTATAAGTAAGCCCGCCAACAAGGATAAGAACAGAAACGATCTTTTATAAAACAAACCAACTTTCAACATCTGGTTATTCCAGTTACTTAGAAAGATGACCTGAGAACAGTTGGGGCATCAGTAACAACCTCAATCAAAGCAGAAAAGAATAGCTCTGGAATGAATAAAATTGGGGGAACCGAACAGAGTCTGGAGGCTGATATCTCGTTATCTGAGACTATAAGTTGAGCAGGAGTAAGTTAATGCAGAATGAAAAATTTCTTGGTCTTGTTCTGAGCTTAATAAAAGGTGACTTAAGTCCAGCAGTTTAGAGCTTGAGAGAATTTAATATTTGAAAGCAAAGCAGTAAGAGAGTTGCTGAACAGAGTATATTTTCTGAACAGAAATGAAAAGCCTGGTCCTGAAAGTATATCTGGTGTATTTTCCAGAAAGAGTAGCCGGAAATCAACGTCCAGATGAAGTCAAATTTATTTTTATTTTAAAATTTAACATTTAACATATATATGGCAAAAGAATATCGAGACTATATTATCATATTTTAATGTATCATTTTCATAAAGAATGCATTTCATAGAAAGAAAAAAAGAGATGGAGACCTACAGAATAAAGTGAAGAGAACACAGTACTATAAGTCAAGAACTGTATTATCCTGAATGAACTATTCATTTTTTCTAGACTTTACATTTTCATACTGGAAATGTTAGGGCTAAACTCACTGGCCCCTAAGTTTCCTATCTAATATTTTGAGTTGCTGTTGTCAGTTTGATCCCAAATAGATACAGGTGTTTTATAGTTTTTGTTGTCATTTTTAATGTCATATATATATTTTAAGATACATGTATAGGTGTTTGTGTGTGTGTATATATATATATACCTCCATGTATTAAATTCTATTAGTGCTGCCAATAGAGTTTAAACATTTTTACATACTGAGCATCTTTAATAATTTTATTCCTAGAAATTTTTTCCTTGTTTTTTTAAAATAATTTTATTTTTGTTTTTTGTTGAGAATGTACACAGCAGAGCATATGCCAATTCAATAGTTTCAACATCATGTCAAATTCATTGACATGGGTTATATTCAAGTTGTGCAACCATTCTCACCCTTTTTTCTGAATTGTTCTTTCCTTTTTAACATAAACTCACTGCCCCCTAAGTTTCCTATCCTTTCCAGTTACTATTGTGAATTTCATCCCATATATATAGATCTTAAAAGAGCACAATGCTCAGGACAGACCTTTTTAGTAGTTAAAATAAACTATTGTCTGATTTTAAGAAGACTTCTGGAAATAATTTTGGTTTGTTTAAAGATTATTAAAGGGTAATAGTTTCAGGGGTTCATCGAGCCTCATTGTTCCAGGAAGTCTGGATTTCATGAGAATTTGAAATTTTCTTCTGCATTTTCTCCCTTTTGATCAGGACCCTTTTATAGAATCTTTGATCTAAAATTTCAGTAATGATAGCCAGGCACCATCCAGTTCTTTTGGTCTCATGGCAAAGAAATAACTCTAAAGATTAGGTAGGAAACCTAGAGGGTAGTGATGTTATGCTAAAGAAGAGGAGTAACTAAGAAAAGGAGGGTGAGAATGGTGGCACCACTTGAAGAATTTAATCCGTGTCACTGAATAGTACAGGTAGAAATTGTTGAGTTGTTATGTACTCTGCTGTGTATATTCTCAACTACAACAAAAATAAAATAAATTATATAAAAAGTGTTAGGGCTGAACTAGAACATAGCTAAAGCTCCTTCTAACCTTAAATTTATATATTTATATAGGGAGAGGTAGGGCTCTAAATAAATAAACCCTAATAAGGGAAAGTTGAAATTACCATGAACTACAGACACAAGATTTTTGTAAGAGGCCATGGAGCATGTTGGAAACATAACCCTTAACAACATTGTTATCACTATGATGTTCCAAAAAATAGTTGCGGTTTATATCCCGGGAGGCTACCGTGGTATGGTAAGGAAATTGATACATTAATTAGCTTGCCCTAGTGACTATTTAAAATATATATATATAGAGAGAGACACAATTAGGTGACATGTTTAAAGGCTTCAAGTTACATTATTTCATCTTTTAAGTGTTATATCCCATATCTCTGATATGAATTTAATTGTTTCAATCCATGTGGACAGTGATAGTATACACTGCGTTAAACATGATGGTTTGCTAGCAACTACAAATGTTAGAGACAAGCATTGTAAAGTATGTGATGATAGTAAATAATCATATCAAAATGAATTAAAACATGTTTATAAATGGGCTTCTGATTTCAGACAACTGCCTGACAGTTAAAATCATATTGTGTCCTGAACACAGTTTAGACATGCAGACGATTTTGAAATTGAAATACTTTATCCATGTAATGCAGCAGTCCTAAAAAATGTAAGTACATATTTACCTTATAAAACAAGGGAGAGAATCTTCCTTTCTTATAATCTCACAGAGTGCCAGTCTTCCCATAATCATGGTAATAATGCTTTAGAATATGCCCTCCCACAAGAATCTAGGACAGCCTGCAAATAATAAACAGAAAAGCAATCTGGGCTCACTGCCCAGATTATCTCAAATATGTATGATAGAGGAAAGAAAAAAAAAAAAAAAAAAACTTATAAGCACAGAATGACTCCATGAGGAGAAAAAAAAAGACACAAATTGGTCAAAACCATGGAAGAAAATTATAGACCACTCATGCATCTCCTTTGTAAAGAGCTACGTGTATCTAAGAACCATTTGCTTTATTGCTGTTGTTTGTTTGCTTTTTTTAATCTTCATAATTCCCTTGGAGATAGATACAAAGGAACCTACCTGCACTTCCACATTTTCTGCCTAGCAGAAACACAACCAAAGAAACTGACTTAGCTAAAACGTGCAAATCAGCATATTCCAATTAGAAATTTCACCTCTCAAAACAGACATTATACAAAATGAATTACATTTTTAGTGGTAAGTTGCGGCCTAGAATTGTTGTTTTACAAGACTAAAATTTCCAAACATTGTTCCCCAGTGTCCTATTGATGTGACGTTCCAGTCTATTGAACCACAAAACACTGTTTTTTTCCCCCAATTTTAATTAAAAAAAAAAGTTTAATGAAATTTTGTTTTTTGAACTTAACGAAATAAAAGAAAAATAACCAGCCAAAGAAACAAGCATACACCGTGTATTCAGTGTTCAACTCTCCTGAATTTTAGATAATAGCCTAACTTCTAATTTTTGGTTTTTCTATGAGATTAGTTCAACTATCATTTCAATTATATTCATTCTATAGAAAACATACTGCATTCTACTATATATCTAACACTTTGCTAGATGTTTGAGACAAATAAATAAGATAAATGCCATTTCTGATTTTGTGGAACTCAAAAAATATCAGATGTACTAATAAAGAATCTAATGAGGGTTCGTGAACTCCTGTCTACAACATCCAATGTAAAACACAGATTTTAGCATATATACAAAAATCAGCAGCTAGTCATTTCACAAACTGGATTATGTTAGGGTTTTAAATGAAAAGTGTTTGTTTGCGTTTATAACCCCCAAAAAGTTAATATACTGACATTTTATACATTAGACCATTGGCAGCTAACCTCATAGTTCAGATGATGGGAACTAAAAATGGAAACTATGTCCGCTTAAATACGCGTCTGTCCTATAGGAAAAGAGGGAGATGGTCCCCTTTCTTTTTTGGAGGTGGGTGGGAAGACAGGGAAATGTCCACTCTTAAGGATCAAGTATGCTGTTCTGTGCAAGGATGCCAAGAGTTTATTTAGCTTTTCCTCTTAGTTTACTAATATAAAGTAGAAGAAAGTCTCATTTCTAATCTTACCATGGGCCTACCACAGTGCTTATGCTTCACAGGCAGCATAATTTTTTAGACACTTCATTATTTCCAGTTTAAACTGAATCCAATTCTAAGCAGACCTGCATTCTAAAATCTCCCAGGCAGTTGATGCAGATAATATGATTGCTACTGTAGTAGAATCAGGTACAATGCAATTGTTTAACACTGTTTCTAAGATCTTTGGGGAAGTAGTACAATTCCACCATACTTTTGTTGCTATTTTTTTTTATTTGATTCATTATATGCTGGTGGCAGAAAATAACGGATGAAGAAAAGGAGTCTGCAACTCAGTAAAAAAAGCCTTTGCTGGAGAATCATCTGGAAGGGGTATTTTGCCTATGCAGTTTTGGAACTAACTTACTGCATTTGATTTTGTCACAACCATAAAGATCTCTGAGGGACAGAGTTAAGTAGAAGTCGGAATGTTGTTTATTTACCATGGCTTCTTATGTCCACTGCAAACTCCAGGATAATAGCCCTTTGAAACTAATAGTATGCCTTGTTTCTTTCTGTTTTAGGTAAGCACAATTATCATTTCCTGTATACTCAGACGGCGTCAAGGTAAAAAAAAAAAAAGTAAAAGGGGTATAATTATATCTCATAACTGTTAAATATTGAAATATATATGAAGTTTAAAAAAAAAAAAAAGATTAAAACCAAAATTCTGTTTGAGACCAAAGTCTGAAAATACTTGAGAAAATTCCAATGTTGTCTTTTATGTTTGTTTCTTTGCTTGGGACGTCAGTGCCATAAACTTGCAATCATCGAAGCTATGCATTGTACGGCGCTTTTAAAATATTTATTACATTTTAATGTCGTTTATGTATTTAAAAGGTGAGAAATGCAAATCAGAACAGACTTGAAATGCTGAAATATTTTATCTACATGCAAATTACTCTTTTGCAGCACATATTGGATTTAAAAATAAATGGAAATGTAACAAAGAAGTGATTTTAAATACTAGAAGATACTTCTTTTACGTATTGTTTTTAAAGGATACTTGTTTTTATGAATACCACATACATAACTAAGAAAAAGTAATATTAATGATATTATTTATCATTCTGAAGATTAGTTACAAATATATACAAAATTCCCTAAAAACCCTATTCATCATTTTTCTAGGAGAAATCTGCTATTGTCTGTAAAATAAATAATCTTGCTTTTTCTGTAATAAATCAAATTATATTTAAACCTGTTGTGTTGGCCTTCACATCTGAGAGAAGGAACTCAATGTCACCATAATTACCCAGGGAGAACAAATTCTCACGCTTCCTGGAAATCCACGCAATATTTACATTAACATATCCCAGGAAATATTTGTTCTACTCTTATTGTTTTTTATTTCAGAATAAAAGAAAAGACTTCTTATATTTCCTTTAAATTGAGTTTTTTTTTTTCTTTACCTTTTCAGTTGGAGGCCTGGTAATTGCAAGTTTGTAGGGGTACATCCTTTGCATTTATTTATTTTTTTTTTAAAAAAAACCCAAAACCAAAGCCAGCAGGCCTTTTTAGGAATGCAGGACTAAATTAGGTTCTATGTAGAACAAAAATGTAAATTGATGGTTCAGGCACATACGCAGCTTTAGAATTTAGGACTGGAGCTCTGCAGTGCTGGATGGGGAGGTGAAGGCCCAAAGGACAAAGTACTTATGATTGGAGGTTTGCAGTAGCGTCATGGTTCATTTATAAAGGTTTGAAGATAAATAACATTCTTACATCCAGCATAGGTGTTTTTCTTCTTCCACATGAACAGTTGTTGACTATCCCTAGTATGTAAAACTCAAAAAACAAAACCTATTGGCCAAGGAGTCGATTCCAACTCAAAGCGACTCTATAGGACACAGTAGAGCTGCCCCATAGGGTTTCCAAGGAGCACCTGGTGGATTTGAACTGCTGACGTCTTGGTTAGCCACCATAGCACTTAACCACTATGCCACCAGTGTTTCCCCCTAGTAAGTAGAGAGGCTAAATTTTACTTTTATTTTTTAATAAACATGTTGGAAGATATGATTTATTTTTTTCTGATTGAGATAATTCGATATTGATTATAAATTTAAAAAAATCAGTGCGGAAGTGAGCAGTAAACTTTTATAGGAATAAATTGAGTAGAGGACAAAAATTTGTTTGGCTGTTGTTTTTTTCCTCTTGTTACTTTTCTTGGTTGTTTTATGCTGTGGAGTTGATTCTGACTCATAGTGACCCCATGTGACAGAACAGAACTGTTCTATAAGGTTTCATAGGCTGAAATCTTTATGGGAGCAGATCGCCAGGTCTCCTGTGGATCCACTGGGTGAGCTCAAACCACTGACCTTATGGTCAGCAGCCAAGAGCTTTACCATTGCCCCACCAGGTCTCCTTTTCTTTATCTTTCATTTAATTAATCATTGAGACTCTTTGTCAGAATTAGTTTGATTTTCCTAAATGTCTATGATGTGAGCAAGTTTGAGAAACTGTCAGTTTGCAATCAAAAGTGCTTTGCAATTATGTGTTTCTCTGAGAAGGTTTAGTAATATTTATTTGGATGAATTATATACATATGTTTAAAATCATACCTTTAAATCTAAAAATTATTTTTCTTAATATGAAAATGTACTACGAAGAGGAAAATATTCAATTTTTGTCAATGTGATTATTTTTTACAATGAAAATGAAATAGATACTTTTTATGAAATATAGAGATACTTTTTATAGAAATATGTATTCAGAAAACTATTCTGTGACAACAGAATGAAATACTGTGTTCAAAAACCTGAAATTCAAGTGAAGAATCTTAAGTCTTACATATTTTTGTTGAAATAGATCTTAAACAGAAAATACTTTGGCTTCAAACTTTTGTTGACAAAAATACTTCTAAAATGTATTAGCATAGTAGTTTAATTGCAAAATTATAACTACCAATTAATCTTTCTTTGATGACTGTGAATTATGCCATATACAGGGTCCATGCAGTAAATGCCGTAATACAATGCCATAAAAGTTAAAGATGTAAGAGTTGCTGCTTTTGCCAAAAAAAAAAAAAAAAAAACAACAAAACCATACTCATCTCACACGTCAGTTTATCTTATTGTCATTTATTATTTTCTCTATGAGTAAAGAGCAGAACAAACTTTTTGGCATTTACAATTAGTTGGAAGCCAACTAGTTGAGCTTTTACGTATGTTAGCATTCCAGAAAACATGATGTATGTTCCCATGTCCATTTGGAACTATACTTTGAATGTGAATGCTCAACAATGACTTTATGAGTCTGAGATTGATAGTTATTTGATTTAGCAACATCTGTTGTTGTTTGATATACTCCAAGCAGATGTTCTTCCTTGAAATTCAACATGCAATTTGATTTATTCTCATATAACCTTAGCAGATTAATACTATTGCCATATTTATATAGGTATTTGAATTGCTGGTTGTATATAACTATGGTCAAACAAATGCCGGTAGACTGGGTCAAACATCATTAACTTTAATGAGGATAGCAACGGGCAAACTCTTCGAATGACTTACTGCATAAGTTGACATAAGGTTCTTTCAGGTTTCAGGGTACCTAGAGGCATTTTTTTTTTTCAACTAGCAATCCTTTCTTTTAATGCTCTTGGATAATTAATGAAAACAAAGCAATATAGGTTATTAGACTGATGTTCTTTCCTATGTTTGCCATTGTATTTCAAACCTGTCACATGACACAAAGAGTTGTAATGAGAAAAATACCCAGACACAGGCAATGCTATGCATTTGATTCTCTCTCCATGTTTTGTAACGTGCTGCAACACAACAAAAAACAACATAACTGTAGCTGAATCACACTGTCTCATGGTTTGTATGGAGGTACACAGGGATTTAGAATACATAAAAGATGATAGTGCTGAGGATTTCTGATCAAAAATTTTCCTGGGCAAAAAATATGTA
The DNA here is from genome assembly GCF_030014295.1 of Loxodonta africana. NCBI lineage: Eukaryota > Metazoa > Chordata > Mammalia > Proboscidea > Elephantidae > Loxodonta > Loxodonta africana. The sequence goes on along the minus strand of NC_087361.1, from coordinate 26,266,746 downwards.
TGGGAACTAAGCAGAAATGATTTTGTCCTCAATAAAAATACACAAGTTATATAATATTATAATAAAAATTTTGTGTACTGTAAATCAAAGGAGAACTTGATGTCCTATAATGGAATATACATGTAAGTCCCCTTTTCCAAGGAATTCCCTTATTCAGTGTTAACAATCCAATGATATCTTGCGACCTTTTCTATGCAAATATGAACAATTTGAGGCTATCACAGTCTCTCATGCATTGTTCCCTAAAGGGACATTCCTAATTGCTTTTATAGTCTCAATTCTATTTTAACCTCCATTACCTATTATATCTTCTTTGAAGCTTGAAATTAACTTTTTTTTCCACCCACCATTTTATACATTCCTAAATTGGTAAGCAATGATTTTACTTTTCCACTGAAGTTCTAAGTGGTTTCATCCAACATAAAACCCAAACCAAACCTGTTGCTGTCAAGTCGATTCCAATTTGTCCAACACAGACATGATTAATTCAATATGATAAGGTACATCTTCATTACATTATTGTATTAATTACATTCAGTAAAAGAGAAGCATGTTTTCCTTTTCCATGATGATCTTTCAAAGATGTACCATTTTTTTGCATATGGAGGTGAAGCTAATGACACTATAATAATTGAATATGCATTTTTTATAAATTTACTTGGGATGGAAGGTTTCTGTACCATCTCACGTAGTTTCTTTTTTAACTCAGTCCGTTTATGACCAGCAGAGATACATCTATTAACAGACTGACCTGGAAAGCAAAGCTGCAGCTTTAGTCAACTTGGAATAGTCCTCTAAATGATAAATCTGAGTTGACTCTTCTAGGCTATAATTAGAGAGACAGAGAATGAGACCAGTTAAGAAAGCCAACATTGCCTTTATAATTTTCTTTTTTACCTATCTGTTTCTTTCGGGCAGGATGAACATGCCATCCATCCTAAAAGTTAAATGTATTGTTCTTGAAATATGCACCTATCAAAGCTGAGTTGAGGCAATGGCAATGTATTTCCTCATTCTAAAAATAAAATAAGGCAATTCGGCCTTTGTTTGTGTTCTTGTAATTAAGAAAATGGTGGAAGCTTTAATTTTTAAACTGTACAAAGTCTTCATTCTCATTAAGGAAAGGAAATCAAATGTAATTGTAGTAGAAATGGTTAAGAATTTTAAAGCTTCCAACAGGAAAGTGGATGCGTGTTGAAAAGAAAATGTCAGTAATATTCATGATCATGCCAGCTTCAATGCCATAGTCCTTAAATATTTCTACGTCTTATGTGAATAATCGATCAATGGTCCAATTTTGCCCATGACATTAAGAGTTTCCTTAATAGTTACCCTGTGTTCTATTTTCCTTTGTGATCCCCCCTCCCCCAACTTAATACAGTGCTTTGCATATTTTTAGGCACTTACCAATACTTTTGTCATTGCTATTTATAAATCCCTTTATTTGATTAACTTATAAAGAAAAGCTGTATATTGGCTGCATTTCAGATTTCATACAGTATAAACACAAAAGCATTTCACAAGTTTTTTATTAAAAATTATCTGTCTTAAACCACTTCTTAAATAAGGCAGAGTTGTATAGATAGATAGATGATGGCAAATAATGACTCCTTTAAAATAATTGTTCAAAATCACAGTTTTAGATTTCCAGATGTTTTAGAAATACAGCCACTGCTTTTTCATAAGCAGTAAGTATTTAGTGTAATTTATTTTTCTTCTCTCTCTTTTTTGGATCTGTGCCAGGTTCTTGAGAAATACAGAGAGGTAGTATGAAGCCTGTTACCAAAGAAGTCAGGGTCTAGTTATATCACAAAATTAACTATCTGAGGTCTTTTATTTATAGAAAGATATAAGAAATATGGTTTAACTGAGATATCTAACTTCTAAATAGACAAAAATAATTTATTTCTAAAATCATACTCCCAAAATTATACCTCTGAACTTTTATTATTTGACTTAGGCAACTGAACTAATACATGGGTAAATTCATAAATAAAGTGAAAAATTTAACACAACTTACAGTACATATTTTGCCAAAACATATTCTTCTCCCTTCATCTATCTAACTTATATTGTAGGATACCTGTTTGCCATGATTTTTTTGAAGCTTTTGCATTATTACTCATACATAGCTCTATAGAAATTTATTAGTATGCAGAAATTAGACCAGCCTGGTTATTCTAAAGTTCAGAATAATGATCTTAGATCATAAGTATAACTATATGGTTATCTAGTCTCTATCTAAAGGAAAAAAAAAAATAGGAGTGAGGTGGCTAGGTTTTTTTTTTTTTTTTTAATTTAGTAATCCCATTTGAATTTCAATTTTAATATTTTATTCTCCATAAAATACGAAAAGTGTCCTATACTTGTGGCTACCTTTCATGCTAAGAATTTTGGAGCTATCTCAAGTGAATCTATTTTGTTTTCTTTTAGAAGACAAGCTATTAAAATATTAAGAAATTATTTTGAAATCATTCTAAGATTTTTATACTGATCATATGCAGAAAAATGCAAAAAAAAATTTTTCAACTTACATACTTCTGTATTTAAAAAACAAAAATGAACAACTCTAAGGAGTGAAGTGTATCTAAGCGAAGAGCTGCTATCAATGGGAATTTACTTCAATTCACAGGTTCAGTGTCAGCTAAAAGCATGCCATCTGTGCTGCAGTCTCAATTATTTAATAACTTTACATTAGGCATCTTGGGCTGGCAGTATTATTAGAATTATAACATTATCATGATTTTAAAAACATGGCAACCAAGACCGGCTATGTTGCTCTCAGGTACTTTTTTTTTAGAACTTTAGTTTGCTCTTTTAGCTTCACAGTTACGCAAACTTTATCACAGATGTTTTTCAAACACTTTTGCCATTTATTTAATAAAATACGTAAAGACAGCTAGAATGATAAAAAGTAAATTATTTAGGAAGACGTTTATATATTATATGCACTCCACTTTCAAACAGTGGGCAGAATAATATCACTGAACCAAATATCAATCTTCTCTTACTAGGCTTTGCTTCAACCAGTGAAGCAAGTTACCTAGAGGGGAGCTACAGTGTGAATGTGATGAACGCAGTGTTCCTTTTTTTTCTTTTCCTATTTGGCAGCACTCTTTTAAGGATACAGGGTACACTATATTCTTAATTATTTTGAAAGAAAAATATGTAAATGTAGGATATAATTCTGCTAAGTTTTCTGCCACAATATGAACAAGATTGCCTTTCCTTCAGTTTCCAATAACATGTTCTTCATTTCCTTCTGAGCTGTCAACATGAGAGTCTTGTTTTTTAAAAGTAATTTTTATTGTGCTTTAAGTGAAAGTTTACAAATCAAGTCAGTCTCTCACATATAAACTTGTATACACCTTACTACCTACTCCCATTTACTCTCCCCCTAATGAGTCTGCCCACTCCCTCCTTCCAGTCTCTCCTTTCGTGACCATTTTGCCAGTTTCTAACCCCTTCAAGCCTCCCATCTCCCCTCCAGACAGGCGATGTCAACATAGTCTCAAGTGTCCACATGGTGCAAGTAGCTAACTCCTCGTCCGTCAGCATCTCTCTCCAACCCATTGTCCAGTCCAATCCATGTCTGACGAGTTGGCTTCAGGAATGGCTCCTGTCCGGGGCCAACAGAAGTTTTGGGGACCCTGACTGCTGGGGTCCTTCTAGTCTCAGTCAGACCATTAAGTCTGGTCTTTTTATGAGAATTTGGTGCCTGCATCCCACTGTTTTGCTCCCTCAGGGCTTCTCTGTTGTGCTCCCTGTCAGGGCAGTCATCTGTTGTGGCCGGGCACCATCTAGTTCTTCTGGTCTCAGGATGATGTAAGTCTCTGGTTCATGTGGCCCTTTCTGTTTCTTGGGCTCATTACCTTGTGAGCTTGGTGTTCTTCATTCTCCTTTGATCCAGGTGGGTTGAGACTCACTGATGCATCTTAGATGGCTGCTTGCTAGCGTTTAAGACCCCAGACTCCACACTTCAAAGTGGGATGCAGAATATTTCCTAACAGATTTTATTTTGCCAATTGACTTAGATGGCCCCTGAAGCCATAGTCCCCAAACCCCTGCCCCTACTTTGCTGACCTTCGAAGCATTCAGTTTATTCAGGGAACTTCTTTGCTTTTGGTTTAATCCAGTTGTGCTGACCTCCCCTGTATTGAGTGTTGTCCTTCCCTTCACCTAAAGTAGGTCTTATCTACTATCTAATCAGTAAATAACCCTCTCCCACCATCCCAGCCCCCTCTCGTAACCACAAAAGTATGTGTTCTTCTCAGTTTAAACTATTTCTCAAGATCTTATAATAGTGGTCTTATAAAATATTTGTCCTTTTCCAACTGATGAATTTCACTCAGCATAATGCCTTCCAGTTTCCTCCATGTTAAGAACTGTTTCACAGATTCATCACTGTTATTTATCAATGTGTAGTATTCCATTGTGTGAATATACCATAATTTATTTATCCATTCATCCCTTGATGAACACCTTGGTTGCTTCCATCTTTTTGCTGTCGTAAACAGTGCTGCAGTAAACATGGGTGTGCATGTATCTGTTTGTGCAAAGGCTCTTATTATTCTAGGATATATTCCGAGGAGCAGGATTGCTGGGTCGTATGGTAGTTCTATTTCTAGCTTTTTAAGGAAACACCAAATCAATTTCCAAAGTGGTTGTACGATTTTATATTCTCAACAGCAGTGTATAAGTGCTCCAATCTCTCCACATCCTCTCCAACATTTATTATTTTGTGTTTTTTGGATTAATGCCAACCTTGTTGGTGTGAGATGGAATCTTATTGTAGTTGTAATTTGCATTTCTCTAATGGCTAATGATCGTGAGCATTTCCTCATGAATCTGTTAGCCACCTGCATGTCTTCTTTAATGAAATGCCTGTTCATATCCTTTGCCCAATTTTTAATTGGGTTGTTTGTCTTTTTGTGGTTGAGTTTTAGCAGAGTCATGTAGATTTTAGAGATCAGGCGCGGGTCGGAGATGTCGTAGCTGAAAATTTTTTCCCAGTCTGTAGGTGGTCTTTTTATTCTTTTGGTGAAATCTTTAGACGAGCATAGATGTTTGATTTTTAGGAGCTCCCAGTTATCTGGTTTCTCTTTGTCATTTTTAGTAATGTTTTGTATTCTGTTTATGCATTGTATTAGCGCTTCTAACATTGTCCCTATTTTTTCTTCTATGATTTTTATCATTTTTGACTTTACATTTAGATCTTTGATCCATTTGGAGTTAGTTTTTGTGAGTGGTATGAGATATGGGTGCTGTTTCATATTTTTGCAGATAGATACCCAGTTATGCCAGTACCATTTGTTAAAAAGACTATCTTTTCCCCAATTAACTGACAATGGGCCTTTGTCAAATATCAGCTGCTCATATGTTTTCATATGTGGTTGGATTTATATCTGAGTTCTCAATTCTGTTCCATTGGTCTATGTGTCTGTTGTTGTACCAGTACCAGGCTGTTTTGACTACTGTGGCTGTATAATATGTTTTAAAATGAGGTAGAGTGAGGCCTCCCACTTTCTTCTTTTTCAGTAATGCTTTACTTATCCGGGACTTCTTTCTCTTCCATATGAAAGTGATGATTTGTTTCTCCATCACATTAAAAAATGTAGTTGGAATTTGGATCGGAATTGCGTTGTATATATAGATTGTTTTTGGTGGAGCAGACATTTTTATATTGTTTAGTTTTCCTACCTATGAGCAAGGTATGTTTTTCCACTTATGTAAGTCCCTTTTAGTTTCTTGCAGTAGTACCTTGTAGTTTTCTTTGTATAGGTCTTTTACATCTTTGGTAAGATTTATCCCTAAGTATTTTATCTTCTTGGGGGCTACTGTGAATGGTATGGATTTGGTGATTTCCTCTTCAATGTTCTTTTTGTTGGTGTAGAGGAATCCAACTGATTTTTGTATGTTTATCTTGTAACCTGATGCTCTGCTGAACTCTTCTATTAGTTTCAGTAGTTTTCTGGAGGATTCCTTAGGTTTTCTGTGTATAAGATCATGTCATCTCCAAATAGAGATTATTTTATTTCTTCCTTGCCAATCCAGATGCCCTTTATTTCTTTGTCTACCCTAATTGCTCTGGCTAGGACTTCCAGTACAATGTCGAGTAAGAGCAGTGATAAAGGGCATCCTTGTCTGGTTCCCATATTCAGGGGAAATACTTTCAGACGCTCTCCATTTAAGATGATGTTGGCTGTTGGCTTTGTATAGATGCCCTTTATCATGTTGAGGAATTTTTCTTCTATTCCTATTTTGCTGAGAGTTTTTATCATGAATGGGTGTTGGACTTTGTCAAATGCTTTTCTGCATCAATTGATAAGATCATGTGGTTTTTGTCTTTTGTTTTATTTATATGGTGGATTACATTAATGGTTTTTCTAATATTGAACCAACCTTGCCTCCAAAAAAAAAAAAAAACAGTGCTGTCGAGTTGATAGTGACTCATAGTGACCCTATAGGACAGAGTAGAACTGCCCCATAGAGTTTCCATGAAGTGCCTGGCAGATTCTAACTGCCGACCCTTTGATTAGCAGCTGTAGCATTTAACCACTGCGCCACCAGGGTTTACCTAACCTTGCATACTTTGCATACCTGGTATAAATCCCATTTGGTCGTGGTGGATTATTTTTTTGATATGTTGTTGAATTCTATTGGCTAGAATTTTGTTGAGGATTTTTGCATCTATGTTCATGAGGGATATAGGTCTATAATTTTCTTTTTTGTGGTGTCTTTACCTGGTTTTGGTACCAGGGATATGCTGGCTTCGTAGAATGAATTAGGTAGTATTCCATCCTTTTCTATGCTTTGAAATACCTTTAGTAGTAGTGGTGTTAACTCTTCTCTGAAAGTTTGGTAGAACTCTGCAGTGAAGCCGCCCAGGTCAGGGTTTTTTTTTTGGGGGGGGGGGGAGTTTTTTGATTACCTTTTCAATCTCTTTTTTTGTTATGGGTCTATTTAGTTGTTCTGATTGTGTTAGTTTAGGTAGGTAGCATTTTTCTAGGAATTCATTTCTTCTAGGTTTTCAGATTTGTTAGAGTACAATTTTTCATAGTAATCTGATATGATTCTTTTAATTTCAGTTGGGTCTGTTGTGATATAGCCCATCTCATTTCTTATTTGGGTTATTTGTTTCCTTTCCTGTATTTCTTTAGTCAGTCTGGCCAATGGTTTATCAATTTTTTTTTTAATTTTTTCCAAGAACCAGCTTTTGGCTCTGTTAATTCTTTCAATTGTTTTTCTGTTCTCTAATTCATTTAATTCTTCTCTAATTTTTAGTATCTGTTTTCTTTTGGTGCCTGATGGATTCTTTGGTTGTTCACTTTCTATTTGTTCAAGTTGTAGGGACAGTTCTCTGATTTTGGCTCTTTCTTCTTTACGTATGTGTGCATTTATCGATATAAATTGACCTCTGAGCACTGCTTTTGCTGTGTCCCAGAGGTTTTGATAGGAAGTGTTTTCAGTCTCGTTGCATTCTATGAATTTCTTTATTCCTTCCTTAATGTCTTCTATAACCCAGTCTTTTTTGAGCAGGGTATTGTTCGGTTTCCAAGTATTTGATTTCTCTTCCCTGATTTTTCTGTTATTGATTTCTACTTTTATGTCCTTATTGTCTGAGAAGGTGCTTTGTAATATTTCGATGTTTTGGATTCTGCAAAGGTTTATTTTATGACCTAATATGTGATCTATTCTAGAGAATGTTCCATGTGCACTAGAAAAAAAGTATACTTTGCAGCAGTTGGGTGGAGTGTTCTGTATAAGTCTATGAGGTCAAGTTGGTTGATTGTAGCAATTAGATCTTCAGTGTCTCTATTGAGCTTCTTGCTGGAAGTCCTATCCTTCACTGAAAGTGGTATGTTGAAGTCTCCTACTATATTTGTGGAGGTATCTATCTCACTTTTCAATTCTGTTAAAGTTTGTTTTATGTATCTTGCAGCCCTGTCATTGGGTGCATAAATATTTAATATGGTTATATCTTCCTGGTAAATTGTCCCTTTAATCATTATGTAGTGCCCTTCTTTATCCTTTGTGGTGGATTTAACTTTAAAGTCTATTTTGTCAGAAATTAATATTGGCACTTCAGATCTTTTTTGATCGTTGTTTGCTTGATATTTTTTTTTCCATTCTTGGAGTTTTAATTTATTCGTATCTCTAAGTCTAAGGTGTGTCTCTTGTAGGCAGCATATTGATGGATCGTGTTTTTTTATCTAGTCTGAGACTCAACACGAGAGTCTTTAACGTCCACATTGCAATGTTCTGTTCAAGGCACTGTAGGCATTTTCTATTGTGTGCCTCGACATTCTCCTAGCTTCTGTCCATTATTAAACGCTAAAGTCATGTCCACATTTTTAAGTATTTGTTACAGAAGCAATTACTTCCAGGCACTTAATCTGTATTAGTTTCCTGTGTCTAATGTAACAAACCACCATAAACTTATTTATTCTTCCACAGATTCATTTTTCTATATTTTTGAAGACCAGAAGCCCAACATTAGCAATACTGAACTGAAACCAAGGTGTCAGTGGGGCTGTGTTCTTTCTGGAGGCTTTAGGGGAAAATCTGTTCTTTGCATCTTATATCATTTGGTTTGTCTGCATTTCTTGATTTGTGACCCCATCAATCCTATCTCTGCCTTGTGGCCATACTGTTTCCTCCTCTCTTATGTGTGTGAAGTCTCCCTCTGCCTCCCTTTTGTAAGAACACTTGTGGTATCATTTAGGGCTCACAAAATAATCCAGGATAATCTCTCCAAGTCAAAATGCTTACCTTAAACACATCTTCAAAGACTCTGTTTTTCTTATAAGGTAATATTTAAAGGTTCCAGAGATTAGGACCTGGTATCTTTGGAGGACATTTTTCAGCCTACTACGTGAGCCATCTTGGAATTCTGCCTACCACGTTCCTTTAGTTAAGAAACATGTATTATGCCTTTCAGAATACTTTAAGACTATTCATATGTTCTCTATTAGTTTCTTCTATTCTTTAAAAAAAAAAAAAAAAGTTGCAGTCGTGTGGATTCCAACTCATAGCTACCCTATATAATGTGACTATATTACAGATACATTTATAATAATATAATATAAAAACCAAAGCCACTGCCATCAAGTTGATTCCAACTCATAGACACCTCATAGGACGGAGTAAAACTGCGTCGTAGAGTTTTCCAAGGCTCTAATCTTTACAGAAGCTGACTGCCACAACTTTCTCCGATGGAGCGGCTGGTGGGTTCAAACTGACAACCTTTCAGTTAGCAGCCAAGCGCTTAACCACTGCACCACCAGGGATGCTTGATAATATAATATGGTATAGTATAATATAGTACAATATAAAACAGTGCACAGTACTCAAAATTAGGCATGACAGACACTTTTTATGTGCTTGTCCTGTCCCATTTGAGTGGGAGAGGCTCTAATTAACAGGAATTTCAAGTCTATGTGCAAGCTTAATTGGGAATAGTGATGTGGAGAAATAGAACAAGTGTACCATATTTGCCCTTCATAGTCAAGAATATAATGAAAAATCTCTGGTGACCGTTTTTAAAAAATAAGAAATATAAAATAAATATGGATTTAAGCAATGTCTACCCCCTCGAAATTGAGATCTGCTCTTTTTCTTTTTAATTTTACTCCTGTTATAAAAATCATATCCTATTTTATTAGCAGCTAATTACTTATTCAATTATATTTTTCTGCACTCAGGTCAATGTTTTTATTGCACATCTTGGTTCTTTTGCAAACTAGGTCTGTGACTTAGTTTCTTTTATTTATGTTTGAATAGTAACTACCTCACATGCTAATTGTAAAAAATCTAATATTGTATGACCAATATTAGTGTGGTCAAACATATTATTTTGTTGCCATTTTAACGTGTTTCATTAAGATATGAGTAGACATTACATCAAATCTCTAAGTGTTTGAGGGAAGCTAAACTCCAATGGCAGGCTTAGACTATAAGCCTATGGTCATGACACAGTCTAAGTGCTGATACATCATTGAGTTACAGAGTTAAAGTAAACCCAAAGACACCTTGATTTTCCATCTGGAGAAAATATTACATACTTTGACAGTGTTCCTAGCACTGCTTTAAATACATGAAGAGAAGTTAGAGAAAGTAATTCAGTACCGGTTTTTTTTTTTAATGCCCACTGAATTTGGAGGGAGTTTGTGTAATGAAAGAAGGTTCTACTTCACTGAGTAAAAAATGCAAAATATATTGCAAAGCAGAATGTGTATTTTTATTAACAATTAGTATTAATTTTTTCAGTCATATGCACTAAAATCTGCCAACAGTGCTATCTCTGGAGACCTATATGAAATATCCTTATGTTTATTCATTTTAATTTCTTGTCCATGATATGCTTAGTTAGTGTGTATGATTAGTTAAAGGACATTGTTACAGATATAAACTTCAACTCTTCTATTTATAACGACTAGTGAACAACATCATCCATGACTTTTCTGTAGTTATAATTCCAGAGACTCGTCAAATTGTACCTTTAAAGGAAGGAGTCTGCAGATAATCATACACTGTTTACTGAAAATTGTCATATATACATAATATCCAGTGCATTTAATATAAGTTAAGCCCCAGAAGACATGGCGCTTGGACTCTCTGTTAATCCAGAACTAAAACAATTCCCAAAGCTAACTCTTCAGATAAAGGTTAGACTGGACTATAAGGCATAAAATGATACTCGTGAAGAGTGTGCTTCTGAGTTTAAGTAGATACATGAGACTAAACGGGCAAATTCTGTTGGGAGGCATGATGAGAGGACAGAAAGAGACAGGAGCTGGCTGAATGGACATGGAAAATCCAGGGTGGAAAGGAGGAGTGTGCTGTCACATTATAGAGAGAGCAAGTAAGTTGACATAACAATGTGTGTATAAATTTTTGTATGAGAAACTAACTTGAGCTGTAAACTTTCACTTAAATCACAATTTAAAAAAAAGAATGTTAAATGTAAATAAAACACATTTTACATTTATTGATCAAAATGCTTTAATTTCTGTGTACAAACACCTAAATATACTAATTATTTTTATTCAAGTGTCCAGTTCAAATTTTGAATTTTCATAGCCAACAAAAAGGAAACTAATGTTTTTAAGTCCTTTTCAGGTGCTGTGTACTGTGATATAGAAACTTTATTTGCATTGTTTCTGTTTACTCTAGCAATTACCTTGTTAGGTAGAACAAATAATCCCAGTTTTGTACTTGACTCAGAGTTGTGAAAAGCTGCCCATTTGGGTGTTTGCATAGATTCGCATCCTGTTAGCAGTCATTGGCCATCCTCTCTAGCTTAGGCCTGGCAGGAAAAAGGCATTCAAATTAGTTTAACAGTCTTAAAATCTATTAAATGAATACAATAATAATAATTAAAAAAAAAAAACTCAAAAACAGTGACTTTAGGTAAATTTGAACTAGAAATTTTTGGACATATTGGCTAGTAAATGATCTTGTTTTTATATACATAATTATATTTGTACTTCACATCATTGTGGCTTGGCGGATGGACAGCATTATTGTCACTTGAGGAAGAATTTTCGGTATAGTTTCTTAGTATGTGAAGCTGTGACTGTTAAGTTGGTTTGGGCGTTTTCAGTTTCTGGTAGGTATCTAACATTTTCAAAAGAATTAACTATCACCACCAAAGTACACAATACACCATCTGACGTGCCCTGTTAATTCTCATGCAATTATTCAGTGATCTATTTTTCCTAATGTAATCAATCCTTCAGCAAAATGAAAATGAAAGTAATTGTCTAGAAAAAAAATCACTCTTCAAAGTATCTAGGAGATGGAAGCAAAGCAGCTGCTTTAGGACAGTGTTCTGTATTACCGTTTGCATTCTGTGCTTAACTTTGGATGAGTCACAATTACGTCTTTTCATTTCCCCTTAGGAAAATCCATTCTATAACTAAACTACTATAATAAGTCACCTCTTCTGGAGGAATTCCGCCCCCGACTCCCAGAAGAATTACATATCCACACTGAAAGCTGCATAGATCTTAGCTAACTATATTGCTTTTTTTCATACTGTGCTATTAGCTACTCATCGCTATCTGTGGATTGCATAGATGCTATTTTACATTTAAGTCTGATGATATAGGACACTGTTTGCATCTTGGATCGTTAAAACCAAGTGTTGTTCAGGATTTGTTTGCTTTAACCGTTATAAGCATGTGACTTTCACTGAAAGTAATTCCTTTCTGTAAATGAATATTTTGAAAATGAAAGGTAATTACCGATGAACAAAAGTCAGTAAAAAGGGCATTTAAAGCTCCTTAATTATTGTTTAAAGCACAGTGGGTATTTCAGATAACCAATCTTCGGCAGAAAATTTAAAATCCCATAACTAATTTACATATTCAATGAGCTCATAGAATTCCTTCACATTTGACAGGCGAGGGAATTGTGGCAGAGTGTTTAAGAGATTTATGGATGGGCACTCAGAAAATCAGCGACAGAGCAGGAAATGACATACAACGCTCTGTCTTTTCTGTATTCTCGTGTGGCGATACTCAGTAGCTGAAAATGAATACTGCAGTGAGCCACTCTGACTGATGGGAAAGTGAGCCCTCCCTCAGGAGCGTGGGTCCAGGAAAAGTAGTATAAGCCCCTTTTGCGGGGTATGAAGCTTTGCAAAAGATCTTCACAGGCCAGAGAGCGAATGCTTTTTCTGTTTCCTTCTGAAGGGCTTAAGACTTTTTTTTTTCCATAAAATAATTTCTCCAAATATTTTGGTTTTAGAAATATGAATCTAATGCCGGAATTTTCAAGCACTGCACAGATATTTGCTATTTCATGTATAAATATATCCAAGACTCTGTGACATCCGTAGTTATGTACTTCTACTTCCACAAACTATACATCATAAAACATACTCAAAATTTTTCTCTAAGTGGATTTAAATTTAGACACAATATGCTAAACTGTTCCTATTTTCTTTAAGGTATTGTTTTTTGGCTATGGCACTCTGAAAAGACTTTAAAATAATTTTCTAGGTGGAGTTAATGTTTATACACAAAATGATTATGCTAAACTGCTACTGTTTTGCTTAAGATGTTGTTTTTGGCCATGGAAAGCCAAAAAAAAACTATAAGTTCTGAAAAAATACATCAAATGCTTGTACATGAGGAAAGAGCCACCAATTTTTTTTTTTTTTTTTTTTTTACCATAAGCTTTAGCATATTTTGGTTATTCTTTATGATATAGAGTAAGTTTCTGTCATGAGTGCTACAAATAGACCATGTCCAGAAGAAAGCATCTCAGATGCTTAGCAAATGTCACGACCATTCTTAAAATCACATGGCACTACTTTATGGGGAGTATTTTAAAATGAGTTGCACTAGTAGCACACTGAAACATCACAGTGAGTATTACATAGATTTTCTCCCTCTACGAGTAGTATTTTGGGCCCTTTCAGTGTGACATTTTCTTTTAGTCTATTTTGAGTTGGTCTCCCTTTTTTGTCAAAAATTCTTTGGTAAAAATGTTTTAATAGTCTGTTTCTCCCGTATGATCTTTGAGGCTGGATTCTCCGTCTGATCCCATGTCTTCTATCTGTGCTTAGAAGCACGTGACACTTCTGCCACAAACTCCCAAGCACAGAAATCCGTCTTTGTGTCATCTTTCAGGCTTACAAGTTTCCCCACTGGGCAAGCTCTCAGGGATGTGTCTTGTTACTTTTTCTTGTTCCTCTCCTGAGGAATGTCTGCAATCACCATCCTGTTGTAATTATCACAGACACCTTGAGTGTCACACATAGTTTGCTGCCACACATGCCCAGGTGATTTTCTGCAGTAAAAAATCCTAGAGCAGCTTAGTTCTAGATTAGCAGTGAGGAAACACCAGCACACATGCATGTGGACACGCACACACCGAGTCATCTCTTCATCTTTATACCAAAACCAAACCCGTTGCTATCCAGTCAGTTCCGACTCTTAGCGACCCTATGTCAGAGCAGAACGGCCGCATAGGGTTTTCGAGACTGTAAATCATTAGGGAAGCAGACTGCCACATCTTTCTCCCTCGGAGTGGCTGGTGGGTTCCAAACGACAACCTTTCAGTTAGGAGCCAAGCATTTAACCACTGCGCCACCTGGGCTCCTTTGTCGTGATAGGTTAGTAATTAAGAAATCAGAAGTTGTGTTCAAACCCCAATCCTTTTAGTACATGACTATATAACCTTAAATAAATTGCTTAACATCTTGTGTTTCAATCTTTTTGTCAATAAAATGACAGTTATTACTGCACTTACCTATGAGTATTGTTAGGCTTAGAAGAGGGCCTAACATGTAAAATTTACCATGTAAATATTAGCTATGAGTAGTGCTATAGCTAATGTTACTACTATTACTATTGCTATTAATACTTTCAATACTACACATAAGGATTTATTTAGGCAAAAGTATGGCAGGAACAAAACATTAATTTCGATGACCCCATTCCATGTACCGCTTCCACATGGATATCAGATCTAGAGTATCTTTACTAATGTTATTTATTTCCTTCTTATCATAAACGTCTTCTCTTAGGGAAAACAAAACAAAGTGGAAAAAAAAAAAGATTCCTTTCACCATGATTATAAATAATATTTACTTTCAATATTGTTTTGCTTTTTAACAGGAAGAGGACTGGGCCAAGGAACTAGTTAGCTTTATTCAATATTTTTTTAGCTTTGCAAAACTTTGCATGCATCACTGTATTCAATCATGCAACCACCTTGTTAGGGAAGTTATTATTGGACCATTTTACAAATGGAGACATTAAAGTTCAGAAAAAATGAGTAGTTTATTCAAGTTCAGATATAAAGTAAAAGTAGGAGTTGAATATAAAGCCTAGCCTTTCCTGATTCCAGAGATAAAGAGATGAAATCTTAGATCCGCTCCCAGAATTTCTGATGGACTCACTTCCCAACTAGCTGGATGGGAAGGTATTTGGAGAAGCTAGTGATGGGGCATCTGTAGGCACACCTGCATTTTCTGCTTCTATGTGACAACCTTATACTTTTGGGCTTCCCCAAGCTTTGTCAAATACTTAAGCCGTATGGAGGGTGCGATTAGATGCATAATGCTTTAGTTTTCTAGTGCTGCTATAACAGAAATACAACTGGGTGGCTTTAACAAACACACGGCCCTACACACTGACCTTCCCTCAGCTCTGAGAATGCATTTCCCATCTTAGGACCTCCACACATTGTGTTGCTTCTTTTACCACTGATATTCCTGCTGACTCTACATCTGGTTAATTCCATCTTCAGGTCCCTGCTCAAATGTTACTTCCTAGAGATGCCTTTCTGAATTCTAACCCCTATAAATTATGTTGCCCTCTGATTCTTCCTGTTCTTTTCCTTCACAGTATTTATACACATGTATACATTAAACTGTATTTATTTCTGTACTAATTTTTTCCCAAACTGGTATGGTCTATAAGAACCCAAACCATATCTTTCTTATTCACCATCAGTATCTTAGTACTTGGCAGTCCCCGGCACATAGAAAACCCTTAATAAATACTTATTAATAATAAATTAATGTATGAATAGGACATCTTAATCAAAATTATTGAGGTTTCATAATCAAGTTTGTGCATATAAGTATAATCATAAACTCATTGTTTTCTGATCACAGGTAGATTACTTAATATCCCTGAAAGTCGGATTTCTTGTCTTTAATGTGGATTTAAAAAAATACCCTCTTCATCGGATCACTTTGAAAATCAAATACAAGAAAGCTTCTAGCTCAGTCTGTTTTGGTTTCCTTTTCTTTCCGTTCACAACCTAGCACTGATTTTGACGTATGAACTGTATTTACATCGTTCTGCTGAAACGGCAGTGTCTCTGTAAGAGTTGATCACTAGTTTTCTCTTGATCGATCAGTATTGTGGAGAATCATGATAACAGCAGTCACTTGCCTCTGAAGATGAGAACGAAGAAGACATAAGGAAGCTTCTTGGGAATGTTGTGGTGACTGTGTTTCAAGCAGCTTATCTGGCAGTCTCAACTCTGACCAGCTCTTGGGAGATGTTAGTTTTTGAGGTCTGACGATGATTAACCATATCACCTAGAAGAGTGAGGGTTGAGGTATGAGCCAAAGAAATTAAGGGAATGTAAAATAATGCGTATTAGTGCTGAATTTTACTTAGAGGTATATTTTTAGTTTAATTAACTCCATTAACAGTTGCAGGGAGTATGTTTGTCATTCTTTCTATTGTGTTTATTTTTAACAGCCTGACTTTCCCAGTCTCTGTTCTCTTCTCTCTTTTCAAAATGTTATCTCCAAATGGATTTATAAAAGCAAGAAGAAAGATGCTCACTCTTCTTCAAAAAGAGACCTCCCCCTCAAATTAAAAAAATATAGCTATAAAAAAATACAGTTTGTAATACAAGGAAATAAAGGTAGAGAGGCCAGAAAAATGTGTATGAAGCAAAACGAAGTAGTTATTGTTAATAAATCAATTCTCCAAATGCTTGTGATTATTGTCATTTCACTGTTTTTTTTAATGCTACAAGATTGTTTTAATATTTTATAAATGACAAAAATAAAAATATGTAGTGATGTAGGCAGTGTTTTCATGTTAAAACTGAAGAAACTTATAGGTAGTATTTTTCCTGCTCAAACTGAGGTCATAATGCAAAGTACTTGTTACTCATGGATACCATTGAAATTTGAGGCAAGCACTATCTTCATAAACACGTGTACCATCCTGTTCTCTAGAGCAAGATTTTCATCTTTTGTTCTTT